>NW_027191463.1:0-625264 GCF_011745625.1 Cladosporium halotolerans | reverse complement strand
GCTGGGACAGATAGCGATAATGGAGAAAAGAGCGTCAAACACGTCGCGGACGAGTGGTCTGATGGGGAGGACTCGGGGCTCGATCAACTCGAGCAGTATCTCAGCGAGCAGCCGGATCGGTCGTATAGCTCCGCGGACTCTCCGATCAAGTACTGGCTAGCCAGACGAAAGATGTGGCCACAGCTTGCGGCAATGGCGCTTGACATATATGCTGTGCCTGCTATGGCCGACGAGCCGGAGCGCTTGTTCAGTCAGGCCGGCGATGCAATCTCGCCTCGGCGACGACGTTTGA
Source organism: Cladosporium halotolerans (assembly GCF_011745625.1). Taxonomy (NCBI): domain Eukaryota; kingdom Fungi; phylum Ascomycota; class Dothideomycetes; order Cladosporiales; family Cladosporiaceae; genus Cladosporium; species Cladosporium halotolerans. The sequence continues at coordinate 624,972 of NW_027191463.1, read as the reverse complement.
GTGACGACACGGTTGCTTCTCTCATGTGCTTGAAGAGTTGGCAGCGTTCAGGTATCATCACGATTGACAAAAGCCTCTTCGAGCGTGCCATAGAAGCTAGCGCGGTAGTGGAGGACAAAATGCCAGGATCGAGTGTATAGTCGACGCGTTAGTCATCAGACTCAAGCGTAATCAAGCGATCAATCAAGCGCTTGCTACTCTCAAGCTCAAGCAATCAAGCAAGCCCAGTCAGTCAATCAATCAAGCATATAGTTCCCGCTTGAGCTTGATTGATTGTGCAGAAGTCTGCCAGAATGGCGCTGACATTGTGGTGTGTGGAAGAGTCGCGGACGCGTCACCTACCATGGCTTGTGCCGCTTACTTCCATGGATGGAGTAGAGACATGTTGTCTGAGTTAGCGCATTCGTTCGTCGCGGGGCACTTCCTTGAGTGCTCCACCTACGTGACCGGCGGCAACTTTTCAGGTTTCAAAAGCCTGCCTGGGGACGTCTCTCGCATTGGGTACCCTATTGCTGAAATTGCTGCGGATGGTACCTTCGTCATCACGAAGCAGGGAGACCGGGGAGGGATGGTGACTGTCGACACGTGCAAAGCACAATTCCTCTACGAAATTCAAGGCCCGCTATACTATAATTCCGACGTTGTTGCTGAGCTTTCAAACGTTGAGATCAAGGAAGTCAGCGACAATCGAGTGTTTGTATTCCACATTCGTCAACATCCCGAGCCAAGCTGACGAGAAGCAGTCGCATCTCTAACGTGGGATACATCAAGCCCCCGCCGACGACAAAAGTTGGCCTGACTGCACGTGGCGGATATCAGGCAGAAGTGCATTACTTCATGTGTGGCCTCGACATTGCAGAAAAAGCGGCCATGGCCGAAAAGCAGATCAGAGCCATGCTCGATACAAACAAGTACCATACACTCAAATTCCGCACGAACGGCCGATGTCCAGAGGAGCCCACCAATCAAGACTCTGCAACAGTGGACTTCCGCATCTTTGCGCAGTCGCGCGATGAGAAGGCATTGCTGCCGCAAAATTTCCTTCGGCCTGTCACGGATATTATCATGGAAAGCTATCCAGGCGCAACCTTTGCGGTTGATACTCGGCAGGGCGTTCCAAAGCCGTATTATGAATACTTCGTTACGCTCCTTCCACAATCGGATGTCAAGCACGTGGCCGTCGTGCCTAGTAAGCACCTCCGGATCGACATCCCTCACCCAACTGATACCCTTGATTTCCTGTCGGAGCAGCCGAGCTACGAGACCGACAAGCCTGTCCAACTTGACACGCTGGGTCCGACTGTCAGAGCTCCGCTTGGACACATCGTCCATGCGAGGTCGGGAGACAAAGGGTCGGATGCCAACGTTGGATTCTTTGTGCGAAGTGCGGATGAATGGGATTGGCTGCGCTCGCTCTTGTCGACAACGAAGATCAGGGAGCTTCTGGCAGACGATGACTCTGGGGGAGCCATCCATCGCTTCGAGCTGCCCAACATCTGGGGTGAGTAGCCCCTCTTCAACTGGAGCCTGCGCTGAGACTTTACTGATATTGACAATTTCACTCCAGCTGTACACTTCCTTCTCAAGGATCATTTGGACCGAGGTGTTGCCTCAAGCTCTACATATGATGTCCTGGGTAAGAACCTTGCCGAGTATCTTCGGTGCAAGCACGTCGACATCCCTACCAAGTTCTACGAGCGTGGGCGGATTTGAGTGAAAAGGTTGCGGTCCTATTCCTCGATGGCACTTCCAAAAGTAAAAACAGTATATAAGATGCATTGGCTCCGCATGTATCATGTTCGTAGACCCTCTCTAGTTGCGAATCGCTCATGTTCCCAAGACTGGCCAGCTTTCCACAGTCCAAGAAAGTCACGTCTGCTAGCCGTCTTCCCATCAATGAGTACCTCGACACCCTATCAATATGAACGTCAGGCGCCGAGACTTCAATGTATTGTACCGATCGCATTGATTGATTTATTGTTATCATGCGTCTGGAGCATTCTAGATGCAGTAACAGCGACTTTGAAGCCGAGCGAAGGCGGATAAAAGCACATGGACCCTTACATGCGAATACGAAAAAGCCTGACTTGGCAAGACAATCAGAGACTGATCAACCGAGGCTCTACTGGGTGTCTGCGCAGGTCGAGCGAACATCTATCGGGCCCATTCGGAGCTTCACTCTCCGACAGGGGCATGAATCATTGTCGACGCTTTTGCTCCGGCAGTCTGATAAAATCTGCGTCATGTTCTAGCTGCAAATATGAGAGCCTTAATCGGATGAGCGGAACAGCGGTTCCAATACGCAATATATTTGGTGTCTTCAATGTGATGTTCCAACCACCATTAAACATATACTGAGGAGACATTCGTGGAGACTCACAAGGCCTTCCTCACACAGCTTACATTGTCGGTAATTTCCGTCATCTTTTATCAGCATCGACTCTTGTGATCTTAGAATAATGGCGATCGACAGCTTCTTGAAATTACAAGATCAGTCTCTTGTGATCTCTGAAGGCTTGATCGCCGGAAAATGGAAACAAGCGAAAGGCAACAACACTTTTCCTGTCATCAATCCGGCAACAGGGGGCGTGCTCCTTCGATGCGCAGATCTGGATAGGTCAGCATTCATAGACGCAATTGGGAGTGCGAAATCCGGCACCAAAGTATTCTTCGAACAAACCACAGCGAAGCAGAGAGGCTCACTCTTAAGACGATGGCACGACCTTGTCATGGCAAACCATCTTGACCGTGGGTAGTTTCACCTCCTGGCTTCTGCTCATTCCTAAAATCCTTCTTCCAAGTCGGATTTCTCGAGCATGGACGACATCGAACGCTAGAGTGAACAGTATTTGCTAACGAAATCGGAATAGTTGCTATCATCTTGTCCCTGGAGAACGGCAAGACGATTGCTGAGGCGAAGAGCGAGGTCAATTATGCCGCCTCGTTCATTTCCTGGTTTTCAGAAGAAGCGACCAGGGCTTACGGTGATACTATCGCATCATCGCAACCCAACACCATGGTGTCTACATACCGGGAGCCGGTTGGTGTCTGCGGTATCATCACTCCTTGGAATTTTCCCGCGGCTATGATTACGCGTAAGGTGGCGCCAGCAATCGCAGCCGGTTGTTCGGTGGTTATAACCACCAAGCGAAACGCCACTGACTGCGTTGGCCCTGGCTAAACTGGCTCTCGATGCGGGCATTCCAGCTGATGTAATACACGTCATTCCTACCAAAGACCGTGAGGCATCAATGGAACTTGCTAGGAACCCCGACGTGAAGAAACTCAGCTTCACTGGATCGACCAAGGTGGGCAAAATGCTAGCCGCCACCGCCATGGGAACGATGAAGCGTATCAGCATGGAGCTTGGAGGTAACGCGCCTTTCGTGGTGTTCGAGGACGCCGATATCGACAAAGCCGTAGACGGCGCCATGGCCTGCAAATTTCGCTGCGCCGGACAGACATGCGTTTGCGCGAACCGCCTGCTGGTGCACGAGAGCATCGTTGATGAGTTTGCCGCCAAACTAGTCTCTCGTGTGGAGCAGCTCAGACTCGGGGCTGGGCTCGATACCGATACTACTCAAGGTCCTTTGATCAACCGCGCAGCAGTTTCGAAGATGGAAGCACATGTCCAGGACGCAATCGCCAAAGGAGCCCGTCTGCTTACTGGTGGCCAAGCGCCTGCGGATGGGAAAGGATTCTTCTACCAGCCCACGGTGCTGACGGGAGCGACTTCTGCCATGCAAGTCGCCTACGAAGAGACATTTGGACCCCTTGCAGCCATTTTTGCTTTTTCCGACGAATCAGAGGCGATAAGGCTCTCAAACGACACTGAATACGGGCTCGCTGGTTACTTTTTCAGCAGAGATATCAGTCGCGTTATGCGGGTTGTACGCCAACTCCAGTGTGGTATGGTGGGCGTAAACACCGGTCTCATAAGCGCCGCCGAGACACCGTTTGGTGGAGTCAAGGAAAGTGGTTGCGGTCGCGAGGGCAGTCTTCTGGGGATACAGGAGTATCAAAATGTGAAGTCTGTGACCATTGGGAATCTATAGACGGTAGAAAGGCAGAAACCATGTTCCATAAGAAACATCTTGCTTAACACAAGACGCTACACATCATTTTGCACAACGGTTGCCTCTTCAGTCCATCCAATTTTCGCTCTGGCGTAAGTGGAGAAACTTGTAAACATTCACTGATTCCTTTCCGCTAGTAAAGATGATGTATTCAATCGGCATCAGAAAGCCATGGCATCAATAACGGATGATGCTGAATCGCATGTCCTGGGCGAACCACGTTCTCAAGACATCTACGCCTAATAGGAAATCGGTGCAGTGCAAATGATGTGTGCGCAGATCTACAAGCAACACTACGCGATGAAGTACAACGAATCATGAATGCCTTGGGCCAACTTGGCCCTCGCTCCTTTCTCTTGTCAGACGCAAGTTGGCAGTCGAAAGAGTCTGCTGTTGTTCACTTCGTGGCATCAAAAATCACCTTCTGAGCCCTCATTTTGTCAAAAATCTCATAGCCTTCGACAGCCTGACTTAAAGGCATCACAGTTTCGGTCATGAAACTGGCGAAAGCAACAGTTAGCTGAATCCAAAAGTGGGTTGTATCATTTTCCGAAAAGACAGCCACTGACGTACCCGAGCAGTTCTTGTTGCTTTTCCAAAGCTTTGAGCGCCTCTTTGAAAATACCTGATATCTTTTGTCAGTTCTCGGCTTTATCGTCGAAGCTAGATGTGTGATTTTGGCAATGTAGGGAAACCATCGTCATGTGAGGATTTAGTGCAACTTAGTGATAGCGGAAGGGATGAAGGCTCACTCTTCACAGGACATCTCCCCATCTGTATGGTAAGGTTCTTGCCATAGGCTTGGTTTCCGGTCCAAGGGATTTCACCATTGTGGACTCCAACGCTAGACATTCTGCCCCAAGAGCGCAGTAGCTTGAACCCCAAGTCAAGAGCGGAGCTGTGACCCACCACCTCGATGACCATGTCGGCACCGCGTCCATTAGTCAACTCATTAACTCGGGCAGTCAACGCTTCAGGAGCCTGATAGTTCCATGGTTCTGCACCGAGCTGTTCTGCAGTCGTGAGACGACTTTCAACACCGTCGACTGCAAGTAGAGCTCTAGGCTTATACATTAAAGCCGAGACGAGCGCACAAAGGCCTACCGGCCCGCAGCCGAATAGGACGACTACGCTGTCTTGAATCTGCTCCTTGGTGGCATCCTTGAAAGCGTTTGACGCGGCGAAATAGCCGGTAGGGAAGATGTCGGCCATCAAACAGAGTTTCAACTCCTCAATGTTGTCGGGGGCTTTGACGACTGTGGAGTCTGCCAGAGGCACAAGCACGTACTCAGCCTGACCGCCATCCAGAGCAGCGGTTCCGAATAGGCGACTTTGTTGGCACCGAGAAGAAAATCCGTTCTTGCAGAAGAAGCATTCCCCACAGCTGACAGTAAAAGGTGCCACAACCATGTCACCTTTCTGCACAGTGTGAACGTCGCTGCCAATCTCCTCTACTGTTCCAGTGAACTCATGGCCCATGATAAACCCAGTGCCAGAAGGCTGGTGACCGCGAAAGACATGCAGCTCGCTATAATATTCGGCATATCGGGTCAGCGATTTCCAAAGTACTTCAAAAAGACCATGGAGGTGTGAATGAACGATGACGGACATATAGTTATCTGACTCACCTGCCGCACAATGCAGTGTAGCGCACCTTCACTATTATGTCACTCGAATCTTGCAAGCTGGGCTTAGGCCTCTCTTCCACGGCTACATCCCTCACTCCCTTGAATACGACTGCCTGCATGGTAAAGAGTTGCAACGCTGCGGTGATGTTTGCGTGTGGAAGAGAATCGATTCAGACACTATTGCATGATTGCTGTGCTCCTTGAGACAGACTCCCGTATATGTGTGGCAAACCGGCTGACTGGCGACGTGGACGCTCAGCAGCACACATCTCCCGATCAACAGCACAAACATTACCCGTGTCATGTTCGACTGCGGGTGCATCGGCACCTGGCCTGGAAACACAAGGCGGAGAACAAGGGACCGGTGCGACAGCAAAATTCACATAGGCTAGTCTGAAGCCTGGAGCTTCCGGCAAGCATTGGCAAATGAGTCATTGCAATCTGCTCCGGGTCGCTGCAGTTTGACCCGCTTCCGCGTGGGCGAGTTGCGGGCTTGCCGTGACGTTACTCCCGCCGGGCCAGCGGCTTAGATCTCGACGCCACGGGAAACATATATCGCATTGCTTTGGAATGACGCATATTTCGTGTGGGTCACGATAACGAGTCATCTGGAAGCTCAAGGCAATCGTTGGATCACGCAAGTCACCATCTTGATAGGACGGAGATGAGCGAGAGATGAGGCAATGGGGAAGGCAAGGGAAACGACAGGTCCGACGGCTAAAGGTGGTGCTCGCACGATTTCAAAACCGGTGACTTGCGATGGGGATATGGAATCTGCGGACAAGAGAATAATCACGGATGATTGCCTGACTCAGTCTGATCAACCCTAGAGTCTACCCTTCAGACCCGAGCTGTCTTTGATCTGCTGGACACGGGCATATGCCAAGACGGCGTACGGAAATGTTTGCAGGGCAAATGGCACCGCTTGAGCGCTGTTTGTCTGGCCTCTTGCCAGTCTGGCCGCAATACCCTGCATGATGACCGCCGTGCGGAAGCTGTTGAACGCAGCCGCCCAGAGCATATCGTCTCCCGAAACTTCCCATCCACTCAGCCTAGCGTACCAACTGAGGCATTCCGGGATGCTTGGTACCCCTGCAGTTATTTCAGAGCGCATCATCTTTCGGGACATCGCCAAGTCGGCCGTGAGTGTCTGCTCTGCCAGCCAGGTCATGTCTTCCGCCGAGCTTAACATAGGTGACAATAAGTTTGCCAGGTCCCCAAGCGGGTGGCCCTCTGTGGCCAGTTCCCAATCCAGAACGCCGATTACACGCGGCTCGGATCTGTGGAAGATCAGATTATCGATCTTGAAGTCTCCGTGGACGAGCGTTTTCCGTTCTGTCGGCTGCATGTTCGCCCAAGAGAAAAATCTACTCAGCTCTTCGAAGTAGGGAATCTGTCCGACTAGCTGCTGCCTCGTGGTAAACTTTGCCTCAGCCTGAGCAGCACTAATGCGATTGAACGCAGAAATCTGACGGTTGTAGAAGCTGGCTTCCTTCTTCCAATGCTGTAACCCAATGGCACTCAGATCGATGGAGTGCAGTTTCGCCAGCGTCTCCAATGCCTCTTTCCATCTGATTAAGGATGCGGTTAGTACTCTCTCGAGCTCTTGTAATGAGCATCTTGAGGCGGGGTTCCCCTTACATCAAGCTTCTCTCCTTCGGCTGCAGAGTCGGTAACCAGGGATTATCAAAGATTCGGCCATCTAAAAATTCCATGATGTAAAATGGCGTCCCAATTATCGATGCGTCTTGGCACAGACCAAAAATTCGTGGAACTGGGACGTTGGACGGTTGCAAAGCGGCGAGTATCTGATATTCCCTCTCGATCTGATGGCTGTTACTATTTCCTGAGGCCGCAGGAGGCTTCTTTCGCAGAACATATCGCTGTTTCTGTTGCGAGGTTAGGAGATATGTTGGATTGGATTGACCATTGCTGAACTACATCCGCATTTTCGTCAGTCAAGACTACACCTCAACTCGCTATCGCGCTGCCTATGTGATGGTGGTTCTTGGGGGTTTGGGACTTTTTGCGAAATCGCCACTAACCTGCTTCACATCAAGAGGTCCTAAAATTGACGGCGTGTTGCAATGGAGGTAGCTTTCCAGGGCTGCAGTGTCGATGGGTTGCCTTACGTCCATCGACATTTCGTATGCTGTTGAAAGTTCAGTTCCAAGTCTAAGTTGTGAGCCGCTTCATGACCTGAAGGGCATGCCTCGTTATAACACCCCATCCAGTTGGAAGATATCTAGACTGAGTCATGGCAGAGCAGTGGTGTCAAGCATGACTCTCCTTGCCAACGACCCTTGAGCTTGGCGTACCTGATTGCTGGCCGGCGGACGCTGCTATCCATCCTGCATTTAGTGGCCTCACCTCATCCCCAGCTCTTCGACTTCTATTTGAGAATACGACAACGATACGATTGTATCAAAGATCTCACGCCAGCACTCCACACAACCTTCAGTCTATCTCATAGTCTTGTACGATGTTGTTCAAATCGATTCACCCCGACATTGAAGGTCAGATAGTCATTGATTGATTTAGATGTTCAAGCACTGATGAGGATAACAGTGCCCCAAGACGTCACGCTCTGGTCTTGGCTCTTCGACAATCCAAAGCTCACGAACAGCGCTACCAAAGGACTCACTGATGCACTCACGGAGCAGCATTGCAGCTACCAAGATGTGTCATTAAGGGCCAAGTATCTCTCCACAGCCTTGCAAAGGGTCTTAACACTCCGCGAAGGGGATGTCGCTCTGGTGTACAGTCGCAATGCGATTCAATACCCGGTGGCCATGCTCGCAGCACTCCGGCTCGGCGTGGTGGCATGTGGTGTCTCACCAGACTACTCTTCGGAAGAGCTCTCGCACTGCCTCGAGCTGAGCCAAGCAAAGTGCATTTTCACGACGCAGGACAAACTCGAGGCGGCACAGATCGCTGCGAAGAACTGCGGCATGGAAGCGTCCCATGTTGTACTTTTCGACGCGGATGTGGTCGGAACGCATGGATTCGACAACCTCATCTCTGCAGGCAAAGCGGCTGGGGAGAAGTCTGAAGCGCAAACCTTTCGCATTACACCAGGCAGATCAAACACCCGGTTGTGTGCATTCTTGTGTTTCAGCAGCGGTACCACTGGTTTGCCCAAAGCTGTGCAGATCTCGCACGCAAATGTCATTGCCCAGTGCTTGCAAGTTCAACAGATAACGCCCAGCGATCACGACAAAGTCATGGGTGGTCTGCCTTACTACCATGTCACGGGCCTCATTCACCAATTCGCTCTTCCAATCGCCCTGAACGCGAACGTTTACGTCTTGTCGAAATACACGCTTGACACGTTCCTGGAGACGGCATCCAAGTACCGGGTCCGTGAACTGCTTGTTGTTCCACCGATCCTTCTCCGCATGGTACGGGAAAGGGAAGTATTGTCCAGATACGACCTGTCGCACATCAAGCGGTTCTCATCCGGTGCTGCACCGCTGCCGAAAGCCATATTGGAAGAATTGGAGTCCCACTTCCCCGGAAGCGGATTCAAGCAAGGATATGGTCTCTCAGAGTCGTGCTCGGCCATCACATCTCATCCCCCGTCCAAGTACGCGTACCGTAATGCGGACAAGGTTGGGATGTTGGTCGCGTCTACCGAGCTGAAGATTGTTAACATGGAAAGCTGCAAGGAGATGGGCGTCGGCGAGGAAGGAGAGATCTGGGCTCGCGGCCCGCAAATTGCCATGGGGTATCTGAACAACGCAACGGCCACAGCGGAAGCGTTTGACGCAGATGGCTTTTTGCACACAGGCGATATAGGCATGATGGACAGTGAGGGCATGCTGCACATCACAGACCGAGCGAAAGAAATGATCAAGGTGAAGGGTATCGGCGTCGCTCCTGCAGAGATAGAGCAGCTCCTGCTGTCCCACCCGGCGGTGAGCGATATTGCAGTGTGTGGCATATCGGACGAGCGCTCGGGAGAACGGCCCAAAGCCTTTGTGGTTCTGCAAGTGGGAACGAGCAACTCACAGCAGACGGCACAGTCGATCATGCAGTATGTTTCGGAGAGAAAAGCTCGGGCGAAGTGGCTGGCGGAGGTGGAAGTAGTTGACACGATTCCTAAGAGCGCAGCCGGCAAGATTCTACGGCGACAATTGCGCGCGCGCAAACCGCAGTCGGGCCGAGTGTGGCGCATGGCGCCATCGTCAAAGTTGTAAGGGGCCTGCAATTCCGTGAAAGGGAGTGCCAACGTAACATGACTCATTGGGACATTGGTAAGCGCTGCTGCTCAGGCGTCCGTATAGGATGTAAAATTGGAATCCCTCTCCTTGTATCCAACCGCACATGATTCATGGTGCCGACGGGATCTGGGCGCGGCGATCAGATCTGATTACAAACACGGTAGTGACGAGACGACTATAAGAGCTCTCTCAGGTGCTGTTGGCTGTGAGACGTGGACCATCTTGACCTGTTGATCATTGCACTCCGACGATCATTCATACAACTTTACCATTGTAGCGCCAACAAATTCATCGCGCAATGTCATCCTTGTTCGACCCTATCAGCATCGGCGGCATCGATCTCAAGCACAGAATTGTTCTCGCGCCCCTAACTAGGGTCCGAGCAGACGACAATGGCGTACCCCTCGACATTGTTACCGAATACTATTCGCAAAGAGCTTCTGTCCCTGGCACGCTGCTGATCACCGAAGGGACCTTCATCTCGCACCGAGCGGGAGGCAGGCTGAACGTCCCTGGCATTTATACCGATGAGCAGATCAAATCATGGCGCAATGTAACCGAAGCCGTGCATGCCAAGGGCTGTTATATCTTCTGCCAGCTGTGGGCGCTTGGTCGCGCTGCTGATGCGAAGGTTCTGGAAGCCAGCGGGCATGGCTTGGTGTCCAGCTCAGATGTTCCATTGCCTGACTCGCCAGTGCCTCTTCCGCTGACTGAAAAGGGCATCCGTGCGTTCATCGAGGATTACGCCATGGCTGCGAAGAACGCGATAGAGGCCGGATTCGATGGTGTCGAAGTTCACGGGGCTAATGGATATCTTCCCGATCAATTTCTCCAGGACACATGTAATCGCCGAAACGATGGTTGGGGCGGCAGTGTTGGTAACAGATCCCGTTTCGGAGCAGAAGTGGCCGCTGCAGTCGCTGCCGCAGTTGGCCCGCAGAGGGTTGGCTATCGAGTGAGTCCATGGAGCCCCTTCCAAGGAATGAGGATGAACGATCCGTTGCCGCAATTCCTGGATCTAGCTGATAAGCTGAAACCCTTGGGACTGGCATATCTTCACGTCGTCGAACCTCGCGTCTCCGGCTCCCAAACGATTGAGGCCTCTTCAGATCAGACAGATCTACTGGTGAACGTGTGGACAACCCACGGAACAGTCATTTTAGCGGGCGGCTTCACGCCAAAGAGCGCACAAGACCGATCAAGAAGCTATGGGAATTCTTCCGTCGCCTTTGCGTTCGGGCGGTCTTTCCTGGCGAATCCAGACCTCCCGTTTCGTATTTCTGAAGGTTTGCCGCTCAATGATTACGACCGGTCGACTTTCTACACGCCAAAGGATCCAATTGGATACGTAGATTATCCCTTCAGTAGAGAATACCTTAAGATAACAGCACGGGCTTAACTAAGTCCTGAATGTTCAGGAAGTCGTTGTGCTCACTTTGGTCCTAGGCTCACGTAGCGAATGAGACAATCGATGATTATGCAATGAATTGTGCCGAGATCACTGCAAGAATCGCGTTGATTAGGGTTGGCTCATGCATTTCAAGTTCGCCGCTTCCATCGTATGAAGATCGAGTCATGAAACGCCACAGTTGGAATGCTGCACTTTGTCGTTAATCGCGACAACTTTGTATGCTTGGTCATGTTCGCACCTTCGTACATGTCCTTCTTCGAAAGTAGCCCAGCCAAGCAGTTCTGTAATTTCTATCTGATCTCATGACACCTGCCCTCAATGTTTTGACCATCCGTAGAGCTGTTGTGATCATTAATTGATCAGCCCATCGGATTTGTTGCGAAGTGGCCTCCCGAAGAAGTGGGTTCAGCTGCCCTTGGCACCGAGCCCTTGAACATGACTAAGTGTCATTTGAAAGCACATGAATCAGTATCACAACGAAGCATCCAGATGACGCCTGCCTCATTACTGAACAAATTGTTCATAATTGTTTGTAGGGCCAATACAGGAAAATCTCACTCAAAAGAAAAAGCAAAGGACCATGGTCGATACAAGCATTACCTCGAGAGTCTGGCTCGTGACTGGGTGCTCATCGGGCCTCGGCCTACTCTTGGCCAAAGCGGCACTGGCTCGTGGGGACAGAGTGGTTGTCACAGCGCGAAAGTTGGAGTCGCCTGATAATACCTTGATACAGAGCGACAACTGCAGGGCTCTGGCACTAGATGTCGCGGCGTCGCAAGCAGATCTAGATGAGAAGGCATCGGAAGCTATTTCGCATTTCGGCCGGATAGACGTTCTGGTCAATAATGCCGGCTACGTGCAATCCGGCGTGTGGGAGCAGGTCGGGTACGTTTTCCACTGCTTACTGTTCATTCCAACATTCGCTTACACGTCCGACGTCAGCTAACGGAGCTTTCTAGCCATGAGGATGTCTGCCATCAACTCGAGACAAACGTCCTTGGCCCGTTGAGACTTACGCGATCAGTGCTACCATTCATGAGGCAACAAGGTAGTGGTAAGGTTATTTTCATCAGCAGTGTCGCCGGCTGGGCCGGTGTGGCTGCCGGTGGGCCTTACAGTGCCTCGAAGTTTGCCCTGGAAGGTATGATTGGTGTGCACGCAGAGACCTCTCTCAAGTCATCAGTAGGCTCCTGTCACTAACCAGTTGATAGGAGCGGCGGAGTGCCTCCAACTCGAAATCAGCCAATTCAACATAGAGACACATCTCATTGTCATGGGCATGTTCAGGACTGGCGTGCTAAGTGCGGACCGACGCAAGCTCGACAGCGCCAATGTGTCGTCCGAGTACGCCTCTATCATCAACGCGTACAGCGACAGGCTAAAGAACGCGGATGGAAAGCAGCCTGGCGATCCGCATTTGGCCGCCGAATGTATCGCGGATTTAGCAAGACGTGAGGGTCACTTCAAACACAGGTCTGACATTCCATTCCGGATCTTTCTTGGATCGGATTGCTTCAAGACCGTGCAAGCAAAATGCCGAGCTATGCTCAAGTCTCTAGACGACTTCAAAGATTTGTCATGTAGTACCGACTTTTCGACGGACACGAAGGAGGCCGAGTTGTGAATCTTTGCGGCTGTGAGTTTGGATATCACAAGCCCGATGGCACTTGGGTGGCGGGGGGCTTGGTTCGGGCAGGCAAGGCTGCCAAAAAAAACCTGAAGCCCGGACCGCCGAGGCTGGCAAGGGTGGTTTTGCAGCTCAATACAATGCTTGAGGATGTCTAATAAGTTGTTATTAGTTGCTCAGATATATCTGGCCAGACTGTGACACCACCTGGTGCAATGAATGTGTAGGTCCAAATTTCAAACGTCCCGTGCTAGGATCAACAGATACTTTCGCAGGGTGACGTGTTGATCGACGGAAATGGACTGTGCAGCATCGCAATACACATTATTTGCATTCATGGATCTGTCTTCTATCCAAAACCTGCGCTAACCATGCCCAGCTCATTGTCGTGCGTAACGTGAAATCAAAAAGCCAAAAGAGCGAATCGGGTCAGTCCAATTAATATTTCGAACACAAACACCAGAACAAAAGACGAACATCATTAGGGGCGAGACGTAAAGTCGAAAGGCTGATCCATATGACTCTGGCACTTCAGTGACCCCTGACAAACCTGGACTTGCCAGGAAACAGCCCCCACCTGGCCAGCCTGCCCCGATCATCGTCCTGCGTGGACGAGTCGGGCGCCTAGAGGGGCTCATCGCCGCGGTTGCGCTTGCGGCCGCGCATGGAGCCGACGTCGAAGATCTCGCTGCCAGTGCGCATCTCGGTGCTGCCGTCGACTTGCGTCGTGGTCGTCGTGACGGTCTCGTTAGGTTGCTCGCCGAAGCGGACACGCTGGGGAGCGCGGCCTTCTTCAGCGGCGCGGCGCATGGTGCCGGCGCGGCTGGCTTCGGTACCGGTGGCTGTAGTGGCAGTGCCTGATGAGTCCGTGACGGGGACGACTTGGGTCGCGGTGCCGGAACCTCCTGCTCCACTCCCTCCGCCGGATGAGGTGACGACGTTGGAACCACTGCCCGCTCCGCCAGCTCCTCCGCCAGATCCTGCCGTTGTTGTCACAACGTTGCCAGCCGCATCAGTGACCTCAGCCACCTCTTTACCGTTGCGATCGCGGGTCTTTTTCTGGCGTTTGCGGAACATCCAGGCGCAGCAGCAGAAAAACAATACTAGCAAGACGAGTGTGGCAGTGGCTATGGCAAGCAGCAGGAAGATGAAACTTCGTTGACGCTGAACCCGCAGTGCTTGCAGGTATGCGAAGAAGTTGCCTTTGGGTTTGTGTTTTGGTTTCGGTTTCGATTTCGACTTTGATTTGGATTTGGCGCCTCCAGCCGCAGATTCGACAGCAGCCTTCTGTTGCTGCGACGTGTGGAACTTGGTGACAGTCAGAATACCCGCACCATCTGCGGCAGATGTGTGGAATTTGCTGGCAGTGGACACACCGACAACACCATCCTCCCCAGAGGTGTGGACCCTGGTGACAGTGAAAATCTCAGTATCATCCGGCGCCGTTGAAGACTGAGGCACAAGGACAGTGGTTCCGTCGGACTTGGTCGAAGGCGAGAGAGTGACATGCGTGCTCTGAAGATCCGCCCGAGTGACGGTACGACTCTTGCCGTCCGGATCAACAAAAGTGACTACTTCCAGGTGAGGACCTGCGACCCACGAGAGTGATTGAGTCGCTGTGCCTGAAGGTTTGGTCGACGTCGAAGTCCCTGGCGGAATGGAGAGCTCGCTTGTCACTGTGGTTTTGGCGGTGCGGCCGGTATGCTCGACCCATCTCGTCTGGCTGTTTTCATCAACCCCAGAGGGCTTGAGGGTAAAGGTAGTGAAGACATCCCCGGGACCAGTAGAGGTGACAGTATTCAACGTGCGTTGATCGGGTTCATCGTCCAGGATGGTGATGGTATGGGTGGTCCCTTGAGCTAGGGCTTTCGCCGCAAGGAGGAGCGGGAGCAGCAGCATATCCGCTCTTCCTATTGCAACAGCTGATGTGAGATTCTTGGGAAGTTTGCTCTCTGTGGTAGACAACTGAGGGATGTCTTTGGTAGTGGCGTGATGATGGAGAGGAGGCGGCGGAGAAGAGTTGGGAAACAAAACATGAGTCCAGCGAGCGTTGGAAGGCATCGCATTGCGGTGCGTACCTACTTGATCTTACATGGTATACCGAGATCTGCGTGAGAAGGCGCAGGTGAGCGTGAGCTCGGAAGGTATGCTCAGAGTAGGTAGATCCAGGCAAGCGCTTTCTTCATCAGAAACCGACAGGCCAAAAGCGCGTCTGCAAGTCACGATTACATTTCTTGACCGCACGAAATCTTTGTTCCCATCAGGGCGGGGGCCAGAGAAGGCGCGTATGACGATCAACCGGTTGTCCATTGACGAGCGGTCTGGTGAGGCAGTCGCTGATGGCTTTGATAGACAATATTTGACCGAGCATGCTTGGTCGAAAGCGAATGATAATAAAAGTGCCCGGTCATACAACCATGATGCCTGAGAACTGCGTGCAGTGACGACGTCGTCCTTTGACAGGAGCAAGGGTATGGTTGCGGTCAATTCAAGGGTTAAAGTTGGCCGTTGCTCTGCCAAACGCGCGCGACTGGCGCGACAACACAATGCCGAATTTGGCAACGGCTCTCCGCAGTGTGAGCTCATACCCTGCCACCAGCTCGCACCTTGGGCTGCGTGCTCTGAACAGATTTGGACCTTGTGCGCTGTCCCTTCTTACAAGCTCTTTGTACATAACTTATCTGGTGAATTCCTACACGCTGGCAGTGCTTGGGTCGCACAGCATCATCGATCGGACTATCAGGGCTCACATCGACTGCAGCCCAACCGGGCTCACACTTCGGTCTTGCCGCGAAAGATCCGACGAGCGAACATCTCCCCGAGATTGGACAACATCCTCGCGGACCAACATGCGCCAACCGATACACCTCATCGCCTTTTCGGCAGTGTTGGCTTCTGCCCTCCAGCTCCCCAACCTCCAACCCTTCTTCGCCGCCCTCCCAATCTCGATAGCCGACTACATACCACCAACCCCAGGCCACGAGATCTCACCGGAGCAAAACCAAGCATACCTGCCCGAGCCACAACAGAACCCTGAAAACATTTTCCGCCGACAAGACAGCGACACCTGCCCATCAGGTTACAACAGCTGCGGGAACATCGGGGCTCCAGACCTCTGCTGCTCGCCGAGCGCAAGATGCAGTGCGGACATGGCGGGACACGTCGCTTGCTGCCCGCAAGGTGCTGCTTGCACAGGCACGATTGGAGGCGCGGCCACAGCTGGATCGACGGGCAGTGATGGCGGATTTGCGGCTGCGACGTCCTCAGGCGCGAGCTCGGGACTCTTGGTCAGCGCGAGCACGACGGGCACAGCTGCTACAGGCAGCGGCGACGACAACCTGCAGACAAGTGGTGGCTTTGTTCTCGACGGAGGTCAGACTGTGGCTACGCCTGGCGCTGGAGCGAGAGGAGCACAGCCGGTAAGTTGAGATGCGGATCGATGTACCATTTGCGAAAACAAAGCTGACTTCAATGCTAGCCATTCCTTGCGCGCGCAGTCCTTCGGCTATTGGAACAGATTCCCCTATAAACCTTGATGGAACACGAGGTGGATGACGCGTAGAGATGGGATATAATGACTGTACAGACTGAGATACCTGGCGAACGGACCAAAGCGTTTATAGCGTCGCACCCTTCACTGGTCTTACACCAGCAGTAAAATTGATTTATGAGCATTTATTGATCAACAAAACTCTCCTACTGATCTTCACTCAAACATTGCTGAAGATCTCCCGGCTGCCGCTCAGGGTACCTTGGTCGATAAACTCGGTAAACAGCCCTGGCCCTGGCTCCACCGCTTGCACGACCTCTTGTGTGCCTCGGCTCAGTCCCCCCGCAACATTGTCACGAGGTACCCGTGGAGCAGCCTCACTCCCATGAAAGGGCTATCAGATGGCTCGTCTTTGAATATTCGTGTATAGAATCAACTGATTTGTAAATTACGTCTGCATTCCTTCAATCTCTCACATAGCCCAACATGCCAGAAGCTCCATCCATTCCCTTCAGCGAGCCACCCTGGCTCAATGGCCTGCCATCGCCATACTACACCGCAGAACACAAGAAATGGCAGCAAGCATGCCGGGCCTTCGTCTCAGAGCACCTGACACCCCACGCCTTCGACTGGGAGCGCGAGGAAACCGTCCCGGAACACCTCTTCCAGACCTTCGCAAAACACAACATGCTCATCCCAACCCTCCCCTCACCCCTCCCCGTCCAACAACTCAAAGCAAACGGCATCCACGACATTCTGGGCGTCGTCAAAGTCGAAGACTTCACCTACTTCCACACAATGATCTACATCGACGAAATGCACCGGTCCGGCCTCGCGGGCCCGCCAGCCAGCATGACGACAGGCATGGCTTTTGGAGTCCCGCCCATAATCAAGTTCGGCAACAAGCAACTGCAAGACCGCTTCCTGCCCGATCTCTTCTGGGGCCGGAAGAGGACGTGCATCGCCATCACGGAGCCCGACGCCGGCAGCGACGTGGCCAACATCAAAACGACGGCGGTCAAATCCAAAGACGGCTCGAAGTACATCGTCAACGGCACGAAGAAATGGATCACGAACGGCATCTGGTCCGACAACGCCTGCATGGCCGTCCGCACCGGCGGGCCCGGGCCAACCGGCCTCTCACTGCTCATGGTGCCGCTCAAAGGCCACCCAGGCGTATCAATGCGGCGGCTGAAAGTCTCCGGCCAAATCAGCGCCGGAACGACGTTCATCGAGCTCGACGACGTCGAAGTGCCGGCCGAGAACCTGGTTGGCGTCGAAGGGCAGGGGATGCGGTACATCATGACGAACTTCAATCACGAGCGGCTGACGATCGCGATCGGGACGTGCCGGCAGTCGCGCGTGGCGCTGGCAGCGGCGTTCGAGTACTGCCTGAAGCGTGAGGCGTTCGGCAAGACGCTGATGGAGCAGCCGGTGGTGCGGCACCGGTTGGCGAAGTGCGGGACGCTGCTGGAGAGCCACTGGGCGTGGATCGAGCAATTCGTGTACCAGATGACGCAAATGCGGAAGGAGGAGGCGGACGCCGAACTGGGCGGGTTGACGGCGGCGGCGAAGGCGCATTCGGGTATTGTGCTGAAGGAGTGTGCGGATTGTAGCGTGCTGCTGCATGGCGGGAATGGGTATACGAGGACGGGGCAGGGCGAGATTGCGGAGAGGATGTGGCGGGAGGTGAATGGAATCAGGATCCCGTAAGTGACACTCGGCAAAGGCTGGAGAATGTTGACGATCGTAGGCTAATGTGACGGTACAGTGGTGGCTCCGAGGACGTTATGCTGGATCTCATGATTCGGCAGCTGGTGAAGAACTACCAGCGAAAGAGTAAGCAGCTGGACGGCGCGGCGAGGCTTTGAATGAGCGGTGTGTTTTCATGCAATGAGAGGCGCAGAAGGGCCAGATGATGTAGATGTCAAGTATCAGGCATCGTCCAATGCAAATTTCCTGCATACCAGAGAAGTTGTCAGCACGACACTTGCACCTGTTCGCAAGATGTGAACCGGCAGGATCCTAGCGAGACATTCTGGTGATACATCGATAGCCTCAAACTCGGGACTGACGGTACCTAGAAGAGCACATGAGAGTAGCATTCAGGAAAACAGAAAGAGTGCTGGGGAAGGAAATATGTTTATTTTTGTGCCGCCGCAAAAACTGCAGACAGGAAAGACACCGTTTGAGACGCCAGAGCTAAGCCCATAGGAGCATATACGAGAACACACCATCCGCCTTGCGTGCCAGGGTCCGCAGGCTCGAGTACAAACCGGAGACTGAGCATAAACTTGAACCAGAAGCTGTCCCGGCATGTCATCAAGGCATATCCACATCTCTGCTCGAGAGTTTCCCGAGCCATCTACCTCGAAAAAGTTGTCCTCCTTTCTGCAAGCGCAGCCAGTCATCTTTTTGTGCGCGTAATCATTCTCGTGAGTATCGTGCAACTGCTGGGAGTCCAACAGGCTGAAAGGCTTCGGATTGCTTCAGCATCCACCGATCTGTTCCTGGTGCACCTCAAGCGTGTCGCCGTCTTGCATATCGAGCTAATCCATTGTTAGCATTAATTCACATGAAGCTAATGTGTGCGCGCGTGTGACTCACCATCTCAGGGTTGTCCGTAGGGTTCACGCGAGTGCCGTCGAAGAGGAAGCGCACGCTGTGGAACTGCTTTCCCTGGCGGTCGCAGAAGGCGTCCATGAGCTTCTTGAGTTGAGTAGTGCGCTTGATTTTGAAGAAGACCTCGTTGTTGTTGTCGGTGACCTTGATGTTCAAGTGCTCAGACTGAGGCGGTGCCTCTTCCTGGTTGCCGGGGGACGGGGAAGGCTGGTTGGACATGGTGACTTGGTTTGACGAGGGAGTTAGGGAGTTGCGGTTTCGTACACGACAGAAAAGGAAGAGCAGAAATTTGGTGTTCAGGCTCGTGAAGGATTGCTCGCTTGCTGGCGAAAGAGGCGCGCGCGACGTGTGCAGGTGAGACCAAAGGCTGTCTTGAAACCGGGTTCTTGCCTATGCGCCTGGTTAGCTCGTGTGCACATAGACCTGTTCGAGACTGCAGCATGTCGCGGCAGAGAAGCATAGTCTCAGTGAGCATGCAAGGTGCGTAACTTACCTGTTTGTCTGTAAGTGTAAGTGGTGTGTTCGGGCGGAAGATCAAGAAGGTCCGCGACCTTGGATAAAGAGCGGCGCGCCAAGCCCTGCGTCTCCGGTGGTTGCGCTGCGGCGCGGTCGTGGTGACGTTCGTCCAGGTTTGGCAGGGCTAAACGCTTTCAACAACGAGAGATTTGTGTCTTCACAACGTATTTATTATCTACAAGAGCAAGCAAATCTGCCTGATCCCATTGTCGGTTATTCACTTAACTTAAGCGAACACGGTTGTCTGGAGCGCGAACGCATCCTTATAGCCAATAGAAATGGTTGGTTCCTGTCGCTTCATGCAGACATAGCTGGAGCAAGCGCTGAGGCGAGACGATTGCAGACTCTCGAACAAGACCTTAAATGCGATCCTCCCTGCCAT
This sequence comes from Cladosporium halotolerans, assembly GCF_011745625.1. Lineage (NCBI taxonomy): Eukaryota > Fungi > Ascomycota > Dothideomycetes > Cladosporiales > Cladosporiaceae > Cladosporium > Cladosporium halotolerans. Next base: position 604,997 of record NW_027191463.1, on the reverse strand, counting down.
CCACGAGCATGCGCTATCCAAGGTGAGCTTAACACTACGCCGAAACAACGTAGAACGGTGACATTGACTTGTTCCAGATTGCATTCAAAAGAACAACTTCAATGAGGCGAAGTGCCAGAAGCAGGTGAGCTAAACTTTCATTGACACTATCGGCTTAGAGGCGATGCTAATATTTGCAGATTGACGCATTATACGAATGCTGCAATCTGTTTTACCAGAGAAAAGGCGATGAGGCATCAGTGGTGAGCTGCCCGAAAGCAAGTCTCCTCCGGTACGTCGTCCGAATCTCAGTCGCTAGTCACGACACGATACAGGTCTGACCTTCCAACAAGACTCAAAATGCGCCAACGAGCCCAGGGCCAGTAGAATGGCAATCGGGGTCATCGTACCATGTAGACACGCATCATTTCAGGAGGTACCAAGCACATCCTAAAAGCATATGTAAAAATCGAGATGTACCGCCCAAAAATCTTTCTCGCGTCCCATTCATTCGAGGTCGGAGGATATAGAAGGACAGAGTCAATCTTAGGCTACCGGAGCACGCAAGGAGGCCTCAAGGACCTGTACGAACACTGAAGAAGTCGCACCGAGACTCTATTGGTGGCCTGGTTAAGACATTGTATAAAGAAAGAAGAAAAGAAAGATCAGTGGCAGCGAGAGTGCGGTTTTGTACGACTTTTCGGGCGACGGGAGTGGGCCGCAAAAGTGGTGGGACGCTGGCAGAGTGGCTGGTCCTAAGGGCTTGTCGGGCTGTCGACAACACCTCCCACACGTTCGTTTTGCCTTGCTCTATACAAGACATATGTGTAACTCCCAACTCAGAGCGACTAAAAGGCTCAATATCCGCACGTAATGAAAAGTGTTGAGGTTACATCGCCATGTAGATACTCGACCGGGGCCTCCGCGCCAAGAGTACCTCGGTAGGCTATCAGGCTATCTGTCCGTACTGTAGGCCGACGCTATCAAGTTCAAGTGTGTACAAAGGTATAGGAAACCAATCTTGGGTGTAATTCTTTTGTCTCTCTTTTCTTGCATCGACATTGACGTCTCATTCTTGCAATCATGGCGCCCCGTAAGCTAATCATCGACACCGACCCGGTACAAGAAATCATCACTCATACTCGAGACTTTGTTGGAACCCGTTGCTAATCACCCTTCAAGGGCTGCGACGATGTCATGGCTATGCTGCTCGCGCTCGCAGCGTCTCCGGAAGATGTTGAAGTCATTTTGATCTCAGTGACATACGGCAACATCGACGTGCAAAACTGCCTCCGCAACGTCGTGTCACTTTTCCACCACATCGAGCAGGAGATCGAGTGGCGTAAAGCGAATGGACGTCCAACCGGATTTGAGGCTCTTACCAAATCAAAGCCTTTGGTTGCGATCGGGCCTGAGCATCCTCTGGCAGATCAGATGTTGATGGCCGACTATTTCCGTGAGTTGATGTTGTCTGTACCTTGGCGGTGTTCTCTCGCTGACTATGGAAATCAGACGGGACAGATGGTCTGGGAGGAATCTCGGAATCTGTGAGTTGTTGTTTGTTGATTTGAGCAAGACATCTTGAGCTGACTTCACCCAAGCACCCTCACCTCTCCCCTGCAGATACATGGAAGAGCCTCTTCAACGCCACAAGCAGCCCCGAGCAGAAAGAGATGCAAGAAGAGGTTCAAGGCCAGCATGCTCTCTTCAGAGCCTCGCAAGAGCCTGGCCATAAAGAGATCCTACGACTTCTCCGTGAGAACGATCCGGACACTGTCACCATCGCTGCCATCGGTCCTCTCACAAACCTGGCTTTGGCGGCTGCAGAGGACCCAGAGGCTTTTCTGCGCGTCAAAGAAGTCGCCGTCATGGGAGGCAACGTCTTCGAGCCCGGAAATGTGAACACAGCCCCTGTCCCAAGCTCCAGCCACACCGTCAACTACGAGCCGCCCTTCCGACTCATCAAACAACCTCCAGGCGTCATCAGAACCTCACTAACCAGCCGCAACCAGATGACCCCCGTAGCCGAATTCAACACCTTCGCCGACTCCATCTCCGCCGCACGCGTCTACGCGCTCACCTCACCAAACCCCCACACAACCATGCCGCCCAACCCACCCCCTCCCCCAGGAACCTCAGCAACAGACCCTCCACCTCGCCACCTCGCACCCTACCCACCCCACCTCTCCCGCCGCCTTAAAGTGACACTTTTCCCCCTCGACATAACCAGCAAACACGCCCTCACACGCGGCAGCTTCCGCACCGCCATCAGCCCCCTCCTAGCCGCCTCCTCGCCCCTCGCAACCTGGACCTCCGCCTGGCTCGAATCGACCTTCCGTAAAGTCGAGTCCCTGCAAGACAAAGTGTCCGGCGACGCCGTCGGGCTCGAGCTGCACGACCCCCTGACGCTCTGGTACTGCATCTCGCCCTCCAACCCGGCCTGGCAACTGTCCGAAAACGAAGACATCCGCGTCGAGACGAGCGGGCAGTGGACGCGGGGCATGTGCGTGATCGACCAGCGGAACCGGAAGAAGCGGGAGGACGAGTCGCTGGCGGAGGTGTCGGGGGACCATGGGAACTGGCTGAGCGGCGGGGCGGGGAATAGGTTGCGGAGGTGCGTGGGAACGCCTGGGGAGGAGGCGTTTGCGCGGACGCTGTTGGGGAGTGTGTTTGGGGTGTGAAGGAAGGGGAGCGACGGATTCCGTGGCGGCGACCGTGAGATAAATGGCTGTTCGGCGTCCGGAAGATCGACCTATGTGAGGTTTTTGGCATGGGTAGAGCAGCAAGGATCGCGAGGCCACCAACTACTTGCCAGCCACGATATGCAGTCGGATGAAACGTCACGTGACCGGAGTCATACTTGTATGCTCTTGGACAACTAGAAGAAACAAATCCAGATCCCCCTATTCTCTTGCCCAATTTCCTCGCATTCGAAAACGGCAGTAGCGCCATGTGGTCCTAGTGCGTAGTCTCTATTGCGTTCGCCAATCCAATTTGCACTTGGTAATAGCAATTGTACTCATTCAGGAACCATGTCTGTAAGAAATCAATAACATTTTAATCCTCTGTATCTAACCATGCGTCATCGCGCGTGCAAAAAGCCATCCATCTATGCGTAAATAATGAGAAATTCCCTAAGCCCACATGCACTCATCATTCTCGTTTACAAACCCCAAAAAAAAAGCGCAAAAGTAAAACCCAACCCCCATATCCCCAGCGTTTGCCGCTGTCCTGTCTTAAACCCATCTAATCGTCCCAAAAAACATAAACCTCCCAAAAAGCGAACTCCCATCCATTCTAAATCATGACATTCTCCAGCGCCACCGTCCCATCAGCCCCCAACCCGCCATCGCCACCCATCCCCTGCATCCAATCGAGGGCAAACCCACTGCTCTCGCCCTGCATCGCGCCATAAGCGCTCTCATCGCCTCCCCCGAAGCCCACGCCCAGCGCGTCCAGATTGACCATGCTGTCGAAGTCGGGCTCGACGTCGCCCGCGCCGATCATGATGGCGCCGTCGGAGAAGAGGTTGCCGGGGCCGAACTTGGCGTCCTCGTCGGCGGCGGCGTCGAGCGCCATGCTGTCTGCGAAAGTGGGGCCGGTGGAGGAGAGGGGGTCGAGGTCGGCGGAGAGGGGGAATTGGTGGTCTGAGGCGCCGGAGCCGTGGTGGTCGGAGTCGGGGGGGGTGGAGGCGAGGTAGGAGTTGAGGCGGCGGGCGATGTCGTCGTCTGTGAGGGGGAGGGCGTTGGGGTCCGCGGGGGCGGGTGCGCCCGCGGGGTTGGGGATGGCGAGGCGGTCTTCGGGCGGCGGGGTGAGGTGGCCGCGGGCGGCAGAGGGGGGAAGCGGGTTGGTGAGTTTCATGCGGCGGCCGGCGTCGAGGAGGCCCTGCGTGGAAGTGATGATGTTGCGGGTGTCTTTGACCTCGTTGGATTTCTGCGGAAGGGTGATTTCGGCTTTGCGGATGGCAGCCTCGAGGAATGCGGTGCTGTAGTCTGCCGCGGCGTAGATGTCGCGCAGGCGGGCCATGGTCTGCATGCACTGGCAGAAGCCCTGCAGACTTGTGCGGCGGGTGGCCTCACCCGGGGCCTTGATGTCCAGCAGGTGGATGATCACGGCGGGGAGGAGGACAGTGATGCCGGTGGTTGGGAGGAGGCGGACGAGGTCGAGGTTGTAGAGCGTGTTGGCGATGCTGGTGATCTCGCTGGCAGCCAGGCGGACAGCTTTGCGCGAGACGTCGATGACCTCGGCCTTTGCGTCGCGTGGCGACATGCCGCTCGACGGGAGAACTTGCGGGCGGTGCAGAGCGGACAGTGTCGAGTAGTAGATCATGTGGAGCAATGAGCGGTTAAGGACCATGTATCCGTCTCCCGACTCGACGTCGTTCCACATGGGAACCACGTAGTGCGCCTCCTCGGGCAAATTGTCCTTCCACTCTTGCAGCGCTTTGTCGCAAGCCTGTACCTCTGTGGTGCCGGAATCCGTCTTCTTCGGCTGCAGCGTCATAGTGGTCCGCGTGCTCTCTTCGGACCCGGAAGCGCCCTGAGTGCTCTGGAGCACAGAGTATTGCACGGATAGCACGCTGCTGATGCAAACGCACAGCTTCGCTTTCTCGACGCACAGCACGGCCAGCTGACGTTGCTTCTCGACGTCGCGGAGAAGGTTGCAATCTTGCGGGATGCAAGACGCCTCTTCAGACAGCGTTTTAATCTCGAAGTCTTCAACAGTCAGCATTGGCACGTCGAAGTCGCCCGCCTTTATGCGGGTCGGCCTCCTCATGCCGAGAGCAATGAGGCGATCACGCATGAAAGTCGACCACCAGATCCGCTTCCAGAGCTTCTGCTTCGAGGGCTCCATGTGAGCCGACTTGGCAGGGTTGCGGTGCAGACCAATTGTCTGCGCCAACGAAACTGCAATGCCCATCCAGTGATGGCTGTCCTTCTGGTCGTCAGGCGTCTCATACCAGTAAGTCATCATGAGCAAAGACTGGATGAGCGGGATGCGGTCCGCCTCGAGATCAAAATCGTACAAGAGGCGAGTCTTGTTGAAGAAGTCGCGCCTAGCGTCTCGACGGGTGGTGTAGCCTGCGTTCTCAAGATACCGCATGTCGACGGACGCAACACCAGCAAACATGATCGACTGGAAAAGCAGAAGACTTATCTGCTTTGTGCCGTCGTTGCAATCTACCGTGGCGACGAAATCATGCAGATCGAGCAGAGGCATGTACGGGTGAATGACCTCAGCGTAAGATCGGATAAGCTCATTACGGAGCTCGATGTGAGGAATGGTCAAAGCACCCTTGTTCTGCAGATATGTAATCTCGTCGTTGCCGAATCTATCAGGAAGCGGCTTGATGTAGGCGGGAAGCATGGGAGGAGGCGTTGCGGTTGGAGACATCAGATTGTTAAGAACTGGGAGTGTCTCTGAAATCGAACCATTTCGTTGTTGCTGCAGGCGTTGTAGGTTGTAGAGGACGCTGGGCGTGCTGATAGAGTGGCGCGGGGTGCTGTTCGCAAGAACGTCTTTCTTCAGGCCTTGGTCTAAAAAGTGTTAGAGTGAGGTCCGGCTCACGATATGTATACAGGCTGACTTACAAAGAGAATGCGGCACGTGCTCGCTGGACCGTCTCAAAGGCTCATAAGGCGGATGCGCCGACATTGGGACGTTAGCGGCAGGCTTGATGGTGTTGTTGTTGTTCTTCGCAGCAGGCGAAGTCTCGTTGGTCGTCCACTTCCTGGAATTTGTTAGAATCAAGCTTGATTGGTGGATTAGTAGCTGTAAAAGCGCGACCTACTTTTTGCGCTTGCTCTCCGAAACAATACATTCGACCTCGTCCAGTCGGCAATTTGTGCAGGGCGCTCCGTGTTCCACCACATTGCATCGGACCTTGCGTGAGCGACAGCATTGGCAAGCCTTTGACGCTCTTCTCTTGACGCTTTTGGGTGGCCGCATGCCATTGGACTTGAGGCCGGCGTCGGAAGCGGTGCGTTTCGAATTCTGGGAGTGGACATGTATCGTGTCCGCAGGCGGCGACGACGACGAGTCGGAGAGGTTGCAGTCCATTGGATCCATGGTTGGTGATGTACAGTGGAGATGCAATCCAGTCCAGGGAATATTCAGTGTCTACCTCGACTCCAGCGTGGTCATTCCGGGAATTGGCAGGGAGGAAGAGAGGAGCAAGTGAGAAGTCAGAAACAAGCACGACAGGGTCAGAGGGTGGAATGGGTGCGCGACATCAGAGACCGGGGATGATCGTGGAGTGCACTCCACTCATGGGGTCCCCACAGGGCGGCGGGCAGACTATTCCCCCAGCGAGCAGCAGGCGACGGTTGTGGCTCGAGCACGAGTTATCTCCGCTTTTCCTCGAGGGCGTTACATGCACCAAGGGCGTGCGGGCGGGCGTGCGATGGGCAGGGCAGGGCGCCCGCCGCGCGACAAGGCGCCTGGCCACACGACGATCCACCGCCGCCGGTCATCATCGCCGTGGGCGGTGGTCACCAGCCCAGGCTGAGCCGACTGAGCTTGCCACTCCTGTCTGCCATCAGCGCCGAGTGCGGGTCACCAACCGCCGCGGCCCCCAGATCGCGTGCCGCCTGAGTTTGGGCATGACATATCAGGCGCCCGCCATCCTTGCCTGCCTGCGGATGTGGGTGCGGGTGCGGATGCGTTTCAGCGCTCGTTCCTCGACCTCCCACGCTCGCACACGCGCGCCGCTCTTCAGGCCTCGGCCGGCGTCCGGCGCAGCAGAGACAGCATGACACGCTGCCACGGCTGTCTTGCCTTGCACAGGCCGCATGCAGCACCCGGGCGGCGCGCCGTGGTAGGCACCGGCTCCGGGGCTCGCGCCAAGCAGCCTCGGCACAGTCTCCTGGTCTGTCGTGCAGCTTCCGCGTGTGAAGGCACAGTGGGCACTACCAGGTAGTCCTGAGCCACCCAAGCGAGACGACGCGCGCTGTCCCTGCGTCTGCGCCCCCCGTCTGTGGACGGGTGTGGGGAGGGCGAGGAGGGCTTGAGTGGGCGCCCCCACACCTGAAGTGACAAACGGGCAGGCGAAGACGCGGCGGCAGCTGGTCACGGATCTTTCCTCACACGAGGCGTCTGGAGAGAGTTGCCCGCCATACTGCATCCGGTGCTCCGCCGCCGCTCTCGCTCGGCGTGCCCCGGCTAGGGCGCGGGACGTGCCCGACTTCACTTCGTCACGTCCGTAACGTCGGCGGTGTGCTGTGCCGCAGTACCCGAGCGTTTGCATGTGCTTGAGCATTGGCAAGAATAATGCAAAAACCTTGTTGTGACTACCACGATGGACTTTCAGAACTCGTTGCGCGAGAGTGGCAGGCAAGAACAGCGAACGTCACTCGCCCGCAATCCATCCGTACGACCTGCATGCAAAGGTCAGCGGCTGAACGAGACAAGTCCGTACCTTACCCCAGACGCAAAACAGCGAGCCAAGTCCGAGCCATCTCGATCGCACAAACGTCAAACACGCATCAGCTGCACGCGCGCAGGGCGCGATCTCAGCTCAGCGCCTGGGATGTCGATGACAAACGCTGCACGACAAGGCGCGTAAGGGTCCCCCCTCAATCAAACCTACGGCGGGGTAAGCCCAAGCCACAGAATGGAGAAAGACGGGGCTGGAAGAGCCGCCGCGCGCGTTTTTCCATGCTTGTCCGTTCACAAGGTATGAAGAGCGGATCTTCTCCGCACTGGCGCGTCAAGCTGCCACGCTGCGCCTCGCCGGCGTGGCCGCCTCCCCTCCCCTCCCCTCTCCTCAGGCTCTCCGTGAGCAACCCCTCGCTATATCAGACTCCCAGCGAGCGCCAAGCTGCGTGGCCTTGCAGGGATCGTGATCCTCAACGGGTGTGAGGGTCGAGTCTGCGGGCGATTGGCACCGTTCGCCCGGCTCATGCATGCTGGCGAGAGTCTGCACGCCTGCCGCCTTGCCTTACCTTATTCCCTGCCAGTCGGCAGAGAGGCAGAATGCTTCGAGGCGCTTTTAAATTTTTTACGGCAGTCTTCCAGAAATCGGTGGCTTTGATGGAAATCGGCAAAGGGTTTTTCCTGATGTCATGTTTGCCGGGTTTTATGTTGACTACTCGCGCGTTGGATCGAGTGCATGGGGGGATGGTGGTAGAAATGCGCGCAGAGATCCGCTTGCATGCGAGGCGAATCCACTCTTGATGGGACTCTGGACGGTCGCACCCCGTCGGACAATCTACCTCCGAAGCCTGAGGGAAGGCGACAATCACAAGCTATAACTTTGACACAAATTTCTCCAACTATCAAATTAGCAGCTTCTTTAGCTCAGTGGTAGAGCGTGGGATTGCAGCCATGCAAGACATCCTAAGGTCCCTGTTTCGATCACGGGAGGAAGCTTAGCTTTTGCCATTTTTGTTACAACTTTTGAGCAGCAGACACTTTATGCTCCTGATACACATAACAACAAGAGAAGGCTGATTTCCTGGCTGTTGTTCGGGACGTAACCAAAGCGAAGCCTGCCTGCCTGCCTAGCCAAACCCTCACTCCCATCCCATCATCTACCGACGCCCGCCAACCGCACCTGATCGGCACGCCTATCGTTCCCACCTCTCAAAACACGGCCCACGCGGGAAACCCGACCACTCGCTCACTCGCAAACGAGCTCTCGTACAGTAGCCGCCCATCCCGTCAACAGCCACACAAGCCACAGCCCACGCACGCGACAGCTCGCGCCTGTCAAAAAAACACACAGACCCAGTGATGTAGTCCGAATCCGCTTCCGCACGTAACAGCATCCGCCCGCCTCCGCGAGACGCAACCGCCGTGAAGTCACCGAGGCACTTGCTATCGCCTCGCTCCAACGTCGGTGGACGTGCGTCTTTATGTATGTTCCCACACCGTCTCTCACGGAAGCTTCATTCCGAGTTGACGCGGCGGGCGGAGAACGGACGGGGTGTGGAGTGGAGGATTGATATCACTAGTAGCTAAAGGAGATCGGCAGGACTGCATGTTGACAGCTAATTTGTGTTTCACGTAGGGAGTGATGGTCAATGGGTTGTGTTCGTCTTCAAAGTAGTGCGATGTTTTAGAATATGTGTACTCGATCTAGATTCTGGACCGAATCGTCGGAGCTCGAATACAGTACAGTGACACGCATGTCTATCTATCTCGTCTTCTTGATGCCGCCGTTGGCAACAACAGCCTCTTTGCGTCGAACGACAACAGGCACGCTGAACAGACGTGGCCACACAAGTTCGAACTCGTCCTGTCGCCCGTTCAGGCAGTGGCGGAGCCAGATGCCCCAGACGATGTAGCAATACTGCGTGAAAGATGTCAGCTTCGTAAATCAACCAAAAACAGCACATCCCCTCAGGAATCGAAAAGCAAAACTTACAGCACCCGCTCCCGTCCCCAAATGCCACCAGCCATGGCCCTCGAGCAAAATGCCCCAAGGCAACCCCACCTCATGCCTCCACACTCTCAGTTGCGAACAATACGCATTATCCAGATTCCAGACCGCGAACCCGCCCAAGAAAACCGTCAGCCCCGTGCCGATCATCCACCACATCTGCCTCAGAATCTCGCGGTCGCGGTCGTCCTTCCGCTGCTGCTCCGCCTTGTCCGCGAGAGTCGGCGCGCCGCCCATGGTGCCCGATCTCTTCTCGCGCCGCTCGCGGTAGTAGGGCCTGATGCTGACCTCCATGATGTACATGGAGCGCAGGAGGACGATGGCGGTGAGGATGGCGTAGGCGTTCTGGTGGAAAGTCGGGTCCTGGAGGTAGTGGTAGTAGGCGGTGATGAAGAGGGCAAGGCCCGTCATGGCGAGGCCGAGGAGGAGCGGGACGGGGGGCGAGCGCTTGTGCTCGAACGTGGCCCAGAACATGAGGCAGGTGGTGTAGATCATGGAGAGCTCGTCGACGAGCTGCATGGGGTATTTGAGGGTGGTGTGGAAGAGAAAGCTGCCGGAGCCGACGAGCAGGTAGCCGACGAAGGTGATGAGGAAGATGCGGTCGTGGCCATGCGCGAGGCAGTTGGCGATGCCTCTGTAGGCGAGGTAGATGAACAGCAGGTTCGTCAGCGTGTTGACGATCTCGGCGGAGTAGGGCGTCGCGTAGTAGTTTTCCTCGCACCAGTCCAGCGTCGAGGTGATGGGTGCCCAGTAGCCATCGTTGCGCGCCGGCGGGTAGGGTATGCTCGGGAGCTTGAAGGCCATTGTCGTTGCTCTGTTGAGCCTCTGGCCTTAGCGACAGAGGTACGTACAATACAAGCGACGTTGGTCTCTGACGGCGGCGCCTGCAGGTAAGACGCCTCGGCGAGAGGCGCAACGTTCAAGAAGTGTTGCTGCGAACGTGCTCGCTGCGCTAGAGATAGGCAGCCGTGCGTACTAGTCCGCCCACATCCGCGGGCGCTGCGATGCCATGCTGCCACTTGTTTGACGGCCGGTTGCTGCAGGAGTCAGCAGTCGAGCAAACAGTGCGTTGCCGTCTTCGATCAGCAGGCCACTGCAGCATCCGCCCGCGCCCACGTTGCCGGACGGCGTTTCTCGTGTGCGGCTGCAAGCTGCGTCACCTCGCTGCTGCCCGCACCGCAGAGCCGCAGGTGGGGCCGCAGCCAGGTCCCTCGCCAGACGCCAGACATGTGACACTCGAGTGTGAGAGCTTGGCCATAGCCAGACGAAGGGGAATACCACCGCGCCTTTGCGACTACCATGGCGATCCCTAACGAGAAGCTGCAGCAGGTGTGTGCATGCAATTACCAATACATCAATCAATGCTGACCTTCCCACCCAGCTGCTGCAAGAAATCGACGCCAAAGCCACCTTCTCCCAGCAGCAGCTCGTCCTCGTGCGCCAGCAGCTGGCCTCGCAAGCCCGCAAGAAGCGCATGCTCGAGCTTTCCACCGCTGAAATCGACGCTCTGCCCAAAGACACGAAAGTCTACAATGGCGTCGGAAAGATGTGCGCGCCGTGCTGCCGATCCTCGTCCAGTCATCCGGGAAGCTGACCTTTTGCGCCAGGTTTGTGAACACGACGACTCAGGACGTGAAGTCCGATCAAGCGAAAGATGCCGAAGCGGTAGTGAAGGAGATCGACAATCTGAAGAAGAAGGAAAATTACCTCGAACAAACCTTGAAGAACAGCCAGGAGCACATGGAGGCCCTGTTCAAGAGGGGAGGTTGAATGGCGAATGTGCGATGGCAAACGACTGCTGCCGAGCATTGTCGAGACAGAGAGGTTCCGGGGGAATGATGGCTACAGGTGAAGGCAGAGAAGACGGCGGAGTGATACCTCTTTTGAGGTGGGACTCTAAGGCATCCCGAAACCCTTCATTGGATCCTGTGGAATGAGAGTGCGCAAGAGGATTCTCATGGGGGCACGGGAAGTATAGGCGCCCGGTGGCCTTCTGCAAAAGACTTAATCCCACGGGTTAGCGTATGGTTGGAAAGGTCGACATGCTCTCGGTATGGAGTGGCTACAAAACAAGCGTAGGTCTATGGCTCTGGCAGCCAGTCGTGTACGGCCGTACGAGAATCTGATGAGAAAACATTTCACCCCTACACTGTCGCAGTCGGCCCATCACTAAGCCCCTCAGTGAAAATGTTCGGGATGGGCAGGAAGTTTCGATTGATGTCTTGCCGCCCTTGACACGAGCCATGAGACATCTTGCCCATTCCAGTACGACCTGGCACTATTTGTGCCACGAAAAAAAGCAGCCATGATGCCCTCGTGCTCCAAAAGCAAGATCTGGATCGGTTGGGGACCAAAAAACAAAAGAAATGGTCAATACGAGGGTCGAACTCGCGACCTTGGCGTTATTAGCACCACGCTCTAACCAACTGAGCTAATCGACCAGATTTTGATATACGGTAGTTTTGTAACGTTTCTGTACCTACCGGCTCCTCGCAGTTCCGAGAGATATTGGGGACAATGCACAACAATATGCATCCGTCACCCTGTAAACACATCTTCAAATGCTCAGGCACAGGTGTTGCTGATACTCTTCAGCCTCACTGGAAGCTCCCCGAAAGATACTAAGATCTGGAATCGTCATTTTTGATTTCGATGAATAAATACAGTAAGCGGCCATCCTCGGAAGCTCGAAAAAAAAGCGGCTTCGAAGGTACGCCTTTTCCCCCTCTCCTCATCTTCCTTCCCTCATCCATACACGTATCTTACAAGAGTGGAGTCCCCATCATGGACCTTCAAGGTGGGGTTGTTGGTACAAGTCAGCATTTTCCTCCCCAGGCGGTGAGAAACACCGCGTGAAACGCCGGACGCCCTCCACGCCATGCTGTAGCGTAATACAAAACGCAGATGCCATGCCATGCGAAGTGCGCGCGCGGGGCGTACCTTCCTGCTCTCTTTCTCTCCTCGTCTCCGGAGTTGCCCTCGGTCTCGACGCTCGTGAGCTAATTGCGGGTGATGAGACTCGACAGGGCGAGCGAAGAGCATCACGTCCCCTAATCCTAGGACAGCTTACATGTAGTCCCTGGCACTCTTCTGCAGCTCGATGAACTTCCAGCCCCTAGTCTCGGGGTTGGCAACATCCTCAGGAATCCTGGTCACACCAATGGCGTAAGTGACCTGCTGGACCTTGTCCTCCATGCCGGCAGCGAGCTGGCCAGTCTTCTTGTTCTTGTAGACGTGCACCTCCTGCGTGCGGCACATGAGGACGAAAACCGGAATCTCACCGGGGTCGAGCATGCGGGCGGAGAGAATGTCGACGTTACGAATGTCAAGGATGCGGCCGTCGGATTGCAGGCCGGCGCTGGTGTACTGGTGCATGAGGGCGGAGTAGACCTGGAACTGGGCGGCGGACAGCCAGGTCTTGAGGACCTCGACGTCGCCCTTGACGTAGGCCTCAAGGACCTCGGGCAAGATGTAGGTGCGCATTTCGTTGAGGAAGGGCTCGAGCTGGAAGCTGGGGTCCATCTCGCGGAACTTCTTGATGACCTGGGCGGTCTCGTTCTCGGCGAAGAAGCTGGCGACGCGGTCGGAGATGCCGCGCGCGGTGCTGATGAGGGGGTTCTCGGACTCGTTGTAGACGCTCTTCAGGCCGAAGACGCGCTGCATGAGCGGGGAAGAGTCGCGGAAGTTCTGCCACGATTGCTTCCAGGCGGAGTCTTTGTGAAGGGTGACGTTGGTGCCGGCGTTGGGGTCCTCCTCGAAGACCTCGGGCTTCTTGAGCTCACCAGATGCCTCACGACGAGCGATGTCCTCCTCACGCTTCTTCCTGCGCTCCTCACGTTCTGTCCAGCCACCATAGCGCTGCGAGGAACCATCGTCGATGGTCTCCTTGACACTCTTGTAAGCCTCGGTCTGGCGAACGGGCCGTGTGACCTTCTCCACGCCGGATCCAACAGCGGCAGCGCCGTAACGCACGCCCTTCATGAGGCTAGTATCCCAAGTCCACGCAGCACCCTTTCCAATAGCGCCTGCAGTGCCCAGGAATACCTTGCCGGTAGTGGAAGAAGCCGTCTCAGCGGCTTTTGTGTAAGCAGACTTCGCGCGCTGGACGTTGGGGTTCTGCTGGAAGTCGTGGATGCTTCCGGACAGCTCCTTGGTGCCCTCGTTCCACTCCTTGCTGGACTTGAACTCGGTGTTCAGCGTCTCCATGAACACTTGCCAGGGAGTCTTGTCGCCGTGGGGCGGAGGTGCGGCGTCATCCTTCTTCTTGCCCTTCTTCTCCTTGTCCTCGCCCTCCTCGCCTTCAGCGGCCTCCTCTTCCTCAGCCTTCTTCCTCTGCTTCTCCTCGCGCTCCCACTGTGCCTCGCTCTCGGCCTTCGCCTTAGCGAACGCCGCTTCAGCAGCATCATCCGCAGCGGAAGACTGCTTCGCGGCCTCCGGCTCAGGCTCGGGCTCCGCCTTAGCCGCCTCAGGGGCCTTCTTGCCTTCAGCGGCCGCCTTCTCGCGAGCGCGCTGCTCCCTCATCTCCTTGAATGAGACATGCCTCACCGCGCCAACGGACGCGGGCTGTATTGACGTCGGAAGGAAATGTGAGCGCAGCGCAATCGCGGGGAGGTTGATGGGAGAGCCATGCTGCCGTTGCCGTAACGAGGCCTCGCTGTACTCTCTGAGGCCCGAGGCCGCCCGCCTGTACGCCGCTGTCCGGCCGTAGGAGAGGGTGTGCTGTGAGGGCTGCAGGCTCCGGGGAGCGCCGCCGCCTACCCTCGCGGAGAGGGAGCGGAGCTGGGTCGTGCTCATGCTATGCGGAAGCGGCGTGCAGGGTGTGAAGCAGCCGGCGACGGCGGCGGAGATGGAAGTGAGATGTTCGGGTTGCTGTGTGTGGAGTTGTCGTCGCCTTGCGGTCGAACGTGGCAGCAGTTGAATGTCGATGACTTGACTTGCCTCTCCGCGAAGAAGATGAAAGCTTGTCCCCGAAAGTCGGGCTGGCCTTGGCTGGCCGCAGGCACCCCCGAGAACGTCCGCGGCCGACTCAAGACGACGCTCACTTTCTACGAACCAGCACGGCGGCGCAGATAGGGCGACGGGGCAATTATTTCGCGGACACACACAACTACCTGCTGCATCATCGCGCGCCCAACTGCGCGATCATCACCCATCCGCCCGCCATGGCGTCCACATTCGCACTGCGCTCCTTCGCCTCCTCCGTCTGCCAATCATGCCGCCTACGCCTCAAACCCTCCACCTTCCAGCGTCCTTTCAGCACATCAGTCGGCAGGAAAGCCGAAGACGGAAGCCTGAACCAGATCACAGACATCCTTAACAGCCCCACGTCATTACTGTACAACGACCGAGCGAGCGAGAACCTTGACGCCAGGCTGGATCAGAAATCGCACCGTCTGCACGTCCTGACAACGAAGCACAACACGCACCTGACCCTCGTGCAACCGCCCAAATCCGCCGCACAAACGCCCTCGTCCGGCATCTCTTCCATCAACGCCAGCGCCGCCGAGCAGAAGAAGATGGTCGACGTGCTGCTGTCCTTGTCCGCGGGCAACATTGGGTTCCGCAAAGCGGGCCGCGGCAGCTACGACGCCGCATACCAGCTGACGGCGTTCACGCTCAAGACGATGAAAGAGAAGGGTATGCTGCGGGACATCCAGGGCCTGGAGGTGGTGATTCGGGGGTTCGGCGCGGGCAGGGAGGCGGTGACGAAGGCGCTGCTAGGCGCGGAGGGCAGGATTATCAGGAAGAAGATCACTGCAGTCGTCGATGCGACGAGGCTCAAGATTGGTGGTACCAGGAGCCCGAGGCCCAGAAGATTGGGTTAAAGCGTCTGTGGATGAGAAAGAGTCAACTTACGCTTGTTGGAGGCGCGAAGCATCCTCAGACCGTTTCAGCCGCGTCAGCGTCGAGATAACTAGATGGAGGAAGAACTCTTGGCAGTCTTCGATGTGGCTATACTATTGTGTTCGAGTACGTCGGGACTAAATTCTAAGGGACAGCGGGCGCCCTTTGAGGCAATGTTTTCCTAAGCGCTTGGAACTGGGCGTCAAAGTAGTGCTTGTACGCTCGAACTGGTGGGCCTCGTTCCGCCAGGATGGGGAATCGAGCGGCAAGATGCACCGTATCTGTAACAATATAGGACAATTCGTCTTGAAATAGATCGAATGGCAGTGAAACTTCGAGGCTACTGATCAGCCATTCAGGGACCTCACTCAGGAAACTACATATCTGGATCTTCCATGCGGCCAGCGTCTTTTTCTGCTTGGACCTGCTTCTCCTATTTTCGAAGCTGAACTTGACCGTTAATCTGTTGCCTTCATGTGCGGGTTGCGTTTCCTGCTAGTCGAGCGCGGCATCTGCATCATTTGTATTCCGGGCATACCAGTCTTCCATCACTGATGTGACGCTCCTCTCGCCGTGTGACACCAGTTGCAAACGATTCCCGAACATTCCTCGGTGGAAATGAGCCTCGAAGCAAACATATGTATGGGGCCCTTCCGATAGATTGTCCCCATGAACAACCTGTGTGCTCAATCCCTCGTGATCCAGACCATCAGGATAGCTACTCATCATGCATTGGTTGCACAGATGGTAATGCCCGGCACAGTCGAGACATGCAGCCATCGCAAAATCCCTCCACGAACTTAGTTCTTTGCATGCGCTGCAAAACCTATGTTTTGCGTTCGTGAAGACTTGCATGATGAATTGGTCAAGTTCAGTTCGAGGCAAATCGTGCAGGTCTTCTCCGCGCCTGTACACTTCCCGTTCTGTTATTTTCCAAGCTCTCATAGCTCTCAGGATCAACTCGCGATGCTGGGCGTGGTGGTCCAAACGTAGCGCCTGCATTATTCGCAAACTCTGTACGCGTTCCAAAATATCGCACGGTGTGATGAAGTCAAGAATGCTCTCTAAAGACACCAGCTGGCACTTCGGCACCTTGTAGTGATTCGATACGCATATTGTGCAAAGAGGATCTGCCCCGTGTCGTAGAAGGACGATAACGGCATCGCTGACTACCCGCTTGATGTCCCTCGTGAGCCTCCGAGACCCATTCGGTTGCTTGCATGCGTCTGCTGCTTCATGTTGCTCAAGTTCCCGGTACACAGCACCCAACCAGGCTTGCCACATCGAGGCCTCACAAATCCCTACTAATAGGTCAAGGTTGGAGTCGGGCTCAGTGATTTGCTGGTTTGGATTTGCTCCAGAGTCGAGGAGACGAGTGAGGAGTCTAGTGTGGCAATTATCGGATTTAGGGGCGAATGGATCGTTGAAAGACGCAGTGAGGAAACCCTGTAAATCAACCGATTTTCCTCGACCTGACAGCATACCTGTCTTTGCGCTGGAGATCGTCCGCAAGCCGTGAAGCGAAAGTTGACTGTGGCATGCGACATGCGGCACTGTGGTAGCAAACGCAAGGTATCCACTGAGAAGGTCATACAGGGACACTTGAAGGGCCAAATGAGGCCATGTGTCTATGATTTCCCGCAAGTATTTGGTCAATCCAAGAGCAGCACAGTCGTCGAGACGTCGCTCCAGAAGCTCCGTGAGATGCACCAAACAATCGCACCACTTTCGGTGACGTTCTATCATCAGCGCCTCGCACGATAGAAGCCAGTCTTTATCGCGCCGTGAAACAGTTTTTGACCAATCGACGATTTTTACCAAACAATCTTCTGCAATGTCACAGCTCTCGCTTACATTACGAAAAAGACACATGCAGCGCAACTTCCCTAGGTCTATGAGGAAAAGCTCGTAGCTGAAATGATCCGGCGATTGTTGCTCCAGAATGAGTTTGACGCGATCATCGAATAGAAAGTCAGCCACAGTGCGGTGGAAGAAGTCGACGTCCCATTTGATCTCTGACTCGCTGTTTGGGACTACCACCAACAGATCTTTACAGGTTTCTTCGAGGAAGTTTGTTGTTTGTCTTACCATCCGTCTGGCATCCTCAGGAGAGTACCACTTGTTCTCGAGATTGGTCCAAGATAGACCAGGCTCAAGATATCCACGACTCAATAGCCAGAAGTTGAGGAACGAATGTGGGCTGGGCAGACCGTAGGCCACATGCTCACGGTGAGTAGATTCCACAATTTTCAAAGCAAGCATGAGAGCGGCCGCTGTATCCGAAACGTTCCGTCGGGTCTTCGTGATTCGGTCGAAGATCAGATTTTGAAAATACTCATCAAGCCCCACTGGAAATTCATCGAGAACTCTTTCGAGCTCTTTGAAGTCGTCACATGTATTCTTACGCAGCTCGCTGGCGAGAGCCTTGACTGCAAGTTCTACCCAAAGAAAGACGCCCTTAGCAGCCCGCGCGATTTTGATGACGAACTCAGTTGCCCTCTTTGTCGTAGGAAAGGTTCGAATCTCCGAACAGAGCTCGTGGTCGCCTCCGATACTAGTCAGACGACCTCGAATGTAAATTTCCATATCCGTGTACGTCAGTCGGTCCAGGTGGAGCACCTGAGCCTCGTTAAATCTCTGTTCGAACACACTCCAGGGCCGGCAGGAGACGCACAGCTTGACATCTGGCAGCTGCGAGATTCTTATCACTTCATCAGCGAGCTCTCCTAATCGATCTTGCGGTTCGCATTCATCCAAAGCATCGATGAGGAAGAAGAATTTGGCATCAGGGAGGGCAGTAAGTCGGGAAAGCATTTCAAACAGCTCATCGTATGTCCATGCGCGCTGAAAGTTACTCGACAGTCGTCGTGTCCCGCATATGCGTTTTGCCAGCTCCAAGTCTTCGCCGTCTGCACATGGTGGTAATGAAAGCAAAGCGGAGTGGAGAAGATGTCTCAGAAGACCTTCGCGGCTTTTCTGCACGGGGCCTCCCAAGATCCAGAAGAAGTGTTCGGCACGGATCGGAGGTTTGCCTTTCGCCCATGAGTCCAAAGCTTGGTCGACCTTTGGGTTGGTTGCGATGTACTTCCTACATCATGCAATCGGGTAAGCGCAGAATGCATCGCAATGTGGTTGGAATTGCACATACATGAGCGTGGACTTTCCTGAGCCCGGCTTTCCCATGAAGCAGAAGAGTCCCTCGGCTTCCCCTTCCAGCCATTGAGTGAAGCTCACATCGATCTTTGTGGTCTGAGTGTATGCTCGACCAAAAACTATGTCACGGTGAGCGACAACTTCAACATCTCCTTCGGCAAGCGCCCAATCAAAGGTCCCTCGCTCGGCACTGTTGAGACGATCTCTGCGATCGTTCATCCCATCATAGCTGAGGCTCTCGATAACAGAGCCAAAAGCCTTCTCATCGGGCGAAGGGCTATGTTGGTTGTACACGTTGCCCTGATGGACTCGGCTGCTGCCCGAGATGTAGATGTTCGAGTATATATTCCCGGCGCGACTCGCCATAGCTTCGCGAATCGAAAGATCTGGAGGCGTAGTATTATTCTCAGCTGGCGCTTGTACTGCGATCGTTTGTTGTCGTTGCGAAGAGAGATTGCTGAAGGAGAGAGCTGAAGGAGAAGGCTGAGGGAAGAGGTTTTGAGAGAAGGCTTAATAGAAGGCTGAGAGAGAAGGCTGAACGAGAAGGCTGAGACTGCAAGGACCTTATAAGCATCAGGTGAGAGGATCCGATCGAGACAGAGCTCATGCATCGCCTCCCCTAAGCGAGCAGGTGCATCACTAGCGCGCAAACGCCAGCATGTATGTCCATGGTTGCGGTACTGAAAATGCCAGATGAAAGGAAGCAAAGTGAACGTCAACGAAGACCTTCAATGCCAGACAAAAAGGATATCTACAAACCGAAGGTTCAGAATCGAAAAGAAAGCACCAACTCGCACCTTCCCGTCCTGTGAATCCCTTTTCGCTTCAAAACGATTTTCTCCTTCCCGACGCAAGCGATTGTGAATAGCGTTTGCGTTGCCGGGAGCGTTTCTTCCTTCCTTCCGATTCCTCCATCCCCTGTGTGCCTGCTTGTCTGTCTGTCTGGTAATATGCCCTTCCATAAACCGAAAAAAAAGAAAGACGCCGGGGGTCGCTAATGCAATGAAAAAGGAAAATAACAATGATGTGGTTGCGGCACTTCGACAAGCGCCGCAAAATGAGGAAATGTGGTTCTAGTGAACGTCGGGAGGCCAGCATCGCCTCCCTACAATTTGAACGAAGTGATCGATAGAGCGCGACAGCAGCGTCAATCAGCCCCTTCAATCCTTCCCATCTTTCCTCCCCTCATCCCCCATCGTCGACGGCGGCTGATCCCCAAACGGCCCCAGCCCAAACGCCGGCGTCGTCTCATTCGCCTGACTAGGCGGATGCATCGCGCCCTCCTCCGCAGCACTCACGACCGGATCGCGAACAACGACGGGATCGCCCTCGCGCGTCTCCGGATGCACCTCTGCAGACCTCCTGACCTCGCGACTGAGATCGCTCTTCGAGCGCTCGCGAGCGAAGCGCAAGCTGTCGTTGTCGCCGCGGCCGCGCTCGATGGGCGACCAGCCGCCGATGGAGCCCGCGACGATGCCGGCCATGGCGGCGCCGGCGAAAGCGACGTTTGAGCCGGAGCGGGAGCGGTTGCGGCGGCGGCGGGAGTCCGGGGTGGGCGGGGCGGGGGAGTGGGAGAGTTGAGAGGCGGAGTCGCCTTCTTGCGAAGCGTCGAAGTGGGGTGTACCGGGGGCGTCGGAGGAGGCGCGAGAGCGGCTGGGCGAGCGCGAGCCGAGGAGGAGTTCCTTGGGGTGGGAGACGGCGAAGCGGAGGGAGCGCAGGCGGCCGCCCTTGTATTTGCGGAGCCAGGCGAGTTCCTCCTTGATGTCCATGAGACCTTGGTTGAATTGCCAGGGGTTCTCCTCGTCGGTGACGATGAGCTCGTCTTTCTTGGGCCTGTTGACCCAGCGCTTGATGAAGGGCGGGACTAGCTTGACGACCAGTTCGTTGGGGATGAGGCGGATGACGATACCGATGGGAATGGAGATGGCGCCAAGGACGATGGCGACGCCCCACTGGTCGCCGAACTGCCTGCGGACCTGGAAGGCGCGGCCACCGACGAAGATAATGAGGGTTTGACCGCCGACCATGATGAGGAAGATGCCCGCGAAGAACCAGTTACGCTGGATGCCTTCGAAGATGTTGAACTTGTTGTCAAGACGACGGTTGTTGAGGGAGTTGAAGATCTGCATCCAAACGAAGGTGTTGAAAACCATGGTCTGCAGCTGCTCCATCTCGTCCTCGCCATCGTAGTGAAAGATCTTGGGGCCTGCAAAGTTAAGAACGAGAGTGATAACGAGCTGGTAGATAGCTTGGCCGAGAATCATCTTCCACATGGTGACAGAAATGAGCGGTGCAGACTTAGGATCAGGCTTGCGGTCCAGGATCTTGCGAGTCGGTGGATCAGTCGCGAGAGCCAAGGCGGCCATGGTATCCATGATCAGGTTGACCCAGAGCAGTTGAACGGCAGTGAGAACTGACTCCTCCTGGTCAGAAGCGACGGCAGTGATGAACGCAAGCAACACGGCAGTAATGTTGACCGTGATCTGGAATTGCAAGAACTTCCTGACCGCATCGTTGACAGCGCGACCCCACATAAGCGCCTTGACAATCGACGTGAAGTTGTCGTCCATAAGAATAATATCAGAAGCCTCTTTGGCGACTTCAGTTCCGGCGATATTCATAGAGAAACCAACATCAGCGGCCTTAAGCGCAGGCGCATCGTTGGTACCATCGCCAGTGACGGCAACAGTTTCTCCCATCTCCTTAAGACGCCTAACCAGAATTCGCTTATCCTCAGGAGAAGAACGAGCGAGAACCTGCAGCTTAGGGATGATCTCGCGCTGCTCATGCTTGCTCATCTTCCTGAAATCCGGACCCTCGAGAGCAAGACCACCAGCAGTGTAGATACCGCACTCCTTAGCAATAGCCTTCGCAGTGTTGATATTGTCACCCGTGACCATTCGAGGGAAGACACCGGCCTTGATACAATCAGCGACAGACTCGGAGACACCGGGACGCAGCGGGTCCTGGATTCCGACGAGCCCGAGGAAGACCATGTCCTTGCAGACGTCCTCGAAAACGGCTTGGGTCCGGTCGTCCTCGGCGCGGCGCGCTCCCTTAGGCGGCCACGCCTCGAAATCGCGGTGGATGAAGCCGATCGTGCGGAGGGACCTGGAGGCGTAGGCGTCGATGAGGTGCTCGAGCATCTCCTTGTTATGGCTAGACAGCGGCGTAGACTCGTTGCCCATGGTCGGGTCGCGGATGATGTGCTTGCAGTGCCTGAGCATGATCTCACTGGCACCCTTGACGAGCAAGCGGTAGCCACCAGTGGGAAGCTTGACGACGACACCCATGCACTTGCGTCCAGAATCAAAAGGAATCAGCTGCACGATCTCGGCATTGCTGCGCTCAATAGCGATCTTGTCCATGCCGAGGAAGTCACGAGCAAAACCGAGCAGGGCGGTCTCCGTCTTGGAGCCGACGTAGACCATCTTGCCCTCCTCTTCGGCCTCGAAAGCAGTCGAGTTAATGGCGATCGCGTCCTTCCAGAGGGTGGCAGTATCCTCCGACAGAGTCTTGACGAACTCGGGAGCAGTCACGTCATCGACGTCGTCGTGTGCCTGTTCGGGCTCGTCAATAGCCTTTCCAGCCTCGACCTGCGTGTCGGCGCGATTGTTGAATCTACTAGAAGTCCCAATCGAGCCGGCCACGACCGTCATGACGTTTTGCGTAAGAGTACCAGTCTTGTCTGAACACACACAGGTTGCATTGCCCATAGTCTCACAGGATCGCATCACACGAACGAGGTTGTTGTCCTTCAGCATTCGCTTCGTGGCAAAAGCCAGAGCCAATGTCACCGCGAGCGGCAGACCCTCGGGGACGGCAACAACAACGATAGTGACAGCGACGATAAGAATGTCCAAGAAGCGCTGACCCTTGTCGGCAGGCGAGTCGTTGTTCCCAGGCAGCTGCGCAAGGAACTTGATGAGAAGCACGACGAAGAGGAGCAGAGCGGCAGCGCTACCAAGCTTCGCGATGTACTCGGCGAGGTTGTTGAGCTTCATCTGCAGTGGAGTGGCCTCGTTATCCTCGCGGAGGGCGAGCATGGTTTTTCCGTAGGACGAATGAATACCAGTAGCCGTGACGATCATGCGGCCGAAACCCTCGGTGACTTTGGCGCCGGAGATCATAAACGGGTCCATCTTCCTAAGATTCTCGTTGTTCTCCATCGCTCTGTAAACCTCGTCTGCGCCGACCTTCTTGAGAATATCGGATTCTCCGGTCGCTGACGATTCGTCGCATTTGACACTGTGGCCCGTGACGTAAATGCCGTCGACCGGCAGGATGTCACCAGGCTCGATAACCATGAGATCCCCAACCAAAAGATCGTGCACGCTGATTTCCTGAGCCTTTCCAGAGCGAATGACCTGGACGTTTCTCGCGTCCTTCTTCTTGTTCAATTTGACGAATTGCCGTTCCTTCTGCCAGTCATTGAGCGCGCCTACCGAAACAACGACGACGATAGCGACGATGATGGCGACACCCTCAACCCACTCGACACCGGGCTCTCCGGGAGGATGCGGCTGGCCGACAGCTTGATAGATACCAAGAGCGAGCGCAATCGCCGCCGCAACCGTAAGCAAGATCAGAATCTTGTCATTGTACGCCATCCACGCAAGCTGGAAGATATTCTTCGCCTTGCGTTCGGGCAAGCGGTTATCGTTGAAAATGCGCTTGCGATCCTGGTACGATCCCTGCTGTGTGCCGGCTCCCGCGTGCGAGTTTGTCCTAGGCGGCGCCGCGACCTTAGTGTTATCCGACTCCGCTGGGCTCGTGGCCGCAGTGGCGTCCTCGAACGTCACGCGGCCGTCCAGCTCTTCCTCGTCCACGCTGAGACCACTGTTCCGATCCGACCTCAAGCCCTTCTCGAGTCCGGTCAATCCACCCATAGCATGAAATGCGCCCAAGCTCTTCGGATTCAGCAGCTTCGTCATGTGTCCAGGCGCGAACGCGAACGGGTTGTTCTCTCTTTCAAAGTCGGCCTCGGTTCCAGGATCCGGCTTCAGCGCCTCCTTGTCGCTCAGTACGGGGTGGTCGCCGGCTCCATGCTTCACATCGTCCGCGCCGAAGACCTTCGGCGACTGGTGGTCGGTGCCGACGTAGGTCGTGTCCGTGGTGGAAACGGTGTCGCCTCCATCGGTGTCGACGCTGCCTCCTCTTTTCCGCTGTACGGGGACCGCGAGGAAGTTCTGAGGGTGGCTGACTTGTGTTGGTGAGGAGATGTTGTGTGGGCTGGTCGGTCGTGATTCTCGGCTTTCGAAGCTACCGCTCTTGCGCAGCTCTGGGGGTGTTGAGTTTCCGGTGGTCGGTCGTAGCATTGGAGATGATCCCTCGGCGCTGGTTTGCCTGCGGTCCTGCTCTGGCTGTACCAAGTTCTCTGATGATCGCCCAACGGCGGATGTGTCGATAGTGATAGTGGGCGCTCTGGGCCGGCGACTCTGGCCGCCTGGAGGTGGTGAAGACATTATGGCTGAATCGTGCGATCAACCGTGGGTATGCGTAAGCAAGGAGGCTTTCGGTATGCCTGAGCTGTCAAGGAGTACGAGAACGCAGGTCCATATGTGTCACCAGGGAGCTGAAGAGGGAATGCTGATGGGAGGCCTGTCAGCAATACTGCGAGATTTGCCTTCGCCTGAAAAAATGACAAGGCGGAGTAACGAATGTCGTCGTCAGATCGCAGGCAGCAAACACGGAAAGGCCGATCCCAGCGAATCCGAGGTGAATGGCCAGAGAAAGTACGAGTCCAGTTCAGCTGCGGCAGGCTGTGCTGGTGGCGAGCAGTCCGACTCTCGCGCTTCCCCAGAAAGCGGCAGTGGCAGAGCAAGACGTATAGGAGGTTTCGTCAGAGAGGCAACGGTGGTGTCGTGCTGCAATTTGCCCGGGGTTTGGTAAGCCTTGAGTCCTTGATGTCGCTAAAGCTATTTGAGGCTGTGCACTGATAGTGCCCGCGCTTGGCCGAGTCGCTGGCGAACGGTGTCAGCAGTGAAGGAGTGGGGATCTGCCCAACGCCAGCACTACGTCGCAGTCACGAATCGGAGGAGCGGCGCGGTGAATGCGTTGGAAATGCGCGCAGCGATATGTGGCGACACCGTATGGGCTGCGTGGTCGAGCTTGTAGGGAGCTTCCCCTCGATATCAACAAGTCGGGAGGCGCAGGACCGGGGTGCCCACGGGAGTCAGGACCGCGCAGCAAGACGAGTCGCGCGAGCGAAATGGGACTCGATCCGAAGGTCAACAACGGAGCACAGGCGCGAAAGAAGATGTGCAAGATGTGCGGAATCGTCAGTTGCACCGGCGAGCACAGAGTGTAGAGAGGCGGATGCTAGGTTCTAGACGAGAAGGCCAAGCCTTTACACAGCCCCATTGCGGCAACCTTATATCGCGCATCGCGGTTTGTCAAACTGGCATCGATGGTGTTCATGGCTCCCGCCTGGCGCCGAGAGACAGTGAGGCGTGCGAGAGTGGCCTGTGAGATCAACATGCGCCGGGCGGCTGGCATTTCTGGCCGCGAGCAATCACAGCAACGCTCATCAAACACATGGGATGCGCTGCAATCTCGTCTGTCATCGCTGCAACGTCTAACCCTTGAAACAAGCGGCCGTGCTTGGCTGCCGCGGGCTTGATCAATTAGCGCCCGCCATTCGACTGGGGACACTTTTATGTGGATAGAGCACGGCCAACAAACGGTTGCGTCCGACCGTCGGTAGGTGGAAAGGGGAACCTGCTGCTCTGGAGTATGAACACCGTCGACGTCAAACGACGGCCGCTTGTTCGTATTTGCTCACACGTATATACGATGCGAACATTCGAAGAACCCTCGCTCGTGAAACACCCCGGTCTCCCGTCATCAAGACCTTTGCGAGCCATCAACAATTCTCCCTATCTCTGCTCACAAAGCACAGATCCACCTCGAAATGTCACTCACTGACGCCAGCGGCAACCAGTCCGTCACGCAACAGCAGCGCGTGGGCTCTCCAGTATGCGCCAAGCAGCCGGTCGTGCAACGATCGATGACCAGTAGTCGGCCATCGCCATCGCCATTCCGGTCGTGCACTTCTTGGCCTGCAAGCCTCGATGCTCTGGCAACGGAGGGCAGAAAAGCACGCCCGGCGGAATGCTTGGGCTTGCTTGGAAAGCCTGGGCGGGAGTTATGCTTCGAGCCTTTTTGGGGAGATTGGTAGAGTTTCAGAGAAAAATACAGGCTGTAGGTTAATTGCGCCTCAGGTTATCAGAGGCGAGTAGGCAGTGCATGCATGCCCACTCGGAGCTCGGGATCGGCCTCTGCTCGAGGATCCGCGAGGGTTTTGTCTTTGCTTTATCAGGAGGGTTGCGAGCCCGTCCGTCCGATTCTTAGCCGAGCTGCTGAAAGTTCTACCCTATATCGTAGGGTTAGGGTTGGGGTAATCCGTACTTCCACTGACCACAGTTTCGTCGCTTGTATACGTGAAGTGATGCTTTGCTTCATTGCATACAGAGAATATGCCGTGCTCAGTAGTACTCTGCCAATATTCCCAATGTAGTGCGTCGACCGAAAGGGTTGCGATGCTGCTCATGGCCCATTTTCAGTTCAAGTCATCCATCCAAAGCTACGACCCCATCCATTCATGCCGGTTATCGATGTCCTCATATGCAGCAAGATCACAATTGCGCCTCCCAGACGAACACTGCCACACTCAAAGCCGATCCGTAAGGCTTACAATCTATTGGGGGCACGTGATGCCTGCACTCCGCCCTGCGCTTTCACAAGTTTCCCCTATAATGCGACAGCCGAAGATGCAAGCGGTTCGATGACAGACCAAATCATCTAGCGAATCGGAAAACTCCTCTATACCCCATCCCTATCGCTAAACACATGAAATTCCATGCAACGAATCGCTAAGATGTCGTAAAAGAGAACAAAACCAGAAGCAAGCAAAGCCACCGCCCCTCACCCCTCACCCCCCATCGAACTTCACCTCCTTCCTCCTCCCCTCCCACCCCTCCCAACCCCAACCCTAACCCCCCTCCCACCTCTCCTCTCCCTCTCCTCCCCATCCACGCCCCCCTCCTCCCAACACCCCCCACACCTGGCCTCGACCTTGACAGTCGCCCAGATTTCCCCTCCGCCGCCTCGAGGGCAAGCGCGCTGCGCTAGAGCGGCGGGGGCGCAGAAAGCGGCGAAGACGGTCTTGGTGTGGCCGCAGGAGTGGGAGTGGGCGTAGTATTTGCACATTGTTGCGGCTTTCGCTTCTTGGGATGGGGTTAGTGAGTTGGATCGAAGGGGAGGAGGGGAAGGGGCGTACGGGTGTTGGTGGTATGGTGGTGTGGTGATTCGGAATTTGTTCAAGGGATTGATTGGTATTGCTGTTGTTTTCTTTGCTGGTGGGATTGATCTGATCTGACCTGCTGTGGTGTGTGAGATGCGATTGAACGACGACCCTCCTACCTATGATTTATATTATCTCTCCTCGCCGACCCTGCGCGAGAAAGAATTTGGTATTTGCCTGCTCCAGACAAGGCCACAGCAGCGACAAAGCAATTGTACGACATTTTGCAAGAGGAGGAGCGAGGAAGGAGATTTTCCGGTCGCGGCACTGTGTATCGACTCAACGAGATAGCCAAACAACCAAAAAGTCTCCATCCTGGACTGGACGGCGTAACGTCGCCATGCTGTCTTACCTTCGGCCGCACATTGCACCATGAATGAGAGTGGGAGAAGAGCAAAGAAGCCGTCCCATGTTGGGGTTCTTCGAGCGTAAGCAAGCAAACGACCTCGGTGACCTACCTTTCAAGATTCGCGCCTTCGCCGAGTGCAGAGAGATAGATGATAGAAGTGCTTAGATATCGCGAACTCTGCCCCGGCGACGGCTCTACCGGCCCGGCGAACTACAACGACATTTCGGAGAGGATTTCACCAGGACTCGCATAGCCGTGCCTTCCGGCGGGACCTAAGGAACGCGACATCCGAACCCCGATGAACGAGGGATCGCGTCTGTAAGCGTCCGGTCGGGCGACGGAGGGAGTGTCGGATTGATGCCGCGATGCAGGTAGCCGGCGCTGGGGATGAGAGCGAGTTTGTTCGAGTATTTGCTGGATGCAAACATTGGGTGTAAGGTATCAAGGCAGAGATGTTGAGAAGTTTGCCTGGTCTTTGCCAATGCGTGTTGCGATTTGTCTGACGCTGTGACGGCGTAACAGTGGCAGTGTCCATGTTTGATTGAGGATGCAAGATGGGTTCCAGGCAAGGGAAGTACGGAGCGGTGAAGAGTTGTTTGCGAGTCGTGTGTTGCCCTGGTTTGGAAGGGAGGCTGGGAAGTTGTGATAAAGAGATTGGCTCCGCTATACCGAATCTTCGCTATTCCAAGGGTTACTTGGAGTCGGGGTGATGGTGGCGGCATGAGTTTTCCGTGATAAGCCAATGCTCGGGGATTTTGGCATGGGATCTCCTGGAGTGGCGTATCATATCTCGGATAGAAGAATGCCGACGCCGAGTTGAATTATCCCAAGTAACAAGGCCGCTCATGCTCGTACACAAATCGTAGGGTCTGCACTCAGCTCCTGCTTATTATTAAAGTTATCGCGACTCACAAAAGTCACGTGCCTCACCGCCTGAATATAGTGTCACCTCGCGTGGCTGGAACTCCAGCATCCTGGATAGCCCGGCAAGACCTGCATATATGCGCGGAGCGAAGTGCCGAAGCGAGAAACGGCGCACATTAATAAGTGTTCATCTACTTGTAAAATGTGTCTCTCATTTGGATCGGTTCAAGCTCACTGTAGATCAGACGGGCGTGGCAAAAGTGGCTATCGCACTCGCAGCACGCCGCGTCGTTGCAGTAGTATGCTGGGGCGAGTAGCGAGCGGCCACGTCGGGATTTGGCGAGTGTATCGAAGTAGTCGGCACTTGAGGCGCAGGTAGGATTTCGCCATTGGAGGCGCGAGAAGCGCGTAAGAGTTTGCCGCGCGCGTCCTGCAATAGGCAGCATTCGCCGCGCATCGGTGCCTGCAGTGGTGGGAAAAGCAAGCCATGACGGTGATGCTGTCTCACAGGAGCGTGATGTGATATAAAGTCCGGTTCGCACACGACAGACACGTGTGTGGTACGTTTCGACGAGCTCGTGGGGAGGTGGGGGTTGTCTCACTTTGGCGCAAAGTCTGGATGCGACCACGTTGTTGGCAGGCTCGACATCATCTCGTGCTCGCTGGTGGTGGTGGTAGGATGGTGCTCTCATGCCTGCCGCCAGCACACGACATACCCCGTACACGGCGGGCCCTGCGCATGCTGCCATGTCCGTAGCCGATGCGGCGGATCAGACTTTTGCCCAGCAGCTCACCGACTCGCGCGCCTGATGCCACATCCTGGTCGCGGTCGGGTGAGTGCCGCCGAAGGGCAGGGTTGCCGGCGAGGGTGAGAGCGCGAGAGCAGACGTCAGCTCTATTGCAGACGCACTCTCGATGAGGCAGTCGACTGGATCGCTATTCATCAGAGGGGACGGCCGGCCTGCCCTATGCGCTGTCATCTCCGCACGGCAGGGCAGCGGTTTGCAGCGGGCGCGACGACGGCGGCGAGCTTCTTGCGCGCCACGCCACGTCGCACGCCGTCGCTGCCTGCAGCATAGCGGAGTCCAGGTCTGCACGCAGAATGCGCTACGATGCAGCGCATGCACCGATGCACCTTTCCGCCGCCGCAGTAGATTGCACACCGGCCATCGTCCCAATGCGCCGCACGCCCGCCCACCGCGCCAGGCCTCTTCATCTCGCTGCCATGTTCGCCGTCTCGCCGCCTCGCTTTCTCCTTGTCCCTCCGTCACCTGTCGCGTGTCCCCGCTGACGCCGTCGCCGTGTTGATCTGCAATACAATACCCACCATGCCGCCCTGCTGCCAGCGCGGGTGACTCCTCGGCTTTTGCACTTTTCTGCGCGGCGCCGGGACGCGACCAGCAATTCGAGGGATTCGACTGCAGCAGCCACGGCTCGGGCAAGCGCTGCTGCTGTGAACACCGCATAATCCTTCGCTAGCTTCGTTCGGGCCCACCATCGATACCGGCCAGTACGCGCGCGCGACCTCCGGCTCTTTCAGGGAGCAGCAGTGAAGCCATTGGGCTGCGGTGCCTCGGCCAGCGCTTGACTGCCACAGTACCTTAGTCCACCTGCTACCACCGCTGCCGGCCGCGCGATCGACGAACGCATCCTCTGCGAACTTCACACCTCAGCCACGACGCCAGCGAAGCAACCCACCATAGGATGCGCCTGCACCTCGACATCATCGCCCACCTCCCTGCTCTCTCAGACCTCCACGTGTGACGGGCCCCAGGCTGCTTCACGCCCGCCACGCCACATTGTCGTCGTCCACTTTGCTTGGCCATTGGTTCTTTTGTTCCCACAGTCCGCGAATCACAGCGACTTCTCGCTTCGCTTCCACCGTGACAGGTCGATCGACCCTCGCGGTGGGTACGCTTGACCAGAAAGCCTCGCACCAGGATTGAGGCGTTCGTCGGGCTCGTTACTATTTCGACTGTGAACCGGGACCGGGGTTCGCATCGTTGTCTTGCACATCCGGATTGCCGTCCACTGGCCTGGTCTGGATTTCTTATTTTTGGTCCAGCGTTCTTCGTCGACTTCTTGTATCGCACGGCTCTGTACATATCTGGACAATCATTTTGATCGCAAGCTAGGCGATTTATATTCGGACTGGTCTCTTCTGAACCAATCGCTACCTCGAGGCTGATAACGCTACCTGACTGGTTCGAACTGCTGCATGCGGTGTGGCTGGGACTGACACGATACGCTGACGACGTTACGACCGCGAATCGCCATTTCTGCGCCTGTTTGTAATACTAATAGCGATACCCTAAGGATATTTCAATCCTACGACCACCGCCAAACAGGCACCACCCTCAATGGCCATTACACAGATCGAGGAAAAGATTCTGGGACGACTGGCCGGACAAACCGAGAAAGACAACCCTCTACTCGCAGCGTCGCTGTACCAGGTCCTTGGATTATCGATCCTGCTCTCACAAAAGCTCTATCGCGCCAAGAAGCTCCGCAAGCTCGACATTACCAGAGATACGAAATCGTTGCAGCTGTACCATCAAATTATTTGGCTGGCGCGTGAAGGTCTCTCAATCACAGAGGTCTACATCTTGCCATACTGTGAACATGGCGAGCAAGGTGCTGAATGCCAAGTAATGGCATCGAAATTGCGGGCATCGCTCTATCATGTATTCTGCTTGTTTCACAACCACCCACCTGTGAACGGCACCCGGAGATGGTCGAGCTCCTCGGGAAGCCCTCCCTCAAGTAACAACCGCTCACCCAAGCAGAACAGCAGTCAATCAGGACGACCATCAAGCAAATCGCCCGGCAACTCCAAGGGAAGCAACGGCGCAAGACGGCGACGGTCCAGCAAGGGCGGGCTGAGAGACCCCATTCCCTCGATGACATCGGAAACATCCTACATCACCAACCCATACGCCTCGCCGATGTCGCCTCCTCCCTCAGAAGCCCTTCCACCTCTCCCACCTGAAGCGACACGAACGCCCTCTCGCCCTCCAGGCCTAAAGCCAATCAAGATCCCCTCCCCACAAGCCGCCGCCTCCTTCCTCCTACCACCTCTAAATTTCGTTCCCATGGCCCGCGAACACTTCGAAACGACACAACACCTCGCCACCACGCTCCTGCAACCCGCGCACGCCCTCCGCCTAGCCGTCACGCTCGAGCACGCCGCCTTCCTCTGGGACTGCCAGAAAGAGCACCAGCAATCGCGGGCCCTCGCCGCGCGGACGATCAAAGAAGTCTACGCGTCCAGCGAAGGCCTGGACGACGACGAGTTCGCCGACGCCGCGGCCATCGTGCAAGCGCTGGGCGGAATCGTGAAGCGGGGGTCGAATGAGTCCAGCCCCAAAAACAACAGCAACAGCAACGGCAATGGCAACAACCATAGACCACCATCCACCACCACCATCACTAGCACAGCGCCCAACAAACCCCTCCCTCCCGCCCCCCACCAGTCCCTCCCCATCGACCGCACAATCGCCCTCTCCCCCCCGAACCCAAGCGCAAGCACCGCGCCCCTCCCCTTCCCCACCCTCCGCGACCACGCCCGCAGCACGCCCGACCGCCTCTCGACCGTCCCCGAAGACCCCTCGCGCGAGACGTCCGAGCGCGAAAACGACCGCGCCACCAACACGACGACCAGCAAAACGGCCGGCACGGCTCCGACGACGCTCTCTTCGCCGCCGGCCAGTGTGGCCGGGAGCAGCAAGAGCGAGAAAGCGGCGAAGCGCGCGGCGGTGGAGAGGGCGGAGAGGGAGGTTGAGAGGAGGCGGAAGAGGGGTTTGCGGAGCGCGAGCGGGAGCGGCGAGAGCGGGGGTGGAGGTGGAGGTGGACCGGAGAGGTTAGGGGACGGGTACGTGCGGCCTGGACGGTGAGAGCGCCCGAGGCTTCCCTTCGCTTTGGCAGAGGAAAGAGAAGAAAGAAAGAAGCAAAGAGAGAGGTGCTGATTCGCGTCACAGAATCAGCATCCCCACCGCTCCTGCCGGGGTTGAAATCCCACCGCGCTCGTCTTCGATTCCGCGCAAACCGTACCCTTCAACGACACCGACTTCGTCTCGCGCGACGCGAACGACGCATCAACGGACGAAACCGACTCCGCGCCCGCTCGCGATCCCGGCGCGGACGAGCAGCGACCGCGACGCGCTGGATAGGAAGAGGGCTGTGTTGCGGGCGCTGGAGATAGTTGCGTCGAGCTCGGGCGGGGTGGAGTGGAGCGGGAGTCATCATCTCGGGGAAGGGATGGGTGGAGAGAGCAGGAGGAGGGAAAGGGTTGGGGTTGAGTAGAGCTCTACTCCTCGCGCAGGTCTTGCGCGCGAACTGTAAGAGAAATCTTGGAGGGGCAGAAGATGGGATGGGATATGATAAGTCTATGGAGGACGATCTGAGTGGATCGGTCTACTCCGCTTGGTTTTAACTCTCTACTCTGTGGTATGGTATATATCATATCGCATACAAGCGATGGCTCTCTGTCTCCCTCCCTGCGAGCCAGCCAGCCAGCCAGCCGTTTTGACCAATTTTCCCAATTCGAGACGCAACCTGCCTCGGTCGCCACTCGTCCTGACATGAGGACAGAGAGGGCGGTATCACAACAAAAAGAAAAAGAAAAACCCCCCAAAAAAGAAGAAGAAGAAGCAAAAGAGGAATCCGTCGAGGCGCCTCAAACACCTCACCCAAAAAGAAGAAAACAAAAAAAAAGAAAACAAAAAACAAAAATGAAACCAAATCACAAGAAACCAAATCACACATCAACCCCCATAACCCCACCCACAACCTCCCCCGCCAACCCCCTCACAACCTCACTGCTACCCCCCGCCTCGACGCCAACAACATCCCCCTCGTCCTCGCCCGGCGCCTCCAGACTCTCAAACTGGCTCCGGACCATATAATCCTTCATGTAATGGTTCTTGCGCGCGCGCACGCGGTCCATGAGCAGGGCCTCCGTCGCGCGCAAGAAGATGAAATGCACCTTGATGTGCGGGTGCTGCAGCGAGGCCAGGCGGAGGATGTCGCGGTACTTGCGCTTGAGGGCGGAGCAAGTCAGGATGACGCCTGCGGGGCGGGAGGCGGGGTTGGCGGAGGGGAAGGAGAGAGGTTGCAGCAGGGTGCGGATGGCGGTGTCGCGGAGGAGGATGAGCCAGTCCCAGCGGTCGGCGTCGGTGAGGGGGGAGCCGTGGGCCATTTTGGCGATGTTGGTTGGGGTGTGGTACTGGTTTATGTCGTTAGTTTGGGGAGGGATAGAGGAGGGTGGGGCTGGTAAGAAGGTGGGACTTACAGTGTCGCCTTCCAAGTAGGGCATTCCGAAAGTCGCGTGCAGGTGTTCGGCGACGGAGGTCTTGCCGCAGCCGGCGGGGCCAGTGATGACCCAGATGTGTTGGTGTTCTGTGGGAGGCTGCGGGATGGCGGCGTCGGTGGTGGTCATGGCGGCGGCGGAGAGTTTGGCGGCGGCGGATTGCGGGGAGGGAGATTCGTTTGGTGGGGTGGGAGGGAGGGTGGGCGAGGTGGACATTTTGGTGGTGGTTGTTTGGTAAAATGGGAGAGGAGAGAGACAGAGGGCGGCCCGGGGTTTGACAGTGAGACTTGGGATGTGAGGTCGGGCGTTGCCTTTCGTGTTTGGAGTAGATTGAGTTTGGGGGATCCTTGGATTTTGACTGGCGAGCGAGGGTGACGCAAGGGCTGCAGAGGGAGAGATGTAGAGATGTAGATGTCGATGTAGATATGAAGATGGGAGAGGAGGCAGATGGCCCAAGGCGCGTGAGGGTTTTCGATTTTGTCTATATAGCTGCGGCGTCTGGGTGACAGTGGACTGGTAGCAGGGCGGGCGGTCAGGGCAGTCGAGCAAAGGCCGAGGGCTGATCGCATGCGGCAGGCCAGCCCGGGGGGAGAGTGCGGGTGATTATTGCAGGCGAGTGCGGGTGAGTGCCGACGTAGGCGTGCACTGCGTGGCTGCCATGAGGCCATGAGGGCGACGACGGACTGCGCGCGGATAGTGGGGGCGGAGGTGGAGGAGGCGGAGAGCGCGCGGCGAATGGGAGACTGAGGCTCGACGGATGGTGTGGCGGGAGGCAGGGCCAGCCATCCGGCGGCAGCGCGAAGGTCGACTGTCAGCCTGCGGGCCAAGCTGGGAGCGCGCTTTGACTTTTCCCCGGCACGCTCGTGCTTCGGCGATTGACCACGGCCAATTTTACCGTCTGGTGGTTGACGGCGTGGGAGGGAAGAAATGCTGCCACCTAGGATGCCTTGTACCATTGAGAGTGATCCTTGATAATTGGTAGCATCATCATCCCGGAGTATTTCCTCAAATGGAGCAGACATACCACACTTCTGCAAAAAGCATACAGTAAGGCCGTGCAGTGCAATAATGCAAGGCGCCTCAGGCTCGTTATCGCATGCTTCCAGAACCTCTCTGGCAGCTTATCGCAGACCTCACTTCATGCTTCTGTACCTATCATGCATGGAGACGTAGCTTGACATGACCTCCAAGCACGCACCTATCATCCATTAGGAAAAATCACTTTCAATAGTCCGGTTCAATCTCAGTCGCAATCAAATATCCTTCCTCCAAGATGCCCCTCCCACCAATCAACCCACCAGTCATCAACTCCGCCAACCCCTGGGCAACAACCCTCTCCGACCTCCAAACCCTCTACGACAGTCCCTTCACTGGAGCCGTGACAACCCGCACAAGCCTCCTAGACGGCTTCGACCACGACCCATCCATCCACCAATTCGCCTTCTTCGACCCCACCACCCACACGCCCTCACAACCAAACAACCAACCCGCCTCCCCCACCATGCAAACCGCAACCCTCAACACCCTCGGCTACAGCCCACACCCTCTTTCTTACTACCTCACCGCCATCCGCACCATAACCACCTCCCACCACAACCCCACCAAACCCTTCATAATCTCCATCACCGGCCCCCCAAAAGACATCCTCACAGCCTACCAACAAATCACCGCCCTGCAAGCCCTCCTCCCCACCACCCCCCTAGCAGCCGAACTCAACCTCTCCTGCCCCAACATCCCCTCCCTCCCGCCACCCGCCTACTCCCTCCCCTCCCTCCTCTCCTACCTGACCCTCCTCGCCCCCTCGCGCGCGCACAGCCCCGTCCCCCTCGGCCTCAAAATCCCCCCCTACACCTACGCCGACCAATTCACGACCCTCGTCTCCGCGCTCAAATCCACAGCCCCGCGCTGCTGCGTCGACTTCCTCACAGCCACAAACACCCTCGGCTCCGCCCTGCTGCTCTCCCCAACGCCCTCCTCCTCTCCCGGCGCCCCAGCTCTGGCCTCCGCCTCCGGCGCCGGCACGGGCGGGTTGGCGGGCAGCCCGCTGCACGCGCTGGCGCTGGGGAATGTGCGGATTCTGCGAGGGCTGCTGGATGCTGAGGAGGGGTTGCGGGGCGTGGAGATCATTGGTGTGGGCGGGGTGAGAGACTTGCAGGGGGCGGAGAGGATGCGGGCGGTTGGAGCAAGGGTCGTAGGGGTTGGGAGCGCGTTGGGGAGTGAGGGGGTGGGGGTTTTTGAGAGGGTTTGTGGTGGGAGGGTGGATGCGAAGGCGAGATTGTGAGGAGAGAAGGGATCAAGGGTGCGTGATGCTTGGGGGTTGGTTAAGGGTGACTGAGGTTAAGGTGAGATTGGAGGTGGAAGGGCTTTAGTGGAACGAAATGGGGTGATCTATACGGTCGTGTTTATTTTTATTGATGGTTCCCTGTTAGGTCTAAGGGTCTAAGGGAAAATCTACATTTCTTGCGATGCGCCTCCTCTTCAGAGTACGAATCGTTCTTGCATGATCGTTTTATCACTGGCCTCCCATTGAACGGCCTCGCTCGCACGTTTCCTGGCCCCATGTAGCCGGCGGCGTTTCATCTTTGAGCGCCTTTCGAGCGAACGAAAGTGCCACTCAAAAGAAAGTCATCGGACGGCCAAAATTTAGACCTCCGGGTAAAGATCCCTACAATCATCAAGTCAGCCAACCATCCTCGCCAAACACCCGAATAAAACATCAAGGAAAAAAAAAAAACAAAAAAAAAACAAAGACTCACGTCCTCCTCTCCTGCGGCAACCCCCTCCTCCTGCCCTCCAAATACTCCAAATCGACATCCACAACCAAACACTCCGGCTCACCCCTCCACTCCCCGCCCGCCTCAGCCAACACCTCCCCCCACGGACTGACAACCACACTATGCCCATAACTCCTCCTGACCTCATTATGCCGCCCAACCTGCGCCGCAGCAACCACATAACAAAGCGTCTCGACCGCCCGCGCCTGCAGCAGCGGCAGCCAGTGCACGCGCCCCGTATCCGGGTGGAACGCGGACGGGTACAGCAGGATCTCCGCGCCCAGGCGCTTGTGGTGCAGCGCGAGCTCGGCGAAGCGCAGGTCGAAGCAGATGGCCGGGCCGACTTTGCCTGCTGGGGTGGGGAACGGGGCGGGCAGGGCGGCGCCGCGCTCGACGCTGGCGGACTCGCGCATCGTGGGCCCGCCGTTGGGGAGGGCGATGTCGAAGAGGTGGAGTTTCTGGTAGCGGTTTGTGATTTCGCCGCGCTCGGAGATCCAGAGGAGGGTGTTTTTGAGCTTGTCCGGGGAGGAGGAGGAGGGTTCGTGGACGCCGACGGAGATGGGGAGGGAGTGGGTT
The DNA here is from genome assembly GCF_011745625.1 of Cladosporium halotolerans. Lineage (NCBI taxonomy): Eukaryota > Fungi > Ascomycota > Dothideomycetes > Cladosporiales > Cladosporiaceae > Cladosporium > Cladosporium halotolerans. The sequence continues at coordinate 568,463 of NW_027191463.1, read as the reverse complement.
GCGGCGAGGGATTGGAGGCCGAGGACGAGGGGGGAGGTGCTGGTGGGTTGGCAGAGGGAGAGGGATTCGGTGGCGTTGTGGGCGAGGTAGTCGGTTGCTTCGGGGAGGAAGACGGCCTGGAGGTGATGGGGTTGGTGAGAATGTGCTGTGGTTTTGGGTTGGTGGCGTTGTAGCGTACCTTTGCACCAGCGGCGACGGCCTTGTTGATCACGACGCGACATTGTTCTAGGTTCTCCTCCATGGAGGCTGTCGAGCAGATTTGACCTACAGCCTGGGGAGGGTTAGTATGGTGGCGTACGTGTTGGCCGTAGAAACCAGGCTAAGACTTACGATAAGAACCATGACTGCTGAAATCTATTTAATCCGAGGAGACGATGGGGGTATACTTGACAGGACGGCTATGCGTCTATGTTCAAAAGAAACGAAAGAGGTTCGATGTACGAAAGACGGACGTTCAGAAGGATTAGAAAGCAAACCAAGTCTACATGTACCTGACTAAAGGCCGATCAAGAGTCTGATAGCGGCGAATGTAGTGATAATGACAGGGTCATCGGATCGGAAGAATCGGCCGTCTGCAGCCCACCGCGATCTGACATGGGATTTTGACCGCGTTGCCATCGACTTCTCGCCCGCCGACGCGGCCGTCATCGGTCGACGTCGTGGCCGAGCGTGGCTCGCGTGGCTTGACCCTTGAGCGTTCCAAGTCCCTTGTGGCACTCCCGCGTGGATCTCCGCGCTGCAGGACAGCCAAGTCCCGATCGGGAAGTTCGCGGCATCTCGAGCTCCAGCTACGAACAACTACCACCTCTATACCCCCAAACACACCAACCAACAGCTTCGCCAAAATGAAGGCGCCCTCACCTCTGGGCCTCCAGGCCCTCCGCCTCCTCGCCCTAACCGAAACCCGCTCCTCCTGCACCCTCACAAACCGTCGAACCTACGCCTCGCAACCCTCGCAAAAAGACCCCAAACCCACGCAAAAACAACCCCCTCCCCCAGCTCCCTTCAACAAACCCGTCCCCACCGACCTCCCCGGCTACAAGCTGCGCGCGCAACCCGACGACAGCGACGAATTCCAACCCACACCCCTCAGCCGGCCCATCGGAATGCCCTACCCCCCGGTCCCCGGCGACAACATGGGGCTCGACCTGCGCTCCCTGCGCCAGCGCCGCGACGACTTCGTCAACTACGAGAAACACTTGCAGAAGCGCAGCCGGATGACGAAGCAGATCTCCAAGCCGTACTTCCGCGACTGGAGCAACCTGCGCTTCCACAAGGGCAAGCAGTTCGTCGCGCCGCCGCGGCTGTTCCGGGCGGAGCACGCGCTGTTCTTCCCGAACTTCTTCGGCAAGACGCTGCGCAAAGACGCCGCGAGGGTCGACTCGAAAGACGGATACAGAGGGTACGGGCGCAACTCGTGCGAGGCGACGAGGGGCAAGGTGTCGGTCGTGAGCATCGTGAGCAGCCAGTGGGCGGTGAACCAGACGGCGACGTTCGTGTCGCCGAAGCAGAACGCGGCGCTGCACCAGGTGCTGGCGGATGCGAAGGACTGCGCGCAGGTGGTGGAGATCAACCGCGAGGAGAACTGGCTGAAGTGGTGGATTCTGCAGCTGTTCAAGGGCAACCTGCGCCGGACGCGGAGCCTCGAGGAGCAAGGGCGGTATTTCATGGTGTACCGCGGCGTGTCGGATGTCATGAAGGAGGCGATTGGGTTGCTGAACGACGTGACGGGGTATGTGTACCTTGTGGATGAGGAGAATCGCATCCGTTGGGCGGGCAGTGCGAATGCGGAGCCGGAGGAGAAGGAGAGCTTGGTCTCTTGCTTGAGCAAGCTTATTCATGAGGCCAGGATGCCGAAGTCTGAGAAGCCGCAGCCGTCTCTTGAGGATGCCGTTGATGATGTGACTGGTCGGGAGTCGAAGGCAGCCACGGCTTAAAGTCTGTGTTGTCGATATCCTACCACTTGCCTCCGTCTATAAATGCAGACGAACGCTGCTGCTTGCTAAAAATCCGAGTCTACGGTCTGAGAGACTCAAGCAAGTCTCACTCCTGCAACCAGTCGCTTCGACTCCCAGGATCATCTGGCGGCATGAATGGTAGCATTGATCCAGCGCTTCGATTGGGACACGCCAATTTCGTCTTCGATCTGCTTTACCACCGGCGTATGGGCAGGCGGCATCGCAGAGAGTGGAGAATGCTTTGAAGCCATGCCAGAGGCCGTACTCTGCCTTGTACAAACCACAGAATTGCGGGTGAATAGACTTGGACCAGCGCAGGAATCTCCAGCAGGAAGGGATAAACAATACATTCATAACGAGACCTTCACTGGCAAGAGCGAAGGGAAACTGCACGTCTCACAGACTCCGCACGAGAGGAGGGATGTGATGTACAATGTATGAAAAGAAGGGATTTTGTAATCATCTTGGAGGAGACGACCGCCTATGTAGCTACTATGTACAACAATTTTACTCTCAAGACCTTGCGTGGACCACGTACAGACCATATATCCCCGTGAACAGAGCACGAGTGATGACTGGGAACGCCCTATGCGTTGGTTCGCATGGTACTCGCAGGCGCGTGTGGCGACAGCTGTTGCTGATCGGGACTGAATGCTTGATCCTCTATCCAGTTGCATGACGAGATCGGGCCATGCCGGCCCCTTGCCTGTGTTCCTCTCGGTTTCTAGAACACTAGAACAGGCTAGAGTCGGATGCCGTGCAGTCCTCAAGCACGTGCCTTGGTAAATGTAGTCCTTCCAGTGCGAGATATGCAGTAATATAAAGTTCAGTCACCGTAGGTGGAGAGCCGTGCTGTTGATCGAGGATTGTGCCGAGCAGTTGAGAGGCGTATCATGAAGGGTGTCGCGCGGACAATCGCAAGGCTGGCAAAGACCAGAGATGGCGGCGGGGGTTACTGTGAGATGATCAATGTTCAGGGCATTTGTGAACCCATGTATCCGCCTGCATAATCTGAGACCCGAATAATTGACGACAGCGAAAAGTCTCGGAAGAAAAGGGTATCATCGTTTGCACTTTTGAGCATTTCATCCGCTACGGAGTTAGAATGGTAGTTTTTCCCATCGCGCCATGAAAAGCACACGCTCCCAAATGCACCAGCAGTCCAGCAACGAAAACCCTTACTGCGCCTGTGAAACATCCAAGTCAGTACATTTTGTCCTGACTCGAAAGAAATGGTCCGACCCCAGTGGTCCATCATCATGTACGCACCTTGACGGCGTAGTTGCGCTGAGGGAAGTGCCTCTGCTTCTTGGCCTGCTTCTCGGTGACGAGGTTCTGCTCGTGCTTGGTCATTCTCCTGCGGATGGCGCGAGTCTGCTTGGCGCGGAGGTCGAGCGGCAGGTACTTCTTGCCCTTGTAGAAGATGCGGAGCTGGGCGCGCTGGTTGGCGTTGATGACGGTGAGGACGCGGGCGATCGACTTGCGGACGTCGTGGCTGTTTGCGCAATCTGCGTCAGTATTGTGATTCTCTGCTGGCGACCTTGTTCGCGTGCCTCGATTCCACATTCAATGTTCCTCCACTTTTTTTCCGCCTCTTTCAAACTCGGGTTCGGGATTGGACGCACATCTTGCTCAGCTTCGACTGGGCACCACCGGCGATCTTCTGGGTGCGCAGAGCCACGAGCTCCTGCTTGAGCTCATCGAGCTGCTTGTGGAGATCCTCCTTGTTCTTGCCCCAAAGCTGCTGGGCTCTGACCTTGCCGGACGACTGCCAAATTCCACCGGTCAGCATTTCCTCCTCATTCCAGATGCGAGCGTGCGGTCGGAAATTACCATTATGAAGGATTGTCGGGGTGTGGGTGGTCGTTATCGTCGTCGAGAGTCGCGGGTGGTCTTCGTCGGAGTCGCGGGTCCAAATTCAGCCAGAGAAGACTGTGAATGAAGTCTTGGCTTTGTGTGCGGGCAAGCGCGCACCTGGACGGATAGACCCGCGCATCCCGCGAGCTAGCCGCCGGCCTCCACCTGACGCTTAGACGCTAGCCACCCAATGCGGCAGGATGCTTGGGTCGTGTTCGGTCGCGGAGCGCATCATCTTGAAAGACGGACTTGTCGATTTCTTGGACTTACACCACCCAGGGGAGGATTGGCCTGGACACGCATACCTTACTACAACTATCACAGCCGCCTGCATCTCCCAACATGGCAGCTGCAGGTGCGACATGGGCGCAGGTGCGCCAGCAGGCAAGAGCGGCGGAGACACAGGTGTGTTCAAGGCGGATACCTCAAGTCGCAAGAGGAATATATGTTGACGAATAGGCCAGACCGAATCTCTATTCCACACATACGCACAATTTGCCGCAAAGTCAGACATCGATCCCAAACCCAGCGAAGAGGAGCAGAAGACGGAACAGCAGCTAAATGAGATCCTCGAGAAGGTGCGACTATAAGCCATGCCGAATGTGCTGGTCTTTTGTTTGCCAGACAACATACGTTAGCCCAATCTTGCGACACGCCTTCCTAACACTTCTTCCCAGCGCTCGACTCTCATCGGGCAACTCGCCCGCATCCTCGATTCCGAACCTACAACCTCCGCCCTTAAGTCAACCAACCTCGCCCGCCACCGCGAAATCCTCCAACAACACCGCACCGAGCTCTCGCGATTAAAGTCCCAGATATCCACCGCACGCGACCGCGCAAACCTCCTCTCCAACGTACGCTCCGACATCAACGCCTACCGCGCACGCGACAACCCCGAATCCGCCGAAGCAGACTACATGCTCGACGAGCGACGGCGGCTGGATAACAGCCACAACGTGACGGACGCTGTGCTGAGCCAGGCATACGCCGTCAATGAGAGTTTTGCGCTGCAGCGAGAGAGCTTGAGCAGCATCCAGAGGCGGATCACAGGCGCGGCGGCACAGATACCCGGGATCAACGGGCTGATGCAGAGGATTGGGTCGAAGAAGAGGAGAGACGGGATTATCTTGGGCAGCTTCATTGCAATTTGCTGTCTCATGCTGCTTTGGTTTTGGTGAGGCATTTGCTGGCATGTACTATTTTGTTGAACGGCGAGGCGTTTTTGTGTTGGGGAGCATGTTTGCACATAGCACTTTGATACCATCGTGAGTACTATATTTACCCATAACGATGCGGTTGCTTCCAAATGGCCGTCTTCAAACTGAATGGACAGCTGCTGTCAGTCCTCGTTCCCACCACTGCAACGGAAGTGAGGGGGCCTTGACAGCGCGATTCTTTCCAAAAAGGGACGGCAACAAGCGTTGTGCATCAAGAATACCGTCTCAAAAGTCGCCATGCGCTTGTGAGCACAGATGCAGAGCTTCGGCTAGAGGCCAGAGGAAGGAACCATTAAGGTGTAAGCCTTGAGGCGACTATTAGACTGATATGTCCGGTTCATTTCATCCAGATATGTACTATGTACCAAAAGCATTACTAGTCGTGATGAGATATTACCGAATTCATCTGCACGTTTTGTGTCTTCATTCCCTCATTGGCACATCCCAGAGCTGCCAATCCCGACAAGAGTGAGTTCAGTAGTGAACTCAATCCCATCACATTCTCAACCGTGCAGAATCGTGCTCAAAGCGCGTTGGCGATCGCCGCTCAGTAACGATAACATCATTCGCCGCATATTCGACCCTAGAACCTCTCAAAAGTACTTCTGAAGCTGTTCATCATCAAGCTCCGCCGCAATCTCCGGATCAACATTGGCGGGGACATTGACGCCAGGCGAGGGATTCGACGAAAGCGGTCGCTCGGATGACCTCGCATCAGCAGGCGAATAGGGCCCTCTTGAGCGCGCCTCATCAACGAACCCAGGCTCGCCAGTATCGACCGTATGTGCCGATGAATGGCTCATGGCGCGCCTCTTGCGCACCTCAGAAGACGCATAAGGCGACTCGCTCTCGGCCATAATCTGCTGGTGTGCAATCCACCACCTCTGGCGGTCGTCCTCGGCAAGCAGCGGCTGCTGGTTCCATTCGGATGTCTTAGCCGAGTACGGCATGTTGGAGTAGCGGTCTTGTAGCCGCTTCACGATCCGGTCCACGCTCTCGCCCTCGGCGGGCGGCTGCTGGTAGAGCTTTGACAAGGCATCGTAGAGCACTGCCTCTGTGTTCACGAGCCGGTTTTCCAGCACGGCCAGGTAGCCCACTTGCGGACCCCGTTGTTTCGCCTCGGGATAGTGGCAGGTGACTTTCGCGTCGATGCAGTGCGAGCACGATGGACTGGGGGCGTCAGGATAGGGCTAGCATGTATGTTCGCGCCACGCGACGAGGCCTGAGCTTACAGCTTGCGGTCACACTGGTGAAGAAAGAGGAAGGTATCAGCAATCCATGTTCGCAAGCCAATAATACCATAAGTGGTAGGTGATCCTTACCTTCGTCTTCCGCCGCCGGCATACCTCGCACGAGAGAGGGTTTTGCTGCGCAGCTTCCTACAAGCACAGCCGAGGCATGGTCAGCCCTAACACGGGGTCTCCAGGTCGCGATCGACCCTGCACAAGTCGGATACGGTACGTACGCAATTCTTGACCTGCACAAATGTTTGAGAGGGTTTTGACATGACACGGGGCGCGGATTGGGGTGGGCGGGCGAGGCGGAGTGCGCTGAGGTTGCAGCGGACGATTGTCCCGCCGAATTCGCGGAGGGTGTGAGACCCCGACGGACGGGGCGGCTTCGCATGTGATCCTTCCGAGGTTAAACTCTAAGGTGCAGTACGTGAAATTTTGCGCCTATGAATCGGTGTACTATGCATTGGCTGCGCTATCTGATCGCCTTTTCAAGCGAGATGATGACATTGCGCCAGCTGAACGATTACAGACGCTCTTTCGGCGTCCTCTTTTGCCCGAGCAGGTGCTCAACACCTGAACATGAACCAACCGTTTGTTCGCTCCCTATAGCCGGAGTTGCATTTGTCCAGCGGTGCCGCCGATGTTCTGCATGAAATCGAGTTTCAGGTCATTAGAATGCTTCCAGAGGATACGGCGAGTGTAGGGACGTAGGCCGCTTAGAGCTTTGGCCAAATGCTCTGGTAAATGTGCTTCAGTAAAGTGAGCGTGACTTTCCTGTAGCCCTTCGTGTTCATTTGGGTATCGAAGACAAGGTCAGGACCGGCTCAAGTCTCGACCACCATCTCATCCGTAGTGCCATTCGTCTCGTCTCCCCACAGACCAGCAATCTTGAAAGGCTCGGCCATGGTCTGCACGATAGTGACCTGAGACTTGCCCTTGGGGTCGACCTTCTTGGTCTCCTGCACAGTCGGAAGACGAATCCTGTCCTCGTTTACATCGTTTAGCACGACGAGCGAGGCGGCGTGCAGGTTCGGTACACCACCCCTTCCAAGACGGCCACGCTTGCGTGCAACGTCTACCAAAAACCTAGTCGCCAGATCGCTGTTGGCGGTGACGACGGGTGGCAATTGGTAGTAATCAATCAGTCTTTGCACGCCATCCTCGGTCTTCTGCATGCGCTCCATGAGCGCAGAAACGGCTTTGACGGGATCGGCGAGGGCTTGCTTCGGGAGGACTTTCTTCTCGGGCTGTGCGTTTGGTGCCTTCTTCTTCGGAATCGCAACACCAGACGGAACCTCCTCGTCGTCCTCATCATCGTCCTCATCGTCATCATCGTCGTCCTCATCATGTTCCACCGCCCTCGCTTGCGCCGAAGCAAGCAGCGCAGCCATAGGGTTGCTGCCATCATCCTCCATATCCATGTCGTCCTCATCGCCATCCATCTCCACCTCCTGCTCCATAGCACCAGCAACAGCACGCCCACTAGGCCCGGGCAGGGCCTCGTCGACAACCGCGCGACCCTCCCTGCGAGCCTTGGCCGTCTCGCGCCTCTGCATCTGCTCCTCCTCCTTCCTACGCTTGCTCTCTTCGATCTCAGCCAGCACCTTGGCCTTGTACGGGAACAAGTTGGGGACGCCGGGGTCCTTCTTCAAGCGACTGCGCCATTGCGGGTTGTTCTTCGCCGCCTTGCGGTCCTTGCGCTGCTTCTCGGCGGACTTCTTCTTGATGTTGTGGCGCAGGCGCGTGCTCTGGCGCTTTGAGGTGGGCTTACCGACCTTCATTTTGGCCGTGTGTGAAGACTTGTGTGTTTATGAATTGTTGCGAAAGCGTTCGGCTTTCGATGGGCGGCCAGGCGCTTGGAGAGGCTTCAACTTTTTTGGATGCCGCTAGAGGAACGTTGCAGGGACCCACTTTGCTGCCGCCGCGAATTTCTGCCGCCTGGGCGGTGAAGGCTGGATTAGCTGGCGTCTATCTCGAGATCTTATGCTCTGCTGTATAGGATGAACAGTTGATTACATACTCTCGTGCTGCGTTACAGCACTGGTAGGATGGCAGGTGGATTGTTTTGGGCGTCTGTTGTTCTCGCGGTAATCATTAGCGTATTCGCTCTAGACATCATGGGCCTCTTCAGCCGCAAGAACCATTTGGAGGTTGATGGCAAGGTAAGATATCCAATATTCTGCTTAAGAGGCCAATGTGTCGGGTTCGAATCCACGTTCTAATATTGTTGGTTTCACGATAGACTGTCCTGCTCACTGGGGGCTCCACTGGAATGGGCCGTGGCGTTGCGAAGATCCTGGCGAAAAAAGGAGCAAACATTGTCATCGTTGCCAGGAACCAGCAGCGACTCGCTGAAGCTGTGAAATACATCAGCGTAAGTGGCTCGTCCATGCATGGTATATCTGTGCTAGAAGACGTTTTGCCACTAACATTTGATCCAGGCCAGCGCGAAAGACACTTCCAAACAACGCTTCCACACCATCTCGGCAGATGTAACCAAACCAGAGGAGAACGATCGAATCATGGCAGAAGCTACCAAGTGGAATCACGGCCAGCCTCCGGACATTGTATGGCAAGTGGCAGGAGGCGCCCACCCGGCCCTTTTCAAAGACACCCCGATCGAAGTCCTGCGAAGCCAAATGGACATGAACTACTGGGGCGCAGCCTACCTCGCTCACACGACTCTAAACGCCTGGACAAAACCCTCCGCCGGCAGCCAGGATGCATCAACCGGACCCAGGCAATTCATCATGACTTCTTCCGTCGCGGCCCTCCTCGGCGCAGCAGGCTACGCGCCCTACTGCCCAGCCAAAGCCGCCATGCGATCCCTCGCAGACACTCTCCGATCTGAGGTGAACATCTACAATGGCTCGCGACGATCCAAAGACCCCAGTGTGCGCGCCGAAGCGCCGGGCCGCGATATCAGCATCCACCTTGTCATGCCCGGCACAATAACCTCACCTGGCTTCGAGAACGAGAACCTGACGAAGCACGCCGTGACGAAACTGCTGGAAAAAGACGACTCGCCTCAGACGGAAGACGAGGTTGCGGCGGCGGCCGTGAAAGGGCTGGAGAGCGGTGGATTTATTGTCACGACGCAGTTTATTGCCTCGTTGCTCCGTGCGGGTATGCTGGGTGGTAGTGCGAGGAACAACTGGCTGCTTGATACGCTTATGTCTTGGGTGGTGGCTGTTGCTTGGCTTTTTATCGGGCCTGATATGGACGCGAAGGTGTTCAATTATGGCAAAAAGTATGGCGCGAAGAACGTAGAAGAGGGCGCTAAGTAAAAAAGTTCGTTTGTCGCGAGAGGGTAGTCGGTGAGGCATGAGGATGCACCGGATGAAACGTGTACGACCAAATTCAATGCATGAAACCGAAGCAATTTACGACAAGCTTTTCACGAAGGTCATGCTAAGTTTTAAGCCTATTCACTAGAAAGAGTCTCAGATAACCTATAGTCTAATATAGGGCTTGTCACATGCGAGATCTCAGATATCGATCTCCACGCTTGCGGGTGGACCCTTCCCCCCCACGCTGGAGTGGTCCTCATGGCATCATCATAGTTGACGACATTGATCGACCAGCGGCATGGGATTCCAATAGCCGACCGAGGTTATGTAGACCTCACTTGTCTGATGGGACCTCATATAATTTGTATGTACTTGTTGATTCCCTTTTATGGACGTCAGCTTGCCAATTTCATCCAACTCACTTCGTCCCATCAGCCCTAGCCATCGATATCTAAACCCGTTAAACATTACCCGTCCACCGACTACTTCCTCTTAGTCAGCATTAGGCGAAGTTCATCCTCTGCAATGGCTCCCTCAGTACAATCCCCCTTCATCACCCCTAGTCCGTCAAATCTAACAGCACCAAGGACAACAAGTCCCTCTCATCTCTCGCCCGCGCCAAAAACGAAAGCAACCCATCCCAACTCGGCGACCCCGTCTCCCTCCGCGCCGAAACCTCCGACACAAAACCCACACCCGACGAACTAGGCGCCAAAAGTGACCAGAGCGACAAGTCGCTCAAGCAGCGGGCGCAAGCGAAGTTACAGTCGAACCCTTCGCAGCTCGGCGACCCGGTGAGCTTGAAAGCCGAGACGTCTGATACGGAGGTTACGGGTGATGATAGGGGTGCGAGGGGAACGAGCAAGACCAGTGGAAAGCCGAAGATGTGAGGGGTTCGTGTGTGAACTGGTGGTTAGGAGAGGGGGCGGGTTTTGGACACGGATCGATTGATTTGAGGAGTTTCGTCGCTTTTTGATTGTTATGTTGAAGGGCAATAGCAGTGTCGCGCTCTAGACTGACGCTAGAAATGGGCAGCATGGTTGCACGTGAGGCTGCGCTCTTGCTTATGAATTGAGATGGTCTTCGATGAATCGGCTGAAGATTGCTGGATTAATCTCACTTTGATGGCGTGAAAATTAGTCTCTCACTCACGTGAAAGCGCATTCTTGCCATGTGATAGGGCCTCACTGGCCCGTAATGACCTATGAAGATCAAAGTCAGTAACTTTACTCACCACAACAACTATCGCCACAAACAGAACCACTGCAATAACCGGCTTGCCAGCGATCTAATCAAAATGTTCTCCCGCCTAAGCCCAACAGGAGAATCTGGGCCCAAAAAACCTCTGGCACGAGCGAAGTACTATGAAGACGTGTACGGGCTTTCCAGACTTGAAGAAGATCGCTCCGAAACGTATGCGTTTGACTACTGCGAGAGCGAAAGCTCCAGTGGTGAAGAGCGGGAGAAGTCAGCGTCAAAGCCAATAGAGATGATATCTAAAACGCCAGGTCCGTCTGGCATGGCCGTGTAGAAGAAGGTCATCACCTGAACTGTACTAATTCGCTCACTAGACGAGACGCGAGTTCAAATAACTATCGGCAGCAACGTAAACACTGCTGATGAAAGGGATAATGGAAGTGAAAAGGGGCAAATTGGCCAGCGACCCTTCTCTATCAAGCCAGGTCTCAATTCAAAGCAATCTGTTCGTATCGATACGAGGGTCAAGAACGAAAACGAAGAAGCTGCATGGTTGTCGGCAAACATTGCCAACAACTGTCCTGGCGTCGAAATCACAAGGCGCCCAGCCGCCACCAACGAATATCGCATTCGTCAGCAACGAAAGCGGCAACTACGGATCTTGGAGCGCTCGCCTAGTCAAAACGAGCGCAGCGAGCGCGCGCTAATGCGTAGGGCGGCCACGGAGAAAGCCCGGAGGCGTCGGCAGAGGAGAGAAAAGGTCAAGCAGTCGTCGAAGTCAGGCAAACCCATTGACGGCATGCCAGAATTGAAGGGGAAGCGAGCAAGGAGTCCCTACGTGTTGGTGGATGCTTCCATTGAGAATACCACTGCAATGACATGTGGTTTCCTTGAGTCTAGCATGCGGCCTCGAACCGTTTCTGGCAAGACGCCGAGAAAGAATTGGAAGGGCGAGAACATGAGGCTACAACCGGCAGTTGGGTTTATTTTGCTTCCAAGTCACCAGTAATTTTAGCCGACGAGGTTGATTGGTGAGCTTTCCGATAACGGGATAGCGATGCTAATGTACCTGCATCGATAGAAGCGGTCGCAATCGACACGTGGTTCGGCATTGTGTCGACCACTTGCAGATGGCAATGGTAACAGGCTTCGTTCTCCTCTTCGCCATCTCGGCGTATCGAGCGGTCATACGGCATATCTGGTAAAGATGAGAATCGGATCCTGCCCGGGCGTGAGCGGCCTCCGTTCTCACACGAGACCAGTGGGAAATCCCCTGTTGTTGCGGGGCTGTGGCGGACAGGTGCATCTGGGTCGTCATTGGTGGATGGTGAAATCTAGACCTTGACGGGACGATGGGAATGCGCCATTCTGTCTCCCCTAGCGTAGCGTGAGGTCGCTTCAACCTTCCACAGTTCTGTCGGAGTGCCAATGCCAAAATTCCAAGGTGTATCTATGGTACATCACTGTAGACCTCTTCGATATCACCTTGGAAGTCCTCAGTGAACGTCCTGAGGGCAATTAGAACGTTGACGCTGTAATCATACCTCTCTTCCGCGGTTCGAAGCAAGGACACTGCTGCAATCTCGATCGGACACGTCTTCCGGCATTTGGGCAGGTTCTCGCCGTCGGGGAGGCGGCCTCGCGGAGTAAGCTCCGCCAAGAAGGAAAAGATCGGCGGTACAGCGCCAAAGTACCGTGCCGTGGGTCTGCATGGTGGAGTGGCACACAACGTTGGGGGTCGGTGGCGTGGGTGGTAACATGCATATTTGCTGCCCAAAGCCGGCCTCTCTGGTGCCCGAACCCTCTGCACTTGCATTTTGTGATTCGGGCCTCCCGCACGATCCAGGCAGAAGCCCCTCGATGCGACAAAGATCGCGACAGGTGATGCGGGCGAGGATGCTGCTGCGGCGCCCGGCCGTGGACCAGGAATCAACCCCGGCGCGCCAAGCAAATTGCGGGGAGACCGGGTTCTCCGCCTCGCAGGTTGGGCAGGGCCTCGCGTGCAGAAAGCATGTTGACACTACTGTACTACTACTGTACGGCACGCTCATCCCTCAGGTCATGGAAGACCCGTTCGCCTTCCCGTCGAAGTCAATGCGGTGCTAGGGGCGCACTGCAGGTGCCGGTGTTGGCTCTGGCACCAGGCTGTAAGCTGACCGCAACCTTTCAGTATCTACGTGCGCCTCCACGAATGCCGAACCTCTGATGCAGCCCGTCCTTCCACCGAGTGCCGTATTGTTGCTGTGTCAGCCGCTGCAGCGTTTCGACTTCCATCGTCTCCCGAGCGTGTGGTCTCAGGTTGTGGTCGACGACACCTGATTCAAGCCTGCTCCCCAGACGAGGGACTGGAATCGTATTGCTATACGAATGCCGCGTAGACAGCATGCATTCGTCAGCCTCTAGTAAACGCAAAGGTGTGGAGGGTCTTCTTTCCACCATGAAAGTGCCAGAACGGACGATTCGACTCCCGCATGGGTTGTCTTCAAGCATGTTTAAAATTCGGGGCTCCGAAGCAAAAGTGCACAGTCGGCAAGTCGCTCCGCAAGCCCTCATGGCAAATTGGATCCCTCAAGTCAATGGCAGTCGAGGAGCGTACTCGGCTAGTCAAAAGGCAAATTCCGTGAGCTACCCACAATCGCTCCCATCACACCATCGCCGGCTGGCTACTCCCTACTTTGTGGTACCATAATTCTGCCCTCCGGATCACGTATTGCATCTCCCCAGGGTCTCCGTTGCACGCCAGAGTGTCGAATGACCGGTGCCCCTCTGGAACGGAGCACTCATGCAGCCGGTCGTGCACGCACGGATCGTGGTGCACGTTAATTCAGCCGCAAATGAGTGAGCTTTCAGTCAAACATAGCCATCTCCGTCAATAATGATTTGACGGAATAAACGATTCTGCTGGACGTTCCTGCACGCCTTCTCCATTGGTCGCCGCTGTGGCAAAAGCTTCTCAGAGTCAGGTTTTATAGCACGAGGGAGCAACTGTGTGGCTAATGTTGATCCATGCTCAGAAAGTGCTCCTATGCGGCTAACTATATACGGTCCTAGAGCTGGACGAGCCTATGTACGCCAGCCAAGATCGTCGCTTGCCGAGGGAGCGTGGCCGGCGCGTCGGTCGGTATCTCCGCGCTTGCTACAGCATGGCGCGGAAGTGAGCGGTAGTGTATCTCCCAGCGTTTACACACGGAGTGTCTCGGGATGTCTCACGGTACCCTCTATCCGAACTGCCTCCTCCAAAGGGTGCGTAAGGCATGAACAGCGTTACCGAGTTCGATTGACCAAAAGCCATCGTAATCGTACAGGTTACACACGACCAGAGTGCCGATCACCTCCGCTGCAAGGTGTCTCGCACAATCCGCATTCCAACTTGATCTGGCAAGGTGCAGCAGCAGCCTCGAGCTGCGGCTTCGTCATCCGAAATTTCACGTGCATCCTGCCCACACATCAACATGCGCGGGGAAGGGAACTGACGTAAAATCAGTCTGCCGCTGGAAGGGTGGAGCTACAGAAGCTACCAGGTTGTCACATCCGAAGTACTGGGGGGCAGCGGGCCTTGCAGCCTGGGCACCGCATTTCCACCGGAGCCGGCTCCATGAGCGTCGTTATGATTGCAGGCGCTCACCCGCTATGATACGCCATGTAGTGCCACATGCCGTGCCCCTCATCACGGACGAGACTGGAACAATTGATCAACAAGACCGAGCAGCCGTGAGGATTCGTAGCATACGAGGCGATGTGTAAACCCTACATCGCGGGCTCGGCGAACGCCACGGAGTGGGGTCCGAGCTGACAATCTGTGTGTCTTGCCGAACTGTCTTTCACGCGAAGGGTGTCCCCCAAGCTCGAGGAGCATGAGCCTATTATTCACAGAAGATTGCGCAAGCTTTCCACCAGCCAGGTGTTCTAGCAGCCATGCCGGCTCAGGACACGTTGCGGCTCGATCAAAGGGTCCGCCGGAGCTGCAGAGAACACCCAGGGCACGGCAGGGGTGCTAGTTTGCAGGGACCATGAGCGATGTTGGTGCCAGAGGTGACGCCGTTAACTCCCTGCAGGGCCCTTCGGACCACACATGCACCCTCCCACCCCGCTCCACCGTTTTGTTAGCTCGGAGACGGTACAGATGGCCGCACATGCACGCCATTGGTTCTGTTCGTTAAAACGATTGCCTCCATTTGCCCCATCCATAGTCAGCCCGGGGCCCTTACTAGTCTTGTTTCCCAACTGTAGCTCTTTCAACTTGGGACGAGGGACACTGCGGATGCTAAAACTAGCCACATTACCGGTTTCCGCGGTCGATAGCTTGCTGCCCTTATCTCAGCCGCATACGACCTGCATCGGGTTACGCGTGGTCCAAGCGAAACAGCACCCAAGACGACTTTCGCGAGACGGCGGTCGAGTAATGTCCGGCTCTTAAGCGGCATACCCACCTGCGAATCTCGATCCCTCATCTTCAAGGAGCGAGGTCCTTTGCATACGCGCCTACGCGCAGCACGGCAGCCATGTCCAACAAGCGAAGCCATGCCCATGTCTCTGTGCGAACTGGGCAAGGCACTGAGCGATCAGCAGCAAAACGACCGTCCAGCCGGAGCAAAAATCTGGTTTCGGAGGACTATGATGTCCCTATGACTGACGAACCCGCGCGACTGCATCCAAGGCGCATCTCGAAAAGTCCAGAAGGGACAGCAAGCGATGTTGGCTCTGACCACGCCACTCCAGCTGGGAGGAAGAAAGCAGAGCCTGTGAAGAGCGCTTGCGTTCAATGCCAGAAGCGGAAGACGAAGTGCTCCGGGCAACGCCCTGTCTGTCGCTTTTGCAGTGAACGCGGCCTTGAGTGCTCATGGGACATTGGTGATGGGATGACCAGAACTGCTGATCTCAAGAAGAAGCTCCAAGAAGCGACCGGGCGGTCTGTGGACCTCGACACTCTCGTCGACGCTATGCGCCACAGTACCGATGATGTTTCGACCATGCTGTTGGCAAAACTCCGCCTGGGCGCTTCAATCGAGGATCTTGCCTTCGAGATCCGCGGAGAGTCGTCTCCTACAGAAAGTGGGGGCTATCAGTCTGAATCAGCTCTCTCGCAAGCTTCTGAAAGGTAGTACATTCTTCCAGATCTGATCATGTAGACAGACAGGCTGATTGGCACAGGCCCGCAAATCGAGGCACTCTTGACGACTACAGCAGTTACTCGCCTACTAGTCCAAGCCATATCTTCGATTGGCGTGGCTCTAACATCCCGTTGCAACCCTGTCAGCCGAACGAGAACTGGAACATTGAAAACAACGCCATTCGAGACCAGCGCATGAGTCAGCAGTCTTCCTTAGCGTATGATTTCGATCAGTCTAGAATGGTTTGGGGGAGAAACAACTCTCTGCACCGAGGAAGCCTCCCGCAAACGTTCGCAACCGCATCATATGACCCCCAAAGCGTCGACCAATTCCGAAGGAAGGGCTCCGCGGCGACATCCATATCTTCGCGATCAAGCAAAATGTCCGCGCAATCTTTGGACAGCTCTGGTCCTCACGGGTCTACCAAGGATGCTGTGGCGGTTGGCAAGACCTGAGTCTACGCGGCAATGAACAGTGATGACAAGGAAAACGTTTTTGTCTCGTCATGTTCATATGTGTCTCCGGTCGGCTTTCTCTATTTCGAAGGACAAACATTTATTCCCCGACTAGCGCTGGCGTTCTGGGGGCCATTCCGAAAGAACACCACATTCGTCCTACTATTTCCAACATTACGCTGGCTCCTCTCACTCAAAAATGCAACGCATCCGCTTTGTCTGCGAGACCGACTTTCTAAGCAACATCTACGCGTCATTTCACGCTGCAATAATTCGGCAAGAAGCAAAGGCAACGAATCACGGCAACAACCCACCTGGAACCGCCCTCCTTTTTTCCAACCACAAGCCACTCTCACAAGCTCTCCCGTCAGCTTGGACCCAGCTAGAAAACATGTTCTCCTCAATCACGCCGCCTCTATCCCCGTCCATGACTTACGCGAGCAGAAAGGCCGAGCGCGATCGGCAAACAAGTCGTCGACCCACTCCCGCTCCAAGAACGCCATCGATGTCCATCAAGACAACCAGCACAGCCCCATAAGAACTTCCGGTCTTCCATTTTCCTCCCCTCCCTGCGGATTCTCTGCGCTTCCGGACGGATTTCTACTCACCCAGCTCAATAAGCCGCCCTCACCACCAGATCTCGACGGCGTCCCCCCCAAACGAAAACGTCAAAAACACATGCCACCGGGCAACGCGACACACGGCCTCCCACTCGAGCGCCCGACAAGAGAGACAATCATCAAATGGACCCCAGGAGGCCCGCGACACCACAGGGCAGGTGGCACGAGCTGCGAGGATACGAACACCAAATTGGACCGACCGAAGGGCCTAATCTATTTTCTTGGAGCCGAAGCAAGACGTCGGGCCGCGCGGAGCCCACCCGCCAACGATCATTGAAGACGACGATGGAGACGAAGATACCAACGACGACAACAACGACGACGACGATGCGCGCTCTCGGGTTTACGCACGCTAACGGGTTGCCCTCGAAAAAAGGGGCGGGTAGACAGAGAGCTGAGATTGTAATCCTCCGATATCCAGGGCAAATGACATCACCCACACATACACACAAAGATAACTCGCGCTGCGCCGCGTGTCTCACCCGGAGGACAGCCGTGCGCGTGCTGCGGTTGCTGTACAAATGGTTCGGGAGGGCTAGAGAGTGTAAGTTTATCCCGCGGGAGCCGGGATGGAGCTCGGCCTAATCGCGAGGAGGGGATCGCTGTGTCTACCTTGTACATGACTGTGATACAGGGAAGAGCATTTGCGCGCTTGTGGGTTGTATATACATGCTGCTAGGGGCAATTTGATGGCCACAATGCTATTCTCGGGTCGTTGGCGGTCGCGGCCGCCCGCCCGCTTATTCGCTCGCTCTGCAGCGCGGATCTTGGAGTCGAGCGAGCGACTGGCGGTTTTGGATCGTCGTTCGTCGCAACCCCAAGGCGCCAGTGCCGCAGCAATCCCATAAATCAGTCTTCACACCTTTCCAGACATTGTTTCTACTCGAATGCGCTCAAATCCAGCGGTACACTGCTTCCTCTACCAGCCCTGTACCTCTTGGGCCCGCCGCCGAACTGCCTGGGCATGGGCAGGGATTCGTCGGGCTGAAATTTGAACCTGGTGTCTTGGATCACGATCCTCGCACCGCCGCCTCCTCCGCTACTGTGGCCTCCAGCATGGCTTCCGCCTCTTTGCAGAGCGGGCGAGCTGCCGTTCGTCAGCGTGTAGGCGGACGCATCCATCGGCTGCAGCGGGCCGCTCCCTGAGCCGATGGATTGGCCACCGGCTGTGGGAATCGCTGATTGGGATTTCGCTGCGGGTGGAGGTGGTGGAGGCGGTGGGCTCGGTGCCGAGACCGCGGGTCGTGAGGGAGGAGCTGAAGGGGGAGGAGGTGGTGGCGGAGGAGCGGGACTCGCTGGTGGTGAGGCTTGGGGAGGTGGAGGTGGCGGTAAGGCGGGTGAGGAGGCGCCGTTTGGACGAGGACTTGGAGGTGGGGGCGCTTGGGGGATGGAGGGCGCTGACGCTCGGGGTGCTGGCGGTGGACGAGGTGCTGCGCCAGGTGGAGGTGGGGGCGGAGGAGCTGGCGGAGTCGGTGATGGTGCGCCAAAACTTGGCGGAGCAGGGGGCGGTGGTGGCGGAGCGGCTGCTGGGGATGCTGTAGGTTTTCTTGACGCGGGTGGTGGCACCGGAGGTTTCTTGCTTGCTGGGCGAGGGGGTTTCGGCTTGCTTGCGGCTATGTCGGTTGTAGAGAGCGACGCTTGACTTGCAGGGCGGAGATTGTTCTTCAAAGCAGCTACGCCGCCAGGCGGAGGAGGAGCTGCACTGGGAGGAGGAGGAGCTGCGCTTGGTGGAGGAGGAGGTGCGCCGGGTGGTCTAGGAGCTACTCCGCCCGGCATAGGCGGCGCTGGGGCTTTGGGAGGTGGACTTGATACACTCCGTGATGAAGGCTCCGGATCTGAATCATATGCGCCCGTCTTTACACCACCAGATTTTCTCAACTTAGGCATTCCTCCCGCGAACAGCCCTCCTAACTGTGGTGCCGCTGGCTCCATCCCTCCTCCTGAACTGCTCCCTTGTCCTTGATCGCTGTTACTCCGCGCTCTGTTAGGGGCAGGTGGTCGAAGACCCGGTACAGGTGGAGCACCGCCCATTGGAGGTCCAGCATTGTTGTTAGGTTTGCTATCAAGAATCGGTGCTGAGCGGTCGTTTACTACGCCAACTTTCTTTAGCCTTGTGCCCTTGTTGATGTCGCTAAGCAGAGCGCCCTGTCCAATCTTGTTAGAAACATGCTCATCGCGTTCGCCATCTTGCCAGGTTCCCCTTTCTTTGTCTCAGCAGGCAAGGAAATAACATACTCTTCCCTTGACTTCCTTGTTTGGTGGTCTCGACGGTAAACCTCCAGGCGGCGGCGGCGGTGGAGGCGGAGGCCCTAGACAATACTTAGCGATTCGCTTCCCCCGAGCAATGGAATGTAGTGATTCTGCACTCACCTCCGGCGCCGCCAGGCATAGGCGGGGGTGAAGGTGGAGGTGGTGGTGGAGGAGGCATAATGCCGTGATTCCCAATTTGGGCGTGGCTTCCAGCCTAGAGCCTGTGATTACGCTGCGCTTTGACTTGGTGTAGATATGACTGTGGAAGGTAGGCGATAGTGCCTGGAAGACTGGCAGCGAGTGGGTGTTGTGAAAGATGGTGGCCTTGCGCGTGTGCAACCTCCAGGTACCTGCAGTCGAGGTCGGGCTTGGCCCCGTCAGCCCGCCGTCGTCACTGCCCAAGTTGCGCCACACTCCCACGATGTCGAGGCGCAGGCCGGCCACCGCGCCGAGCCATGAGCCGGTATCCGAAGCTTCACTTTCACTCGCGCCGCGTTTGTGAGGAAGGTAGGGCAAGGAGGCTCGGTCAACACCTTTGGCAAGAAAGCATCGACGCAATGGAGGTTCGAAGAGCAGCAGGACGCAGCGACTGCCTCGCAGCGTTGAGGAATAGTCAGACCATCAGCACATCTTCACGCCAATGGCGGCCACTGGCTCCTTTGGCGCAGACATACACGAAGCGAAACCTCAGCACCCGCGCACCGTACAACGTACAACCTCCCAGAAACGCATGCCCGCTACCCCAGGGTTCCTATAGACAATACGCGACCGCATCCGTCGCGCAGGACCACTCTGTTTCCGCTCAGGGCTCACCCTCTACCTCCGATCTCAATGCCGTTCACTTGCGCGTTCAAGAACTCGCTGCCAGCGCACTCAAGCCCCAGGATGGCCCTGTCCCTTCAGAGCAGCGCGTATTATACGTTTTGGAGCACTTGGATTCGATCGCAAAAGGCCTTGTCGATGCCAAAACCATAAGCGCTGCTTCTCAGCAGAAACGCAGCGGTACAGCCGCGTCTGCCCTTTTGGGTTCTGTAAACACCAGGCAGGCCCCATCCTCGGTCACCAAGGCTGCTCTCCTTGCCTTGATCAGTCAGAAAGCCGAAGAAATGATGCGCCACCCGAACATCTTCATAACACCTGCCATTCTCGCACAATATGCCGAGCTTCAAACCCTCCTGCATCAACCCTCCAGCTTCCCTGACATTTTTTCTCTGTATGCCAACAAATCTATTCCTACTGCATCGTCCAACTCGGTCTCCTTCTCTCCTGCAACCCCAGACAAGATCAACACCGCTATTGATCCAAAGACCGCCAACACAGCACTTTCAGCTGCCATCACCGCGCACGATCTCCCTTTGGCAATCGACATAATAGACACGAGCTTTTGCACGCCCTCCTTCCGCAAAGCGAAGGTCCTGCGTCAAGCCCTTGTCCCGATCGGTGGACTTGCACTTGCCCCGGTCGCAGCATACAGTCTCGCAAGCGTATTCAGCACCTGGCAACCTACGCTTGACCCGCAGCAAGCCACCTGGATGGCTTTCGCCGGCATTATGACCTATATCAGTGCTGTCAGCATGACTGGATATGTGGCTATAACAACTGCCAACGATCAAATGGACCGCATCACTTGGGCGCAGGGTGTGCCCCTGTGGGAACGTTGGGTGCGCGAAGAGGAGCGCGCGGCTGTTGATCGTGTCGCCGGTGCTTGGGGCTTCAAGAGCGTGGAGAAGAGGGGCGAAGAGGAAGGCCAGGATTGGGACGATCTGCGAGAGTGGGTTGGACGGAGAGGTATGGTGCTTGACAAGGTGGAGTTGATGGACGGTATGGAATAAAGCATGGGAGAATCGAGACTACCTACATCGGGTTGTCAAATAAGCTGCATCTTTTGATTTCGCAATCACGAGTGTAGCTCTAAGAGATGACTGGCGCAACACGTCCGGGCTTGCCGCATTGCGAAAAGCCCTACAACGTCGCCGGCTGTGACTCGCATTTAACCGACGACGAGCGGCACGAGGCAGGCTTGATCGATCCCTCGCCAGACATGGTCGATCAAATTCGTACGACCGGCAACTGCGCCTGATCAACCCTCGCATGCCTGCAGCTTTCAAAGATACATGCCGGTCACTGGGGGCGAACGAGAAGCCACCAAAACATTTGTGGTCTCAACTTCGAACAACCTGGAGCCCCAACATCACACTAGCATGTGAACGAGAGTTGCTGCCAGAGAGAGTACTCCAGAATTGTGAATGTACATACTTGTATCACCAACTTGCCTTCAGTTAAAACAAGAGAAGATAACCTCCCTCAAGGCAACCCCTTCCCAGAGTTGACCGCTTCAGCCACCCGGCTGGTGTTCGGTCGGTTCTCAGCGTACCGCTCATAGCTGTCGAGGTACAGCTGGTCGTCACTTGTCGTCTTCTTCACAGCCTCATTTTCTTCCACAGCACGCACCCACTTCTCCCATCTCGATCCAGGCTCGGGATCCGGCCAGGCGCGGTACGGCTTTAGCACTTTCTGCAGCCTCACAATCCATGGCGCGATCTGCACGTCCACGAAGGTCATATCTTTCCCAAAAAAGAACGGCCCTTCAGCATCCGCAGCGTCAACGAGCTTTCCAATCTGCTCTTTCAGCTCGCCCGCAAACTCCACCTGCTTCTGCGCCTCCTGCGCCTGCAAGTAGCGGTAGAAAACAGGGATAATGTGGCGATTGATATGATCAGCCCAAAGGCGTGAGTTTGCCCTCAGCTTCGGATCCTTAGGTAGCAACGGCTCGCCCTCGTTCAAATCCTCCAGGTACTCCATCAACACAGTGCTCTCGTAAGAGCCCCAGTCGCCGTGGCGCAGCGCGGGGACCAGCCCGCGCGGGTTGATGTCTAGCAGCAGCTTGGGCTTGCGGTAGACGTCGACCTCGACATACTGGTAGGGGAGCTTCTTGTGCTCGAGCGAGATCCAGACGCGGTGCACGAAGGGGCAGAAGCAAGAGCCGTAGAGTTTGAGGTCGTGCTCGGCGGAGTGCGATTGCACGGTTTCCCAGGCCACACCGGTGGCCTGCTTGTTGTAGGTCTTTTTGGTGGCGTCGCCGCCTTGGTTGGGGTCTAGTCCTTGTTTGGTCGACATCTTTGCGGAGATGGGAATGGTGAAAGACAGTGGATTGATGGCCAAGTGAGGTGTTAGTGAGGCTGGTCTCGTAAAGCGAGTATATTGCGATCGACGTGCCACTGAGTTTCTGATTCGGCGTGACAGTGTGGTGACAGCGCGAGACATATAAAATGCGCTCAGATGGCAAGAAGATGAGTTAGGATGCTCGAAATATAAGAGACGGCACTAAACATCTGTCGATGAGGTATGATGCAATGGAGCCCCCCGCGTACGCCGTACGCCGCGCTCGCCCGGAGATCACGAAACCAAACTGCTGATCGAATTGCTCACCATTTATTGATCTAAAGGTTCGTTCAAGATGGATTGAGTGGAGCACGTAATCCAATCTTGCCCAGTTGACCTTGGTCTGTTCAGCGAAAAGGATTCATACTTGCACATCACTGGCTGCGGCACAGAGCAGCTTCTTGAGATTTTGTATGATCAACGAAAAGACTGAAATGCCAGTTCTTCAGCGAGTGGATTCCTAAAAACGCCGAGGAGGGCTAGTTGGCTTGTATCAAATGCGTGAAACTCCATACCATGTCGTGTAGGATTGGAAGTGAACGCGATCGCACGGACCATTCCCTCTCCGCCAGCGGCAATTTCCGCCCCGCGCACTCGCGATGTGGAATTTGCTTTCGACTTCACTGCGAGGGGCCAACGAGTAACGATTAACGGGGAAATCAGCCTACGCCGTCGTCCTCTGTAAATCCGCAAGGTCACCGCATACCGGATATCCGACTTCACATCGAGAATTTCGGTTCTACAAAAATGGCGACTGCTCCGGACACCACCTCGCCTCTGAGCGAGGTTCAGATCGAGGCCCTGGTGGTTATGCGCATCATCAAGCACGCAACCAGCACATTCCCGACTCCTGCAACTGGATTCCTCGTCGGAACCGATATCGCCCCCCAGCTTCAAGTCACAAACAGCTTCCCTCTGCCCGCAGCCCCGATCGACCAGGCGCAGGCCGACTCATACCACCAGCCCGATGCTGCGACTCTGGCCACTGCCGCTCCGCGCGCGAAGAGCAACGTGCCCTACCAGAATGAGATGATCAAGCTCCTTCGCGAGGTCAACGTGGATGCGCAGAGCGTGGGATGGTACATGAGCACAAACATGGGCAACTTCATCAGCCAGAGCTTTGTGGAGAACCAATTCTTTTACCAGAAGGCTTCGGATGAGAAGTCGGTCGCACTCGTCTTTGACGTGTCGAGGAGCTCTGCTGGCAGCCTCGGCCTCAAGGCCTACAGGCTCAGCCCTGTTTTCATGAATGCGTACAAGGAGGGCAAATTCACCAGCGAGAGGTATGTGTCAAAAGGAAACAGCCTGCGCTGTTGGCGGATGCTAATGTTTCCCACAGCATCCAGAAGTCGAAACTCAGATACCAGGATATCCTCATCGAGCTGCCTATCAAGGTCCACAACTCTCACCTCCTCACCAGCTTCCTCCACCAGGTTCCCCAGGCACCTCCTGCGAAGACCGCCCTCGACTTCCCCTCCTCTCTCGCAGAGCTTTCGCGCGACCCCGACGTCAGCTCCAACCCCTTCGCTCCCAACCTTGATTCCCTCGACCTCAGCATCGACCCTTTCCTCGAAAAGAGCTGCGACCTGATGCTGGATTCGATCGAGAACCACCAAACCGAGCAGAACAACTTCCAGTACTGGCAGCGTGCCCTCGGCCGTGAGCAGCAGAAGATCACCGCGTGGCAACAGAAGCGCAAGGCCGAGAACGCCGCACGCGCGGCCAGCAAGCAGCCGCCCCTTGACGAGAACGAGTGGCAGAAGCTCTTCAAGCTGCCCACTGAGCCTAGCAGGCTCGAGGCTCTGCTTGTCGGCAGGCAGGTCGAGCAGTACGCCCGCCAGGTCGATGGTTTCTCCGCTACCGTTTCGGCCAAGATGTTCGGTGTCAAGGGCAACCTTCTCCCGGGCGAGATCGAGTAAACGACGAATGTTATGGAGACAGGACCGGCGTTCATGCATAGCGAGGCGTTCGGCTGGCTGGGTAGAGTAAAATGTGACACGGCAAAAGGGTGGCATGGTTTCGCCATCTGTGGGTTCAGACGACGCTGCATAGACTTCCAAAAGGATTTGATCTTTCGACTTTGATCCTTGATTACTCGTTGTGAGCGGCTGCATCTATGCTTTGAATCTGAAGCGATCATCGGACGTGCACCTCTCGATCGACTTGTGAAAGTGACAGAGACCCAGCAGCTTGAAAAGAGAATTGCCATTGCCTCGGTTGTTGACGAATACGATATTGGGAACGGCAGAATGCTACGATTGATCGTAGCAAGAGTATAGGGGTTGTCATATTTAAGCCATTACGAAAAAGTACTCACCCTTCATGCTACCGCGCACGAGCTGCTTTCTACTTTTGCATCAAGATTCTCAAAAGTCTGACTTGACGCTCAGCGTTCTCTGCACGATCACTGACGTTCAAACGATCGTTTTTGAATTTATCACTTGAAGACTTATTTCGCGATAAATCAATGCCTTCGGACTGCCAGGGTCCAGCCCGTGCCGAGCCGATCTCGCGCTAGGCGCCTCGCAAGCCCAAAAAATTCCAAAGCCGAACGCAAGCAAGCACCGCCTTCTTTGAGCATTTTCCATAACACTTTGCAAACCGCAACAATGGGTGCAATCAAGCGCAAGGACCCGCCGTCGAACGGTGTCAAGTCTGCAAAAAAATCCAAGACCGGCGAGTCGAAAACACAGAAGCCTGTCAAGGCCGCACAGCTGGACCACTTCCCGGAACCAGACAGCTCGGACGACAATGACGAGGAAATGGAAGACGAGAATGCCGAGGACACCAGCCAGCCTCCCAAGCGACCGGTTCCCGCGAATGGCTCTGGCGACTCGAAGGAGTTCAAGCTCGACGGCTCGTCCGCCGAGGCCCACGCGAAGCAGCGTGCTCTTGCGAAGGAGCGCAAGGCTGCTAAACCGAACGCAGACATCATCGGACGCTCGAAAAAAATCTGGGAAAGGCTTCGGAGGAAATCGCATGTGCCTAAGGAGGAGCGCAAGGAGTTGGTTGGCGAGCTCTTCGCCATCATCAACGGCCGTGTCCGCGACTTCGTCTTCAAGCACGACAGCGTGCGCGTGATTCAGTGCGCGCTCAAGTATGCGAACATGGAGCAGAGGAAGAACATTACAAGGGAGCTGCAGGGAGATCTTCGTACGCTGGCAGAAAGCAGGTACGGCAAGTTCTTAGTTGCTAAGATGGTCGTGGAGGGCGATCAGGAGACCAGGGACATGATTGTGCCCGAGTTCTACGGACACGTCAGGCGTCTGATCAACCATCCCGAGGCTTCCTGGATTGTGGACGACATCTATCGCCAGGTCGCGACCCGCGAGCAGAAGGATGCGATGCTCCGCGAGTGGTATGGGGCTGAATTTGCGCTGTTCCATCGCAAGTCCGACGCGAAGGTTTCGGCGAGTAAGAGTGCAGAAGAGACAGCAGAGCTGGCGAAGATCCTTGAAGCGAACCCGGAAAAGCGCAGGCCTATCCTCCAGTACCTCCACCAGCTTATCAACTCTCTGGTTCAGAAGAAGATGACAGGCTTCACTATGTTGCACGACGCTATGCTGCAGTACTTCCTCGCGCTCCCCCATGGAAGCGAAGAGCAGCGTGGCTTCCTGGAAGAGATGATGGGCGACATTGATGCCGAATCGGAAGGCGGTGGCGGTGATCTGTACAAGAACCTGGCTTTCACCAAATCTGGCAGCAGGCTGGTCTGCCTTGCGCTGGCACACGGAACCGCAAAGGACAGGAAGATTCTACTGAGGGTCTTCAGCAAAGAGACCGTTGATATGATGGCTTTTGACACGAACGCAAAGATGGTGCTGGTTGCTGGCCTGGAGGTTCCCGATGATACGACCATGACCACGAAGGTGATTTACAGAGAGCTCCTTGGCGAGAAGATTGAAGATAAAGAGGAGAGACTCAACAAGCTCGAGAGTGTGGTTAGCGATCTAAACGCTCGCCTGCCCATCCTCTTTCCCATCTGCGGTCCCGCCAAATGGCTCATCACAAGAGACTCTGACAAGGCTCTCATGGAGGAGGTTACAGAGGTCCGGAAGACCACCAGCAAAAAGGCTCCCGAGCTTCGCCGCAAGGGCTTGATAGACTACCTGTCGAAGCCGCTGCTCGAACTCGTCAGTGAACGTGCAGAGAACCTTGTTCAGACCACCATCGGCTGCCAATTTGTTTCCGAGACTCTCCTCGAGGCCTCTGCCGACAAGGAAGAAGCCAAGACAGCTGTCGCCTCCCTCGCCGCTGGCGACCCAACAGCCGAGGGCCACATCGCCAACCAGCCCGCGGCAGGCCGCATGTTCAAGACCCTCGTGCTTGGTGGCAACTTCGATCCCGCAACCAAGACCGTCAAGCTCGCCGAGTCAAGGCTTGGCTTCGCTAGCACGCTGTGGCCGGTGATCAAGGATGACGTTCTTGCATGGGCATGTAGTGCGTCCAGCTTTGTGGTTGTGGCTCTTACGGAGAGCGAGGACGTGCCGGCTGATGTGAAGAAAGAGGTCATGACTGCCTTGAAGAAGGGCAAGAAGCAGCTCGAGGCCGCCGCTGGAAGCAAGCCGGAGAAGGCCAAGGGCAAGGATAAAAAGGCCAAGCCTGAGGGACCGAAGGGCAACGCCGGCGCGAGGATGCTTTTGGAGAAGCTTTAGTGTATAGGTACTCGCAGACGATATCCTTGAATTTCTATGTGGAACATTATTTCAAACTGGGAAGTCACCCGTCTTCGGACGCAGTGTTCCAATCTTCGAAACCGGCGTCCTCTCCATCGCGATCAAGCAGATATTTGAACCTTGCCGCATCCCGATTCTGATCCACGATGTAGGCAGATGCATCGACATCCTGTGACTGCACCCTCTCGTACATTTGATCCTCCCGGCCATACAAGTCGCGTCCTTCTCTCACCCGTTTCGTCATGACGTTCGAATTGCGATTCTCCGCAGTGTCCCAATGCTGATGCGAGAAACTGTGCAGCTTTGTTCGAGTCTCGGTGATAGTCGCGAAGCAGCTCGAGGAATGCCAGCCCGCGTTCAGCAACATGCCCCTATCTCGCCATCGACGCCAATATGCGAACGGATAAAATCCTTCGTCTAGGAGTCCTTGCCGGAGGCTATTCGGTAGAAGCGTCCGCTCGCCCCTGTAGACAGTCGCCTCAGGGTGAGCCCACCAAGGTGGATCGCGGTGCCGCCACTGAAACGAGTAGGAATAGAAATCGCTCCGCAAGGTCAAACGCAGAGGGAAGTCGCAGAACCTCAGCAGGGCCATCGCTTCCGGCCCAACGATCTCATCCACATCGCTAACAACCAGCACGTCTCCCTCCACTGCCTCAAACCGCGTGCTCACCAGCAGGGAACACCTCGCGGAAAATCGAGTTGCGCAGCCAGTCGTCGTGGTCCCAAATCAGCCGACTAGGGCTGCCGTCTTCCACTACGCGATGAATGATTACATGCTGAAAGGCGGAGAACCGGTCCCAGTTTTCCTTCAGAGCCAGTGGCTTGGCGCGGCCCTGGAAGGTTGTTGGCGATTCGACTACGACGAAGAAATCCACATATGGTGCGAGAGTGCAGGCGAATCTCAAGCCAGCCGAGTTCGGTAGAAAGGAGGATTAGGTCGTACACCTTTCGCGGTCGCGTAGTGGCGATTTCAAAGCGTGGGAAGCCATGAGCGGTGCAGATGGACTTGGCAATCTCTGATTCTGGTAGAGAATCCGGTAATTGAGCGCCTTCTGAGTTTGGTAAGAATGAAGCTACGGTGTTTACAAGCAGCACGTGATGGCGATTCCTTTCATGTCGGGTTGTCCATGAAGCGGCAAGGTACTGCAGTAGAGCGAATGCCGCTAAGGCCGCTTTTCTGGTACGTCGAGGCCGGGCGAGAGGCAACATCGCCAAAAGGAAGGATGGGACATAATTCGGGACGGCATGGCTTCGCAAGGCTTCGTGATCAAATATTATCAGGGAGGGCGGGTATTTGCAGAGGCATCGCGTCGAAGGATCACGTCGCGTTTTGGCCAGCCGGGGGGCACTTGGCAACGACAGCTGAACAGTCGCTGCACGCAAAGGAAGCACTGATGACGGTCCAGCACATGCTGTGTTTTTTTGACTCTCAACAGGCTCTTCTATCGAATGGCGCATTATTAGTGTACGACCCTGCAACCGCTACGATGCATGAACTATGAGGCGGTCATTCAGATACCGAGCACTGCTAAAGCGCATCTTACAGATTGTAGGAGTACTCATCTTGGTTCAAAGTATAATCGACTTCCGGCGCTCACGAGCACCCTTGGTTGAACAGCCTGGGAATGCGAAACCAGAGAAGATATTCATTGCCGGGATACATTGGAACAATGAGAAGGTCCTGCGCGAGCACTGGGTTCCCGGCGTTCTGCGCCTCGTAAAACACTTCGGAGAGGATAATGTATACGTGAGTGTACAAGAGAGCGGGAGTTGGGATAGATCAAAAGAAGCACTAGCGGAATTGGACAAAGGGTTGGAGATGGTCGGTGTGCGTAAGAAGATTATATTGGATGAGACGACGCACGAAGACGAGATTAAAAAGCCGCCTGGAAAAAGCGGTTGGATACAGACACCAAGGGGCTTGAAGGAACTCCGACGTGTGCCGTACCTTGCCAGGCTACGCAACCTGGTGCTGGAACCTCTTTACGAGCTCGCCCAAGCCGGCGAGCACTTCGACAAGGTTCTATTCATCAATGATGTAGTTTTCAAAGTATGTACAGCAATCCAATGATCATGTCCCTATCAACATGCTGATGTCAATCAATCTCCCAGACTCAAGACGTCCAGCGACTTCTTGATACCCGGGACGGCGACTTTGCGGCCGCCTGCTCTCTTGACTTCTCTAAACCACCGTTATTCTACGACACTTTCGCACTTCGTGATTCCGAGGGACATGACACCTTGATGCAGTCCTGGCCTTATTTTCGGTCGCGGGAGTCGCGAGATGCGCTCAAGGCTAGCCAGCCAGTCCCCGTGACAAGTTGCTGGAATGGTATTGGTGCGTCCTACGAGCCAAGATATCGGCCTCTCTGTCTTTGCGCTCAGTGCTGACGAAGGATCTAGTTGCAATGGACACAGCCCCCTTCTACTCCAGCACCAACCCTTTGCATTTCCGGGGCACTCCAGACACTCTGGCTGCTTTGCATCTCGAAGGCTCTGAGTGTTGTCTCATCCACACGGACAATCCATTATCAGCGACCAAAGGTGTCTGGCTGAATCCCAACGTCCGCGTCGGCTACAGCCAGCGCGCGTACGACCAAGTCAACCCTGGTGGATCGAGTGCCAATGCATGGGTTGGTACTGCTTCTATGTTGCATGGTAGCTGGGAAAACAGACTCCTACGGTGGCTCACTATCGAGTGGTTTCAGGAGTCGACTGTACGGCGGCGTATCAAGACTTGGCAGACTTCTGGTGAGGGGAGGATAGAGACCGGGGCTGCGTGCTTGATTAATGAGATGCAAGTACTGATTGCAAACGGGTGGGCTCACGTTTGAGATGTCTGAGCGCATACATGCGTTTGCCACGACACGTTCCTACTACCAAGAGCTTGCCCAAAATAGCGGTTGCCACTGTGCATTGCATCTCGAGTACATAAATTGGAATGTCCAGTTGTCGGCATTGACTCAAATTCTTCATGATCGTATTCATCGTGTTTCATCCCATCTGCTTCTGGCTGAGCTTGGCTAAACCGAGGTTTGACACACATGAGCAGATGAAGAGGAAGCACAGCTGGACCGCTGCACTTTCATACATAAAAACAGTTTGAGAGGAGGTGTAAAATGCTTCGGGCCATGTGTGTTTTCTAAAGGTCTTATTGCCGTTGTACAATGAGTCGGTTGGCACGTGCCTCCGACCCCTGTATTGCAGACTTCAAGCGGAGTGGATGATGTCTGTCGTAGCACTCCATCACTAACGGCAAGCGAGCACTGACATACGGAAGCACGTAGAGAGCTTCTCTACGGGAACCAGCTTCCGATCCAATTGGTTGCGGTAAGATGCAAGATGAGCGAGCTTTATTCTCGTAGGGGCGAGGGTGAGCGGCCACAGTTCACCTCACTAGGTCTGGTGGTCTTGGACGACTTGCATTTTCCCGATCGCGAGAATCTACATGATATCATCGGCGGCTCGGGCGCTTATGGTACGAATCCTAGTAATCAGTCTGGAAACTGGAGATCTACTGACTGTCGCAAGCTACGGTTGGAGCTCGCATGACAAGTGGAGCTGAATCATCTCACTTTGTGGGTTGCGTCGTACTGGCTGGTGATGACTTCCCCGGTAATGTGCTGGTCAATTTTCAAAGCTGGGGCCTAGATCTAGCCGTCCACAAGAGACATGGTGCAAAATCAACTCGTGGCCTGCTCGAATACCTCGATTCAAAATTTGGGCGTAGGTCCTTCCTTTTTCGGCCCTCAATTGCCCCTTGCTGAGACCTCTTACCAGGAAAGACATTCCACTATTTGAACCCACCTTTACAGCCAACAGGAGAGGATCTTGAGAATACGAGATTAATGCGATCGTGCTCTTTTCACATCCTTGCGCGACCTGAAGACCTGGAGCTACGGGTTGCAGATGTTTTGTCACGGCGTGCGCAACACAGAATTACTGAACGGCCGTTATTCGTCTGGGAACCAGCTCCACCTCATTGCACACTTGCTACTCGTGATGCACACCTTAAAGCGTGTCAGCGCGTCAATGTGTTCTCGCCAAATCATCTGGAGCTGGCTTCACTCCTCGAAGAACAGCCAAAGTCTGACGCGCCTTTCAGTCGCCGAGCAGTTGAGGAGCATGCACAGCAATTTCTGAATGCAAGCTTTGAGGGATCAGCGAATGGCATCATGATTGTTATTCGTGCAGGTGAGCATGGCTGCCTGACGATCTCAAGAAAAGGGAAAGCTCGTTGGTATCCACCCTTTTATGGTTCCGCTTCGCCTGAGATCGTGGATGCAACGGGAGCTGGCAATACATTTCTTGGAGCTTTCACCTTCGTGCTGCAGAAAGGTCTTGACCTAGAAGAAGCGACGATCTATGGAATGGTTGCAGCCAGCTTCGCATTAGAGCAGATTGGCTTGCCATCGCTCGGCTCGCTTAACGGCGCCGAAACATGGAATGGCGTCAAGTTCTCAGCAAGACTGGAGCAATATAAGGAGCGGCTTGCATGATCGATGAATCGCAAAGTTTGAGAGATCAGCTTCGAAGGCCGGTCTTCTGTTCACAAATCGGATTCACTACTCCGAGTGCGTTCTACAGGGCTATCGCACACAGCATGAATTTGATTGAAGCGTTAAGCCACCCACCCCACCTAGATGATCTCTGCGAAGCAGTCAAACTAACCATGTCGATGCTGGATTGCACACGTAAAAAATGGGACAAAAACATACAACAGGCGGGATTCCCAGATGGTCACCCACTCTAGTACTAGTCGCCCGGTTCAGTGCTTATGTATGGCAGAGCGGACGGGATGCCCAGTTTTCACTGACCTGTGGTCGTATGTGAAGGTTAGTTTGGCTACACGATACATGTCCAGTTGTTCTTGGGAGTCGCTGGACCTTGCAGATGTTGGAGCTTCTGTCACTTCATGCTCCCTCACAACTACGGTTCTCTTGCTTCCGGCAAAATGAAACTCCCCATGCTAACATTCGAATGGCTTTCCAATAATCCCGGACTTGGCTTCACGGACCTGCAAAATTTGCCAATTAGTATATGGGAGAATATGTGTAGGTAGTGACCTACCAGCTCCGCCACACTAGCGTAGGTCCCACAGCCTAGGATGATGATGCCAACAAGGAACACAATTCCATTACAGAAGGAAGCCCGGATGTTGGCTTTATCGTACCAAGAACCCTTCTTCAGAAACACGAACCATAGCACGGGTGGAATATAGTATGAAAGTCCGGATACGAACAGCGAGGAACTGATCGATAGTATGTCAGAAAATATAGGAATAGCCTCTGCAATGATCCAGGCCAGCATTGTGACGGTGAAAACAAGAGCAAGCCAGGTGGTCCATCCTTTAGAGCTGTTGATATGCCGAATGGTCGAGTTTGCGAAGAGCTTGCCGTGAATATACCGACAGACGACAGTGGTGTTGATGGACCCGGAAATGAATATGACAGGAAGAGCGATTCCAAACACTATTCTTGAGATGAGAGGACCGGCTGACAACAATGCAGGTGATTGCACAGTCTGCCCGACGAAGGCGTAGATGACCGAGCCGGTGAGGGTGTAGATAAGGATCTGAGAGCCACCCAACCACCAAAGCGTCTTCACGTAGTCTTCGGGCGCGTGCATATCATTCATGAATGACGGGAGGCATCCACCGAACGAATAAGCGAACACGATACTGTTCGCAGAGACAATAGCTTCTTCGAGTGTGATGCCCTCCTTAGGCCAAGCTGACCATGGAGTGTACGGCTCGGGATATCCGAGGCTTTTCCGATCTTGAGCTCCAGTCGCAATCATCGTTATTCCGATCGCTAGGATGATTGAAGCGAAGTCGATATATCCTAGAATTGCTATGTCTGCAAAAGACGGTGGGATTGCGAGAAGAAGCAGTACAGTAGCAGAGATAGCACTGAAGGCCGTAGAGCATAGACCGCTTTGAGCAATGTCTTTGAAGGCGATGGCGCCTGTCAAGCAGTGTGATCCCACTACGAAAACGAGCAAAGAAATGAAAGCGCCTACAAAGAGGCTTGAGCCGATTGGACCAAACAACAGCGATCCAACATCTGCGTAATGCGACACCTGGGGAAATTTTAGTTTGATCTGTGCAATGTTGTAAGCAGCGTGCATGGCAATGAGACCAATGCTAACGCTCAAAATGACGCCAGCAACTATGCCGAGAGTCGCGAACGCTCGAGGTAAGCCCAGACTACCAAGAGCTATCGCCTCTACCATGGCCAGGATTGTCAATCGTTTCCACCCAAGCTGGTGGAACTTGACGTTGCCTTGCCTCTGACCAGAGCGTTCGAGATCAGAGGGGTCGAATATTGCTCTGTCCACGGTGTCATTCTGGCGAAGCACAGAGTTTGTTGAATTGTAACAGGATTTGCATCCGAGCGGAGCATTCGGTTGCTTGGACGAGGTATAGTTTCTAGCATGACCAGAGCTTTCGCCGTCCATTCTAAATGCATAACGTAAGCCTCTGAGAGCAACGCGGAACAACGACAAAGGGCAATGTTGAGAAACACTGCAGTGGGAGAAACGCAGATCAAACTGCAGATCGGGCTGCTCGTCCATTTTCACACGCACCTAGCCGAAGCGACTTCGCCATCGCATGTGTTGGGGCGTCCCGCTCGTAGCAGGCTGCTCCTTTCACTTGACATCTTGAGTGTAGCTGCTCAATGTTGACAGGCGGCAGGGCTCAACCGTCACTTGAGGCGATCAATGCAAAATCTGATTAGATCGACACGTGAGCTCTGCATCCGAAGTCGGATCCGATGTGAGAAGCCAGCCAAAGGTTCGCGTTATTCCGAGGCTTGCCAAGTCTTCTTCGAAATTCCCGGTCACGTGATCGGAAATTTGATTATTGGGAAAAAAGTACACGAGGCTTTGCATGATTAGAGCATGAGGCATCTCCAAACGAACGGCAAAAGGAGAGGTCCTACCCGGAATCGAACCGGGGTTGCCGGAAGGCCGATGTACTCATTGTTGGAATGAGTTAATCAGAATCCGAAGTGCTAACCGCTACACTATAGAACCGGCGGTTGCTCGGTGAGAAGCCGTTCATTATCTGTGCCGAGCCGCGCTACAACAGAACATATAGTGTGCTAAACTAACATCGAACCCGCACTGCAAGTCCAGTGGTTTCCAGATTCGTCCACGAGCGATGCTCCCCTTTGCCTAGCCCGTCCTCTCTTGATAGATGTGAGTCTTATTGATGCTCCTACGGCGGACTCCGGGTCGAATTAAATGGAACCGCAGACTGCTGAAGGAGGAGCATGCCATTGATTTTGCTCAACGCTCACTGCGACTCAATCGCGGTCCAAGATCCAGATATGTACAGGGTATCTTTGCAAGGAAGAAAACAACGCCACGCGTGGCAGCAGCACATGCAGGTGTTTCCGCTTTGACTTCGACGAGGCGGTGAAGCTCCAGGCATCTTGCTGGGTCATTGGTGGCTCCAGATCTATCTTTCGTGAATCCGAAGCATCCCGATAAGTTTGGGGATTCAGCCTTGCTTTCGCAATTTACTCAACGCGGCCATGACACCATCGCTCAAGGGATCCTCGTCAGGCTTGCGCTTTCGAGGTGGCGCTTCCGTAACGGCTTCGGAAGCCTTCTGTGGCAATGGCACATTAGAGGTCATCGCCTCAGCCAACGCTTCTTCGTCGTCCGCATTGTCTTCGATACTGATTTTCTCCGCCACTCTTGAGCCAGGCCTCAGGTCCGCGTCAGAATTTGGCAGTGGTTCGGAAGCCTTGGAAGATCGGCTAGCCAGAATGGAGGGACCCAGCCCGGTAATGTCGGGTTGTGGCGAGTCCGGTTCAATCCTCGAATCGTCACGCGGTAGAGTCTGTGCGCGGGACACAGGCTGACTTGCAAGAGAGTTTTCCTTCGAAATGCCACGCTTGCCCGCGCGCTGAATGCGGAAGGGTTCCCTTACAGAGGCACACCAGCGTTCGACTTTCTTCTCTCCCCAACCGGCGATCCCGGCTACATCTTCATGCCTTGCGTTGACCGCTGTTCTGATTGATCCGAATTGGCTGACCAAGCTGACCGCGTCGGTCTTATTGATGCTGCGAGGAGTCGTAATGAAGTCGACCATTCGATCAGAATAGCTGGTAGATTGATGCTGCTTGATTGCAGTTGGAGCCGCATTTTCGAAAGACTTGAAAAGCTCCAGGTACCGACCACCTTCTGCAGAGCTCCAGCATAGAACTAAAGTAACGTTGTTGATGAGACTTGTCTTAGACAGCTCTTTGAGCGGATCTTCGTGGTTCTCAATGTCGACCATGACCAATACCACTCGAAGACTGTATTTCCCCTGCAGTTGTTTGATGCGAGTATAGATGTATTCAGGATGCAGTCTGTGATACTTCAAGCTTAAGAAAAGCGCACATGTGGTGACTCCTAGGATGTAGTCTGGAACGATGTCGCCGTATTCCCAGGGCACCTGTTTGATCCCGTTCAGTATTGGGTTGCCTTTCTGGCGTGGCGAAACGATGATAGAGCTGGGCCCGGCGCGTCTTGCCAGGGCTTGCGGCTTGGGCTGGACAACGCCAGGCTTCTGAGGCCCGCCATTTGGTGCTCGATCGAGAGCGGGGCCATGCCTTGCAGATGGAGCTGCTGGCCTGTCGTGTGATTGCGTTGTTGATGTAGTTGTTGCCGACCTGGGGATTCCGATGGACGTGAAATCGCAATCCTCGATCTCATCAGCCATTATCATGAGGCTTGCAGCGTTACTGTGCCGCGAGCACACTTCTACTGCGAGTTGTGCTTGTAATGACCTGGCGCGACGGCGGTTGATGATCTGGTGTCGCATGCACGTGAGCAGTGGAACGGCGCTTACCCAATGCGGAAAGGCTTGAAGCGGGCCTCGCCGCGAGCCACGCGCAGAGTGATGCGCCGCCGGGCTAGCCGAGCCAGCCCAACCCATCCTAAACCCAGGCGCCGCAACCTCACTCTCGACTGGCTATTCGCCGACGCTGCGTTTCCTCACCATCGCCGCCGCCAACCCACCCTTACCGACACTCGGATCATCGACGCCGCCTTCGCTGGACGACGACGAGTTGCCGGATGCGCCAGTGCTGATCGCGCTTGTGAACTGGGATGAGCAAGTGACGCCGCCTCGCTCGCCCGTCACCACCCGCCAGCCAGCCGCATCCTACTCTCGACTTTTTGCAGTTGCACCTTCATACAACGACCGCCGCAAGGCCTCTCCTTCAATGTCCGTGGACGAGCGCTCTCCCAAACGTCAGCGTCGCTCCTACAGCCCGCCGTCTCCGCCCACGTCAAAGCCTGCCTTTGTTGCGCAGCAACCCCACACGCCGCCGCCCTCGGTGCATATGTCGCCTACATGGAATGCGCACACATCGTCGCTCCATCAAGGCGGAGGTGTCGCATTCCCGACGCCGCCGGGCACGTCCGGCTACCAAGGACACATGACCGGCAGAGAACCAAGCAGTGAAGGAGGGGTGGAGAGCGCGAAGAGCACGCCCGTAGATAGCGCGGGAATGGCGAGGAAGGACGGTGACGGCGATGTGAGCATGGCTGGCGATGCAGATGCAGAGAACCGCAGGACGGATCACGACCGGAGCATGAACACTCCCCCGGCTGTCGCTTTACCGGGCTTGTTCAAGCTACCCACAAAACGTAAGTTTCCTATGCACTCAGCATTGTTTTGCTCAGAGCATGGCTAAATCTCTCTTGTCATAGCGATCGCGCCACAGCGACCGCACCCTTCTCAGGATCTGCTTGGGCTGTACGATTTAAGGGCAATCCAAGCCTCTGTCCAGCGCAAGGATCCCGTAACGGGCGAGAAGATTAACAAGCTCCGTAAGAGTTACGAAGGCAAGCTTAAGGACCTCAACCTTGAAGGCCGCAACAAGGCGACCGAAAGCAAAAGGGAGCTCGAGGGCCTCGTGGATCCTGCCTGGGACATGATGACGCAGAACAACATTAGTCTCTGGCAGGAACAGAATCCGAATGCCGACATGGATGGGCCTGCGAAGAACGACATCTTTGCCAATCTGGACGCTGCGCTTTCTTTTAAACCGGGCCGCCTACCCAAGTCTGAGCACGAGCGCTGGAGGCACCAACTTGGTCTGGATGATGCAGGCATGAAGACAGGCTCATCAGCCTCGCTCGCTCCCCCAAGGACTGTGGCTTTAAATCTACTCAAGGCCACCAATGGCCTCGCCGCTCGCGCGTCAGCTCCAGCCTCGCCTAGAATTGCCGGCGGGCGTCCCGAGCGCACGAGCAAGAAGCGACGCTACGATGATCGTAGTTACGAAGGCTATGAAGACGACGGTTACTCGACTGGTGAAGTTGACGACAGATCAGCCGGCAAGCGCAGAAAGCGTGTCGATCT
The DNA here is from genome assembly GCF_011745625.1 of Cladosporium halotolerans. Classification (NCBI taxonomy): domain Eukaryota; kingdom Fungi; phylum Ascomycota; class Dothideomycetes; order Cladosporiales; family Cladosporiaceae; genus Cladosporium; species Cladosporium halotolerans. Next base: position 531,066 of record NW_027191463.1, on the reverse strand, counting down.
TGCTTAGGAGTCTCGACCGAGTAAGGCTTCTGCGAGTGGAAGAGGAAAAACAGCTCCCAAGGCCAATTGAGCTTCTTCTATGGCTGGAAGCGCTTCTGGTTCTTTTGCCTGCTTTGTTAGCGGCAGAGTTCGGTCAACTTCGCCGATCCTCACCACAACGTCCTCTACTACTCCGCTTTCCCTGACTTTACGAAATTCACCACACCAAAAACAAGAGCTACGCTCTGTATTTGCGCAACTCCTGGGACCTTATTGCTTTTCACTATACCCGCACGCACAGGTGTGCAAAACTGGACGTATTCCCATACAACATATCCACGGCTCCGGAGTTTTGCGATGTTTTGATTGTCTTTGGATGAGGGCGCTTTACAACAGCTTTTGAATTGTGTTTCATGCGAGGAGTTGGTTTGCTAATGTCGGGGGGAGTGGTGCTCTTCCTTGCGGGAAGAACGTGTCTCACGATTGTTCGATAAAGTCCTTGTTTGCGATTTTTCATCTCTTGAAGGCGCTTGCTACCTCGGGTTTGCTCAGCAGGCAGGCATATGCTCAAGGCAGTGACGTAAGGGAACACAAAGTGTATATGGAACAGTAAGAGGTGTCAGTCTTGCTGGCTGCACCTCATGAAAATTGAGGTTTCTTGCAAATCCTTTCACAAACCAGACTCACCCTTTCTCCCCTGCCCTCTCAATTTTACTGCCTCAAGACAAGAATATAACGCAAGTCGTGGGACCCGATATACGGCGAGTCCCGTCTTCGAACGAATGTGGTGAAGGCCCTGTAGTAGGAATGTTCCTGGCCCATCTTTTCAGCCAGCTCGTATTTCTTCTCGGCTTTTGCCACGGTCTGTCTAGCCATTCATAATCGGGCCCCTCTCAGCACAATGACGCTATACGAACACGGTCGTTCTAGGACGACTCCTTCGCCCCGCCAAGCATTACGAAGTGGATTCACCAACACCCGACCAGAATCCTGCGAAGCGCGCATTGTCGCTATAGAGGTCTTCGAGTCAGGCAACGACAGTGTTTGGTTTCAGCTGCCGAGAAATCGTTGTTGGCAAGCCCCATAAATCATTAGCAGCCCCGAATCCTACTACTACAACGTCATGCTGTCTATCCGAACTCTACGTAGGCGGATCAAGGCAGTGCTGCCTTCTGCCGAGGGCATAAAGAGATCAGAGTCCCGTCAGAAAAATGGCAGTATCTACATCACACATTCTCCTGACCTCGTTAGCTGGCCTCAAAATCTCCGAAGACACAGCTCAGCACAATGAAGTTCACTGCCGTTATCGTTGGGCTGGCCGCCGTCCGTGCCATTGCATCGCCTGTTGAACGCCGTCAAAACGATGTCGCGAAGTGTGAGAACGGCTCTGGCACTAAAGAGAACGACACATGGGATTACGCTTCTGGTACGTGTGCAATGATCTGTTTCCCGCGAGCAGGAAGCTAATGATTCTGCAGGTAAGGCTCAGTGCGAGGAAAACTGCTATCTGAGCGAAGACGACGGGAATGGCGACGTCTGCAGAGGCTATTGCCGCAACGCAGGGCACCCTGTGCCTATCTGGATGTGCATGGGTGAGTGTTTGTTAGGATGTCATTGCTTTCTTACCATGCTGACTCCCGACTCCAAGGTTCTTGGCCTAACTAAGGCGGTACTGTGTATTTTGCCGCCACTTCTGCTCCGACGGACGAGTCATGTCAGTTGCCAGGCTTGATAGATCTATCATGTACAAATCCGAAACGTTCCAGAAGACCAGAAGAGGGCGAGAAGCCATCGAGTCATGTGACCAGACGTTGAGAAGTCCCTCCGCCGAAGCCGCAGAAGTCCACCTTCCCCAACATTCGGATCACGGCCGAGGCGTGTATGGAAGTACTCAGCCCGACCTGCAACCCTTGTTCCCCATGGTCTTGCTTTTGTGCCGTCGTTTCAAGGGTGATCGATCTGGTCGAGACCAACTCTATAAATATCATGCACGCGTACAGCTTGCGCATCTGCTGCTATGCTTCAGTATAAGTAACCAGCACATCCCCAACTTCCACTAGTATTGTACTATAGCCATCTTAATCACTAGCCCATCCATCGTCAAATCGCGCCCGACATGACCTCCACATCCGCCGCCGCGCTAGCTTCCACGCTCGACAAGCTCGCCATAACTCCCGAAGCGCAAGCACCTAAAATCCTCACAAATCCTGAAGCAATAGCGCCGTCGGAATCCTGGGATGACGAGGCACCAGCAGCTGGCATAGAAACTGAAGGCGCCGACGCAGCCGCCCCACAGAACCTGCAGCGACATATTCCTAGCCCTCCACCTCCTACGCCAGCATCCCCCACCACCAAGACAAAGGCCTCAGCATTCGAGTCGCCTTATCAGACATTTCCGCCCTACGGCATGAATGGTTCAGTAGACGACGCCAGCCGTAGCGGCAGAAGCACACCGACTGCCCGACCCAGCGGCAGCGGAGAGCCAGACAAGCGCCCGGAAAAGACCACATCAACAGCTGCGAGATTAATCGCCGCGGGACTTGGACAGAGGGCACCCAAGAGAACGGAAGAGGAGCGAAAATACGATCAGGCTATGAAGGTTCAGGAGAAGAAAAAGCGGGATGCCGCGAAAGCGGAAGAGGAGAAGAAAAAGGCCGAGCTGGAGCAAGCCAGGAAGAGCATTTGGGAGGACTAGAAGGGATTTTGGATGAAGATTCGAGATCAACATATTAGTTTGGCGCAGCGTTGAGCGAGGCTTACGCTTAGGAAAAGGGGTTGCTTGAGACCAAAAAATGGCGTTGAATGATGACTTGGGAATGAATGCAGAATCCAGCGGAAAGCAAACATGACAAGCGTTTGGGCTGAATATTGTACCATAAAAGCAGGGGACTGAGAGAATTCAAAAGCACTCCTGAATGTGTCGAGGCAAGCGCCAGTCAATGCAGACTCAACATCGTGCGATCGCGGAATAGAGCTAGGAATGAGCTCTAGGAGGACAAAATGGTCGCGCGTTGCGCTGAAGTTATTATTTCGTTTAGGGGTGACTGGCTCCTGGGATTCATTCTCACTACTCGTTGCATTTATGACTGATGCGTGAGTTGGGCTGACCAGGACTGTCTAACGACCGTCAGCCACGGGATCAAAAGTATTGTAACATTCATACAGTATTAATAAGGCACGCCCCGACTTTCGGATCGTGAGATGACAAAAATGACACGAAATCACAAGGGGCACTACATGATCTCTTGCCGCTTGTCCATCGGTCAAGGCCGTCCGATGTGTGGGCAACATGCTCGGCTTAACGTGAAAGTGAATTGCATCATCGGCGGCTGAAAGCAAGCCCGCAACCAGCCGTCCAATGGATGAGACAACCTCGGCTTACCCACGCGAACTCCAGACACGCAGTAAACAATATGTAGCATTCCGCCCGGTCAAAAGAAAAATGTAGTCGCTGCTGTCTCTCGTACGCCTTCAATCCTGAAAAGGCGTTCAACTTGCCCGTACAATGGCCACTTCCGTCCCCAGAATAGGTCGCCTGCTCGCTCGGCGCACTCCACTGGTTCACCGACGCGCTTTCCACCGCTCCACGCGCCTCGACGTAGTCAAGCCTTTCTTACTGGCAGATATTGGTGAAGGAATCACAGAATGTCAACTGATACAATGGTTCGTCCAGCCTGGCGCTCGGGTGGAACACTTCGACAAGCTGTGCGAGGTGCAATCCGACAAGGCGAGCGTTGAGATCACGAGTCCGTTCGATGGGGTTATCAAGAAGCTGTACTATGAGCCGGACGATATGGCGGTCACTGGCAAGCCATTGGTGGACATTGACATGGACAGTGAGGAAGCCGAGGAGCAAGCAGACAAGCTTGGTGGAGAATCCGAGGTCAAAGGAGCCAACGAGAGCAACGACAAGGAAGTGGTACGAGAGAGTGAGAGCTCAAATACTGCGGCGGAGGGAATCAAGGTGCCAGCGAGGAATGGGAAGAGCGATTTCAGCTCGCTGGCAACTCCAGCCGTGAGGCACTTGACGAAAGAGCTGGATGTGGATATCTCGCAGGTACCGGGTACCGGCAAAGACGGCAGAGTGCTGAAGGAGGATGTACATCGCTTCGTCGCACAAAGAACACAACAACCAGAAGCCGAGACACAAGCGCCGACCAGCCCACCAAGATCAAGCACGTCAAAGAAGGACGAGAAGCTTCCGTTGACGCCGGTACAATCGCAGATGTTCAAGATCATGACGAAGTCGCTGAACATCCCTCACTTCCTCTACACATGCAGCGCCGACATGTCTGCGGTGACAAATACGCGCAAGAAGCTGAACGCCTCTAAGTCTGCTGAGAAGCTCACACATTTCCCGTTCATCATCAAGGCCACCAGTCTCGCCCTGCAACAGCATCCACTCCTCAACTCAGCTCTCGACACTTCAGATCCCAAGAAGCCGTCACTGACATACCGCGGCTCGCACAACTTTGGTGTAGCAATGGACACACCCTCCGGTCTACTCGTGCCCGTGATACGCGACGTACAAGACCTCAGTATAGCCGAAATCGCTCAGCAGCTGCGAACATTATCGGAGAAGGCGCGGGGCGGCAAACTTGCACCTGGCGACTTCAGTGGAGCAACATTCACGATCTCCAACATCGGCTCAGTTGGAGGAGGCGTGGTAGCGCCGGTGATCAGCGAGCCCCAAGTTGCAATTGTGGGTGTTGGCCGGAGTAAAATCGTCCCTGCATTCGATGAAAACGGCGAGTTGGTGAAGAGGGAAGAACTCGTGCTCAGCTGGAGTGCCGATCACAGAGTCGTGGACGGAGCCGAGTGCGCAAGGTGTGCTGAAAAGGTTAAAGGGCTCTTGGAAGAGCCGACTGCAATGCTGCTCGAGATGCGTTAAGACCATATATGATACATGAAAGCTACGATCTTCGCACGCGAGATCTTCGTCTCATAGATGCTGAACGTGTTTTGTGCTTTCCAGCTGATATAGCTGCGGAGGTAATTGAGTGATAAGTACCGTAGTGGGCAGGAATGCCCCTGCTTCAACGATCACTTTGTTGGCGAAGTTTGTGTTGGCATGGTCATTGTCAGGTTGTGCCTGGCATCAGCGCAGATGTTCCAAGTCGATCGGCGTTTGATGACGGCTTTTGACATTCTGGAAAATCGAAGTCGTCGAGATGACGACACTGTAAATACAGCAGCTTGCGCGAACATATCAATGCACAGTAAATGAAACAGGTTCCCGCGAAATGCTTCAATCAAATAAATCGACCGACCAACAGCATGACTTCAGGTTCAGATCTCCGTCAAACGGCTGAACAGCCACTCAACCCAGCAGTGCCACAGACCTACGAAGTCCGAGAGCGTCAGCAACAAGAGCAGCCAGCTCGCGACAACAGGCCCGCAGAGGCTACAAATGCGCCAACGAACGAAGATTACGAGCCGAACCCTCCAGCTTCGATCAAGCTCCCTTCAGAACGCCAAAATATTCTCGACTCGATAGTGAGACTCTACTCTGGATCCGGCACGAACGACGAAGACTCGACTGGTGATAAGGACATCAGGGTGTATGCGAAGAAAGCAGTCTACGATGACATCGCTTCCTGTGGGCTATAGACGTTCACTTTTCCTGTAGAGCTCTCTGACTAACGAATGCCAGATTGTGACACCAGATACAAAATCGCCGGACAATGGTGGGGCATTCCGGCCGTGATGAAGTCCAGCGTGACTAAAGAGGTCGAGGTCGTATCGTCCACTCCCATTCCGACCGATGCGACTGAGAAGCCTGGTGCGATTGTGTTCAAGATGAAGCGTGCCTGGACTCCGAGACTGTCGACGAAAACTTTCGATGTAAACCACTTTGTGACGTTATCGCTCGAGAGGGCCACGGAAGAAGACGGCGAAGGCCCGAGCGAAAGGGTCAAGTACCACAAGGACCAGTGGAATGAGAAAGATTACAACCACGGTGGTATGGGCAAGGTGATGAAGACCGTCAACGGGGACTTCGCGACAATTGGGACTAGACCTCCGAAGGATCTCTAGACATCGAATGCAGTCGGATGCGAATACAGTTACAAGCAAGATCCAAAGGTCGCCACTTGTAAATAGCTTTCCCGCATCGTTATTCCTGAAAGTCAGTTCAGGAGAGAGTGACAAAGCATGATGTGGCATCTCTTTATTGAGAACTGCTGATGTTGGAGAACCGAACATCGACTGTTTTCCGGACCATCACCTTCTGGCTATCGTCGCTCGATGCACTGTACCGTTCTGTCTTCTGACTGCTCACTACAGATTGACAGTTGACGTTGTCATTCCGCATCTAGGTCTTGTGAGCTAAGGATGGATGATTGACCACAGAATGGGACATTTAATCTCTCACCTTGCTACCGCTCGCCGAACGCTTCAATGATTGCATCGCAAAGCTGCCGCCTGACTCTTGGTTTGTCGTCTGCTTGATGAAATCGTCGCGTGAAAGTGCCCCCAAACCGGTATTCATCTTGAGAAGGAAAGGCATCAGAGTTGGTGTGATTGCAGTGACTAGACTATAGACCATCTCTGCTTGCGTCCATGCAGTTACACGGACTCGATCAAGCATTGGGTCTGATGAAAAGCGAATATCGCGTAAGTAGAGGAGTCGGTACACCGCGAGGACAATGACCCTGCGCTTTTTGTGTAAGCCACGTCAGGCATGAGGAAAGGTGGCACTCACGGCAACCTCAGGGCGAAGACCGCAACAGCTTTGAACTTGCTCGACCAGCTCTTCTGGACCATCGACAGCATCCGCAGCAAGATGGCAGCGATGAATAGTTCCAACACAATTCCGAAGGCGAGGACGGCTACCCATCTGGTAAACTTGCGAACACAATGTTAGATTCGAACGTCAAACGAAGACGCACGACTACACTTACTATGGATCCGCACTCCTGCGATATCTGCGTCCAAGGCATCTTGACATCGCACCCGACCGCGATCATGAGTAGGGCAGCGACCGCCATCAACATACCAGCAATAATTCCGCACGCTGTCCACACTTTGTGCCAGTGGTAAGGTCCAAGGGCAAATAGGAGACACAAGACGGCGATGCGTGAGACAAAAAGGGCGTTCAGGTAAAACAAGTCGCTGGCGTAGACAAGCTGACAGAAGTAAGCGATCATACGAAGACCACCATGCCATGACTCCTGGTACCTTTTCCGCGATGCGCTGTTGATTTGTCTGGAGTACGGATTCGGATTTTCCAAGGCCTTGCGATACGGCGACGATGATCAATATGCTTTGCACGATTGCAAAGACCTGGGACCTCTCAGCTGCCGATCACGAGCGACCTGAAAAGTGGATATACCGAAGACAAGATGATGGCCACATCATCGTACAGTAGTCTTGATCGAAAGGGATATCGAGTGTAAAGTCGGATGGAAGCGAAAATGAGAATAACGACGAGACCAGAGCCACTTGCGATGACTGTCCAGCCTCCTAGATCGTCAGGTGAGTTCCCGTAAGCTGCAGGAGAGTAGCCGGCGGGCAGAGACATCTCGAAGACAGATGTGCTGAGGCATGAAGAAAGGCGCGGTTAAACAAGAGCAAACGCAACGTCGTTCTCCACGGAGGAAAAGGCATCGAGATTCTTGCACATGCTGCTGCCATCCTCGCCCTGAACTCGATAAGCAAGCCATCCCTGAGAGAGCGCAAGCTGCTCACGGACGCAAGCACAAGCGCGCAGTGTGATATTGTACGCGAATAAGCAAGAAGTACGCAGCCTTATCACCAGCAATTCAGCCGCATCCTGCGATCAGCCGGCCTGTGCAACTCGTAGTGTACAACCTGAAACTGGACCTTGCCGAGCGAGACTATCTGATGCCAATGCATTCATGGTCTTGGACACAAACGCATGTCACGCATGAAGCTATGAGGTGGCTGCAGCCTGCAGGTGCTGGTGCAATAGTGTTTTGGCCCCAGGCACCCACCTCGCTGCGAAAAGTCCCAATCAGTGATACCCGTCATTAATAGCGTGCTACAAGACGCAAAGTCTGCAGCTATGCGGGTTTCCATGGTGCTGTCGTGTGTCACTTGAAATGACAAAGGTGGAGGCCGACCATCTCATGAAGGCTAAGGTCGAGCATTGTTAGCGACACGAGCGCATTGCAATCTTTAATTTGGCACCTTGGATTGAATCGGAGCACTTTCCAGCAATTGGAGGAGGTGATGTCAACCAGGAAGAATCAATGCGTCGGCCCATCGCTTCCGCAATCAAACAAGCGCTTGCACCCCACGCTTGTCCCACGCTGCAGTGCTCCTCACACCACTCACCCTCTTCCTTCAGTCACCCTGCAGCGCCACCTTGTTCCTCCCGCATGCAAGCGACGGTGGGATGAATGCAGACGACGTGATGGGGAGCAGGGCAGCTACCAGCCCCAGCCGTGACTTGGTGCCGCAGGATTGCGGCGGAGAGGCCACAGGATGCTGAACCCTGTACTTCGCATTGGGACTATAGACTCGAGCACGTCTACGCGATTACAGTACAGAGTCTACGCCGCAATTAATCCAGCACTTTGCCCTCGTTTGATACACAGACCAGCCAAGATCGGCACCACGCCACCAAGAAGATCTTCACACGGACGCTAAACGCCATTGGAACTCGGCAGCAGGCACAACGGAACAATATACCCTCCAGTTCTATGCGAAGAAATTCTGCCTGGAAAGGCAGGTCGTGAATTACGTATTGAGGTTCATAGGTTGACAGTGCATTGCTGAACGGCCCTAGTCACATGCCTTGACGCCGCACTCTTTCCACGGACTCGCGGCTCGCTTCTTTCTTTCTTGACCTTTGCCAACTCCATGAGCTTCTAACAGCCTGTCGTCTCCTGTTGTCGACCTTATCGTACCTGAGACTGGTTTGGTGCCATGTCTTCACGCGCAGTCGAATCAAAAGAGCGGGTCACTGTAGGAGAGCAAAACTACGAATCTCAAGATGGCGCAAAGTCGTTTGTGTCGGCCAAGTACTTGGGCACTGAAGGCGACAAAGCGCATATGCGCATACTCGGAAGGACTCAAGAAACTCGTCGTGTCTTCACCTTCATCACGATCCTCGGATTTGGCAGCACTTTGATTGTCACTTGGGAGGTCCTTCTTACCAACATCGGACTGATACTCGTTAACGGAGGCACGGCAGGCATGTTCTGGGGCTTTCTCTTTGTATTGGTTGGCTGGATCCTGGTATATCTTAGCCTTTCGGAAATGTCGTCCATGGCACCCACCTCAGGTGGCCAAGTAAGTTGCCATTCATGCACAGCCAGTAACTTCAAGCTGATCTGGACGTAGTACCACTGGGTCAGTGAGTTCGCCCCGCCTCGGTCTCAACGATTTTTGTCATACATTGTTGGCTGGCTGACCTTCACTGGTTGGCAATCCGCAATTACTGCTATCGGGTCGCTCGTTGCAGGCGCAATACAAGGCTTGGTTGCTCTCAAGAACCCAGACTATGGATGGGAACGTTGGCATAGTACGCTCCTCACGATTGCCGTCGTCACATTTTGCGTCTTCATCAACGTGTTCGTTGCAAGGCGACTACCTCTTGTTGAGAGTTTGCTGGCGCTCATCCACTTCGGGGGATTGTTCATCGTGATCATTGTTCTGTGGACATTGGCTCCCAAGAACAACGCACATGATGCATTCCTTCAGCTCTCAAACCAAGGTGGCTACGCTTCCGACGGGGTATCCTTCATGGTTGGCCTTCTACCGCTGACTTTATCGCTTCTTGGCTTCGATTCGCAAGTTCACATGTCCGAGGAGGTTGAACACTCCACCAAGTCAATCCCCCGGAGCATCATGTACTCAACTTACATCAATGCGTTCCTAGGCTTCATGATGGTGATCACGTTGATCTTCACCTGGGGCGATATGGCAGAAATTTCAGATTCGCCATATGGATGGCCTTTTCTGTCGGTCTTTTACAATGCTACTGGCAGTACAGCGGCGACCATCGCAATGACTATGCTGATAATTCTTCCGCTGACTGGAAGTGTCATCGCTTGTGTTGCCACAGCAAGCCGTCAGATCTGGGCATTCGCTAGAGACAATGGCGTTCCATTCTCAGCAACTGTTCGACACGTAAGCAAACAGCGACTTTACTTCCTTGTACAAGATGATCGCCAACTCTGTCTGACATTGAGCAGATCCACCCCAAATCCGCAATACCTATCAACGCCATCATCATTTCGCTCATCGTCTGCGTCCTTCTTTCGCTCATCAACATCGGCTCAACTGCTGCCTTGAATGCTATCCTGGCTCTTGACCTCACCGCCCTTCTCGCTTCATACATCATATCGATCAGCTGCGTCCTTCTCAAGCGTCTCAAAGGCGAGCGTCTACCGTACAGAGAGTGGTCCCTCGGCAAAGCGGGGCTTGCGATCAATATCGCGGCTCTTTGCTGGCTCTTCCCGGTCCTAATCTTCACGCTGTTTCCCAGCCAGGTCCCGGTCACGCCGGATGGTATGAATTGGGGATCTTTGCTGTTCGGATTTATGGTGCTTTTCGCAACGGCTTACTATGTTGTGAAAGGCGGGCGGACGTACATCTCGCCGAGGGAGAGACTGCGCAGAGATCTTGAGGACGAGATCACAATGTCTCGGGCTACAATTTGACGGGACATGGAGTCGGAGACCGAGTCACGCCAAAAGTGGGTGGAAGTACTCTTTCAGAAAGGGAAGGTTATCCACACCCTCAATCGGTCAACTCAGACTTGAACCTTCCTGTCTCCTGCCGTCTGAGAGTGGCATCTCTGCTTGAGTCATGATTGTTCCTCCCGCGGTCAAGCCATGCCTCAAACGCTTCGTAGTCATACCACAAACGCAATTTAACGTAGCAAATATTGACTGTTCTCCAAGTGCAACAATGTGCCTCGATAGCCGTAAATAAAGGTACTGGCACGTCTGAACACGATTTTCCCCTCACCGATGAAAGTCTCTTTGCGCCCCGCGCGACATGTTAATGGACCGTCGAATCGTGTCCATCGAGAATCGAAAAGTCAAGTTGTATTCTGGCCAATTGTGTCGGGGCTGTCTTCAATAATCGCTTAATTGAGACGCCTTATTCCAATCAATCGTCCATCTGACTATACGTAATAAATGATGGCCGCTTTAGCGTTTCGTTTCGCATCGCTGACACAGGCAATGTGACTACTGGCGTAAGGACACTGTCGTATAACAGTGTCCTCACGCGAAACCTTAAACAAACAGATCCGTGCACGTAATCTCTTTTTCTTTCAGAGAATATAGATACCCAGAGGGAACTGACGTTGTCACAAACCCTCATAGACCTCGGGTTTTCGGATGAGCGATGATATAGACTACAGTCAGTCGCCCACTGCGTACACATCGGTATCAGCCCGCAGCGATCGGGTCCGCGATTGCCGGATTCCCGCAGAAGATTTTCGCCAGATCAGCCGCCTCAGGTCTGATCTTGCAAAGCACAGCGCTATCACAAGAGCGATCAGAGGCACCGTGATGCCAATGTAGGCTGCGAAAAGGTTGCCTCCTGCGGCGAATTGGAAATCTGGGATGTTCAAAATTGTCTTTGCAATTCTCAGCAGAGTAATCTAGTAGCAGGAGCGAGGTTCACTTGCCGCTATAAGGCTGGCCGGGAGGAAGATCGATCCTAGGACGGCAATGAACTTCATATCTTCACTGTCACGCTGCGCGGCCCTTGCTATGCTCGATTGCACGCGTAGATCGCGCTGTTCCATGAGACTGTAGAGCTGTAGTTACCTGTCAATGATGCGAGAGAAACTATTCGAGGGACTTGCTAAACGTACCATGTGCGACGCATCGTCTACGCGGCAGACGTGATCCTCGGCGCGAGCCATGAGACTTTCGAGCTTGTTACCATTGACAGCCAACCATCGCTTGAGCTCTCCGTGCGCCTCCAAGATATGAGTGTCCGAGATCAGCCCCGATTCTTCCATGTATCCGAAGCCCGATTCGACGGCGTCAACGAAGCTTCGCCAGAATCCATAGCGTCCTTTCCTACTAGTCTGGTCTTTTCTACAGCTGTGAAGGAGCTGGAACATAAACTCCAGACTTTGCGGTTGCTCGAAACTGTCCTGTGCATGAGCTGATTCTCCATCAGACGCGGCTTCTTTCTTGTTGATTTGTTCGATGGCGGTCTCCAGCCTCTGCAAATTACGCTTGATAGATTGGCGGCGCTGCTCACTCATGCGTAGACTGGCGGCGAACATGATGCAAGGGATCAACATCGGATGGGAAGCATACGGTTGGAACTCCTGGAAATCATCGATCAACAGAGAAGAATCGATCTTTTCGTCCACACTCCAGAAGACTGACGTGACTCTGCATTTTGCGTCGTGAGAGAGAGCGATCGCCCAGTCGCCTTGCTTGCTCAAGCAGTTGGCAATTAGTTCGTATCGTACTGGCAGGCCTCCACTGTCACCAATGATGTTTGCCTGAGCTGAGCCGGCGAACCCACTCGCTAGTTGGAAATAGCTGGAAGGAAGCCTGAGAGTGTCGAATACTGATTGCACCTCTGAATGACTCGCAAAAGGCAGAGAGTCAGGTCGGCCGCTGACGTGAGGCGGCCGTGCTGACTGAAAGACACAGTTCAGGACACTTAGACAACTTTCTTGATTATTCCATGTCTCAAGGAAAGCGTTTCGCCACTCTGGAGAAAAGCGAGATTGCTCGTGAGAGCGTTCCTGGCTTGCAGGTATCTCTTCCGTTGCAATACCCTAGCGATAGTGAGCCGTGTTACGAGTGAACATGTCGATGATGCATGCAAACCTCTCGAATCTTGACGATATAAAACGTCGAATCCTGCGCAACAAATCGCCTTTTGGCTTCAGCTTCCTGGAGGTGCCGTTCTTGAAGCAATTGCATTATGTGGTCCCTCATTTTCGATGGCTTTCAACGTGAGTGTTCTAGACTTCGATTTCGCGCAAAAGTACGAGGTTATGGTTGTCGTCGGCGCGGCCTCAGCCTGAGCAGCTCGATAACACCTACACATTGTGGCGAAGCTAGGCGAGAGCCTCGTGCATGTACCAATAGGCAGTAGCTACAGAGGTGGTGACCTTTGTCCTTGGACCGACGAAAGGTTACCAGCAGTAGACGATAAATCGCTCGCTCCGAGCAAGAGTCGTCTGGCCTTAATGTGAACGATCCGAGAGCACTCCACGGTAATAGACATCATAGAAGAGGGTGGTTGGTCAGTGAAACTCCCAGAGCATCACACCTTTAGATCAGGCTGTAAAGAGGGACAGCCGCGTGCTGCTGTGCCACGGCTCCGCCTCACTGATGAACCCGTTTGGGGATTAGAAACCCGGGGACATATTTCGGCTAAAGTGACTTTTCGAACGGCACTGCATGATATGGCTAGCAGATGATAATGTAATCATTGGAAGGTTCAACTCCAGTCCAACCTATATAGCAGTGGGAGCAGTAGGACACGAGTGGGTCAGGTCGTGGCACGTTTGGGGGTCTCCGCCGCGGGAATCGGAAGGCTTCCGCTCGCGTGCGACCTCGCCAGCGCCAGCGCCCAGGGTAAACTTTTTGGGGATGGCATTGCGCTCGCGATCACATCCACCTTGTCCCTAGCACATCATGTCCGACAAGCCCACAGCGCCGCCTGCTGAGAGCGCAGCTGGCGCAGCAGCCGAAAATGCGGCGCCCAAAGCCCCTGCGGCACCCAAGGCCGTCCCCGAGCAGAATCCGGCCTTCAAAGCAATGGGTATGTTTACCGCAATCCGAAACAATGCGTCTCTGCGGGCTCGGAATTAACCTCTTGTCCAGGTTTGCCTCGCTTCCGCCTCCCCTCCCGGAACTGGATGATCTTCCTCGGCGTGACCGGCTCGTTCTTCGGCGCGGTGTACTACGATAAATGGCAGACGAAGAAGAACCGGCAAAAGTGGTGCGACCTGGTCGCGCACAAATCGGAGGAAACGCTCGATGCGCACTCTCTGCCCCGCCGGCTCACAATCTACCTCGCCGCGCCGCCTGGCGACGGCCTGCGCGCGGCCCGCGAGCATTTCCATGAGTACGTTAAGCCCGTTCTTGTTGCTGCGTCGATGGACTGGGATGTTATTGAGGGGCGAAAAGAGGGCGATGTGAGGTTCAAGACAGCGGATAGGGTTAGGAGGAGAAGGAGGGCGGGTGGAGAGGGCGAGCCTCTAGAAGAGGCGGATTTAGCCGTGGAGGTTATGAAGCAAAAGTTTGGTCAGGACGATGTGACGGGCGTCGCGGGTGATATTGTCATTGGCAGGCACACATGGAAGGAGTATGTTCGGGGTCTGCACGAGGGCTGGCTGGGCTCTGCGGATGCGCCCAAGGAGCCTGAGATGGATACCGAGGCGGGAGCCGAGAAGATGGAGGCCACGCATGTGCCCGGTCAGGCCTCAGTAGGCGATGCCGCCGCCAACGCTGCGACAAACCTCGCCAGCGCTTCCACAACACCCGCAAGCGAACTGACACCCGACGAGGCTCAGCCACAAGACGACAAGCTCGCCGAGGATGAGAGCAAGAAAGACACAGAAGAGGAGAAGAAAGAGCCCGAGAAGCCCAAGCCGCGTCATCCGCCCGCTTTCATCAAACCCGAAGACTACCCCTCCGCGACCCTCTCTGCCCTCGCACCCTCAACCATCGGCCCCTCGACCCCGGTCTTCTTCCCCCACCTCCTCGGATTCCGCAACACGCCCATCCGCATCTACCGCTTCCTCAACCGCCGCGTGCTAGCCGACGACATCGGCCGACAAGTTGCGTCCGCCGTCCTCGCATCGCACAGGCCCTACACGACCGTTTCGTCCTCCGACGACGCGAGCGCGTCTGTTCAGGGCTCTGCCTCCGAAGTCGCGACTGTCTCGCAGCACGAAGAGCGTGACTGGTGGAAGACGACGTACCGCGAGCGTGAGCCTCACGAGGAGAGCGTTTGGATCGAGCCGTGCGTTGTGGACGAGAGGCTGGCGAGCAGAATGAGCCGATTTGAGATGAGCGCGGAGGAAGAGGCGCGGGCTAGCCGGATTGGAGCTGGCAAGGAGCGCCCTATCACAAAGTTCTCGTAGGTCGAGGAGGAGTGAAGGGAGACGGGCTAGATTGTCCAGGATCATGGAGGAGGTGGTTTACTCTCCGCTTGTTGAATGACGCGGCGATGGATACTGGCGCCAGTATAGCTGCGTCGAGGTATTCACGGCTTGGGCGATGTGATCTGAATGTACAGCATAGCACATGTGTTTATGCCAGGGAAGCATGACAGGACTTGTAATCTTTGTAGGATACGCATGGGAAGAAAATGTATTACTACCGGTTCGATTATGCCCGTGTATGCCGTGTCATGCTATGGTGTCAAGTGGCAAGCCATGTTTCATCTCTCGACGCACCCATTCCCTTACTGGTATCAGTCCTCATAATTTTAGAGCGAGCATATCGCTATACGACATTCCAGATGCAAATGCAGGCAAAACCCATCCCCCTATTCCTCAGCCAAAAAAAAAAAAAAAAGAACAACCCCCCCCCCCCCTCCCCGGTCCACACCTCAATCCAAATCCATCGGCTCGCCTCCACCACCATCATCCTCCCCACCACCACCTCCCTCCCACCCCTCCTCAACATCCAAATCCATCATCTCCCACTCCCCCTCCCACCCCAACCCCCTCTCCTCCGGCCTCACAACCGTCGCAGCCCAACACCCCTCGAGCCACACATTACTCTCATCCCACGGACACCACTCCCTCAGCACCCTCCACACAGCCTCCCCCGTCCTCTCCCTCGCCTCAAACCTCTCCACCCCCGCGCGTAGCAGCGCGTCGTACTCCGAGTGCGCGTGGCGGGCGTGCGCGATGGCCAAGCAAGTCAGGCGGATGGCGTTGGCGCGCTTCGGGGCGGAGAGGTCGTAGATGCAGTTTTTCGCGAGGGCGAGGTCGAGGATGTGGTTTAGAGAGGCGGGGGGGAGGCGCGGGAAGAGGTCGAGGAGGGGGCCGCGGTTCCAGAGGCGGCGTTGGGAGGGGGTGGGAGGAGGGGGAGGGGTGGGCATTCCTGGTTGGGCGGGATGGGGTGGGGGGCTTTATTGTGAGGGGTTTGGGTGGGCCATCGTTTGGGTTTTTGCTGGGTTTGTGTCTTTCGGGGGTTTTTCCTGTTTTCTTTCTCGGTGTGTGTTGTTTTGGTTGGAGATGGTGGGTGGTCTTTTCGTGAGGTCGAGTGAAGTGATAGTTTGAGTCAGGGTTAGGGTTGGGGCTATCAGGGTCCGAGAGATATCATTCAAGTGTCGCTCGACGGCTTCGGCAGAGCCAGCAGTGTGCACGTAGGCTTAGTTTTATGTGGTCCAAGAAAAGGACTCGAGTGAATTTCCCACGTCTATCATGTTTAATCTGTGGATTCGCAGTGTAACGGAGCGTGGTGAAATTCTCCATGGCAAATTGAAAGAAATGTGTACCTAGATAGACTCGCTTCACGTCATCCCCAATCGTTTCGGTCTACGCAACAATTCAAGCACATGAAAAATTGATATCGCCGCATGCTCCAACCGAATTTCTCACGGTCGCAAAACCAAGCAACGCGACCTTCCACACACCTATCTACTGTACGAGAGTCACTCACCCTCACCTGTCTAACCCCACCCAGAGATCCTAGAGTTATTACATAGGGTCCGTCTCCCTCCCCCAAAACCCTCCCTCTCCCTCGCCCTCCAACCACGACCCGAAACCCCGACCACGCACCACCACCGCATCACCATCATCACTCGTGCGACATCCTCATATCCGCCGCACCAACCAACCCACCCCAGCCCCAAAACACCAACCCTGCACATCCCCAAACAAGCAAGCAATCGTCCCGGCCGCCCGAGATCAAACAACGGCCGGCCCACCAGCATCAGCGCCGCCGATCGCCAGGCAAGAAAGAAGAAAACATCGATCGCGGGCTCGGAGCGCCGTGCCGCAGGCTGCGAAAGCGCATGTGTTGCGTCGGGCGACGGCCGAGCCGGGCGCTGGGGTCGTGGGTCGCGCGTTGCGCTGTCATTGACGGACGGGTCGGGGAGCGGGCGTGGAGGCGGGCATTCGACCGCGGACGGGGCGGTGGGCGGTGGTGGTGGGATTTGGTGCGCGGCTTGATGGGTACGTACTAGGTAGGAGAGAATAGTGGAGGGCGGAGCGGAGTGAGATGACATGCTGGGTGGGTGGGTGGTGTGTCTACATGGGCGTGTATTAGGGCTGTTGGGAGGTGATTTTCGGCAGTTGGACGTGCGGAGGTGGATTTGTAGTTGGGAATTGATGCTGTGACATATGATTGTCGCGTTGTGAGTAGGGCAGAGAGGCGGCTTCTTCAGAGCCCTCTATCATCGTGTGCGATGGAGCGTGATCAGATCGATCGAAGGTGCTTGGTCACGTGTTCCGTAAAAGGGAGCGATGTAGGTAGTTCGCTTTGTGGTTTCAAACCGTAAAGATGGAAAGTGCCTATCGCTCTCCAGCACCTAACAGCCAAATCTTGGCCATGCCTCGACTCTGATCGATTCGAACAATCACGCGCGACCTCACTCCCTACTCGCCACAGGGACAGCATCTAGACATCCTCGCACCGCTGCATCACAAAGCCCAGCGCTGGGCAGACGTAGACAAACGGAAGATGCCAGAAAGCATGGGAGGTAGGGGAAGCAGTGGCAAGGGATAAGGAGGTGCGGACGAATTGGATAGTAAACCTTAGGTCGGGAGTGCATGTAAATTGATTAAGATTCAGGGCGCGGGGAGGCAAATTTGATGGGTTTGACAGGGTCGTGCGGGCGAGAGTCGCGACGGCGAAATCTGACAGGCCAGGGATCACGGTTCCGACCGCCCGGGCGTGATCGCGATCGTAATCGTGCAGTTTGCACCCTGCAGGCTCCAGCGCGGCCGACGCAGCAAGCAGCAAGCGGCAGAAGCAGAGATGTCGGCGCATATGCATACGCATATGCATATGCGCCGCGCTGGGACAGGAAGGGTCCAGCCTGCGCAGCCCCGAAAGCATCGTGGTGCCTATATCTCGCAGCTGGGCAGATTTGCGTTGGTGGAGGGCCCGACGACCAGGGCAACGGAGGTCGCTTAGGAGTCGCTTGGGTTTAGGGGTGGATCGGTGCGATGCGAGGAACGCGGAGATTCAAGAGGCGAAGCGCATGCGAAGCTGCGAGCGACCCGAGGCCGTGGTTTGTTGAGTGGAATCAGATCGGCCGGATGACTTGGCGGCGAGGGCTAGATCTCATCTCACCATTTACATGGTCCGATGATTTCATGCGGCAAGCCGAGGCCGAGCACTGGCAGGCTGGAGATGAAGGGTGTGACTGGCAAGAAACAGGATGATGCTCGCATGACACGGGCGGTGGGGCGGCGTGCGGTAGTTAGCGCACTGCTGGGCGACGGTTGCGCGCGGCGAGTGCCAAAAGGTGGTTGATGGTTTGGTTAGTTCGCAGGCGGGCGAGATGATGGTATCAGACAGATGCGCGACGAGAGCTAGCTGGCGAGCCCTAATCCGACCCCATGTCCTGCAGGCTGTCACGTCAGACGGTGCTCCCTGCCATGCCTGCCTCTGCAGCCAGCCCGCTCCCAGATCTGGCGACACACTGTGAACAGATGGAATCGGCGGGCAGAGATCAGGCGCGCCGATGCACGGCAAGCCGAGATGGGCGCACATGCCGGGCTCGAGGATCGAGGGAAGCTCGGGCGCGGGTCGGAGATGTTGCGAGCACATGCGAGCACCAGGCGCGTAGGCGACTGGTGAGTCGTGCGGCCGATGTGGAATTCCACCAGCGGCCGCATGGCCCGCCCAGCTGCCAACTGCCAACCTCGAGCCAACGTCGAGCCTCCAGCGCACTGCGCAAGCCTGATTACACTCGCTCCACACGTCCGAAAAGGCGCGCTAGCCGCGACGGAGGGCGTTTAGAGCGCAGGGCCGCGCTCCGAGCTCAGCCATATGCTCCTCCGAGAGACGGCTGCGGGCTGCGAGGGCGGAAGCAGGGGAGATCGTCGCAGCCGCAGCCAATGCGCCGCCCGCCTGCTCGCCTGCGCGCGCGCTCTAAAGGCGGCTACGCTACCTCCCGTCTCAGGCCCGAAAGCTTCGCACAACCAGCTGCATCCACCATCATTGCACCCACTGCTCCAAGGCCTGCGTCTGCCCCCGGCTGCACGTCAACGCACACGCAGCCCGCGTCGCGAACTCCCCATCGCCGGGCCCGATCTTGATCTCGCCATGTGCTGCTCGCGAGACGTGCCGTTGAGCGCTCGTCGCGCCCACCGCGTGCGCACACCCCTGCCGTCCTGCCCACCTGCGCGCCTGCGCGCCCTCGTCTCTGCGCCGCCAGCCGACACCCGCCAAGTCGTGCTACCGGCGTACAGCGATAGCCTTCGGGGCCTCAAAACCTCCGCAAGCAGTTCTAGCTGCAGGCCCGTCATCCACTTCGCGCGCCAGCTGATACTCCCGTCCATGACAGAGCCGGAACTCTCCAATGCAAGGGCGTCTGCCAGCTGCGGTCCGCCCGCGCAAGATCTCGTGCGGCGCCTGCGCCCCGGCGCGCCTGCGTCTTGGATGTTGCGCAGTAATCAGTACCTGCAATATGCGCCCACTTCTAAGCTGCCCGGCCCTCCTTCCCCTCACCATTCCCTGCCTGCCATTGGCACATCGTTTGCGCCGTTAGACCCTTAGCCTCCCCGCTCACTCGCCAACGGACGCCGGCCCGTTCCCACCACCACCGCCGCCGCCGCCGCCGCACGCCCTGCCTTGCATACGCCTCGCGCTGGGCACGCTCTTCTTCCTCGCCTCGTCTGCTGGGTGGTGACATCGCTGCAACAGACGTTTTCGTCCTCGCGCAGCGCGTCCCCAGCCGCCGGCGCCCTGCATCCTTCCCGGCCCAAAATAGTGGGAAGCAGGCAAAAGCCAGATCCATACCGCACACGGAACCCGCGCCGCCGACATATCTGGAGCGAGGCCCTTCCCGACACACATATAGCCTGCTGCGCTCCGCTTTGTCTTCGACGTGTCTCACATTCGTCGCCTGTGAATCCCGTCTTCCCTCCGCCTTCAGCACGTCCCAGCAGATCCTGGCACGTCCCTGGAACAACGCCACGCGCCCTTTCGGCGTTGAAGAACCCTGCCCTGCCTCAATCTCGTGCTGTGCCGTAGCCTCTCTCGCGCCAACCGCTGAACCTCTTGGACTCTTCATTCCTGCACCCGGCCCTCGCTCCAATTGGAACTGGATGCGCTGGTGAACGTTTCTCTGCGCGATACCCTCTTGATTTCTTGCGACTCGACAAAATGGCGCAAGACGACGTCAGCTACAAGGTCGTCGCGGGGACTGTCGTCGGTCTCTTCCTGGCTTTTGGCGCCGTCATACTGCGCTACATCGCGCGACGATACCAGGGCATGAAAACGTACTGGGAGGACTGGTTCATCTACATGGGCTTGATCTGCAAGCTCGGCATTGACATTGGAGGCATCTTACGTGAGTATCTGTAGAGCCTGTAATCGATGGACACCGAACTGACTTCCACCCAGTCTTACAAAATGGTCTTGGAAAACACATCAACACTCTCGACGCCGCGACACTGGTTACTTTCGCAAGGGTACGTTGCTGACCTGTCTATTATCGAAGCGACAACGATCAATGAGCTGACCATACCACCAGGTTCAATACTCCGGATCCTTCCTCTACCCAGCATGCATCACATTCGTCAAACTCTCAATCTTGATGCAATATCGCCGACTATTCTCCCACCACTCCAGAAGCTTCCACTGGCAGATCAACGTCCTCATCACCCTCGTTGTCCTGTGGGGCGCAGGCATCATCCTCACCGCCTTCTTCCTCTGCATCCCGATGGAGAAGAACTGGCACCCACAGGTAGAGGGAACTTGCATCCCCATCATTCCATTTTACTATGGCCTGCAAATCCCGAACATCGTCACCGATCTCCTGATCATCGTCGTTCCCATCCGAGAAGTCATGAAGCTTCAGCTCAACAAGCGACTCAAGACTGGCGCAATGACCATGTTCGCCCTCGGCATCATCACACTCGTCTTCGACATCATCCGTCTCGTCGCGCTCCTCGAAGTCTCCGCGGGCAACAAAGCCCTCGATTTCACCTGTAAGTCACGCATCCCGCAATCCCAACCATCTCAACATCTCTAACCAGACTCCTTCCCACAGACAACATCGTCGACGTCGCCGTCTGGACCACCATCGAGCCAACCGTCGCCATCCTCGCCGCCTGCATTCCCAGCGTCCGCACCCTCTACCGCCGCAACCGCCACTCGCAGCAGCCCACGAACATCAGCACGACGCTCGGCAACGCCTCGTCCGTCCGCGAGCTCAAATCCACCACGCAAGACTCCGACATGGAGTCCGCGGAGCCGCCCAGCCCGAACCCGCAGCACGCGTCCGAAGAGGCGCACCGCCACTGGCCGCCCGTCAGCATGCTGCTGGATTCCGAGCGGCCGTTCCAGCGCTTCGAGGAGTTCGACGGGCGGCAAAGGTCGTGAGACCTGGCACGCTGAACGAACGCTGGCTTTTTGAATCTCCCGCGTTTTGGCGCGAAACGGCATGCGGCACGTGTGTGCGAAGGAACGCTTCTTTCTTGTCTTGAAAGGGAAAGGGGCGGGCTACGACTTGAACTATATTTAACGACACTCTGTTTATTGTTCGCTTTCAAGAGCGTGTTTGATTTGCTGCAAGCATGGGCCTCGGGCCGTGCTGTGTGTTGGATATGTCCATTGTTCCATCTGCAACGACGGGGTTTGAGAGAGAGACACCCCCCAAGAGGTCGCGGGATACCCCCCTTTTTTTCTTATATTGAGCTCGAGTATCAAGAGTTTCCGTCTCACAGTGCATCATGAGATATTTCAGGTCTTTGCGCTGTGAGATCTGATGATGAGGAAAGCAGACCTGTCTCTCTCTAAAACTCATGACTGGCGCAATCTAGCCTCGCACTGCGCCGGACTAGGCGCTCACAACGTCGCATGGCTACGCGTATAAAAATGTGTGTTCACGCCAATAAATATCATGTGAGGTCTGAAAGCTCCCTCTCAGCCCTCACCCATCCACCCCGCGCGTGCTGGCTGACCTAAAAGTCGTCTCGTTTCCCCAGTGCCGTGACGCCCGCCGAGCCTCGCTTCCAGCTGAGGTCGCGCCCAGCTCTTGCACGTGCTGACCGCGTGCCACGGTTCGACGTGGGCTCGTTGGATCTTCACACAGGGTTGATGAGTGAGAAGTGAACACTGCCGACCCTGTGGAATATATTCATGCATTGCGGTAGTGAGGACTTGCATTCATGAATATTCAGTGCGGCCACTGAGACTCCACGGATTATTCACCTCCGCAAATTGCCTTCGCGCGAACCCCGCTAGGGTGTACGGCGGTCGAAAAGGTCGGCAAAACCACACCGGGTCATCACCACCTTGATGGTCGCCGTCCACAGCTTCCACTTCCTCCAGCCTGAAACGACTGGGCACGACCAGGCCACCCTCTGCCCATGCAATGAACCTTTCGGCTGATCGCATCTGCTCACTCAACACACCTGATTGCCCATAGCCAAGATACCGGCCGCGTCACATAGCCCAGCAAGCATTTCAGCAGCACCGACGGAACCACCTTCGGCCACGCTTTTCGCGACATTTTTCGGCAGGGTGATCTTCATACCACCGCCTTGTGCCACAAGCGGCCGGACACCCGACGACCCTGACCTCCGCAAGGACCATGCAATCCAATGGCTTCCCTGGCTACGGCCAGCCCATAATGGCCCCCCTCCAACCTGTCCGCCGCCAGAACTTCCACCCCTCGGACCCTTCAATACCGACATCTCAGACGCCAGAGGAGGCTGCCCACGCCGCCACGTGCGCCGTCGACCACACGCACACGCACTTCAACTACGAGGACCTCTTCTGCTGCGACCTGCCCTGTCCGGACATGTCTTTCTGCGACCCTCACTGCGACCCGGACATGTTTCCGGCTATGCACAAGCAGCCCATCTCTTGCTGTTCGCCGGATGCTTTCGAACCTTCCTATGTCGACTGCACCTTGCCGCACGACCCGTGTTCGCTGCCGTCACAAGCACACAGTCCATGTGAGGACCCGAGTTGTAGCGAACCCGCAGAGGCGGAATGCTGCGACGACCCGCATTGTGAGGACGTCAGCGCTTGCTGCGACCTTCCGTGTGTAGAGCAGCCGCCACCACCGCCGCCTTTACAGCACTTGCACCAGCATCATCACAAACATCAGCATCAACACCACCCACCCGATGGATGCACCACATGTTGCATGTCAGACGTCTGCCCTCACCCCTCACATCACCACGGCGTGCATCTGGACTCTTTCCCATCCGGCTACATGCCATGGCAAGGCCACAACCACACGCACATCCCTCACAAACCAGACTGCCCCTCAGAAACCAGCTCTCTCGAACCCCTCCTCAGCGCCGCCCTCCAACCCCACATCCCCCACCAGTCAAGCACCCCTCCAACCCCAACAACCCGCAGCACCCGCGCCAGCACCGTCTCCTCCCTCCACGAACCAACCCCCCGCGGCGGCCACCGCCGCCTCCAAGGCGCCCCCGCCCAGCAACCCGACGGCACCTACCTCTGCCACTGGCAAACCAACCCCCACAACCCCTGCGGCGCCACCTTCCCCACCGCCCAAGCCCTCCACGCCCACGTGCAAAGCACCCACTTCCTCGGCACCGGCTCCTCGCACCCCTGCCTCTGGTCCCAGTGCGACAGCGGCACCTTCAACACCAAGCCCAAACTCTCCCGCCACCTGCACTCGCACACGGAGTGGAAGCCGCACGCCTGCCCGCACCCGGGCTGCAACCTCTCCTTCGTCACGCAGCAGCAGCGCGACGTGCACCGCAAGAAGCACACGGGCGAGAAGCCCTTCGCCTGCGCCGTCTGCGGCAAAGCCTTCGCGTACCGCGACTTGCTCAAATCGCACATGCGCAGCGGCGTGCACGGCGCGGCCGACAAGAAATTCGCCTGCGCCATCTGCGGCGAAGGGTTTAGCGACAGCTCGAACCGCACGAAACACGCGAAGAGCGTGCACGACCCCGCGACCGGCGTGCCGTGCCCGGAGGGCGCGGGCTGCGGGTACGTCGACACGCGGCGCGAGAAGCTGCGCCAGCACTGCCTGGCCGCGGGCCACGGGCTGGAGGTCGTGCGGGACGTGAGGGCCTGGGAGGAGTATTTCAACCGCGAGCAGGGGGCTAGGAGGGTCGGGAGGGGGAAGAGGAAGAGGGGGGTTGGGGATGTGGGGGGTGGCGTGGAGGGGGTGGTGGTTTGAGTGTTGGGTTAGTTAGCGATGGCGTTGGCCTTTTCTTTTCTTTTTCTTTTGTTTTCTTCTTTTCTTTGATTTTGACGTCCGAATGATACCTGATGTGTATGAGCCTGGGGCGTGATGAGAGGCTAGTCGAGCGATAAAAGCGAAGCGAAACGAAACGAGCGGGAGCGGGGTGGGTTTCTAGGTAATGGTGATGATGATATGATGAGATTTTCATACAAGCATCAAGGCGGCGCCGCCGGCTGTATGTGGGCCTTGTGTCTATGTCTATGTCCATGTATCCGCTCCCGTTGTTCGGAGCCAAAGTATTTATGATTATACCACAGCCATCTTGTTTGTTTGCAGCTCCTGCATGGAGCTTGATGTTTTGCACATGAGACTACTCTCCATGATCTTGTTGGCCATCGCGAGCGACTCCTTTGCTCTTTTGTCGATGACTTCGTGTGGTGCGATGGAGAGAGCCGACTGGATAGCCGGTTTTGCTTGATCCTTTTTCCTGCAGATTGCTCTGGCCGATGTATCTCAGGTTTCTGTTGTGGTGCTACCTGTTCTTCTGATGCCGGGATCGGTGGCGGTGCCGCCGAGAGGGCCTTCTCAGGACCAGGATCAAATCGAGTCTGTTGTGCGCTTTGGCTTGTGTGCCGATGATCGTTTTCGCGATGCCCTTCTATTTGGGAAGACTCTTGTTTCCTTAAATCACTCCACTTCAGAAAACCCCTCAACCAGAAGACGAAGACTGCGGTTCTGTGCTCCCCGCCTCGTCCTCTCCAGCCTGCTCCTCCTTCTCCCCATCCCCACCCACCTCATCCTCACCAACACTCTCCTCCACCGGCCCCGCCACCTCCATCATCTTCCTCCTCCACTCCGCCAACAACCCCTCCTCCGGCTTCGCATGCAACCAAACCTCATTCCCGCTCCCATCAAAACTCCTCCCCTGCCTCTCCGCCTTCTTCCTCTTCAGCTCCCGAAACAACTTCGGGCTAATACGAAACGCCCACTCATGCCTGATCTTCAGCCGCGCCGCAACCCACTTGTTCTTCGGCCTAAGCATCTGCGACGACGGGATCCGGTCCAGCGGCGCCGCCTCGCTCTCGAGGATGTTCTCGCTGTCGAACGCGCGGAACCCGCCCGTCATGTCCGCCGGCATGACCTGCCGTAAAAACTCGAGGGACGCATTGACGTTGATGTCGAGCGCGCGGCGCGGGGAAGCGACGGCTTTGAGAAATAAAGAGCAGAGATGGGGGTACAGCAAGGGGAAATCGGACTGCGAGATGTGCACTGTGCCGCGGACGGTCATGAGCCAGGCGGGAGCGGGAGAGGGGTCCGTCTGCGCTTCGTCGACGAGGGAGTCGACGGTCTCGAAGTTGCTGGGCCAGTAGGTGAAGGCCTCGCTGTTGATGGCTAGGATGGGGGCTTGGATGCGGTGGTCCGGGTTCTCTTCCGCTGGGGGGCGCGTGCCGCCGCCCCAGAGGTCGTAGATGAGTCCCTGAGTGTACTGCTGGAAGCGGCCGCCGTTGCGCAGCATTTCGACGACGGTGGCGGCGCCGAAACTGTGCCCGCAGGCGGTCACGTGGTCGAGGTCGATGCGGCCGCGCCAGGCCTTCCAGTCGACGCCGCGCAGGCCGTGCGAGCTGGCTCCGACGAAGCCCTTGCAGCGGAGGTTTTGCGCGGCGATCTGCTCGCCGTCGCCGGCGGCGATGATAGAGAGAAGGCGGTACGCCTCGTCGATCTCGGCAAGGCGGAGCTCAATTTGCGCTTCGCGGAGTTCTTTGTCGACGCCTTTGGGGTTGTTGGGGCCAGTGTCGTAGGGGTTGTCGATTGGAAACATGTAGTCCATGACGTCGTAGCCGCGCTTCTTCTCCTTGTGCCAGTGGTCCAAGCCACCGTTCTTCTCGCGCTCCTCACGACTGCCATACCCTTCTTTCGCGTGGTTGACGTACGTCCGCGGGCTCGACCCGTCTCTGTGCTCTACCGCGCACACCACAAACCCGTAGCTAGCGAACTCCCCCGCGAGACTGGAGTACATTGTTCGACTCCCTCCAAGACCATGCGAGAACATCATCAGAGGGAAGCGAGGTAGCTCGGCGGACCCAGGCGGCTTCGTGCCCTCAGTTGTCTTGACGCGCTCGCCTCCACTCTTCAGATTCGCCTCAGGTGCCCAGTGGCTTGCGATGCCCGCATTTCGATACGCAGGGAGCTTCGTAAAAAGCGCCGGTAAAAAGATCGGAAGCACAATACCCGTCGGCAGACCCGCGAAAGCGCCGTACCCCTGCGCCATACCGTACCGCGGCCGTCCAAGCCACAGCTGCCGCGAGAGCTTGTCGTTCTTGCCAGCCTCGTGGCTATCCATGCTGGCGGGGTAGTAAACGGTCATAAGGACGGTCTCGAGCTGCAGGACGTGCTTCTTCTTGCGTGTGATGCGGGACGAGATGACGCGGGGGTCGGCGGCGGGGACTTCGATTTCCATTGTCCCCACGCTGTATGGGCCTGTGTAGGTGGGTAGGGAGCGGCCGGGGAAGAACCATTTGTCGCGGATGCCGCGGGGTGGGCGTGGTTTGGGTCGTTTCGAATTGGGCGCTTTGGTGGTGTGCTCGGCGCCTAGCACGGGGTGTTTGCCAGGGAGAGGCATGATGATTGCGGTGCAGGTATTCGACGCGAAGGACAGGCAAGGGTTTCTTTGCTTTTTTCTTTTCTCCTTTCAGTTCAGTTTGGGCTCCAGGTGAGGTTCCATGAAGTGGCGGACGCTCCCAGGAGACGCGATTGATCGATCGCGCGTGCAGACCGCGTCAACAGGCGACACTCATGCTGGCGATTATTCTGTGCTCAGCTTGACCTACCATCGAGGAGTGACATTGTGTGTTGCATGCTCAATACAATAGCCAGAGTTCATCGTGGCTGTGCAATCCATGCTGACTTCACGTTCGTGCGGTTGTCGCGCTGAGCGCGCGGATGTCGGGTGTCTCTGGAAAGTCTGTCTCCCAACGGCATTGACGTCACATAGCAATGAATTTGTAGGAATGGCAGAACGGGTGAACGGTCTTTGTAAGTCCTCCTCCGCGGCCGATATTTACGATTTCTCATCACGATTGGATGAAAATGTAAGATCGACCCTGAGATTTGAAATAGATCTATCCGTCCGCGCCGTAATGGAATGAGCAGTTACGCTGGGCGGGAGTGTCATATGCAATTCCCATCTATTGACCGAAAACTCGGATGACAGTAAATTTGTGACCCTTTGGAAGAACAACCAATTTTGAGAGTTTGAAGGTGATAGCAGCACGGTGCAAAATCTTACATCTCTGGAGCAGATGGGTATCGACAGAGCTGTTGTATCGCAAAAGGAGTTCTCGTAGCCCAAGATGCGTACGAACTTCGGATACTGCAAGCGGTGGTCGGCTTAAAAACGTTGTGAAACGAGCCGTGCAACTTGAGTGGCAGAAAAGCACAAACCGAACGAGAATGGTATCCCGTAGTATAGAGAGCGAAGATATTGACAGCTAGGCGACCTGTGCCCCGGTACGCCGTTATATGCAGCTCTGAAGTCTGAAGTGAAACACACTCTCAGGTACAGTTTCACTGGAAATGGCTGCGCTTCCGAAAGCCCAAGACAAACTTCAATTGGCTCGTATCTGCAAGACGAGCACAATAATATCGACTACCGAGGTCGTTTGGGCATGCAATAATATTACACTTTCTTCAAGCCCAGGAATGAGGCAAGCACATGATAGGCTGAGACTTCACGCACACCGTCTTGGACAACGTCGCACCATTGAAGGGGCAGCTCGAGCACACAGCATGCAGTTTCACAGATCCTCGGAAGGGTGAAATGCTGTATGTTCAGTTCCTCTCCCTTTTGATCTTCCGCTATCCGACGCCAAATCCTCCGGTCTCGAACGTTGCGCACGGTTGTGAGCGGCTTCAAGGGTGCCCGAACACGAAAGCCCTTGTTCTCCACTCCTTTTGGGCATTTGCGAGATGATCCGGCTCGTCCGGGTTTGTGATCGTCTTCAGCACCGACGACGGAAGAACGGTTGCGCTATTAGTTTACGTTGCTGCGATTCAACGGGTGCAGCAACGCTTCGACATCGGTGGGCGCCGTGCCTGGATGCACGATACAACGAAATCACGAGCAGACGTCGCACAGACGCGACCGAAGCAGCACACCTTGCCTATCAGCACTTGCTGCAGTGCAAGGATTCGATTTCTGAAATACTCACAGGCTTGAATGCCGCGCGTGCCGAGCGAAAAAGTCTCACTTCGCGACAAATATCTGAAGAAATTGTACGCCGACTTGACTCGTATAAATTAAATCAACAATGCTCGAGCTCATGCACCCTTATCAGTGGAATCTATCCCAGGCACCCGCGGCACGCGGCACCTTCTTCCGCCACGAACGCCTCCGGCCAATGTTATCCCCCAGCTGGGCTTAGCGACCTGTCACCCGAGAACGCCAACTGCAGCGGCCCGCCCACTTGGCTGTAGGTCTCTTATCAGTAAACTTCGCGTCCACTCAGAACTCACGACTGCACCCTCATGGCAAAAGCACGCCGCGATGCGACATTTCACGCCCTGTCGATAGTTCGTTCCAGCTCCGGGGAAGCATCTCATTCTGGGGAGATCCTGGATTCGCGTACCTGAGTGCAGGCCACTTAATACGGCACCCCTGGTCCCTGGAGGTGATGGCTGCCAGGAACGAAGGCGAGTGGAAGAGGTAGGTTGTGATTCCAGCACTTAGCTACAGCATAGGAGGGCGCGGCGTCCGCATCCTAGTAGTGCTGGATCATAAAGCAATTATGTCTCCTGCTCCCGTCTCGCACGTCGTCGTATCTCCGGCGACACAATCTCTCCAGGCCGCGAACCCTTATCTGTGACAGTCTCGCATCTCGCAGCCCGCGCATTCATGATCCGACTAGAGGCGATAGAGGAAGCTCAATAACTCTAAGTCGCCCTGTGGCGTTCCTCCGTCTGATCCCCTGGTACCGATCAAAACCAGCCCTCTCTGCAAGGCTGTCCACCCATTGATGAAAGAGGCTTGACCACCGAACCGCGAGCGAGTCCTTCGATACGGCTAGGTGCAGATTTAACACCTTGGTTACACCAGATTGAAGCCTCCTCGCGCCACGACTTCTTCACGCTGCGACACTGCCGGCGCCACTTCTTCACAGGGACACAACCGCATACCGCCGGCTCCAGAGGGACCTTGGATGTGGATCTCGTTGTCCGCCACGCTCCTTTCAATTACATTGGTCTCGCGACCAATTCTTGAACGGCAATGGCGACGGTCGAATACAACGGCACGGCGCCTACTGGTGGCGATTCGCTCCGTGATGACTTGAACGTCTACTACCAGTCGGGCGACATCGCATGGATGCTCACGTCGACTGCTTTGGTGTTGCTCATGATTCCTGGTGTCGGGTGAGTGAAACTGTGTCGGTAAAACAATTCCATTGCTGACAGTGTTTTTCCACCAGGTTCTTCTACTCGGGCCTTGCTCGCCGCAAGTCGGCACTTTCACTCATTTGGCTTTCCATCATGTCTGTCGGCGTCGTCAGCTTCCAATGGTTCTTCTGGTAAGCCGACAGGATTGTAACAGTAGCATTCTCAGCATGCTAACATAAGAGCGTACAGGGGCTACAGTCTCGCCTTCTCGCACAGCGCTGGGTTCTTCATCGGCAATCTCGAAAACATCGGCTTCAGGAACGTCCTAGCAGCACCTAGCGTGGGAAGCTCCAAGATTCCCGATTTGCTTTTCGCGATATACCAGGGCATGTTCGCCTGCATCACCGTGGCCCTCGCCGTTGGCGCCGTCGCTGAACGCGGCCGCATGCTGCCTTGCGTGGTGTTCATGTTCATCTGGACGACAGTCGTCTACGATCCAATCGCATGCTGGACATGGAACAGCAGCGGCTGGGCCTTCAACATGGGCGGCCTCGACTTCGCTGGCGGCACCCCCGTCCACATTGCTTCCGGAACCGCTGCGCTCGCGTATTCCTACGCGCTCGGCAAACGTGCTGGCCACGGCACGCAAGCCCTCAACTTCAGACCTCACAACGTCACGCACATCGTCATCGGCACCGTCTTCCTCTGGGTAGGCTGGTTCGGCTTCAACGCCGGCTCCGCCCTCAGCGCCAACCTCCGCGCCATCATGGCCGCCGTCGTGACCAACATCGCCGCCGGCGTCGGCGGCATCACCTGGTGCCTCGTCGACTACCGTCTCGAAGGCAAGTTCTCGACCGTCGGCTTCTGCTCCGGCGTCGTCGCGGGCCTGGTCGCCATCACGCCCGCCTCCGGCTACGTGCCGGCGTGGTCGGCCGTGCCCTTCGGCATCATAGCGGGCATCGGCTGCAACTTCGCGACGCAGCTGAAGTATTGGATCTCCGCCGACGACGCGCTGGACATCTTCGCCGTGCACGGCATCGGTGGGCTGATCGGCAACGTGCTGACGGCGTTCTTCGCGGCAGACTACATCGCGCACCTCGACGGCGTCACGGAGATCGAGGGCGGCTGGCTCAACCAGAACTGGAAGCAGTTGGGCTACCAGCTGGCTGACTCGGCGGCTGGCATGGGCTGGAGCTTCGTGCTGAGCATGCTGATCCTGTACGTGCTGAACATCATCGGTGGCTTCTGGCCGGCCATGAGGCTGCGTGCCAGCGCGCAGGAGCAGGAGCTGGGGATTGATGATGTGGAGCTGGGCGAGTTCGCTTACGACTATGTGGAGGTTATTCGTGAGGTCAAGCCGCAGACGGTCGGGGAGGAGTACGACGATGATGTTGTGGAGGTGCAGAGCCAGCGGAGCCACAGCCAGGCGACGATGATCCCGGCGGAGAAGGGAGGTAGCTATCCCATGCGCGCTCTCAGTCGCGAGTCTGGTGGCGATGGAAGGGCGAGGTATGAGGGCGGAGTGGGCATTGCGTCGTGACAATCCAAGAAGGAAGGGCACGTGAGGTTACCTTCGGCTGTTAAGGAGGAGCAGGGGAGGCCTTAGGTTACCTTGTCACTTTCCTTACCTGTATTCACTTTTTTAATCTCAACCTCCATCCAAGTGCGTTCTCATTATCACACCTTAACCCGATCCTCCTATCAAACGGCCCGTCATAAGCTAAGGTCTGGCCCTCCTCCAGCCGCAGCAACCAGGCATCAGCTTTCCCAGCCCAGCGGGCGACCCTATGACGCAACTGCCCTCCATCCGCCCCTCGTGCCACCCTGCAGCAACTACAAGATAAACATTCCAATCTTACTTCCTTTCTTTCGACTAAACAATTACACGAAAAAACTCGAAACGCAGCTCATCATTGCAAACAACTCTCAACCCTCCAAAAAACCAACGAATCAGCAAAAATGCCCCTTGTCGTCCCCGGCCTCACGTCCAACAGCGGCGACGACAAGACCTCCGGCTGGATGAACCAGCTGATGGGCAAGAAGCTCGGCGACTCGTCGAACGAGACTGTATGTTCTTCTCCTTTCCTCATTTTCCTCAAGGCCTACCTACTCCAGGTGCTGTCCTCGCTTGTAATCCTGGCTAACACTCGCTCTCACCCAGACCTTCGCCAAAACCGACCTCCCCAAGGAGCACCGCGTGATCAAGGAGGGCGATATGTCGACTATGGACCACAAGCCTGATAGGTATGTTCACTTCCTTTCTCGGACGGTGGACTTGGTTTGGTATGAGGATGTGGGATGTGGGCTGACAGTGTGCGAACAGGCTCAACATTCACACGAGCGAGGATGGCACTGTCACGAAGGTCACGCATGGTTAAGCTTGTCATGTTCAGTGCATGCGATACCAAAATGATAGCTGGCATGAAAGGAACAGGCACGACATAGCAGTCATAATCGGTACGACGTAACGAGTCTACGCCTTTGCAGTTTCTCGGTGACCGCCGTTTATCTTCGCGGTCTACTTCCACCATTTTCCGTTGCCAGAATTCCCTTGCGACAACGCCTTAGAACCAAGGTCGTAGAGGATTGATACTACTACCCAGCCAGGAAGACCATCAGAGTACCAACAGCCAGTGGGGCTGGGTCCGGCCACCTTGATCTTCTGGTCGAAGGGCTGGACCCGCTTTCGTCCGAGCCCCACGTGCAGCTACATGTGATGACGGCTTGATAGATTTGAGCATTCTCGACCTCTGAAAGAAGTGCATAGTCATTGAGTCTGTTACATGATGGCAGAGTGGTCAGGGATGGTTTCAGAGGCTATAGCCTGCAGCATATCATGTCGTGAGTGTGTCTTTCGGCCGTGATAAGTTGACGTGGTATGTTCGACCATCGGCGGGATGTGGGATGCACGGTGACGAAAGGCGGGGTTGAGACGCTGAGATGATTTTTCTTTACAGCGCCGCAACGGGCTGATTGAGCATCAATTAGACAGCAATGGATCTGTAATACCTCTTTCGAGTGCTGCAATCCATTACTGCGCCGACATGACGACCCAGGGGGTTATCGGCCCAGTGGAAACATCTTCAAGAAGGGTTGAGAGTGGAAGTAGATGGCGGGGCACGAAAGTGGGACGATTCGCCGGCAGTTGCTGTGCTGAGCCTCGTCTGGAGCGCAGACCGTGAGAACGCGCGCTCAGCCAATCAACTCATCCCGCCAGCCCACAGCAGGCGCATCGGCTCAAGCCAGTGCCTGCGCCGCGAAAAAATCCCTAGGACCCTGCCCCGCCCGCCGCTCTATTTGACATTGTCCTCCCACGTCCTGACCACCTTTCCACACTCCCTCCATCCACCACTCTATACCCCTCCACCCTCAACACCCCCCAATACACATTCAAAATGGCATCTGAGCCCGCCAAGCAGTACAAGGTCGCCGACATCAACCTCGCGGCCTTCGGCCGCCGCGAGATTGAGCTCGCCGAGCAGGAGATGCCCGGTCTCATGGCCACCCGCGAGAAGTTCGGTGCTGAGCAGCCTCTTGCCGGCGCTCGCATTGCTGGCTGCCTTCACATGAGTGAGTTTGTCGTGCTCGATGAGCAGTTCCACCTGGAAACGCACGTTTGCTGACGTTTCTCCCCGCACAGCCATCCAGACCGCCGTCCTCATCGAGACCCTCAAGGCGCTCGGTGCCGAGATCACCTGGACCTCCTGCAACATCTTCTCCACCCAGGACCACGCCGCCGCCGCCATCGCCGCCGCAGGCATCCCCGTCTTCGCCTGGAAGGGTGAGACCGAGGAGGAGTACAACTGGTGCCTCGAGCAGCAGCTCAAGTCCTTCCCCTCCGGCAAGTCCCTCAACCTGATCCTCGACGACGGTGGTGACCTCACTGGTCTCGTCCACAAGAAGTACCCCGAGATGCTCAAGGGCTGCTACGGTCTCTCTGAGGAGACCACCACCGGTGTGCACCACCTCTACCGCATGCTCAAGAACGTCGGCAAGGAGCACGGCCTCCTCGTCCCGGCCATCAACGTCAACGACTCCGTCACCAAGAGCAAGTTCGACAACCTTTACGGCTGCCGTGAGTCCCTCGTCGACGGCATCAAGCGTGCCACCGATGTCATGATTGCTGGCAAGATCGCCGTTGTCGCCGGTTTCGGTGATGTCGGCAAGGGCTGCGCCGACGCCCTCAAGTCCATGGGTGCCCGTGTCATCGTTACTGAGATCGACCCCATCAACGCCCTCCAGGCCGCCATGGCCGGCTACCAGGTCATCACCATGGACGACGCCGCCTCCCAGGGCCAGATCTTCGTCACCACCACTGGCTGCCGTGACATCCTCGTCGGCAAGCACTTCGAGGCTATGCGCGAGGACGCCATTGTCTGCAACATTGGTCACTTCGACATCGAGATCGACGTTGCCTGGCTCAAGTCCAACGCCGTCGACAAGGTCTCCATTAAGCCCCAGGTCGACCGCTTCACCATGAAGTCTGGCCGTCACATCATCCTCCTCGCCGAGGGCCGTCTTGTCAACCTCGGCTGTGCCACCGGCCACAGCTCCTTCGTCATGTCCTGCTCCTTCACCAACCAGGTCCTTGCCCAGATCATGCTGTACAAGGCCGGCGACAAGGAGTTCGCCAAGAAGTACATCGAGTTCGCCCGCGCCGTCGAGGGCGAGGAGGACGCCGCCACCGGCCTCGTCAAGAAGGTCGACGAGTCCCAGCCCAAGAGCGACGTCAAGCGCATGGACGTCGGCGTCTACGTTCTGCCCAAGATCCTCGACGAGCAGGTCGCCCTCCTCCACCTCGACCACGTCAACGCCAAGCTCACCAAGATGACCCCGGCCCAGGCCGAGTACCTGTCTCTTCCCGTCGAGGGTCCCTTCAAGGCCGACATGTACCGCTACTAAGCGCGTCGCCCACGACAACATCCTGTCGGGCGTCGCCTTTGTTTCGCGCTGCATTCCTGTTTTTCTAAGCTACGCATGACATTCCCCCGTTTCCACGTGGGACGGGCGGAAAACGATTCAACATGATCTCTGTATTTCGCAAACGACTCCTTTTGCAACGATACCATGTGGGGAATATTATCCTGTCTTCAACGGCATTGAGCCCCGCGCGCGCGCTCCTGGCGGGAAGAGCGTGCACACGCGCGCGGCGGCGGAAAAAAGCATCGCATGGCGTCGGCGGAGTTTCAACAACAAGGTACACTTGTTTCCTTTTCCGTGTTTTGTTATTTCTTTTTGGATTAGACGGGAGGAAAGATGGAAGGAGGAGAGGGAGATACCACGGCTGTCCTCCTCGATCCTGGTCCTGGCTTCAACCCATGGACGGATGGGAGGGGCCGGAATTTAAGATAGATTCGATTGTATCGAACTGAATGTGGCGCATATGCGTCAGCGAACATTGCTGTTTCGATATCATTTCGAAAATCCCCTCCTCAATGTTGATAAAAGAGCGAGTCAACGCAGACCAGTGAGTGACATATCATGCAAGTTGGCACATCATTATGGCAGCCTTTGTCCAAACATCGCTTGTGAAGCAGTGATTTCTACCCAATATCTTGGCTCCCCAAAGAGAAACGAGAACAGTAACGCGCTCCTTTCTCTTCTAGACCACGTTGGCCGGAAATCTGCTCGGAGAGCCTAGTAAATCAAGCACCCCCGAAGATGTAGCAGGCATATGAATCCTGCAAACTCTCGGACAACAACGGGGACACCACGAGCCTTACTCTTGATTTGCCTAACCACACACATTGCTAAGGTTGACATTAATGACTGTATGCCTATCGCGGGACAACGAGCGTAAGATTCTGGACTGTGACTCGGACAAATTTCCACACGGAAGAAAACAAAACGGAGTCCAATCGAGCGCCGAGGCAAGACTTCTGAGCTGTTATATGCGAATCAGGTGCGTAAAATAGTCTGGTGTGGCATCGATTTCGGTCTATGGCAATTGGCGGTATGTGTGCTTGGAAAGACATGGATAGGTCTGGCCCCATACCATTCCGTGTTGTGACAGCTGATGAATCCCGTTAGGCTGGAGTTGAGCGTCATTCGGGCGTATTAGCGCATCGAGAGGGAGTCGACGATTGCCAGGTTGGAGATAGGATTGACATCTACTGAAGTTCAAGTTGAAGGGGAATTAAAAGAGCAAGGGCACTCCGTTCCGAGAGTGTTGAGAATCATCGAGATAATGAGGGGATGACAATCATGCACACGCAAGACACAGTGAGGGCGTGAGTATCGCGAGCAGGTGCTGGCGGAAAGTGTTGATTCCTGTTATTAATCGACGTGGGGGCTCCTTAGCAAATCCTCCAAGATCCGCTTCCTCTCGGCATTATTTAGGAGGGCCGCGAACGATATTTCCTCTAGGTATCGACCCAGGCTTTTCTGACCATCCAAATTGTCCGTGGACGAGACCTCGTCGTACTGCTTTCGCTTCTCAGTTTGGTTCGACGGCCGTTCAAGGCTATCAGTCAACCCGCTAACGTCCGTCAATGATTTTGTCCAATACTGTGTCGAGTATTGGAACACATCGTGACCGTGCTGACAGAGTGTGCTCGCGATCGCGAAAATGTGCTTCTCAAGTGCGGTCGACATCTCCTCGCTATAGATTAAGTCGCCTCTGGGTGTCCTCAATCTGCCGGTCTGTACCAGTATTACCCAATAGTACAGCATAAGATGCCACCAGCCATCCTGCGCCAAAGAATCATCGTAATTCGAAATCCATGTGTCTCGAATCCTTTTATGCTCCAGCAACATTGCAATGATGGAAGTGTTCGATGGCGCCGTCGGATGACAGTAAAGAGTACAAATCGCTTCGCGCATCACAACCCCTCCAAAATGATCTTCACTCAATACCAACTGTTGCCGTACAAATTGTGTAAACCCAAACGAGATGAGCAGGTTGCAAAAATGCAATACATTCCACGGGCTCATGTGGGCGTGTTCAGCCCAGATTAATCCTACGGCCTCGTATTCAGCAATCAGACTCGGCATGAGATGGGGTAACCTGGCTTTGTAGCAGTCAACATCGTGAGGCATGTCAGGCGCGCGATGCCAGGCAGCTGTATGGGGGCTCATCTCCCGGATCGCTTTGTCAAAGTATTGCACACGAGTGAAGACATGCTCCCAAAATGGTTCCGGATTTGCTTTGTGCAGATATTGTTTCAGGCGTTCACGATCTTCAGGAGCCCAGTGCGCAGTAGCGCGAATCATATCATCGCCAGTGGAGAACTTTTTCGAACGAGCGACACGTCTCCGAAGGACGTCGCAATGCCGAAGCCTTGGGAAGAGCTTCATCCGGGCAAGAGTGAAACGAGCGACGAAGTCTGGTCGCTGGAAGTGACCTGGGACGTGCTGGTCTAGAAGCGACTGTACGTCCGCACCCAATAAATAGTCGAGCACTGTACGATGGAAAAAGTTGACCTGACTATAAGCCAGATTTTCCCAGACATAGCTGAGATCCCTTTGTTCATCTTTGTTACAGGCTTTGACAGAGGCCGGGTACTCTGCACCCTGTGCAAGGATATGCAGGAGGTCCCTGCTCATGACTCCAATATACCGCCGGGTCTGGTGCAAAGACGACTCCAAGTCGTGAAGGGATAAAGACCGAAGTTTCGCTTCTGATGCGAAGTCTTCCTCCTCGGCTTCATTGCTGCTTAACAAGATGCTGAAATTCAAAAAAGACATGTGGAGTTGGCGGTTTTTCTGCGATCCGTATTCGGACAGGCTGGCCTTCGCCAGCAGCGTTGTGCATTTCAGGAATCGGGCAACGGCCGACTGATTGCGGTGGTCTATTCGCTCAAGGATCATGGTGGAAAAGAATGTCTTGAGATCGAGGGGAGTCTCATTGACATACTGACGCAGATCCTTGACTCCTCGCCCGGCTGTGATTTCCTGACATAGAGACCTGACAATGAAAACAGTCCAGAGGAAGACACCTTCTGCTCTTCCCGCGATATGCATGATCAGGTTGTCTGCGTCGCTTTGATGTTCACTGAACGGAGTCTGCAAGCCAGTGTCTAGCTCCGCTTCGATGAGCTTAGAAGAAATGTAGGACACCATGTCCGGAAATGTATACTCGTGAAGAGCTAAGCGGTTGCGAAGGGTCCCGAAATGTGTTTCAAAAGTCTGCCATGGCCGACTCGATACACAGAATTTCACATTGCAGTTGCGAGCAAGCTTTTCAAGGTCTCGAACCAGAGCCCCATGGTCTCTGGAAGGGCTGCATTCGTCTAGTCCGTCCAGGAAGAAGGCGAAACGTACACCTTTCAGCGCACCAAGTTTTCGAAGAGCGTCCAAAAGCTCCGCCTCCGTAAACGCCGAGCGCAGGCGTGACCCTTTTTGGGCCCACCACTCAGGCAACAGGATCGGAATAGCGTCAGGTATCACGCAGAGCACTGAGTACAACAACCCTCGCAACATGCCTTCGAAGTTTCTCTGCAAGTCATTGGGAGTGCTGTACCAAAAGTAGTGCTCAGCCACGACCAAGCGATTTGTGCCGGCCCAGGTACTCAAAAGGTCCTGCGTAGTAGGGTGTTGCGCCAGGAACTTCATGAATGTAGATTTTCCTGAGCCCGCTTTGCCAGTTATCCAAAAGATACCATCCTCCTGCTCGAGCCATTGTCCAAGGGGAATCTTTGAGGGATCGAAGGCCCACTCGCAGGCGGACTGGTCCAAATTGTGTATGGTGATCGATCTGCGCTCCATCTCTGTGTGGTACAGATGTTCAAGAATGACATTCTGTTTCGCGACGGGGTCCAAGTCTGTATCGTTCCCGCTCGATCCATAGTAGTGATTGTCACCGAGATGAGCCTGAGCGCTGCCATCGATTTTCACGCGTTTGTAGCGATGGCCAGCTGAGGAATTTGGCGACTCCTCAGAATCATCTGGATCTCTGTCTCGTGGTGGCATCCGTGCTAAAGTTGTCTGAAAGGCAAGCACTCAAATTGAGGCAGGCTGAGGAGCGAGGATGGAAAGCCCGCCATGGTCTCAAATAATATACTGCGATGCGGGTGTTCAGCTGACACGCTGAGCCTCGATGCTGCATTTGCATGCAGCCACTCGAAGCTCCGCATCCAATAGCTGAGCCACCAGCACATGTGTATCCCCCAAGCGTAGAAGCATGCTAGAAAACCTGCGTCTGCCGGAGCTCACTAAGGCAATTTCCTCGTGCGTTTGAAGTGCCATCAACGGTGGGGGCAATCCTCGAAAAGAGAGGCGGCAGTGAAACGTTGACTAGCACAGGAGGCGAACAAGCACGTTATATGGATTTGGCATTTCCCCTTTGCGACATTCTGAGGCCCTTTAGTTCTTCCCTAGATACCCTTTGGTTGTTCGTTTGACTCAGGTTCGTCCTCCACCGGAGGCGCTGGTGAGGAGGACGGCCTTGGGGTTTCCGCGGAGCCTCCCCGCAAGCCAAGGACTGATGAGGCTGAGCAGGCAGCTGCCTTGGTATGATGCATCTCACACGCTTCCGTTCTTCTTCTTACTACCTCCTCATGCAGAACATTCTGAAGAATGAGCGCAGCCAAAGGAAGAGAAAGCCCTATGGGCTCGCATTCAGCGGCCGAGGAAGGCCTCCCATTGTACGAGGAATTCCAGGTCTCCGAACCACAAGCCGACGCTCTACCGCCACCGAACGCCACACCAGATGAGGTCCGGGACTACTTGACCTCACTGCTCAGAAACAAGCATCACCTGCCTGATGACCATGTGCGTCGCGTCGTGGCCTGCTGGACAATCGGCACCGGTCGCGAGTTGCGGACCTACACGCCTCATATGTACCTTGGAATCTTCGGACGGGAAGACGGTTGGGCTCTGTACCGCGACATCAACCTGGAAATCTCAAAGTCGCAGAAGAAGACGTTCTGGGAGAAGCGCGGAATTTGTGAGTTTGCGCACTCACCCCTGCATATTCAGGACCATGTTAACCGCGAGCAGATATCTTCTCGGCCATTTCGTTCACCCTCATGTTCATTTGCGTTATGCTGCTCACACATGACGTTGACGAGACAGCCCAGACTGTGGCTGCCGTTCTCGTTGTACCGAGCATGGTAATGTGTGTTTCTAGCGTTGCCATTCTGGTGATATACCTTGTGGTTGGCGTTCCGTCTCCGGAAAAGCGGATCGAGAGAGACTTACAAGCGTGCACGAGAAGAGAAGGGTTGCCGGCAGCGTAGGCTGAGACACTTCAGCAATGCCCGAACAGCTTCGCGGCCTAGGCTTAGGTAGTGTTATCATCAAAGGCACCAGGGTTGAAGACCCCACAAGCATTGCGGCTCCGCTTGGCGACAACCTTATCTCTACTCCGCATTATCCGCCTACCTCACCATCCACTACCCAGCAGCTCCCCTACGAAGGTGCATGCCTACCACGGCCGCCGGGCAACGTTCCTTCGGCCAAACGACCTATCGGCCAAGGTGATGCCGAACTTGTCGCTCGATCAAGCTCGCCAAGCAGCTGATCTGTCTCTACCTTCCTCTTTCGGCTACCATGTGATATACCGATTGCTGCGGAACCTCTTTTCTCCCTTGCTTGCGAAGACGGCAGTGCGGTGGCATGCACTGGGTTGCTTTGTTATCGCGTGCGGGGTCGGAGTTGAGAAAGTAGATAGATATTTATATGAAAGGTGATGGCGTACGTTCGATGCCGAACATTTGTCATCTGTTTCTCTACTTCTTGTTAATGATCATGGCACCCAATGACGACCTGGTCTATCGCTCTCAGTCCACCGCCGAAGAAGACACCTTGGAGAAGCCAGCTTTCAACGATGGCGACAAAGCGCTGGAGTTCCTGCGCCGAGAGGCAGGAGATGGCGAAGCTGAGCTTGTCGACGAGAAGACGCTAGTGCGCAAGATCGATTTCATGATCGTACCCATCATGTTCGCATGCTACTGCATGCAATATCTCGACAAGTCCCTGCTCAACTATGCCTCCGTCATGGGCATCCTGGACGATGCGCACCTAGATACAGAGCAGTACGGCACGCTGTCGCTGATCTTCTATGTTGCTTTCCTGGCATTCGAGATGCCGCACGCATACCTCATGCAGCGCTTCCCGACAGCCAAGTATTTGGGTGTCATGGTGTGTTGCTGGGGTGCGGTCGTTGCGTGCACGTCTGCGTGCAGCAGTTATGGGTCGTTGGTTGCAACGAGGTTCTTGTTGGGAATGTTTGAGAGTTGCATTAGTCCAAGTCTGATTCTGATCACCTCTATGTGGGTATGTTGCGGTCTTTATGAAGTCAGAAAATCTAAAAACAGAGGCTACCAACCTTCGGCAGTACGTCTGAAGACCTGCATTGATCCAGCCATGGCTGGCTCAGGGAAGCCCGTCGAACGACGAGCTCTCGATCCACTAACACCCCACAGGTACAAACGTGACGAGCAACCCAAAAGAGTCGGCTTCTGGTACATCGGCGTTGGCACCGCGACAATCTTCGGCTCGCTCATGTCCTTTGGCTTCCAGCATTACACCGGCACGACCTTCAGTGCCTGGCAGATCATGTTCCTGGTCATCGGCTGCATGACCATGCTCGTCGGCAGCAGCGTGCTACTCTTCCTCCCTGACAACCCCATGACAGCCCGCCGCCTGACCCACGCTGAGCGCGTCCTGGCAGTCGAACGACTTCGTGAAAACCAGACAGGCGTCGAAAACAAGCACTTCAAGCCCTACCAGGTCCTGGCCTGCCTCTCCGACCCGCAGACCTGGCTGCTCTCCATCATCACGATCGCAGCCTCAATTCCCAACGGCGCCGTTGGCAGCTTCCAATCGATCCTCATCAAAGGCTTCGGCTTCACGAACTACCAGACGACTCTATTGCAGATCCCCGGCGGCGTCATCGCCGTGACGAGCGTACTGCTCGCGACATGGAGCGCCGCGAAATTCAACGCCCGCGCTGCCAACATCATCCTCTGGTCCGCGATGGGCGGCATCCTGGGCGGCAGTCTGCTGGCTTTCTTGCCCGAAGACAACCGCGCGGGCAAGATGGCTGGCAACTACCTGACGCACGTCGTGGGGTCTTTCTTGCCGTGCGCATACTCGTTCGCGGCGGCGAATACGGGCGGACACACGAAGAAAGTGACGATGAATGCGGTGCTGCTGATGAGCTTTTGTCTGGGTGAGTCTCCTGTTCGCTCTCTTAGATGTGCCTTCGTTTTACTGACGACTGACCGAACGATAGGAAACATCCTCGGCCCACTGACGTTCCGTGATAAAGACAAGCCGCTGTACGTGCCGGCGAAAGTGACGATTGTCGTGGTCGACAGCGTGGCGATTCTGACGACCGTAGTGCTGTTGCTGTACTACCGGTGGCAGAACAAGACGCGCGACCGCGCGAACCTGGCGCACACGCGGGACGTGGAATTTGCGGACCTGACGGACCGCGAGAACAAAGAGTTCAGGTACAAGTACTGATTATTGGGGAGGGGCCAGATCTGACTGGACAAGTTCTTGAAGTCGTATATAGAAATGTCGGCATTGATTTAATTCGTGCAACGCTCTTAATACTCGAAATCATCGTCCACGGCGGGACCCTTGTTCTTGCCCACAGACTCCTGTTTCCTGTACATCTCCGCCACCTGTCTGCTGCTCGTCGCGTCGTCTGGCTTCTTGTCCTCTCTGACCTGGATGAAGCGCGGGAAGCGCAGACTGACGCCCTTGTGAGTTCCGTCGCCGACCTCACTTGCAGCAGCGCGGTACCGCGGGCTGAGTGTCAGGTCAGCCGTCTTGACCTCCCAGACGAATCTCGGTTCGAACCAGACGTCAGGCTGGTCATTCTTGCCGCTCGAGTG
Source organism: Cladosporium halotolerans (assembly GCF_011745625.1). Classification (NCBI taxonomy): domain Eukaryota; kingdom Fungi; phylum Ascomycota; class Dothideomycetes; order Cladosporiales; family Cladosporiaceae; genus Cladosporium; species Cladosporium halotolerans. The sequence goes on along the minus strand of NW_027191463.1, from coordinate 488,653 downwards.
GTCGTAGAAAGGCTTCGGGCGGTCGATGACAAGCGGAGAAAGAGTCTCGTGCAGCTCGGCGAGCAGAGCTTCAGAAAAGCCGGTGCCGATGTTGCAGACAGTCTCGTACATCTCGGAGTTGGGGTTGTAGCAGGCGAGGTGAAAAGCGCCGTATACGGACGTGCGCTTGCCCTTGCCATAGTAGGCGCCGAGGACGACCAGGTCGAGGGAGTCGCCCGCGCCGGCAAGGTAGTCTTTCTTGACCTTTAGCCAGTTCTGTGAACGGCGAGAGGGCTCGTAGTGGGATTCCACGCCGTCGAGCATCTTCACCATGAGGCCCTCGCAGGAAGCTTTGACGGAGTCTTCGAGGAGGGTCTGGATCTCTTCGATCTCGCGTGTGTTTCCGAATTTGGCGAATGTGAACTCGCCTTCCACTTCTTCGAAGGCCGAATACATAAGGTCTCGACGTTCGCGGAAAGGCTTGTTCACGACGGCTTCGCCGTTCAGGTAGAGCAGGTCGAAAGCAAAGACGCAGACCTTGACTTTGATGTCTTCGGCCTTGACGTCCTTCCTCTTGCGGGTCATGAGCTGCTGGAACGGCAGAACGGTCTTCTTCTCCACATCCCAGGCCACTGTCTCGCAATCAAGCACGAAACTCTTGGTGCCCTTCTTGACCCATGTTGGCAGCTTGCCAAGAATGTCAGGGTACTTCTTGCTCAAGTCTTCGCTGTTGCGTGAGAAGATGTTTGAGACTCCGCGTTCCGTCTTGCCAGCTTCAGGGGCAGCTGTGGCGACGAAGTCTTGGTCGGCGTCATGTGCAACGAAGTGGATCTGTGCCCTTTCGCCATCGTATTTGTATTCGCAGGTGAAGTCCTTGCCTTCGAAGCGGTCCAGAACTTCGCCGATAGACTTTGTGGGCTTCGCCAGCATAGGCTTGAGGGGAACACCGGGCTGCAGCCTGCAAGCCTCCCTTAACTTCCAGATGCCACCCTTAAGAAGTGCTGGAACAATCACTTCGTAGGCTGGCAGCTCATTGTAGACAGCCTTGAAAACCTCTTCGCCCTTCTTGAGCTCAGCTTCGGAAGGCACCTTGTTGCTTTCCTGAGATACGGCGTGGAAGACCATGGCATGGGCCAGCGACACCTGGACAGTCTTGTCGGCAAGACCAAGACGCATTTTGCCTTCGAGAGCGCGAATGATGTATTTCGCTTCGCTAGGCCCACCCTTATCTTTTGTAATGTCGACAGTTTGGCCCTTCGCGAGGTTGGTGTCGGCGGCAGAAAGCAGCTTCTTGATCCCGTCGACTTTCCTTCCTTGTGATCCCTGGCCTTCCACAGTGGCGATCTTCATCAAGCCTTCATGGACACCGCGGACCGTGAGCGGTTTAGGTTTGAACATAGTTGGCTGATTTTGTCTACTCTTCGCCGCGACAAGCCCAAGATCACCAATCTTCTGTTGGTCTTCCTTGATGATCTTAAGGTTGCGTCCAGTAGTCTCGCCAATTGCCTTCATGATCAAAGACTCGCCGATACCGAGCTCGATACCAGCATAGTCGGCCGCGAGCTTTCCAATCATGAGCAGGACTGTTGGCTGCAGATCCTCCGGTGTCAAGCGAGCGACTTGTCGCATGAATGCCGAGCAATGTGCCATGATCTCCAGACGTTTTGTAGTAAGCTCGATCTTGGAGAAAGTGGTGCATAGTGCAGCGTATGGAACTGGTTCGCCAGCCTTCCAGTCGGGATACGCATCTTTACTGGTAGATTTGAGAGTACTCTGCACTTTCGCCCGAGCCTTTGCCGCAATTTCAGGCTTCTCTTCTTCTGCATCTTCCGATTCAGCTTCTGATACCGAAGCGCTATCGTTCGCATTCTCGGCGTCATCCTCGGCAGGGTCTGAAGCTTCTGTTGCGGCAGCTGCATTGCCATTTGATCGTTTGGGTGATCTGCATCGAGGGGTCTTCTTTCCAGGACTTCTTTCACCAGACGATTCGCTATTCTTGGCCTTCTTTGCTGACGATTTTGTGTCTTCGGCTTTGGGAACAATTCTGGATTTCTTCGCCGGGCGAGGTTCTTCGTCACTCTCCTCCACTTCTTCTTCTACAGGCTCGCTCTTGATGGCCGTCTTAGCTGTCGTTTTCTTCACAGCGACGCCCTTCTTTGCCTTGCCATTTGCGGCCGGCTTCTGTCGCTGCTTCTTTGATGGTGGCTCTTCGACATCGCTCGCAGACGCGTCCTCTTCGTCCTCCTTACCCGTCGCTGTCCGCTTTTTCGAGGGCGAAACAGAAGCTTCCACGCTGTCCTCTGGTTCAGATACATCTTCCTCTTTCTTTACAGGCTGCTCATCCTCCATCTTAACATCCTCATCTTTGACCTCGCCGTTCTTCACGTCAGCATCCTCTGACTTGCTTGCGCCCGAGACCGCTTCGGCTTCATCTTTCTTGGGCGCATTCTTGGTGAACTTCAGCCTAGATTGCTGCGCGACAGGCGCCTGTCCGCCCGGGTTGCCGAAGAACTTTCTGCCAGGGTATTAGTCTGATTGATCGTTTATTCCAAGGCAGCAGATCTAGGCAGGCGTTCATACCCGAGAGTCTGCTGTGTTTTGACATACCCCAATGTAGCCTGCTTCGGCGCCATCCTTCCGGTTCTGGCCTTGGTATGCTGCCAGCGTGCTCGAAGTTGGTGGATCGGTTTCGCGTCGCCAGGAGCTTTGGGAGAAGGTTGGCGGAAGGGTGTTTCACCAGCGTGGTGTTTCGGCGTGAGAGAGCTGACGCGTGCGAGAATATGACGGCGAGAGCCTGCGATCATAACACAAGAACAGAAAAGAGCGAATGGCGAAGAGTGGTCTCGTTGTTTGTGCAAGAAGCCCTCACGGCGCAGGCATCGATAGGCAGACGGGCCAATCCAATTTAGCTCGCGTCGCGTCCGAAGCGTGAAGGCGGCAAGCACGCGTAGATGACGTCGGGGACTTGTGAGGCGAGCTCCAGCGAGCGCCTCGGAACGGCTGGACATAGCTGTCGCCTTTAGGCACAATAATCTTCTCTAGACCAACAACACTGCTTGCACCGAATAACAACCAATACTGCACGACAAGAACGCAAGTCACTCTGGCGGGTTTATTCTGGAAACGCAATCCCCCTCAAGACCTTCCTCCATCTCCGCCTTCACCACCACCACCACCCACGCCTCCCCGTCTCATCATGTCCCGAACACCGGACCAACCACCCCTCACACCACAGTTCTGCTTTAACCAAACAGCCCTACGAGGTAGGCTTCAAGCCCCACGCAGCACCATCCCAAAGCTCACAGCTCATACCCAAGCGCCCCAGACTTCCTGCGGATAAGCCGCACGGCCGTAGACGACACGATCAACCAGAACCTCAACGCTCTGCTGACGCCCGGCGCACAACCCTTCGACCCCCTCTCGACGCAATCGCAACAATCGCGCCCCATCGGCCGACGGCCCATCGCCGGCGCCGCGTGCGCTGAGTTCAAAGACCGCGTGCTTTTCCCCTCGTGGCAAGCGCGCAGCGACGTAATAAACTACTGCGCGGGCGTCGCGACGTCGCCGGACCCTGACGATCCGGATCATGTGCTGCGGCAGGTGGAGGATGCGCGGGCGCGCGAGAGGGAGGTGAACGAGCGGCTGGATCCGTACAGCGCGAGGTACTTTCCGCGGGAGGCGAGGACGGAGGCGCTGGCGGCGCTGATACGGAATGAGAGGATGGTGGAGAGCATTGTGCGTAGCAGGACGTGGGGGTTGATGGGCGAGAGGTGTGAAATGGAGCCGCAAGGATTTGAGAAGGCGCTGGATGATTGGAGGAGAAGGAAGGCGGAAGAGTGATGCGCTCGCAGTTCAAGAGCTATTCTGCTTGGTTTCGTGAGCGTATATAGCGATTTGGTGATAGAGCGCAAGGGATCTACATCTTTGTTACTCGCTTTCGAACCAGTGGCTTGGATTCAAGCTTGAATCATCTCGCTTTGGTCTCTACAATCGTAAGGTGATGCGACCAATTTGATCAGTGGTTTGTCGCTGTTACTCCACGTTTGAATTTCTCGAATGTGAAAGGGAGCATACTGATATGAGACACTAGGCGCCAGCAGCTTATCAGACTCACCTCAGTAAATCTCAGGCCTCATTTGATTAACACATCGATTATGTTTCACTCCCACGAGATCTTAATAAGAAAATAACTGGCCAGAGAACAACCGTACGTTTGCTTCCTGAAGATTGATAACGACACAGGATCCTTGAGACAGAAGACCGAATAGCTTGCGAGATGAGGAATATGTGTACAGAAGCCCCTTCCTAGTAGATACAAGACTACGTCTTGCCATGCCTGTGCTGCTCGTAGAAGAAAAGGAACAAAGAAAACAAAAGCAGCTGGAGTAAACCAAGTCCCCAAAAGAAACGACTGGGCAAGTTTTTGAGCGAGAGCGCTGCGAGCCTCCAATGCCAGTAAGAAAATTTTCGCGATGGCCACGACTCCGCCGCTCCAAAGAAGCGCAGCCGATGTGCTCATTCGTAAGACGTGCAGGATGGCAACGCAGCCATCTGCAAAGAATCAAAGATGTAGAAGAAACGTGCAAGTAACAAGGGTATATGTCGGGATGAAAGTGGGTGGCCGCTTTCCTTTCGAGAGATTCGGGGACATCAGAATATCGCGTTTGACTGGGCGAGATTGTTCTTGATGTTCTTGGTAGCCAGCCGTCAAGACTTTGAGAGTATTGCCGTTTGACTCGTGGCAGGTGGAGCTACTTCTAGCTGTCCGGCGAATCCACAAGGGGTTATTGGCTCCTTTCGGAGAGCCAAATTAAAGGATTATGTCCAGTGAAGTTTCCGTCATTAGCGGAGACCGATGACACTCTGCCACAATTGTTAGTAGTGCGCCTTTGCGATCAATTCGAGTGACTGAGACTCTTACCATCTCGAGCGTCCACACGCGACGAATCCAGACCTTCAGCTTGCCTGGCACACCCTCGACGTCTTCAAGCTCAACGCCTTCCCACCAGCATCGCCGGGCCGGTTTCCGCCAGAACAAAAGCAGCTTTTGAGCCATGCCAACGGCGTTGCTGTTAGCTGCCGAGTCGCCACGAATGTCAGTACGCAAGCGCGCCAATGCAATCGAGCAGATGACGGCCTTGTTGGGTTCGGCGGCGCGATGGCCCCAAGTATCTGCACGGTCAAAGCCACTACGCAGTGAGGTCAGTCAAGATCACAGAAGACGTCGACAAAATCAGGCTTACCCAGCGGTCAACATCTCGATAAGGTGCTGCTCAGTGGTACCAGGTTCCTCGCTCTTCCGAAGTCCTGAAAATATACCGTCGTGCTTCAGGAGAGCCTTGCCAGCAGCTCGCTTCACCTCGATCATCTCGTTCTGCTCGATGTCTTTGCGTGGCGGAATGCAGTAAAAGTCCAGATCTTCTCGCAGCACAATGATTCCGGCTCGGTCCTGCAGCATGTCACGCGCATTGCCTTGCATGGGTTCGATAGGCATAGTGTTAGGTCCGGAAGGGTCCTGGTTGGCCTCGTCTTGAGACTCATCCTCAGATGACTGAGGAATAGTCTGGGCGACATGTCGAAAGAAGTTGAGCATATAGTGGAGCGATGCGGGGTCATACTGTGAAAGATAAACAATGTCAGATAAGAATACGTCGTTGTTGCACATGATGGTTTCAATTTCGCGAATTGAAACAGATGAGCGTTTTGCTTGGGTGATGGCGGGCTGGCTTACGTCGACTGGATATACATCTCCATCGTGGTAACTGTTCATGTGACCGTCCGGCAGGAGTCCATTGGGGAAAAGCGAGAGGAGAACAAACTCAGGAAGAGTAAGGAGCTCATCACGAGAAAGTGTGAATCGGTCGCCGCTACACGTTGTCAGCCAGGGCCAGTCTGTGATGAAGAGTGGTTAACAAACCGTAGATCAAGCGTGATGTTCTCGTCGGCACCTGTGTTTCCCGTTAGCCTCCCTGCACCCCCCATCTTCGCATTGCTTCCAACATACCTCCAAGCGCAGTGTTGATCGGCGCAGGTCCGCCCTGCTGCACCTGGGTGATGATGCTCCCTGCCGCAGCCATGACGTACGTAAACCCGTCTAGCGGACTCGAACCCTCGGTGTAAGGCGGTGGTGGCTCTCCGTCGTCTAGGTCCTTGCTTGCCTGTCCCTCTTTTGTATCTCTGGGAAGCGCAGCTTTTGTATCCGCAACAACAGAGCTCGCGGCGGCTTCGAGGGCAGCGGGTGTGGTAGGAGCGTCGACTTCGGATTCTTCGAACGGCGGCGCAGGGCCTGAAGGTGGACCAGCAAGAGCGGTGAACGAGTGTGAAGGCTCAGCTTGGGTGACTAGAGCGCGGTATGGGTCCTCAGAAGAAGGCGCCGGAAAGTACCTCGAGGGGAAGTTGTGGGCGGAGAAGGGCGGCGGCGACTCGGTCGCGGAGGACGTTTCGTCCTGGCGCGCTTTGTTTAGAACGTTCTCGAGATTGAAATGCGCGTCTACGTCGATCTTTGGCGGAGGAGCTGGTGTGTGGCTGCGAAGTGAAGGAGTGGTGTGGACGGAGGAGGTGTCTGAATCCACCTTGCCGGTAGTGGGACGGTGGTGCTTGAGGAGCTCAGCTGCTTGAGCGCGTAGCTACACAGTGCGATCGCCTGTGATGTGTGGCACGGTCGGTGGACGCTATTGCCGCATGCGGGTGCAGTCGGTGTTCACAACGCGTGATGTTCGGGACATGGGGTTGGCAGCAGCAGCGACGTCGAGGTGCTCGATCCAGGCGCAAGGTCACCCCAGCCAGCCCAGCCCGTTGCGACACGGGACGAGGGCCGAGCCAGCGCTTAACGAAGGCCCCGTGCTCAAGCTGAAGACCTGGCGGCAGCGACATCGACGCCACATCATTAAACTTGTGCATATCCTTGATACGGCAGCTTTATTCAGACTTGTATAGAGGCACTCTCTACAAAGCATCATCCAATGAGATCAAATGTCAAAATCCTCCCAGCGCTGACTCAAAGCCTGCCTCAACCACGAAACTAATGCACCGCATCTTGTTCAAGTGACGGCACGATCTGCAGCACGCTGGCGATGTTGCATTCTTGCATTGGTTGCAAAGTTTGAGCATTTCACAAATCTCCACGACCAAAATGCAGGTCCCTTGTCGCATGGCTCGAGCCGGTATGCCTGGTACTGTTGCCCGTGATGAGGTTGGTCGCCTCGCGAATATGCTGGACGGCACGCAGGATGTCCTGAAGAGTGACCTTCTCTTCTTTCTTGGCCCATCCTAGCTCGATCGGAAGGCGTTCGTTTTCTGGACTCACTGTCAGCGATGCGTCCAGGGGTAAACCACCAGTGGCGTTCCACACGAACCGAAGAAATATTCGACCAGAGCCCTGTCCGCTGTGCCCTCTGTTGAGTTCCCGAATGCAATGATGGGCGCAGCAAGCTCGCCAAGACTGAACTGTTCCATCGTGCTGGTGAAGGTGTACGTTGGGTTATAAGCCCGAGAGTCGATCTGCCGGGCAAGCTTGGAATTTGCGAGCATCTGTGCAGAGAGGACAGACGATGTCCAAAAGGCTTTGGATGATGCGAAGACTGAGGGATTAAAGAGGTGATTGGAGCCGTAATATGCATCGAGGCGGCTGAGGCTTGCATCGTGTTCGAGGATGTTGTGCCGATTGAGCTGGTCGCTTCAAAGTAGCTTTGTCAGCATTAATCCGACACACAAGATCAACGCTCTATTCCGTACTCACAGTGTGAACCAAGTGGCATTGGGATCTGGATTGGCAGGAAGAGCCATCTCAAACATGGTCTTGGCCAAGGATGTGTCGAAGTTGAGGCCATCTCCTAAAGCCTTGATAACATGATCTTGAGTCAAATTCAGGCCATCGCGGTGGAGGAAGCCGTGGTTTGCCAACGTGTTCATCATAGGACATGGACCTCGTGCTTCGCAAAGTCAGTTTGCTTTGCGGCTCTCCGTGAAATCAATCAGACGCACCATCGCTGTCGAGAGCAGGGTGCCATTCTCCGGGCTGGGCCTGGCTGCTGGCAAATGCGAGACCCAGGCAAACGCTAGCGACCAAGAGAAGATTCGTTGTGTTGGTCATCTTGGAGTGAGATGTAACTGATCGGCTTGTTGGCTGATGAATCGATGTCTGACAATTCGGTGCAGTAGGGTAAAGGACGTACACATTGGCAATTAACGGTGAGTGTGAGAAAGTGTCAAGAGAGAATTGTGCATCCTATAGCTGCGCCATTGCAAGCGTATAGAGTTGAATCTAGTAGAACGATTCATTGTCAAACGCGACGTTGTCGCTATACATCATCTTTCTGCCGTCTTGACCCTTCGACCAATGATACTATGCCGATTACCGTCGCAAGGACGCATATTTAGACTTGGCAATTGCAGACGGCGTTTCGCAAATTTTGCGAGAACGTCGCGTTGCATATTGCAGGTGGGTATAAAGGATGGAGTAGGTTCCGGCCTTCGGGAAAAGCGCGAGGACTTCGGGCTTGCATTCGGGCTTGGGTTTGGCGATGGAAGCCGCTCAATGGTTCAAAATACCTACATGTGCCATTTCTGAATAAGCAACTATCACATGCATTCACCATCGAGCGTTGGACTCTTGTCACAAATTTCAAAGCTCCAGAGAACCCCCGGGAGGGCAGGAGTTCCCATCATGACAACGACGTCAGTATCGCCACAACTACACAGGCAGACCGCGACCTTGATGATCGCAGCGAACCAGTTCTGAGTGTTTGAGTAGCTCGGGTCAAGGAGCGCGACACAATGGATGACTGCCAACGAGTCTTTCCTGAATCACACATGATTGAGTATCAACATCTTGTTATTTAGTCGTCTTTGTCCTGGCGCCATCAGTCGCCTAGCGGCCCTTCAAATCTCGTGCATGCCTGCGACGATACCAGCCCAAAGCCGCACCATCAACAACGTCTTGACCATCAGCAATCATCCAACTTACGTTCCTCTTTCCTTCGCTCCGCAGCCTCACATGCCACTCGTCAGCAGTATCTGTGATGATCCAATTGTATTTCTGCTCCAGAATCCAGCCAAAATCGGATCTGTAGTCGTGGCCGTCTGTCGATGCGTTGCCCACCAGACTGTCCAGCAAGACAGGCGCTTTGTTGTCCTGGAACACGAAGTTGGAATTATTCACGCGCAGGTCTCGGGGAAGAGAGTAGTTCGCTGTGTCGAAGCTGCGAAGTTACGTAAGTGATCTGGTACATTTTGAGAGACGGCTGGATCCAGCTTACAAGGTCACATTGTCCGTATTCGGGTAGGTGAAGTCGCCGGGCGCAAAGCTAGAAATCCATGTAAGCTAACACTCGTAATCAGTGTGGACGCTCCAGTATGACATACAAGGTGCCTGCTGTGCGAATGGAAATGTTTCCATTCTTTGTCTCGTCGAGAAGATTCTGAATAGGCCCACCCACAGAACGCAGCTCAATCTCCGCGCTGATGGTATAGTTCGTCTCAGCAAATTTTCGGAGTGACTCGAGCTGATCGAAGTCGTCCTCGTATGCAGGGTCATACACTGGAACGAACGCAAGCTGAATGCCATTGTTGAAAGCATCTTGGACCCAGGGGAGCGCCTCAAACTCTTCCGGCGTCTGGTACCACACGCTTTGAAGCTTGTAGATGCACCACTCATTGGCAGGCACGCCTGCCCTGTTGGTAAGGTGCTTCAGCGCCCAGTAAGCTGGCTCCACGGCATCTTGATCTTTAAAGTCTAGCTCGAGAACCACATTCATGCCAGAGTCGTGGATACTCTCGATCATCTGCGGGAGACTGGGAACATATTCATCTCGCACTCGGCCTTGCTCGTCGCGGAGATGCAAATGCTCGACGCCGCCGGGACCCGTGAAATTCAAGTCGATCACTTTAGGGTTGTAATCTTGGCCAGTGAAAGGATTGTACGCCGCTTGCCCAGTTTGCTCGCCAATGTCTGTGGTACGCCCAAGCCCGGAGTCGTGGATCATTGGCAGTTGGCCGTCAGCAGATAGGTGGATGTCGGTCTCAATACACTCCAAGCCTGCCTCGGAAGCACGAAAGTATGCGTCGCGAGAGTTCTCAGCAGTGCCATTCCACTTCAGACCGCGGTGAGCGCAAAGTACAGTGAGGTCGTCATGCGGCTCGCGGAAGGCTTGGATAATCTTGCGGACATCGAAGGGCTGTCTGGCAGCAATTGCACAGACAGGCAAAATCACGAAAGCAAACAAGATGGGCACCATGATCTTTTGAGACTCTTAGGAAATCTTGCGAAAGAGTGTCGCTCAAACGAAGATGATGTACCCACGATAAAGACAACAATTTATACTTACCTTCTCCGAGCTCCATTGGGTAGCGGCGAATGTCGAAACCCCGTCAGCCCTTTCATTTAGGCAAAACATTCTGTTGTCAGTGACGTACGATACGAGCCACGTGCATTCTGAAAGCGATGGGAATGGAGGTACAGATGAGTGGAGTAAGTTGTGATGGTGACAAGTTTAAAATTCCAAACCACGTACGGAGAACGCCGGTCCTCAAAGTTTGACAACCTGTCAAACGGAAGAATCCCAAAATTAATAGTTTGAATGGATTGCACGTTCGGCAGCAAAAAGACATCTCTGTCGATGAGACGATGAAGAGCAAAAAGACGTTGGAGGGCAAAAACATACAACAGGCGGGATTCCCAGATGGTCACCCACTCTAGTACTAGTCGCCCGGTTCAGTGCTTATGTATGGCAGAGCGGACGGGATGCCCAGTTTTCACTGACCTGTGGTCGTATGTGTTAGGTGTAATTTACTTCAATATATATAGTGTGAAATATTGGTGAAAACATGGGATTGCTCTCCAACCGATGGAGCACTATCCATTTCGTGCAACCCCTTACACATCGTCCGCAGTTCGCGTGCGTTGCATATTACCCGCCATCTTGGCCAGGCTCGCCTAATTGGAAGCTATTTTGATCTCCGCCTAACCACTACGGCCAATTCGCAGCTATCTCAACGGTGCCGGATCGGAAATCGCTGTACTACAGACTACAATAGCTTGCCTTCGCACGACTTCTGTTGACGAGTAAGTGGCATCGCATAGTAGTATTACCAAAACAAAATAACCACTGATAAGCCGGCGATAGAAATTCTCCATTCGCTATGTCTCAAAACCAAGACTATATCAAAGAGGACCTGGAGAACATGGTCGACGATGGCGATTACGAGATGATCGCGCTTATCGTACTTGACGACATGCCTATCGAGGTAAGACACCTGAATATTTGCCGGGTAGGTCGGTGCTAACTGGGATATGCCAGGCCATCAACAAGCTTCTCCATGACAATGAGGAGCACAGCTACGCTCCGAGGCTGTTACTGGCAGACACGTACGACAACATACCTGATTATGACGGTGACGGCTTGAAGGGAACTCCTCCAAGTGTTGATGCCAGCTGGCGATCTCCGAAGACCGTCCAGGATGCGGTAGATTGGATGCGCAGTATCCCCAAGCCTCCAAAGCCCATCAACAAGACATTCTGCGCCGCTGTGAAGAAAGACCTGTACGAGGAGCGTGGCAAGATCCTCATCTGCAAGTGGGTCGAGGATGCAGAACCGCAAACCATAACCTACTCTGCTGGCATGGTGGGAAGTTTCGTCGTCAACTTCAGTCGCGGGGATTGGGACGAATCTTGGCGTGAGAACAACGGTATACCGCACCCTCCTGAATCCCCGTAGACTGCATCCGAAGTAGTGATGTACATTATTCATCAAAGCCATATCATTTGGGGTTTTGAAGAAGCGAGCACTGCAAGCTTGTAGCCTGTAATCTCGGTTCTGTGTAATCTCTGAACTGTAGCTCAATTACCTCGCGAAACGGAGCAACACGTGATTCCAGAAGCTAGAATCTGGTATTCTGTTCGCACCGCAGCATGTCAAAACTTGGGGTATATGCGATGCCATATCACGTGCATGTGGACTGGAATGATGAGCAGCGCAGGGCCAGGCGAAAGACTAGTCGTCTGACTGGTACTTACCCAAGCTACTTGAACGATCACTGACATCCCAATTGCTACACCGCTATTGAAGTCGCAGATGCGAAACGAAAGTGGCTCTGCCAAACCGATCCTTCGGCAAATCCATCCCTGACAATGCTGCATTTGTTTAAATGACCTTCTATAAATTCTGCTTCCTCGTCTGAAGATCTAAGATGTAATCTTGTTACCAAAATCTGTATTGCATACACCTCTCGACCGTGGAGACCTCCTAAATCGTCCAAACCGATTTTGCATCTTGTCTATATACCACGGAAGACCCATCAACCAAAGACCACGCATCGATCGCGACGTTACGACCAGGACCGGGCCCAATCATGACCATCCAACAACCGCAAATCAGAGCCCAAACACATTATAGTGAGCCCTTCAATGCTTATGTTAGCCTAGGCTTGTTTGTGGTGTCCCTATTACTGGTCGTCGGCATAATCATGGCGGCAATGGTCCCTGGAGGAGATTTAGCAATGGCAATCACCGTTATTCTGCTACTCGTTCTCTGGACATTCGACATGGCGTTTGTTCTCATGACTAGCCCTTCCGTAGGTTGTCCCAAGCGAGAACTCTACCACTTGCAAGGAGCGGCACTTCCGGTATACACCATTCGACCGCTTTTTGGAAGGAAGAAGTGCGAGCGAACGGGCGGTTTGCACTTGTCCAGGTTTCACGGTCATGTGGTGGACCTCAATGCTCCATACGTGCTTTACACTTGCTTTGGGAGAGAGTTCCGAGTGCGATGGGAGCCGGCCTTATGGGTTGTCGACTGGTGATGAAGAACTTGACTTGCTCATCCATGCTTGTGTTTCTTCCAAGGGTTTTCAGCAGACTCCTCGCTAGAAAACATGTCGAGACTTTGGGAGCTCACCTAAGATCTGCAAATGTGGCGGGATCATGGCGAGTTCGGTAAAGAAGCTCGGAGAAAAGCATTCTGGTAACCAAAAGCACGATTCACGGAACCGTAATCGCAGCGCGGAAGGGAAAAGATCATGGTTAATGGCACTTTTTCGGCCTTTTGATTTCATTCCGTTGAGTGGCCTCGCAGCTCTTATCCGACGGGTATATAAAAGTCTCGTGGCATCATATCCATGCCTTGACTTCTTGTTCAAAGCATGCTTCCGTAATTACATCCAAGCACCCAGATCATGATCCATTGCGTACAACTTAGATAGCAGAGTCGTGCTTGGCGAAGGTGCGGGCGAGAGCCTCAAAGGACTCGACGACGTCCTTGAATGTCTGCTTCTGCTCGGGAGCGATCTCGGAGACCTCGTTGGCGGTGGGGTCCTCGTCCTTGTTGGCCCACTGGATCTCGAAGGTGTTGAGCTCGAAGTAGACATTGAGTCCGTAGACGTCCTTGGTCATGTGAGAGGGGAAGCCTCTAAGCTGGTTGACTAGGGTCATGAGCTCGACAACGTCGTCCTTGGGGACATCACCAGCCTTCTCAGAGGACTTGGTGCTGCCCTCATACTGCGACTGGCGGATGGAGGCGGGACGGTTGGGCTCGCCAATGACCTCAATGGTCTGTGTGGGCTTGCCTGGGTATAATGTCAGTCATTGGAACATTAAACAATGGAATATTTGGGAGGCTTACCCTCAAAAGGCTTGTTGAGACGGATGGTGAATTCACCAGAGGGAGGGGGGGCCATGGAGCGAGGCATGTTGATGTTTGTTTTGTGGTTAAGTATTGGTGAGATGAAAGTTTTCGTGAGAGTGAAGATTCGTTAGAAGGTCGTAAGAGATTGTAGTGTAGGTAGCAAAGCGAAAACTGCAAGAGCAATGTCGCGTGCCTGGTAAATGTATGTCTGGGACAAAATGTAGTTTGGTGATGATGTAAACGGCACGTCAGATTCAACACTCCACTTTCTTTGCGGCGTCTCTTCGCAGACAGCAGTCCCGCGCAGACGATGAGAAGATTCCGATCCGATGTGAGAAGAATCTGTGTGCTCAGGTTCTGGACCTCAACTCTGTCTTTCTATGCTGTTCGAAAATGTGTCATGGCCCCTCTATGCGCGCCCGTGCCTGTCTGTCCTCGGCATGGTGGCATGGGTGGAAAAGTCTCGCAGCCCGATGGTGTTCGATGTTTGTCCATGGGCCCCTCAACGACATCATTCACATGCTGGATGTGGACTGTCGTCGTTCATGGTTAACGACGTTGCCCTTTTCCTTCAGTTTGAGGGAGCTGCAGTGAGCCAGGGACAACTTGTGCAAGCAACGTGCACGTGCTTGACGTGGACACGACACGCTATTGCTCTAGCCAGCTACCGTGCTAACTTCAATGTGACATTGCGCGATGACCTCGCGATACTCTCCTCGAGGATTGCATGGATGCAATAGCGCTGAACATGAGACTGACCGATGATGCTGGAAGTGAGGGGTTCGACTGCAGGTCACCGGAGATGTTCCCGCCTCCTCTGACAGCGACTTCCGTCATGTCACCACCAACTTCTGTCAATCCTGCATTCGCTTCTTTGCTGGTGATGACAGGAGGTATCGTCAATCGAAACTAAGACCTTAAACTCCTCAATACATTCTTTTGTTCGGCAATTTCCATCAAGAAGCAACGCGAGTTGCAGCAATGGCATTTCGCTCTTTGGATGTCACTACAGTCCTTGCGCAGAGGCGCAGAGGCCTGTCATGCTCGAAGTGTTCTGACTTTCACCATGTTGAAAGGGTTTTGTTCCTGAGGTAACCCGAGATACATTTAGGTATTGTTAGTTCAAGGTGTCATCTGCCTCTTCAAAACATAAGTCACACCTTCTTCGGTGCGATCTCCTGCCTTCGTCTGCTCCTTCTGAGTTGGATCGGTCACGCCTGGAACTTTGCGCAACCATCTGCGGAACCTACCTACGCCTTCCTCTATTGAGCGGGAATGAGAAAATGTCTCCTTCACGTGGTTTCTGCAACCGATGTCTCTCACCTATCATTTTCACCTGCTGCGTTGCCGAGAAACCATTAAGCCCAGGACCAGTCATAACTGCCATCATTTATCTTTGCTCTCCGCTCCAAACTCATCGTTTCCATCATGCTTTCCCTCATGTTACTGGGCATCTGCATGTACTCGACAGCCAATGCCCTGAACACTGTCCGGATCCCGACCCATCGGAAGCGTATGCCACACGAGTCGACATTGACCCTGCAGCATGAGATGTTACCTAGGAACGAGTGGGTTACTTGGGGCGCCTACTTCGTCAGCCTCCATGTCGGTACGCCACCTCAGCGACTCGAGCTTCTGGTAGACACGGGCAGCAGCGATGTGTGGCTCCCTGATGCCGTTTCGGACAATTGCCGCGGTAACATGTGCGCAGGAGGAAGCTGTAAGATTACCACTATGCAATTGGCATAGGATGTCGCCTGCGAAGGCGGCTCGCTGCCCATTGCGGAGAAAGCTTTATTGACAACTCTCAGTCGACAGGAGCCTGTCACAGACTTTCTCATGGATGGGCTTGAGACAACCGTTCAGCATCAAGTACAACGACGGCAGTAGCGCTCATGGTCTTTACGCCAATGATACTGTTGCCCTTGGTAAAAGCGCCTTGACAGACTTCAATTTCGGCCTGTGTCCTCGGGTTGACATGTCTTTTGGACAGCCCGGCCCACAGTACGGCGTTCTTGGGTTAGGCAGACATGAAGTGCAATCAGGTGTTTGCAAAAAGGATGCGGAATGTAAAAGAGGCGTAATTGTTCCAACGCTCAACGACGCCCTTCTCTCCGCCGGCTACATCGGCTCTCGATCCTACAGCCTTTCAGTCGACGACAATGAGTCTCAGACGGGTCACATCCTGTTCGGTGGTATTGACAGGTCGAAGTTCTCAGGCCAGCTCATCACGCTTTCGACGATGCCTATCCAATCTGGTCCTTGGAAGGGTCAGCGCATCCAACAAGAAGTTCGCTTGACCCGGATAGCCTCGAATGTCGATGGAGAAACTCGCTACCACGAGTGCCCCGAACTTCCCAGCCCCGCAATCATAGACACTGGTGTGTCTGGCATCAAGTTTCCCTACTATGCGGAGCACATCGTGCAAGCGCTTCTGGAAACCATGCCTGTCCTCCGGAAGACTTCCGCGAAGCTGGGAAGAGGCCCGCTCGCGTTTTGCAGCAACGCGAACGCCAACTTCTCGGTCATATTCACGCTCGCAGACTCGTCCGGTCTCACCGGGAGGACCGCATCAATCACCGTGCCGTTTGGTGAGCTTCTGTATCCGCTTTACGAGCTGCACAAGTACAAGGCGGGCAGAAATAACAGCAGGGTGGTGATGCAGGATGGCAAAGCACTCTGCAGGATCAAGTTGTATGCGCAGAACGCTACGCGCAGTGCAGACCTGAGATTCGGCTTAGGCCTCCCTTTCTTCCAGTCGGCATATGTCCACCACAACCTCGACCAGAATACGATCTCCTTCGCGAAACCGGCGTACAACAACAAACCGGCGGACATTGTTGCCGTCGGTCCAGGTCCTGTCCCAAAATTGATTGGCACGGGCTGAGCTAGAAAGAGGCCTGTATCACTTTCAGAGATCATGCTAAAGTGCTGCTTCACCTAAGAGTCCACATTGCTATGCGAAATGTCGCTTGTTACAATTCGTCTTGTCGTTGGGTTTTTCCTTGGTAGATTAGCCTTTCACGCCAAGAATCAAAGCCCATTTCCGACAAAAGCGGTGCCTATTTCTTACACACATGGTCCTAAATACTCAAACAATCACCCTCTTTCATTGCCACAAGACCTCCAAGACTACGACAATGAGCCAGCATTTGGTAGGAACGCATGTACCTCAACCCTAACCCTAAATTCCTGCTCGCTCGCCTCCGACTCCGACCGATGATCATATCGCCCCATCGCCATCGCCAGAATCAGCATGACATCACCGACCCGACATGGATGATCGCGACACGCATGATGTGTTTACATCAACCACTCTAGACAAAACCGTAGGAGACTCTCCTTTTTAATTAGTCGACTCTACACAGCAAAACTCAAACCATCTCAACGAACACGAGCAGATTGATCAACACCCCTCTACCCTAACAAATCAACAACCCCTCCAAAAATGTCCTCCAACGACCAATCCCAAAACCCCTCCCTCGTCTCCGGCCACGCCCAATACGTCAAGGGCGCCGCCGAGGTACGTCCCCATCCCATTCCCTCCCCAAGTCATCCCCTCTTCTAACATATGTCCAGTCCGCCATCGGCGCCGCCACCGGCTCCCCAGCCTGGAACGACTCCGCGGCGACCGACAAGCAATCCGGAATCGACGCGATGAAAGCCGCGAGCCAGAACCGCGACGCGAACAGGGACGGGTACGGCAAAGCGGAGGAAGTCGCCGGCAAGATGGCGGGGTGCGAGGGGATGGAGAGGGAGGGGAAGGAGAGCAAGACTGAGTGAAGAGATGGGTAATGAGATGGCTTGAGATGTGTATGGATAAAGTAGCTGTAGCCCTGCCGGCTTGATTACGTAGAAGTGGAATTTGACGAGGTTACGACCAGATGTTGAAGCGTGCTTAGGATTCGTGAGATCCGTCCAGCGTTACGCTGCCTTTCACGGCAAATACCACGCACACGTGCACACGCACTGCCGCTGCGCAGCCTGCAGCCACGGCGGCAGATCGCGGTTGACCTCGGACGAGATGGCGACTTCCTCCATCGCGCTGTTGCAGCGGCGACATCTTCGCAGCTTGACGCCCTCTCTGAGCGGCAGCTTCGTGAGAGCGTCGAACTTGGACGTCTCGAGCCAGCGGGCGCGCAAGCGCAGCCAGGCCGTGTCCCAGAAGTAGATCTTGCCGATATCCAGGTCCGGGACGAGCTTGGGCAGGGTAGTGGAGACGATGTTCGCAAGAGCTTCGTGGAGCTGGTCCGGGACGTTGCACTCCGTGATCATGGTGAGTTCGAGCTCGGCGCGGGAGCGGTCGGTGGTGTTAGCGGCGGCGTAGGAGGCGAGGATGGCCTTTTCGGTCTCGACGATGAGGCCGTGCAGGCCGTCGAATTTGAAGGGCATGGTCTCGCCGAGGCGGGCGATGTCGAGGAGGTTTTGCTTCTCGGAGAGCGAGCGCGAGGCGGGCACTTTGCTGCCGAGCATTTTGAAGTAGCGCGGGAGGTAGATGGCTGAGTAGCGGAGGAAGGTGCGCGTGAAGCTGCAGAGAAGGAGGTGGAAGGCTGGACTGGTTGTTTCTTTCAAGTACTCTTGGACTGCTTGCGCGGCGGGAACTCCGGTGCTGGTCTTCCGGCTGACTGTGAGCAAGGCCTCTAGGATAAAGACGAACATGTCGACAGACCACTTCACCAGGCCGCGGAGACCATGGAACACCTCCGTGCCTAGACCTGGTATCGATTCTGAACGGCCAATCGTGGTCATGAGAGATACGGTGACATGTTTCAGATTCAACGCAGCCCAGGCAACTTGCGCCGGAAGGTTGGGAGTCCGCGATGGCGGTCTCGTGCCCAAAACGAGTTGTGCGGAGAGCGCGCGTGGTAGGTGATGGTCTTTGAGAACGGTCATTTGCCTCTTGTTGTCATCGAGAGACATGGTATCGAACGTCCTGGGAATCAGTCGCGCCATTTGCTGGAAGAATAGCCGATACAGGTCGGGACTGAGCTCGGTGGGAAGGAGGGATAGTGTCTCTGCCGTAGCTGCACTGTTGGAGGTCAAGACCATGTGTTGTCGGGCGACGGCAACTACCGCGGCTTCGACCAGACCTTTGCCGTCGACGATACCGTTGTTCTCAGTGTTTTGCCAACCATGCCTGAAAAACATTACTTTGGCATCCATTTTACCATCTGGTTGTACGAACGCCATGGCGGCACCGTCATGCGATGTCGCAATGTCTATGTTGTGCAAGCCAGCCAAGTGGTCGAAGCCGACTTGTGGTAGACTTGTGACGAAGGTGGTATCCATGAAGGGCTCAATAATATTGAAAGCACCACGCTCTCGAAATTCAATGCCCCCATCGCTTGCAATGAAAGCCAGAAGAGTACCCAGAGACATCGATTTCAGGGCGAGGATGAGTTTCATGGTTACTTGGTCCGGCTGTCGTTGTAGAAACTTCCTAGGCGGAATGGTAAGAGTTGCATTGGAGTTCTTCCTCAGGTTCCCGAAGCTCTCATGCATGATCGAAGTGGTCTCCTCAAGTTGCCATCTCGAGATGGCTGTGAAAGAGTCGGGCATTTGTTGCGTAGCGTCGGTATGCAGTGCAGCCAGTGTGAATGTCGCGACAATCGTTGGCGGCGAAGGGGGATTCTGATCTGCCGCAAAATCGGGGACCTGCGGCAGAGCCGTCAAAGTTGTGAGGCGGGCCACGTCGGAATGCTGAGCAGATACGTGCTCCAAGCTGGTGAGATGGCTGACGTCCAGTGATGGATTGACTCTAAGCGATGGTTGTCCGTTCGGTCGAGTCTGGTGCGAAACGTTCCAGTCAATATATATGGTCAGGACACGGATACGTCTCGCCTCATCGTGTGCAACGAGCAGTAGTCGGTTGCCGTAGTCGCAGAATGAAGCGTGTGATATCATTTCATCTGAAAGGCCGACGCGGTCCAGTTCTTTCTGAACCGAATACCAGCGCCCACTCTCTTGCTGGTAGAGCATGGTGAGACATCCGTTGCGCGATACGTAGACGAGAGCGCCTTTGCCATCGATGGCGTTGTGGATTCTTGGAGCATTCGGGTCCCGGCCTTTCAGCGGAACTATCCAGGCTCCATTGACCTTATTAGCTGGCCCCACGTGAGGTACCTAGACATATGATCAGTCTGAGAGTGAGCAGGATGACGAACCAGCGCAACAAACCTTGAATTCCACGGGATGAATAGATAGCCAGTGAAGGCCGGCTACACCGTCAATATCACTCCGTCCCGTGCGCTCCAAAGCGAATTCAGTCTGGCTCACGTGCATCCTGCCTAATCCGGTGGGCGCTATGAAAAGATGAACCAAGCCTACATCATCGACGACGGCAAGGTCATGGCCGAGAGGACTGAACTGAACGTGGACAAAGCGCGAGCCCTCCGGCGCCTGCACCGGATACGGTGATTCTGTACTAGGAACCCAGGCGCCAGTCTTGGGGTCCTCGACAAATACGCAGAAAGTGACCTTGAGGCCGTCGGGGGAAATGCGCGCAATACTGCCGGTATTTGACCAGGCGAGCTTCCTACCTTGACCGGTTATTGGGTGCTACGAAAGGGCGATTGGAACATCACTCACGTGCATGCGCCGGAGGTCTGCAGTTCCGCGATGCGTTGTATGAGACCTGGCGGTGGAGGGAGTGATGGTGCTTGAAGAGGGATATTGACGTTGACGCCGAGACTGTCTGCTGCGTCACCGAAGAGGTCGTCCATTGAGTCCATCATGCCCTGGCCCTGGATGTCTGGATCGCCAGCGTCGTCCATGGTGGCGTCGGCTCCAGGGTTGTCCATCGCGGGCGCAGTGGATGATTCTATATTCAGAGGGCGAAGTGTGCAAAGGACGCAGGCAAGCTGTTAGCGCGGTCTTGCTACATCAGGCCGTGGACATGCGAGCATCGAAGAAGCACCGCCGATCTGAGACAGGGGGGCCCACGTCGGCGCACAGTCAAGCACGTGTGAGGCTGGCGGATCGCGTGTTGTGGCTGTGGCACACGGGTATATATGATATTTAGAGGGCGAGTGTTTGGACGATTCGGCAAATGTAATAGCAAGAATAATAATGCAAGCACGTTCTGTGTGCCGCGGCGGCGGTTGGCGACGAGTTGGGCGGCGTGGGCGGGCTGTCAAGCGGCGCGCGCGCATCCCATGCGAGCGTCGCCCAGCCAAGCCTCAGCGCAGCCCGCGGGAGGGCGGGAGAGCGGGAGAGCGGGAGAGCGGGCGCGCGGGATGGCCGAGGTGCATCAGATCAGATCGTTCAGACGCAGCAACAACAAAGGTGCAGCCCGCGTCAACAGCGGCCCGCCCGTCTCCACACGGCACCCGCAGCATCATTCGTCTCTCCGCTCTTTGCTGCGTCTTGCGCGATTCTGCTCTCCGTTCACTACCGCGACAACCACCACCGCCGCCAGACGACTGCGACGCGCCCGTCTCCGCGCGGCTCTCGACCTCCCAAGATTGCGCCCGGGACTGCAAAATCTGAGCGCTCCCCGACCCCGTGAGAGGATGCCATCGTCGCAGTAGACCGCCCTCCTCCCGATTGCGCCCGCGACTGCCTCCTGCTGCACCGCGCCTGCGCATTCCCGCCGCCACCCCACGCCGCTCCGCTCCGCCGTCACCATGGACCTCGACGGCGACAGCTCGCTGCTGTCCAGCGAGCTGTCTTCGCTGTCGACCTCGCGCGAGTCCTCGCCGCTGAGCTCGCTCGGCAGGCGCACCCCGTCACCACCCCCCGGACTTCACCTGTCCACCGCAGTCCGCACAATGTACACCAAACCCGGCAGCGCCCCGCGCGCTGACCCCAACCTGCCTACACCTCCACCCTCTCAGGAAAACTCACAGAGCGGCTCGCCGGCACCGGATGGTGTAGACTCGTCAATGCTTTCCGACAAAGATGGCCCTCCACCCGCTAAGCGACGGCGCGTCGGGCCAAAGGACCGCACGACGCGGTCGCTGGATCTTCGCCATGAGCGCGTCCAAGCCGCCGAGCAATCGCAATTCGACGACATGCTACACGCCCTGCACAAGCGCCAGAAGATTGTCGTCATCGCAGGCGCCGGAATCTCCGTGTCCGCTGGCAGTACGTTTAGTCCAGGCAACCCCTAGCCATCGCGCATGCTAACATTTTGCCAGTCCCCGATTTTCGATCTTCCACCGGTCTATTCAACAGCCTCAAAGCCGAGCACAAGCTCAAGGGCTCAGGCAAGGATCTTTTCGATGCATCAGTCTACAGAGACGCGACTTCTACCTCCTCTTTCCACACCATGGTCAGCTCGATGTCACGCATGACTAAGGGCGCCAAGCCTACGACTTTTCACCACATGCTCGCGACGCTAGCGCAAGAAGGCCGTTTGCTCCGCTTGTATTCACAGAACGTGGACGGAATTGACACATCTTTGGAGCCTCTGAAAACGCGCATTCCGCTGGAAAAGGATGAGAATGGGAAATGGCCAAAGACCGTGCAATTGCACGGCGGTCTGGACAAAATGGTGTGCTCCAAGTGCAGTGAGCTCTCCGATTTCGACGCGGATCTATTCGACGGACCGATCGCGCCAATCTGCGGAAACTGTGAGACAGTGAATGATATTCGAACGAACCACCAAGGGAAGCGCAGTCACGGCGTCGGCCGATTGCGACCCCGAATGGTACTTTACAACGAGCACAACCCAGATGATGAAGCCATTGGCAAGGTGGCTAGCGAGGATATCAGACGGAGACCGGATGCTGTCATTGTTGTTGGGACGACTCTCAAGGTTCCCGGTGTACAGCGAATCGCTCGTGAGATGTGCAACGTGGTCCGCAACCGCAAAGATGGCATGGCTATGTGGATCAACAACGATCCGCCACCTAGTGGCCCTCAATTTTCTGATTGCTGGGACCTGATTGTGCGCGGTCCGGCCGATGCTGTGGCAAATCACGCAGCCATGCGTAGATGGGACGACCCTACAAACGCCGCGGAACTCGACAACATTAGTGACGAGGAAGTCATCCAGCGCGCGAAGAAGAACACCGCATCTGTCGTACTGTCGCAGAAGGACGTGCCAGCACACCTCGACGAGATCCCACTGCCCGAAGGCCACATCAACAACAGCTTCAGACCGCCCACCGTCAGCCCCACAACTCCACGCCACCAGAGAGGCCCAGTGCACAGCCCAGACTTCAGCCCAACCACGAGCCGCCGTGCGTCAGTCATGCCCAGCATCGAAAACGGCAGCGACGGAGAAAACATCACCGTCGCCGAAAGCGGCCTCCTCACACCCTCCAAATCACAGCGAAGCGCAACTCCCAAAATCTCCGCCTTCGACACCCTCCAAAGCAAAGGCAAGGGCAAATCCCAAGCCCAGAAAGGCCCCGGAAGGAAGCCCAAATCCACTGCTCCCAAGAAGCCAACAACCGGCAAAGTCGGCCGCCCCGCCAAACCCAAAGCCACCAAGCAACAACAGCAGCAGCAGAAACCCCTCAAGCCCGCATCAG
The DNA here is from genome assembly GCF_011745625.1 of Cladosporium halotolerans. Taxonomy (NCBI): domain Eukaryota; kingdom Fungi; phylum Ascomycota; class Dothideomycetes; order Cladosporiales; family Cladosporiaceae; genus Cladosporium; species Cladosporium halotolerans. Next base: position 465,576 of record NW_027191463.1, on the reverse strand, counting down.
CCTCCCTCAAAGCCAGCTTCACGAGCAGCAAAGGCGGCGTCGCAGACATGGAATCCAAGACCCTCGCAGCGGAAACCAAACTCGCGCCCCCTCCTTACCCTCTGCCCTCGAAGCTCAGCCAGGTCTCGAGCATCTCATACGACACGTTGCATCCGCTCTCGCCGTCGGATGCGAGGAATAACTTGTCGCCGACGAACCCGAGGAATAGCGTTTCGAAGGCGCAAGGTGCGAAGGGTGTTGAAGCGGAGGAGAGCGCGACGAGGACGATGAGTCTGGCGAGCGTGATGAACTAGACGATCCCGGGTTGATGTTCTGCCCTGTCGCGCGTATCGGACACCGGGCGACGCGAAGGCATTTCTACATTCCGCTGGTCGGCCTTTAGGAAGGCACATGCATTTCTACCGTATCAAAGCGCACGAGTGAGCGTTCTGCGCTGGACAGTGAGTGAGGGATTCACGTGTTGATTCTGGCTTTCATGGAGCCATTAGGGGCGTTTTTGAACCGTGCGGCGCATGAAATGGACAGCGCAATCGAGATTCTCCAACGATGGACGGCGTTATTCGGGACCTTGGGAGGCTTTTTGCTGGTGTTTCGTATTATTCTTTACTGCAGTGCAAGTATCCGTCCTGAGGGGCGGTTAATGCAATGAATATTTCACAATCCCAAGGAGGACTAGATGTTGTGGTTTAATGACAAACTGACCTCAGCGTAGACCTCAGTGAGCCTTATCTGTGATTGTGTGGTGCCACTGCTCTTTCCCGTTGTCCGCAAACCGAGCTCCGCAGGAGTTATGGCCAGATCGTATGTGTGTCCTCAGGTGAAGGGAAAAAAAAAGCAGCGTAGCAAAGTGATCAAGATACACGCTCGTAAGCGCTCTTTCTCCTTCTTTCTCCAAGATATCTACAAACTATGCACTCTTCAAACATTGACGTCTTCTCTCTACCTTTCTCCAGTCGTCGTAAGCGTACCGTCGTAATCATGCAATCGCCACGCCAAAAATCCCCGGCCATCCGGTAAGAATGGAAAATAAAAGCCACCCTTCCCAAGAATCGAACCCAATCCGCCAAAAATCAGAAACGCCTATCCCAATGCAGATGCAAATCGCCCCTCTGTCTCCCTCTCTCACTCTAAGCGTATCTGATCGAAAACGGCACCGACGTGGCAACATCGTAGTCGCTCGCGTCGCTCTCGTCTCCGTAGATATGCAGCGCCCTCGTGACCAACCGGTAAGACCCAGCAGGCGCCAGCGTGCCGTTCGCGAGCAAGCCATTCCAGCTCGAGACCGTCGCGCCGCGCGGGTTGTACGGCGCGGGGAAACCGTAGATGTCGCCCAGCGTAGCGTTGCCGCCGGCACCGACCGGGCGCGCCTCGACGCTCACGAGCGGCGAGCCGAGCGCCAGGCTGATGGCCACGGAGGGGTAGTTGGTGTTCCTGCTGGCGGTGGAGTTGCGGCCCGGGAGGGTGAAGGTGGTGTTGGCGGGGACAGGGTTGAAGTCCGGGTCGGTTGAGGAGGTGAGGTAGGAGCTGCGGGTGTCGAGGACGGTGGCGGCGCGCATGGAGCCGGCGACGCCGAGGTAGGGGAGGGAGAGGGAGGAGCCGTCGGAGCCGTTGAGGGCGATGTAGCCGTTGTAGACTGGGAGGCGGGCTGTGGCGAGGTCCGTGGGCGGGGAGGGGGAGACTTGGACGGTGGACTCGGAGTTGGCGGGGACGGTGACGGAGTCGGAGGAGAAGGAGAGGGAGGCGGCCTGGCTGGTGAACTCGTTGGGGAATTCTTGCGGGTAGATGCTGTTGGGGGCGAGGGTGTAGGCGGTGCCGGCGGGGACGTGGGAGAGGTCGAAGGTGATGGGTTCGCCGCCGAGGTTGCGGATGGTGAATTCGGCGGTCGAGACGAAGTTGTCGGTATCGTTGAAGCTGATGCTGCTGACGCTGAGGAGAGCGTTGGTGTAGGCTGCGTCGTAGGCTTGGATCAGGCCGGCACCTTGTTGGGTGGTGGGAGCGAGGAACTCGGAAGCAGCAACGCCGTTGTGGAAGAGGTTGGGGTTGGCAGTAGCGGCGATGACGCTCTCAAGCATAGCAGGCTCGAATGTGCCTCTGACTTCTGCGACAAGAGCGTAGACAGCAGCTGCCAGAGGGCAGGCCATGGAGGTGCCGGAGAGTACAGCATATCCACCAAGCTCCAGCGGGTAGGTGGAAAGAATCATGCCACCCGGCGCAGAGAATTGAGGGTAGAAGTCGAGTTCGTAAGTGGGGCCCCATGAGGTGAAAGTGCTGAGGAAGCCGCCAGTGGCAGTGTTATCGGTGGTGCTCGGGTACTGAGAGGCAGAATCCGGGTCGACGATGTTCAAGACGACATCAGTGCCGTTGGAGAGAAGGCTGATCCACTGGGCGCCAGTGTCTGCAGTTGTCATACCGACAGCAACGAGGCCATCGACTTCGGCAGTGACTGAGGTGGATCCGGCAGCGTTATTGTAGAACATGACGTACTTTGCACCCTTGGCGACGACATTCTGGACCTTCTGGACAAAAGTGCAAGAGCCGCGCCTGACCAGAACGATGTAGCCAGAAAGGTCTGGGGTGTCATCAGGCAGAGCCGAGCAAGCGTTGGCTGGGTCGCTGGTGTTGTAGTTGACACTCCAGAGAGGCAGCGAGATGTTGCCCCAGTCAGATGGGGTTCCGTCGGTCCAGCCGAAAGTCCCAGTGGAACGGTTGCCGACGTTGTAGCTGGCGTTGAGCAGGATAGCAGGAGCTTGAGTGTTGTCGACGGAGGCGATGGAAGCGACGCCTTTGCCGTTGGCAGCGGTGCTCGCATAGAATTGACCTTGGTCACCAGAGTTACCAGCAGACACTGTGCAAGGCGTGCCAGCCTCGACGATGCGAGAAACAGCAACAGCCCAGGGGTCTTCGGTCCAACCAGATGCGCCACCAATCGATGCGGTGATGATATCTGCACCGTCTTCGTAGGCCTGATTGAAAGCAGCAATGAGAACATCGTTGCCAGCGCTTCCGGAGCAGCCGAAAACACGGTAGGCACCAAGAGTAACATCAGGGGCGGCGCCAGTGAAGCCATAAGGGTTTGTCTGAGCAGCAACAATACCAGCAACGTGTGAACCGTGGCCACCGCAGTCATCGGGATCGTTGTCGGGCACAGGAGGAGTGGCACCACCAGTGTAGTCGTCGCCAACAAGATCAGTTCCAAAGCTGACAAGGCAGCCTTCTCCAAAGCAGCCACCAAGCGCAGGGTGGTCGTAATCGATGCCGGTGTCAACGACAGCGACTCTAATGCCGGCACCTCTCACGCCTCGCGCACGAAGCTGGTCAACTTGGGTCATGACGTGCGGCGAAAAGGTGTCGTTGTCAGATGATTGACGAGTGTAGAGAGACGAGGTTTCTGGCGTTGGCGTTTGGCTGTTGCCAGTCCAGACGACTTTATCGTCGGGAATGGGATACTCGCGGACAGGCCACATCTGCTTGATCTCAGGCATGGCAGCGATTTGCTTCGCGGTCTCCTCCTCCGCCTTCAGGTCTTCCAACCTGAATGAGACACCCTTGAACAGGTTGTATGACAAGTCCATACGGTGCTCATATTTTTGACCTGACTCGTCCAGCTTGTTGTAAAGAATGGCCGGTGCCTAACATTTTGTCAGTACTGAGGCTGTCATGACAGAACAGGGCATCACAAGAACATACATGGTCTTCAGCAAGCTCAACAATATATGCACCAGGAACTCTGGGGGCCTCCTCGACAACAGCAGATTGCACCGCCGGCGAGAGCACCGCCGCAGCAAGCGACAAGAATTTAAGAGCGCCACCCATGATGGCGACAACAACAACGAACGAACGAAACGATGGAAGCTCGACAGAAGAGACGCTACGAGCCTGTACAGACCTTCTACAAACACGACGTCAACCACCGGCCATATATATACCTTTTAGCTCGGAGGCGCGCGGGACTCCCAGCACGTCTTCAGCGCTCGTGCTGGGTGTCTTTCCTCGCGCCAACCTGGCCGCTCGCCTCCAAGACACGCCGGGAGCCGCGCAGTCCCCCACCCATTGGCGGCGATCGCAATACAATCATGCTGGCGAGAGCACGGCGGACACGCTACTTTGGACCGCAGCATTGCGCGCAGTATGGAGCGTCGATAGTCGTCGCGGTGGTGTGCAGTAGTGCCAGGACGAAAGAAGAAGGCCGTGAAGGATCGACCGGGGTGGAGCGGCGGGCGCGGGAGGATCAACGGTGCTGAGTGGCTGTTCGCGCTCCGGCCCGCCCAGACAAGGCAGGTGGAAGACGCTGCCAAGACGTGAGCTCGCCGATAACAGAGTCCTCGCCTGTAGTTCGCTATCGCTTGCAGGCGGATGACTTGCTGTGATAGGAGGAGTCCGGGCATTGCAGAATACACTACTGCTGCTGCGGGTCTCTAGTGGGCGGCCTCGAAGGCCATCATTTCCAGGAACACCAATCACCGAGTACTGGCTTTGTCTTAAACTCGCGCAGGATCATAAGGTCCACGGCCCTATGTACTCTACTTTCCAGCTACTCGAGCCTACTGCCAGGGCTGAGGCACTTGGTGCCGCTCCTGAAGGCTGCCCTCAATTGTCATGCGTCAGGTACCTAGCAGGCTCATCTCAGGAGACCAGGAATCAGCACTCGTCGGGAAGGCCGATACGTGTGCCCAATAGCCAATGTCTTCATCGACACTCTTCGAATCATCGTCCGTAAACACGCGATCAGCGATAGACGCGGCGATGAAGGCACCTTGATGGATCCCGCTTTAATATATCGATAGATTAACCACGGTGGCAGAATGGCCTTCTCAACATCGCCGCGTCCACACCGCATCAGGAAGGCCAATCGGTCACGCGATGTTCAACATGTCCCGGTACATGGTCCTACACTCGCATTGTTTTTTCCATGCGACTGTGCCTCGGCCTTTCCGTCCTTTCATTGCCACTCACATGCAGTGTTTCCCAGCATAGCCCCCAATCCACACCCCTCAGCAAACACCTTCAGCACCACCGCCACCACCATCATCGTCCCAAACAATCCCATCTGCATAACCGGCCCAGCCTACCTAAGCTCCACCTCCGCCATCACCACCGCCACTCCCTTACACAGCCAAAAAGCTTATTCCCCAGCCTTACAGCCACAGCCCAGCATCTGTCTCGCATTTGTCTCAGATCCGCCACCCCGACAACCAGGCTTCGCCGCAAGGCTGGCGTGCAGGCGTCTAGAAGCCGTGCAGAAGCCGTGGCAGCATGCATAGCGGCGGCCTCGCGAAGCTGCATCGCATCCTTCGCTCGAGCGTGGTGTCGGTGCAAAAGCCACGGATTCCGCAGCGGAACTGTGATATGTGCTTCTGAGTGCCGGGCTTCTGGCAGGACGATGCGGTGCGGTTTTTGGACGTGTCATCGCTTGCTCGCCACATCGTTCGTGAAGTCAAGCCAGGTAAATGTAATGAGCGTGAGAACCGTCAGTGTGAACACAAAAACGTCGTTTGAAATGGCATATCCACCTCCGTTCAAGTCAAGTCCAGTCAGTGCTCGCGATGTAAGTGTGAATAGAAAAATGCCATTTGGTATCCTAAAGCACGCGCGATGAAAGCACTCCAGAAACACCCAATTCCCTCTCTCCCCTTCCCCCCTTTCGTATACTAAGTGACCCAATGGAAGCAAACCTGCCTTCCCCCAGTAAATGCAAACCAAGCCCCGCAAACTCCCCCCAGAATGCATGCGTTACATGTCTCGTATCGTAAATCAATAAGCAACAAGGTGCGCAGATCCGTGTCCCTGAGATCGTACACTCCTCCACCCCTCTTCGAAGAGATGCGTCGGGCTTACTAGCAGCCGGCGTAGAGAGCTGTGAAAGAAGCGTTAGCAGGCGTTCTCGAAACTTTGAAGGGTGGCTTTGTGTGCACTCACCATTAGCGAACAGCGCATAAGTGTCAGCGTTATTCACCGCCGCGTCCCTCGACAGAGACATCGCGGCGTCGTAGCCGTAAGCGTTGTCGAGCGTGCCCGGCGCGTAGACGTCCGGCGCGTGCGTCTCCTCGTGCAGCACCGTCGTCGCCTGGTCCTGGTTGTGGCAGCGGTTCGTGAGCGCGGGCAGGTTGTTGAAGAACAGCGGGCAGTAGGCGATGTAGTTGTACGCGGGCAGGGTGTAGGCGAGCACGTTGGAGCTGCAGCCGTTGTAGACGTCGGAGCAGTAGGTGCGGGTGGGGCCGGAGGCGGTCTGGCGGCAGTCGTCGGCGACGGCGTTGAGGCGGTCGGCGACGGTGGAGCGGGTGCTCTCGTCGCTGGCCATGAAGTACTCCTCCATTTTGGCGGCGGGTCCGGAGGTAGCGTTGCAGGCGGCGGAGGTGGCGAGGGCGGCGCAGTTGTCGAGGGCGGTGTGGATTGCTTGGAGGTTTTCGCCGGAGCAGTCGTTCTGGATATTGGTGCGCTTGGCGATTTTGTCAACGGCGTTGGAGTGGCCGCCGGCCTTGAAGGCGGAGACGCTGAAGGAGAGGCGGTTGCTGTTGAAGGACATGGCTTTGCCGGTCAGTTCGGTGGAGTTGGCCTCGGCGTAGTAGATTCGCCCGGCGGTTGACACGTCGTACTGTCCGTCGGTGTCGAGGTCATAGAGCTCAGCGAGTTCAACTTCGATGGCGAGGGTCTCGTGGGGGTGGATTGCGCGGAAGGACTCAGGGGCGGGGTTGTCGTAGGAGAGGCGTTGAAAGATGCCGGCGAAGCGGGCGTTGGAGTTCTTGTTGCGGACGTGGAACTTGTTGATGGGAACTTCGTCGAGGAAGGTGCCGCGGATGAACAGGTTGTATTCGGTGTCATCGCGGTTGGTCACGGCGGCGCGCACTTTGGTGTCATTGAGGCGAGTGAGTGTGACGAAGATGGGATTGAAGTCCTTGCCTTCTTTCCAGAAGGGGATTGCTGCAGCGTTGACCGAGGCGGCGAAGAGAGCGGCGTAGGCGACAAATGACTTCATGGTGCAAGACGGAAGGATGAGTCTGAAGGGTTGACTTGACGGCCGAGCTGATGGGAAACAGGCAATCCGAACGCTTCCTGGGTAAGTAAGGAGGAGATGGGGGAGGATGGGTGTTTCTGCTGAGATGATTTAGTGAACCTACGGAAGCGAAGGTGACTTATCTATTACTCTCGCAAAGGCTGGGGGATGGAGCCGGCGATGATGTGGATTGTCTCGAGTTTCTCTTCATACCCAGCAATGTTTCTCATGACAGCCTCCTTCATCGTGGAATCGAGACGTTCGTACTGTGATCGTTCAGCTACACTGACACGCTTCCGGGGGCAGGAAGTAGAATGGCGTAGTTGCTAGTACGGTAGAGTGCTGGTGAAGTGAAACTGGATGGCGGGATCAACATCCCATGTGAGACATGGCCCGGGTCGTCGCGAGAAGAGAGACCCCTTCGCTCAGCATACGGGCAGATACCATAGGATCTTCTTGATTTCGCACAGCGGCGGGTTGCGGATGATTGTACAGCCGCATGAATCGGCATGATTGCAGCGTGTTCGATTGCTGGAAAATGGCCGGGAAGTCGTCGTAAGCTCTTTGGTTTCACGCAGTGCGCGACCAGCCGTCTCTGCAATACAATCGGCAGTGAGTGGAATGAGCTCGGCACTTGCGAACATCAATGCTCGCCGCTGGTCATTCAAGATCTTTCTATGTCGGAGGCATACATCTTCGTATTGCGTAGTGAGGGCGGCACGCATGGTGGAAGTGGGAGGAAAAGCCGCGCCGTTTTGAGCGTTGGCGGGGTGCTTCTTGCGCTTGTTCCAGAACACAAAGGCATCAGCGCGCTGCAAATCACCAACGAAATCGGTAACTGCCATCCCAGCGGCTTGATACAATATGGCATATTGGCGGTGCAAAGAGCCTCATCTGGCGGCATGTTGCAGAATGATTACTTCGTAGAGCACATCTTGAAAATGATTGAGGCGACCGGCTTCAGCTGCCGACAACCTCGTAGACGAAAGCGACGGGCCTGGATGATTGTGTCTTGAGACATGGTCTCACTTCGATCGTGTAAGTCGAAGGCGGGTGCCGACCATGCCGCTGCTGGCGACCGAGCGCTCCATCCAAAGAATCGGCCAGAACCGGAGCACGCACTCCTCTACCAGTGGCAGCGTTCGCCTATTTACCGAGTCGCAAGCCACTATCCATCGTCGCAAATATCTTAGCAGTCTGTGTGCATCAGTCATACCATCAAGGAACAGAATGCGCCTATGCTCCTCGCTTGGAAGAACTGAAGTCAAGAGAAAGATGGCCGGTCGCCGGGAGGACCGAAGCCGATCCTCCCGCCTCGCATTCACGCGCTGGCCCTGCTGCACCCACCTGTAGAACGGCTGCTTAGTGCTTACAGCCCCACGATCGCTAGGTAATGAGTCTCATTGCGCGTTCACGTTGGAGCTGTCCTGCCACTGTACGACATTGCGAATGCTCAGCGCCGCCCGGCCACTGCTGAGATCTGTGACCGATGTCATCGTGATGATCTCGCTGGTGACACCTGTACGCCGTCGACACATTCCTGCCACAGAGTGCCACTTGGCCATCTGCTCGTCTTAATTCAAAAAGTATTGAAAAGGTAGAGGAGCCCATGGATGCTACGCATTAAAGTGGACAATCGTACCTTTGCGAACAACTACATAGCACAGCACGCTTAGCCAGACCGAAAGTGTCACCAGCCGAGGACTTCAGATGGCAAGACGTGCACTTCTCGCCGGACTCCTCTGCCTCACTGCAGTATCATCAACCCACGTCCACCGCCCTTCGCCACACCTACCAGTCAGCAACATGCCCGCAGCACCTGCAAGTGCCGGGTCCACGCACCCGCTCACCGTCGAACTCTCGGCCGGTTCGGCGAACTCCTCGGTGGCGTGCACTATTCGCAATAGCGACCCTGAGCACACCATCACCTTCCTCACATGGGACACGCCATTTGACCCATCGGCTGTCAACACGGGCGTTGTGACCCTCAAAGACGCCGAGACTGGCGCCGACATTCCCTCGCCGGGAATGAAGATGAGTCGCCAACTACCGCCGCCACGAGACGCATTGCAAGAAATTGCAGCCAAGTCCTCTGCAATGCGCGAGCTCAAGCTGGCCTCTCCGTGGATTCCCACGGATGGCAAGAAGTACGTGGTGGGCGTGCAGGGCAGCTGGAGAGCCGCATGGCAGAAGCCGGCAGCCCAGATCACGGACGAGGAGCTAGCGGGTGTCAAGGGGGACCAAGCTCTGCAAGGAAGCTTCCACGGCGAAGGCGTGGAAATGGAATTAGACTAGCAGATTTTTTGAGCAAGACCAAGACTCTCGAGGAGCGACGCGGGCAGGTCGAGATGGCTGTCGCGGGCGCAAATGCGCGTGGTCTATAGGATGGAACAACTATGCAGTATTTCCGCTGATACCAACGAAATCCTTCCAACACCTCGTGCCCGTCTCCCTTGCCGCGACCCGAGCGACTGGGCAGAGCAGGCCTTCCAGGCGCCTTCTGCGCGCCTCTCCAACCGTGCGAGCACCAAGTTCTGGCCCTCCACACCCACGTGCTCTCGGGCTTGACCTCCACATTTCTTGCCAGCTGCCAATTGCATCTTGCGCCGGGCGGCTATCGGTGGGCGAGACGGGCGACAGGCTATCTCGTTGGTCTCGCTGGTACTTGTGATATCGGCTCACGCCCAAAGCAGCAGAGGCGCCGCGGGCTCAGAACGCGAGCCAAGAGGTCGGATAGCGGGCAGCAGCCTCCTCAGGGACCCTGCCTCCCTTTCTCCTGCCCGTTTGGCTCTGGCAGCGTTGGCGCCAAGGCGCGCCTCCCGCCCAGCGCGCCGCCGCAACGCTTCACTCCGCCAAACGCCCCCGTGGGTCAAGCACTTCTTGGTGTTGCGTGCTGCAACCCAAGCCGCTTCAAGACTGCGCCGCCGCTTGGCACCACCTTTTAGCCCCGTCGCGTGTGCAGATATGCCATGCTACTGTTGCATTCGCCGCTATCTCACTGGTCGACCCGCGCGCGCAATGGTAATACGAGCCGCGGCGCAGGATCACTGTCGATACCTGGCGCGCTGGTGATTGAGCGAGAGGTCCTGCTCGCGTGCTCCTATCGCCGCCCGGCGCCACCACCACCCCGCTAGCCCCTCGCCGCCCTCCATGTAGATAGCCTTTTCCACCCACGCCGGCGCCGAGGCTCGCAGCGCATATCCAGTAGGTATATGTAGGTATCACTGAGCACCCACCCGGTCGAGTCCTGCTGCTCAGGTCCTGTTCACCCTCCACCGCCTGTCCAATCTCCTCCTGCCCCTCACTTGGCCGCTCTCGCAGCACATCACCGCCAACATGCAGGCCATGGACGCTGACCTCGCCGCCTACGCGGAGGCGCGTCGCCCCAGCGTTGCGAGCGCATCGAACGAGAAGAAGGTCGTCCTCACCACCACCGACACCCGCGAGAACAGCAGCATCATCGTCGAGGAGGACGATGGCGTCGACGGCATCGAGCCGACCGAAGAGGAGCTGCAGACCCTTCGCCGCATCAGCGGTCCCATCAGCTGGCAGGCGATGACCATCACCGCCGTCGAGTTCTGCGAGCGTTTCTCCTACTACGGCACCACCGCCATTTTCGTCAACTTCATCCAGCAGCCGCGCCCCTACGGCTCCCGGACCGGTGCCATGAACATGTCGCAGGCTTGCATCGATGCCACCAGCGCAGCCGCTTGCGAGCAGGCCGGTGGTCTCGACCAGGGCCAGCAGGCCTCTACCGGTCTCGTTCGTTTCAACCAGTTCTGGGCTTGTAAGTGAATTTGCATGTGATCTTCGTTTTTTCAAAGCTAACCACCATTGTGACAGACTTGATGCCCCTGCTTGGTGGTTACATTGCCGACACCTACCTCGGACGCTACACCACCATCCAGTACTCTATCCTGTTCGCCATCGTCGGTCACGTCATGCTCATTGTCTCCTCGATCCCGAGCGTCATGGACAACCCCGAGGGTGCCATGGGCTGCTTCGCCGTCGGTCTCGTCATCTTCGGCATTGGTGTCGGTGGTTTCAAATCCAACGTCTCTCCCCTGCTCGCCGAGCAGATCAAGCAGACCCGGCCCAAGGTCATCACGGCCAAGAACGGCGAGCGCGTCATCCAGGACCCGGCCGTCACCGTCTCCCGCGTCTTCCTCTACTTCTACATGATGATCAACCTGGGCTCTCTCGCTGGTGGCATCGGCATGGTCTACATCGAGAAGTACATCGGCTTCTGGCTCTCCTTCGCCCTCCCGACCTTCCTCTTCTTCTTCTGCCCCGTCATCCTTATTGGCTGCAAGAAGTTCTACCGCCTCAACCCGCCCACCGGCTCCGTCACCTCCAAGGCCTTCGCCCTGCTCAAGCTCGCAAGCAAGGGCTGCTGGTCCGCCAACCCCGCCCAGACCTACCGCAACATGAAGCGCGACGACTTCTGGCACAAGGTCAAGCCCAGCGCGCTCGGCTCCGCCGCGCCCGCCTGGATGAACGGCATCGACGACGTCTGGGTCGACCAGGTCGCGCGTGGTTTCAACGCCTGCAAGGTCTTCTTCTGGCTGCCCCTGTACTGGCTCGCGTACAACCAGATGACCGACAACCTCACTTCCATGTCGGCCGTCATGCAGCTGAACGGCGTGCCCAACGACCTGATCAACAACCTCAACCCCATCACCCTCGTCATCTTCATTCCTATCGTCGACACCTTCGTCTACCCCGCCCTGCGTAAGGCCCACATCCACTTCACCCCCATCAAGCGTATCGTAAGTTGCCCCAAACCACGTGTTTTCACCACGCCACGACCAATGACTAACATCAACCCAACAGACATGGGGCTTCGGCATCGCCTCCGCGGCCATGATCTCCTCCTGCGTAATGCAATACTACATCTACAAGCTGTCGCCCTGCCCCGCCTCCCAAGTCAGCTCCGACGCCGAGTGCAAAGCGCCCATCAACGTCTGGGTGCAGGCCGTGCCCTACTGCCTGATCGCCTTCAGCGAGATCTTCGCCTCCATCACGGGCCTCGAGTACGCCTTCTCCAAGGCGCCCGAGAACATGCGCGGCCTCGTCATGGGCGTCAACCTGCTGCAGACGGCGTTCAGCGCCGCGCTGGGCCAGGCGCTCGTGCCGCTGTCCGCGGATCCGTTGCTCATTTGGAACTACGGCCTTGTGGCCATCCTGGCTGCCGCGGGCGGTGTGGGATTCTGGTTCACGTGGCGCGACCTCGACAAGCGCGAGGACGAGCTGAACATGATCCAGTCGACGAAGTACAAGGGTCGCGGGGCGGCGCTGAAGGACGAGGAGAGGATTTGAGGTGGGGGGTGGGTTGAGGGAAGGGGTTTTGACGATTATGTTTTAGATGCTTTTTACTACCAAAAGCCGTCGATTACTTTGACGACGACGACGACGTGATTAATGGAAGACGTCCGTTTACGATTCCCAATCTTGCTCGCCTCGCCTCGATGTCTCCCCTTCTGTCGTTCCTCTCGTCCGTTCGATTCGTCTTTTCCTCTTCCTTTGCAGTACGACCCCATCCCATCAAGCGACAGACCACTTCTGCGCCAACGGCAGCACAGCCGCCGGCTCCGCGACACACTTCTCCCCGTCGGCCGTCACTTCCTGCGAGAGCACCCAACCGTCAGCCTAGTCCAGCTAAACACCACACCCAAAACCCAATGGACCAAACCCCCATCAGACAAGCAACCAAAAAGAAACAAAAGCAGAACGGACGGAAAACTCACAAACGTCTCAACATCGACCCGCACTTCGGGCGTCGCGCCATTGAACTTCATATCGTGCTTGCCGACCCTGCGACAGTTCTTGACGGGCTCGACGCGCGCGCGCAGCCCGTAAGACTCGACGGCGCCGTTGGCCAGGCTGGCGTGGGAGACGAAGAGGAGGCTTGCGCTGGGGGTGAGGGGCTGTTGCGCGGTGGTTTGGGTTAGTTGCGGGGGCGGGTTTTGGGAGAGGGGACACGCACGGAGAACATGGGGCGCGAGAGGATGGGTTGGACGGTTGATATGCTGGTTTTGGGAGGGGGGGTTAGTGTGTGGGTTTTTTGAGGGGGAGGGGGAGGGGGGGGGAGGGGAGGATGGGCGTACGAGCCGTTTGGGGTGCCCTGGTGGGGTTGTTGGTTAGTTTGGTTGGGTTGGGTTGAGGGAAGGTTGGAAGTGCTCACTCACCATCTGCGCAGACGCTACGAAGCCGCTCTTCAGCACAAGCGACGGTTTGGCGCCGAAGAACGCCGGCTCCCAGACGACGAGGTCCGCGAGCCGGCCCACCTCGACGCAGCCGACGATGTGGCTGACGCCCTGCGTGATGGCCGGGTTGATCGTGTACTTGCTGATATAGCGCTTGACCCTGTGGTTATCTGTGCCGGAGCCCTCGTCCTCGGACAAGCAGCCGCGGCGCTCCTTGTTAGCGTGGGCCATGTTCCAGGTGCGCGAGACGACCTCGCCGCAGCGGCCCATGGCCTGCGAGTCCGACGACATCATGCTGATGGCGCCCAAGTCGTGCAGCACGTCCTCGGCGCCGATAGTCTCGGCGCGGATCCGCGACTCCGCGAACGCGATGTCCTCCGGGATGTTCTTCGACAGGTGGTGGCAGGACATGGCCATGTCGAGGTGCTCCTCGACGGTGTCGGTCGTGTATGGGCAAGTCGGGTTGGTGCTGCTGGGCAGGACGTGGGGTTCCTGGACGAGCTTGATCAGGTCCGGCGCGTGCCCGCCGCCGGCGCCTTCGATGTGGTAGGCGTGGATGGTGCGGCCTTTGAAGGCCGCGGCGGTCTGCTCGACGAAGCCGGCTTCGTTCAGCGAGTCGCTGTGTAGCTCACATTGGATGTCGTATTCTTCGCATACTCTGCGGGTCTGTCAGCTTCTGCTCCCTGCGGTGGTCGTGGATAAGATGTCTTGTTACTCTAGGGCGTTGTTGATCGACGAAGGCGTGCAGCCCCAGTCTTCGTGCACTTTCAGCCCGGCCACGCCTGCTTTGACCTGGTCGTGCAGGCCGGGGACGCCGGTGTCGCTGCCCTTGCCGATGATGCCGCAGTTGACGGGCAAGTGGTCGCAGGCCTGCATCATGTTGCGGATGTTGTGTTTGCCCGGCGTGCAGTTGGCGGCGATGGTGGCGGTACTGCTGTAGTCAGCTCAAATTGTTCAGACTCCTCGCATCGATCCCGACAAATACCTTGGGCCCGTCCCGCCAGAGAACATCGTCGTCACGCCAGAAGCGATCGCTTCCTCCGCCTGCTGCGGGCAAATAAAATGGCAATGCGTGTCGATCGCCCCGGCCGTGACTATCTTGCCCTCCCCAGCAATGACATCGGTAGTCGACCCGACAATGAGCTTCTGATCCACATAGTCCATCACATCCGGATTGCCCGCCTTGCCGATGCCGACGATAAACCCGCCCTTGACGCCAATATCAGCCTTGAAGATCCCGCTCCAGTCGATCACCAGTGCGTTCGTGATGACCAGATCAAGACACTCGTCGTCCGACCGCCCGCTGGCCTGCCCGATGCCGTCGCGCAGCGTCTTGCCGCCGCCAAACGTGCACTCGTCGCCGTGCACCGTGAAGTCCCTCTCGACGCTCACCCACAGCCCCGTGCTCGCCAGCCGCACGCGGTCGCCCACCGTCGGGCCGTACATGCTCGCGTACTCCTCGCGGCTCATCGTGAAGGCCTCCGTGACCTCTGCTACCGCCGGCTCCGGCTCCGGCACGTGCAGGAAGCCGGCCTCCTTCATGCGGCGCAGGATGGTGTTGGCCATGGACAGGTCGACGACGCCCGGCGCGATGCTGCTGCCGCCCTTGATGGTGCGCAGGCCGCCGATGGCGACGAGCTGGACGGTCTTGGCCTCGCCGGGCTCGAAGCGCACGGACGTGCCGGCGGCGATGTCGAGGTGGAAGCCGTAGGCCTTGAGGCGGTCGAAGGAGAGCGCCGGGTTGGATTCGATGAAGTGGTAGTGCGAGCCGACCTGTGGCGGGAGAAGTGAGCTCGGGTTATTTCAAGCGCATTTTGCCCCCCTGGCAATGGAACTGGAAGGGAAGGGGCGCTCTGGCTTTCATTACCTGGATCGCACGGTCGCCTTTGTTAGTGACCTTTACGCGGACGCGCTTCCTGCCCTTGTTGAGCTCGATGCGCTCGGCCTTGGCGGCGACGACGGCGCCAGGGCACTTTTCGTCCGCGTACTCTTCCTCTTCGAGCGGCGGGAACAAGTCATCCTCCGGCACAGGGAGATGGGTCCCGTAAAGCGCTTTCCGCAGGTCCCCTTCGTCGCTGCTGATCGGCTGGTCGACGGTGATCAAGTGCGTGCCGGTGGGGAACGTGCCTTCGACTTGGAGTTGGGGGAGAGTCGACAAGACGCTTGGGTCGACGTGGCGGCGGCCGAGGATTTGTTTGCCAAAGGACATTAGGGATGTTACGGAGTGCGTTCCATCACGGACGAGCTGAGATTGGTGTTATCTAGGCGACGAGCCTGTGGTCTTGGGAACGGAGGGACGAACCTCCAGGAGGACGGAGGAGAGGAGAGCCTTTGCCAGCAGGTCAGAGATCTATTGAACGCGAAAATCAGAGTAGTAGATGGCGATACCGTCGCTTCGCCATGATTAAGCCGAATACCTCTCGCCAGTCTTCGTTGTGCTACGAAGCCGACGTGTGAGATGAGGAGCGCATCTAGCTATTGATTTGTGGTCAGCGTGCTCTTCAGTGGAAGTCCTCACTTTACGGCATTACCTCGCGAGGAATGAGATGCATTTCTTTCGATCGATTTCAGATCGTCCGGATGCGAGAACGGGAATCAATGCTTCAACATTGAGCAAAGAATCCCTTCTCCTCATCTTACACTTGCCCCGCGATCCTCTTATGTCAATCACTGTAAAGCTTATATCAACGTGCAGCAAGACCTGAATGTCGTCATTGGCCGATTTCGCCGAATGGAGCTCATTTCGCCGGCGCACATCGGACGCGATCCCGGTGACTGAGACACAGGGAAGAGCATGCTGTTTGACGAGGGGGAGAAGTCTGAAAGTGATGACCATTGAGGTAGCTATATACCTAACGCGTAACGAAATAATAAATGTCCGGAAGTGAAGCAGGTCTTCTAACCTCATGATGAGACGTTAACGTGCTATGGGGGACGGATGGAGGTGCTAAGCCCTTTTCGGTAACCCGAGCGGGTCCTCCCACCCACCGAATCCACCCAGCGCTCCACTGCCCGTGCTCGCACGCTCTGCGATGTGGCACTTCAGTCGTCTCGCTGGAAGAGGTAAAGAAACGAAAGTAGAAATGCTCCTTATATTTCATTAGCCATGCGAACACTCATACGAGCAAAAAGCATCACAAAAGTCAGTCATAAAAGGATCGTCTTCATCAAAGGACCTAACACATCGCTATGGTCTAGCTAGCAGTACACCGGCAGAATGCATTGCTCCATCATCGGAAGGAAGCTACACCCCTGGGCCCTATCCCACTGGCCATCCATGATGTTTTTCCCAAGTCGTCAAAAATCAAACAGCCGAGCTCGCTCAGGCCATTCTCGCTCATCACGCCGTCTGGTTTCGACCTCAAGAAGGAGCGAACGGTCGCCAGACGTGCGTTCATTACAAGGCGACCTTTCTAGGCGCCCTCCTCGCCCTTGGCCTTCTTGCCCTTCTTCTTGCCCTCGCCCACGGGCTGGTCGCCGGTCTTCTTCTGGTGCACGATGAAGCGGGTGTAGCACTCCTCGCGGTCCCACTCGAAGCCGCGGAGGTAGGGGGCGTCGAGCTCGTCGTCGGCCTGTGGAGAGATACATGTCAGCAACTGAGACTTCTCCACAAGAATGTGCTGTTGAAGCAGTAGGAAGACATACCTTCTTCTTGAACTGCTTGTAGATGGCGTCTAACGCGTCCTTGATGGTGACGCCGCGCAGGTTGCGGGCGGTGACTTCGAGGCCGAGCGGGAAGACCAGGTCGATCTTCTTGATGGGCGGGTCCGTGAGCATCTTCTTGAGCATGTCCTTGTCCTCGACTGTTGAGGGCGAGGAGTTGAGTTTCCTGGGAGGCGGGGTCAGCCGGGAACTGCGGCAGGTGAGGCTGCTTGAGCTCGACGCCACCGCGAAGTGACGGGCTCACGCTCAGCCATAGCAGCGAGGGTGATACATGGGGGAACAGCTCACTCACCAGTTCAGCTTTTGTGTCTCGGGCGCAATGGCAAGGTCGACGTTTTGCTTTTCTGGTCGGACGTCAGCTTGGTGCTCTGAAGCACGTGATGCGCGTCGCGTGCGCAGCGAGCGCAATGCGCAACGCTCACTCACCGAGGTCATTGATGTTGAAGACTCCGCTGACGGTGCTGCTCGTTCTACGATGCTTGATCTTGCTCTCCGTCGGCGATGCCGGGGCGTCATCAACGGCCGAATCGACCTTGCTGAGGGGCTGGGTGGCAATGTCTGCAGACATGGTTGGAAGGGGTGGGTAGTTGGTAGGTTGGTTGGTTGGTTGGTTGGTTGGAGAGGTGGTCGAACGTGAAGGAGCAGGTGAGTTGAGCTGGATGATTGAGCGAGATCCCAAGCAGAGATGCGATCAGTCAGTGTGAGAGAAGGAAGAAGGTGGCAGGAGCAGGTCGAGGTCGAGGTCAATCGTCGCGCATCAGGCCATAGCTTCGCATGCTCTGGAGCGGGGTGCTCCGCGAGCGCCCTCGTGACCTGGGGGTTGATGAGGTGCGGCGCGGCGAGCGGCGGCAAGCGGCGCTGATCGATGCCTGCTCCAGCCGCGTCGTGCCTGCCTGCCTGCCCTGCCCTTGCCTCACGTATGCGTGAAGACGAGCCCGTACAGACCGGGGGCACGTGACGAAACATCTCTTGATTTGATCACGTCTCCATCACTCGATCCCTTATCGCCATCACCTCACACCATCTACATATCACCTCCCACAACGCCATCCGCCCCCATCCGGCAGACAGCAGCCGCACGCCCAAGGCAATCAAGGTACGCTTCCTCCTAGCAGGTACCGTACCGCAGCTCTCACGCGCGCCCGCCAACCCAATAGGCCTGCAGTGCTCACACGACCACGCCGGCCTTTAAGCTTTTGCGGGGGAGCGGGGGATGCGCTTAGCCCGAAGCGGCTAAGCGCACGCCAGCTCCAGGTGATGAAACAGCTCGCAGCTCAGGTACGCAGAGGGCAGGCGCTGGTGTGGGTATGCAGAGCTTCGAGGAACGCGTAATGCAAGCAGAGCCGCGGTGGGATGGCGATGGGCGTGGGATGCGGCTGATGGGGGGGATTGCGCGATCGTCAGGAACGGCGTGCGAGCTGGAGTGAGGTAGGTAGGTGGGCAATGGCGGAATTGCCTCATTGCGAAGCTCGCCTGACGCCATCTGGGCCAGCGCCAGGCGGGCTCCGATGGCCGGCTGCGAAAGTCAATCAACCCTCGTTTGCGGTTGGAGCGAGCATTGGTGTGAGACAAGGCTCGAGTCATCGACATAGAGGCAGGCAGTATTGTGATCGGGTCGAGATGGTGTTCTCAGTGGCTTTGTTACGGTAGTATCGATGCTTGCAACTTGATGCCGAAGAACGTGACAAAAGTGATGACAAGCTATGAGTACCTCTCAATCTCCAACCTCCACTCCACTTCATAGAATAGCAACATCTATATCAAAAGGGTATCACATGCGCCATACAATCTGCTAGAACGCTCACAATCAGATCACATCAGATCAAACTCTCATACTTATCCAACCCACTCTTCTGTCCCTGCCCCGAAGCCTGCATCCCAAACTGCCCCGTCCCAGTGCCCGTCGCCTGCGGACTCATCGGCGGCGGCTTGATACTGAAAGAACCCGCGCTCCCTCCCGCCGCAGGCCTCTGCCCGCCCCACGCCGCCGCCGACGAAGAAGAAGCAGCAGCACCACTCCCGCTCATCGCAGCGGACCAATCGATTCCCCCACCCGAAGAGCCCGCGGCACTCGCGCTATTCTGCGCCGGCCTGAAGGGCACCGGCGCAGAAGGCTGCAGCGGCTGCGACCACGGGCTCGCGGGCGTCAGGCTGGCGAAAGAGGAGAGGGATTGGTCTGGAGTGATGGCGCGGGAGGTTTGGGGCTGGATGGCGGGGCGGAGGGTGCCGGGCTGCTGCTGCTGGGGCGCAGGGGCGGTCTGCCAGGAGAAAGTGGACGGGTTGGAATTGGTGCTCCGCGCTGGGGTGGGAGCCGGGGCGGCCCAGTCGTTCATGAGGTCGTTGCTGTTGCCGTTGGCGGCGGGCTTGCGGCCGGAGACGAGGCTTTCGAAGTCCAGCTCGTCGTTTCCGTTGGCCAGGCCGTTGGCATTCGAGGGTGCGGCGGTGTTGCGGCTCCGTGTGCTAGCACCGTTGTTTGTACCAGACGAGCCCAGCTCCTGCAGCTTCCGCGTCTGCTCGCGCTCGATCCTGCCCGAAAGAGTCTTGATCAATCCCATGAAAGCCTGGAACTGCTGCAAGTTCAGCAGCGGGCCGAGGCTGAAAGTCCAGAGCAGCGGCAGGACTTCCATGGCGAGGTAGTCTGTGTCGGCGACTTCGCCGACCTGCTTGAAGACGCGCAGCGCGGCCATCATCACGCCGGGCTCTTTGGTCTTGATGCCTTTGAGGAGGGGCACGACGCGCTCCTGCACGGTGAATTTGTCGAGGATGATGCTGCTGCTGGCGCTGTTGGGTTTTTTGTCTTGGATGCCGATGCCGTTGAGGTCGTCGTCGCTGCCGTCGGGGCCGCCGCCGCAGAGGACGTAGAAGGCTTCTAAGCCGCGAATCTTGATGGCGAGGCTGCTTGTTTTTGCGAAGCCGTTGGCAATTACGGGGAAGAGCTCGTTCTTGATGGTGCTGAAGTCGAGGACTGGGAGGAGGTGTGGTAGAGCCTGCAGGGCTGCGTCGACCAGGCCGTGTGTCGAGCTCTCCAATGCCAAGAGGATGATAGGCAGGATGTTGTCGCGGAACTCCTTTCCAGCGCAGTTCTGCGCCGCTGTTTGCATGTTCTCCAGCAGAATCATGAGTCCGCCCTCGCGGCTTGTGTCCTTCTCCGCGCCGGCGGCCGGCTTCACCAGGAAGATCTCTCGCAGCCTGGGGACCACTTTCTCTGTGAAAGCTCGTTTGCCGTTCGGCATGGCGTTGACCATCGCGAAGATGTTGCTCATGATAGGAGCAAGGATGTCTCTGTCTTTCATCTCCTCTAGTAGAGCGGGCAGTACTTTCTTCTCGAGCACTGACTTGGGGAACTGTGGCATGATACGTGGAAGGCCACGCATGAACTGTGCTTTCTCATTCGGAGTCTTGGCAGGCAAGCTGTCGAGGAAGCGAATTGTAGAGACCAGAATATTGTCGAAGTAGCTCGCCTCTTGGAACTCGCGAGCAGAAAGTCGATTTGCGGGACGGCGTGTGATGAGCTTAGGTAAGAGTTCTGACTTCAGTTTCGCTGGCAGCGGATGCGATGACGGAACCAGAAAGTTGTTGCTCTGCGTAGGTACGCTGGAAGAGCTCGAGAAAATCCGTTTGTAGCTCGATAGCGAACCTCCAGTACTGAGAGGCGAAGTATGTGGCGAGTTGTACAGCGCGAGAATCAGCAGACCCAGACTGAACATATCCGCTGAAGCCACAAGAGAGTTGTCCAGCACAAAGTCCGGCGAAGTATAATCCAGGTTCAACTGCACCCGCCCCGGCAATCGAGGATCATGATTCAGCACCTCAAACAACTGTATCGGCGCCAAACTTGTCGCCGCCGTGCTCGCCTCATGCGGCCCACAAAACCCCAGCCCGGCAATCTTCCAATCCCCCTTCGCATTAACCAAAACCGCATCCGGCGTCAAATTCGCATGCACCAGCCCAGCGCTCTCGTGCAAGAACTCCAGCCCCTTCCCCAGCTGCAACAAGCCCTTCTGAATCTCCAGCTCGTCAATCTCCAGCTCCCGCCTATGCCTCGTCCCATCCTGCTCTTCCACCACAAACCGGCTCCCCCTCCCCCCAACCCCGCCCGCCCTCTCCTGCTCGTCCTTCTCCGCCAACAAACTCGCCAAGCTCGCCGTCACAGCCTCCGTAGCAAACATCAGCCCGCCCTTGCTCGTCTCCTCCACAGGCTCCGCGAGCTCCAGAATGCTCGGGTGCCGCAGCCGCGCGAGGCTGCTGGCCTCGCGCTTCAGCCGCTCGACCACCTCTTCATGTGCACGTTTGACGGAGACCCCGCCGCTGCTTCGCCCGCCGAGGCCGCTGGATTGGGCGTCGAGGGCTTTACGGTCGAAGACGAAGACGGAGGCCGCTTTGCCGGTTGATTTGCGCTTCGCGTCGAAGATCTTCCATGGGCCGGAGGTGGAGGAGGGGTGCGGGGCGATGGTGTAGTTGGCGGAGATGTTGGAGGTGAAGGATTTGAGGGCGTTGGAGAACATCGTTAGTAGAAAGCCCTCGAGAGGGTGGTGGGTGGTGTGTGACGCTTGTGCAAGCGTTTAGGTGGGAGTGAGCATTGGGGTGTTGCTGTCGTCGTCAGAAGTGATGTGATCTGGGTGCCTGGAAGCGCAGGGTGTTTGCTGTGCCTGGCGAAGTGTTCCGGTCGCAGCGTCTCGGTTGTACGCCAGTTGTGGCTCTTCTGAATTTCAGAAAACGTGCTGCGCTTATGAAGACAGCATCCAGGACGTGCTAAATGCGCCAATTGCAGACGTAAGCAGCTGTAACCTATCCGCTGGTGTAACACGGGATGTTGGGCGACGTCTTCAGGGTCCATTGATTCAGTCCATCAATTCTCAATCAACCAATCAATCAAAATGGCCCAAGTCCTTCGGTCAGCAGCCGCGGGATAGAAGCGCCGAAGCCGGCCTTCGCAACGCCGACTGCGCTGACGAAAGTCAAGCCCGCCCTACAACACGCCTTAACCGGTGACTACGATTGATACACACAGTCATTCCGTCCATTGCCGGACCTCGCATACACCTGCCATCCTCCTCCAGCATCTGCTGCTCACTGCAGATTCCCTCTCACACAATGGCCTCTCCTCTCCGCCAGCTGCTGCCCCGTCGCAGCGTCCTGGCCGCTCCCTCGGCACGCGCCTGGTCTACGAAAAGATGTCTCCTCTCGCAGCGAAGAAGCTATGCGATCGCCGCGCCCGACTCCAAAGACCCGAAGCTGCAGGCCATTGACCTGTCAAAGCTGCAGGTCCAGAAGACAACCACCCCGAAGGAGAGACTTGACAACAAGGATTTGGTTTTCGGCCGCACCTTCACCGATCACATGCTGAGCCTCGAATGGACCGCGTCCAATGGCTGGATGGACCCCAGGATCACACCGTACCAGAACCTCAGCCTGGACCCCGCGACGTGCGTCTTCCACTACGCTTTCGAGGCGTTCGAGGGCATGAAGGCGTACAAGGACAAGCAGGGAAACGTTAGGCTGTTCCGGCCGGACATGAACATGGCGAGATTGAACAGGAGCGTTGCCCGCATCGCGCTGCCCACGTTCGAAGGCGACAAGGTGATCGAGCTGATCAAGAAATTCTGCCAGCTGGAGGAGCGCTTCATTCCCTCGTAAGTGAACATTCGCATATACATCCCGAGTCCCAGGACTAACCCGACGGCCCACAGAGAACGCGGCTACTCCCTCTACCTCCGCCCCAACATGATCGGCACGCAGCGCACGCTCGGCGTGGGCCCCCCCGGCTCCGCGCTCCTGTACGTGATCGCCTCGCCCGTCGGCCCCTACTACCCGACTGGCTTCAAAGCCATCTCGCTCGAAGCGACCAAGTACGCCGTGCGCGCGTGGCCCGGCGGTGTCGGCAACAGCAAGCTGGGCGCCAACTACGCGCCGTGCATCGTACCCCAGATGCAGGCGGCGTCGCGCGGCTTCCAGCAGAACCTGTGGCTGTTCGAGGACGTGGACGCGGAGACGGGCAAGGTCGAGGACTTTGTGACGGAGGTCGGCACGATGAACCTGTTCGCGGCGATTGTTAACAAGGAGGGCCAGAAGGAGCTCATGACCGCGCCGCTGGACGGCACTATTCTCGAGGGCGTTGTTCGGGACTCTATCTTGCAGCTCGCGAGGGAGAGGCTGGTGCCGGAGGGCTGGAAGGTCAGCGAGCGCAGGTTCCACATGCGCGAGCTCGCTGAGGCGGCGAGGGAGGGCCGCATGCTTGAGGTGTTTGGTTCGGGTACCGCGGCTGTTGTCAGCCCGGTTAGGAGCATCCAGTACAACAACGAGCTCGTCAGCTGCGGTCTGACGGAGGATGTTGAGGCCGGCCAGATCACGAAGCGCTTCAAGGACTGGATCGAGGGTATCCAGTATGGTGACGAGGCGCACCCTTGGAGTGTGAAGATCTAGATTCGTTTGCCGGTTGAAGGAATGCCTTGGACATATTCAGAGATGCGCCACTGGAGGCTCGAATTTTTGAAGGTCAAGCTGGTGCGATTGTACAAAAGCATTTATTCATACATTGCAGATGGGAGCAAGATGCTAAATCGAATATTCTAATTCACGTTTCGAGCGTGAGCGTTTCATTTCTCCACGGCAACGACAGTCATGTATGTGCTACCAACTGGCAAACGTGAGAGGAAAAGAAGAGTCATAGCCTGTGTTTCTTCGAGGGAATAGCGGTATATCGAGGGCACCGACTAGCTACTGTGGGATGCATAAGGTTGTAATCCTAAATCTGCTGTCCGCCCCTCTCATTGGATAATTCAAGGGCAATCGTATAGAGATCGAGACGGCTGCCTAGTGATATCGACACCAACGCGTGCTCATCTGCTTACATTGCTTTGCAATCTCATTCGAGTCATGATTCACTGTATAGCGAAGACAATCACGTATTGATAGGATCAGATATTGCAAGTTCGTCAAAAGCTGCGCTTCACGCCTCCTTCCTCCACGCTTGCTCTCAGCTCATCCGCCGATCAACAAAACAACTCGTGAGATGGCAGTCACGGAATTTCAAGAGGTGAGCAGGTTCAGAATTCCAATATACTCGCAATACTCATGGAGGTGCAGAGAGTCTACGCGCTGTTGCTGCAGATCCCCGAGGGTCGCGTCTCGTCGTACGCCGCGATGGCAGCTGCTCTCAAATCGTCTCCGCGCGCTGTTGGTGGTGCTTTGAGGCGAAATCCGTTTGCACCAGAGGTGGTGAGCTCTCTATCCAAGAAACATGAATGAGTCCAAGCACTCCGAGCTGATCAATACCGGATAGCCGTGTCACCGCTGCATTGCCGCCGACGGTTTCGTGGGTGGCTTCATGGGTGATTGGGAGAAGGCACCGAGCGGGCAGAATCAGACTTCCAAGCTCGCACTGCTGAGCAAGGAAGGTGTCAAGTTTGATGAGAAAGGGTACTTGATCGATGGGAAGAGGTGGTTCGCAGAGTTCAACGAGGATCGATCGTGACGATGGTGTTGGCAGGGTTAGGGTTGGGGTTACGTTGCACTTCACAGAGCTGCTTGTGATCTGGCAGTTTCCCCGCAGACGGCCAAACACTTGGAGGTTGTGCAACCGGCTCCGCATGCTTCTGTTTGCTCCTCTTCCTTACTCATCTATGTTCTCATCGCTGAGGATCGGCGCAGATTGTATAACATGAGCCGCCCGCCCAGATATTTTACTATCCACCTCTGTACATCTCAAGCAATACGATATCTGCAAGACCACGGAAACCCTGACTCGTGATAGACACGATAAGCTTCTAAATCAAGCAGGTCACATTTACGGCCAAGACTTTCCAAGACCTCTCTATTCTGAATGAGGCATGTCGCATTCGATCATAAATGACACCTCGGACCATTAGCCGAGATACATTACTCATTGGCTATATAGCTTCATGGCGCCGAAGCGGTATGTGAAGAGAACGCAAGTCTGCTACTGCGTTCACGTAGCACGATCACAGACAACATCATGGTCTTGAGCACAGCACCAAAGGTGCTGGCAGTATTGTCTGCTGGTGCCGTACTTGTCAATGCCATTCCAGTTGACAAGCCGGCCGGCTATGGACAGGAAAAGTCAGACCCATTCGCAGTCCTTGACCCTCAGAACTGGGAGAATCCGGACGACATGACATGGGACGACTACGTTGCGCCTCCTGGTCATCCCTGGTCTGATCCCGCACGCAAAGGCTCCGAGCGCAACTTTAACATCGCTCTGGTGGCCGTGGACTATCCTGATCACGATTTCGTGATCACGATGGCTGAGAACTCAACCGTGTTCACCAACCCACAAGCAGCTGCGAACAGCCTGAGCCGCGAAGATGTCCCTACCTTCTATCGCGACTTGCTCAATAAGCCGCAGGAGCTGAATTGTAACCACACTTTGCATGAGTATTGGATGGAGGACTCTGGCGGACGCTTCGGCGTCGACCTGACTGCATTCGGTGCTTACCGCATGCCGAGCAACTCCTACCAATACGGCGTTGACGACGAGGAAGGCGGCTTTAACGAGGGCGCTTGTCCTGAGCCAGGTCCCTGCTCTGTGGATCTGCGCACCGATGCCCTTGGTGCATGGCGAGCTGATGTTGGAAACGAGACAGCAGACGCCTACGAATTGGTCTTCATTCTCTCCGCTGGCCAGGACGAGTCTTCGACGTGGCAAGAATTCGGTCAGATGATCTTCCAGGGACCAACGGATGTCCCTGACGACTTCGGCCCTCCCGGTAACACCAGCCTTGCAAATGCGGCTCAGACTCGCTACGTAAACTGGACGTCTTGGGCTGCCGCATCAACCATTTGGCCGAATGCAGGAGGCGGATCTTCTACCCAAGGCGAGAGCTCCGGCATGGGAACGTATGCCCACGAATTGACCCACCTCCTCGGTATTGGCGACAACTATAACAACCCGTACGCCGAACAGCCTGTCCGCGCCTACACTGGTCCCTGGTCGATGATGTCCCGTGGCAGCTTCAACGGACCTGGTGGACCTCACACTCGATGGCAGATCCCGTCTCTGCAGGGTGGCTCTCTGGGCTCTCCCCATACCATGGGCGACAAGATGCGCATTGATCTCGTAAGCAACGCGAGCATCCTGATGACATCTCGAAAAGAGCTTTCCCAGTACGGCGTGCTCGTAGCCGATATCACCGCCAGAATCATCCACCCGAACGGCAACGGCCTGATGGGAGTCCACGTAGCGATCGGCGACGACCTCTCGCCCCCGTGCAACCAGACTGTCGAGCCCCTCTGTGACGGCGGCGGATACAACAACTACGACCTGGAGGTCATCGACCGGATGGGCGCGGACTCCTTCCAGTCCGACCACGGCGTCATGATCAGCAAGACCAAAGACGCGGACCGCCCGGCACCTTTCCAGTGGACTATTGACGCGAACCCCGATGACATCAAATTGCTCGACTTCTACCGCCCCGATGGCTCGGCGCAGTATATCACGATCGGAGACTATCGCCAGCTTTCCGATGCGCTCTTCCACGCTGGCACGCGGTCGGGCAGCGAGTACGAGTACGTCGACGAGGCGAACGGCCTGCACTTCTACGTGATCAAGCCCATTCGCGATGAGCAAGGCGTGCTTCACTACACCGTCGGCGTCCGCTCCCTGGACGCAACAACGGAAGCCGAGCGTTCCGTCAAACTGGACAAGGGCAAGCTGGAGCAGTCTGGCACAGGAGACGCCTTTGTTGGAACCTGCACATTCGACCTCAAGAACAACGCCAAGGGTCAGAAGAACTTCCCCGACTACATGCGCTCTGACATTTACAGGCTGAGTGCTGAGGTTGAGGGCGAGGGCTGGAGGGCTGTGATGCCGAATGCTTTGGCTTCTGCTGAGATTGGCGAGACGGTGGCTGTCAAGGTTGCTGTGGGAGCTGAAAAGGATGCTGAGAAGCGCGGAAAGGTGCTTCTGACTGCTGTGTCTGAGTCTGACCCGGCTGTCAAGGTTACGAAGGAATGCAAACTCAGGAAGTGAGATCTGGCGATGTGCAGGCGAAGCCTCTATGTGCAAACCATATACGATGATGGCAACTAACTCTTGATAATGAAGATTATAAGACACTACGATCAGCCTGTTGCAGGGCTTCAACGCTTCAGCGTCTGCACCCTTCCTGTATGAGGAGGCTTCCGGATCAATCTGATCGTCCCTAATCGCCCAAAATAATTGCCGGCACTCTCCAAATTGCTCCGTTCTGTCTGCTCTGTCCGCCTCTCCTTCTCCATCTGCTTGTGATGAGTCAACAGCAAAGCCCGTTGCTGCGAAACCGGCATGTGCATCAGACTTCGACGATCGTTCGCTCGAAGGTGAGCCACTTGGTTGTTGAGCATGTTCTCTTGCTTCAGAGCTCTCGTACTTAGCTGATCGTGTCTTCGAGGAACACCAGTGCTGTCATCTGAGCTTGATCCACCAGTATCAGTATCTGATTGCGAAGCTGGACTTGTCGATGCTAATGATGGACCTGTGATGCTTGACCCGCGCGTCCTTGGACGCTTCACGGGCAGCTTCTTCCTGTACTTGGTCCGTGTTTGTGAACCTTGGTCGTCAGGAGTACGCATTGCTAGTTGTTGTCGAATCTCATCCTTCGCAAGAGTTGAAGACAAATCGTAAAAGTCTCTGAGCTCTGAGTTCTCATCTGTGATGTCGTACTTGCAGTGACCCTTGGCTATCATGTGCTGCTGCACAGCCTGGTGGGTGTTCCGCTGCGTTCCGCAATAGAGACATTCGTGATATACGAAAATGACGAAATGGAAATATGCGAGCAGCGTTGCGGTGTCTACTAGGAGTTTCGCGGACTCTATCTGCAGACCATGGCTTTTCGACATGTGGACCATGTTCTGATCCAAGTCTGAGCTTTCTGCGTTGCAAAAGAGGCATTTTGTATCGTCATATTCATGTTCGATATTAACTGAGGGCGTTGAAGATGGGACGGCGGCGTCGCCGTTGTGGTGGGTGTGGGTCTGTTGCGGATGCGAGGCGGCAAGGATGCCGTTGCGGCCCGATTCGGCTTCCATCGTGGCCGTGGTTGTTGTTGTTGTTGTTGCAGATGTGTCACCGACCATTAGTTCAAGTCTTGTCGAGTAGTCGAATACGACGCGATAAGATTGAGGCTTGCGATTCGGAAGATTGGTGTTTGATAATATATACAGTCTGACACTCGGGTGGACCGACCACCATTTATACCTTTGGCATTGAACATGCTATTTCGTATTGCGGTTCCGTTCGCTAAGCGAAGCGGCTTCGAAACTCAAAGTGACTCACTTTTCGCACGACGGCGAGCTCGCTTTGCCAACGATGACAGGCACCTGATACAACCTTGAGCATTACTAATAGCCCTCGAGGTTTTCCAAAACCAGGAGCCAGTTCGGGTGACAGTCGCAATATGTCACGATGCAGCCTAGTGATCGTAACCCCAACCCTAACCCTACGAACCCTACAAGTACCATCTTCTACTTCCCAAGAGAAATTACGGATGAACACACCGCACGTAGTAAAGAGAGGCTTTGAAGGAGCTTGAAAAATCTTCTGAGAGGGACTGCCATGGGGCTATTATAGATTCAATCGTTTCAAATCGTCCTCAGTCACGTCAGCGCAGATCCTCGTAGACCTTAACTCCATCAATCAAGAACGCGTTGCCATCCGCATCCAGCAGCTTAAGCGTCACCTCATCTCCGTCGGCCAATTCAACAGGAAACGGGGCTTCCTGAGCGTAAGTAGTGCCCCGAGTCGTCTCCATGAGCGCATTGCCTTCTGCTTGAGCGCCGTTGAGAGTGACGCCAATGTGCAGGAACCTGTTCTTCGGCCCATTGTACACATACTCGATGCCGAGGACCTTGGCGCCAGCGCCGCCAGAGTAAGTGAAAGAGAACGAGGTCTCAGACGTCATGTTCGCCGCTTGTCCGCCGGCGCAGCCGTCCTCGCATGGGACGAGATTGGTGTCGGGGGTCGTCGAGTCAGCCGCGGTGATGCTGTCGAACGGGAGGTCAGACCATTCGCCAGTCGCAAGATCAAGAGTCCAGGCACCAGTCTTGTACAGCGATAGAGTCTCGCCGTCATGGGTTGTGGGGTGGAAAGCATAGGTCGAGGAGCCGAGTTGGTTGCCGCTCCAGTGATCGCCGTAGTAGAGGTAGACCACCTGCTTTGATCCCTCGATCACGATATCGTAAGCGTTCTGGGTCAAGTACGCATAAGAGCCTTCGGGAGCGAGGAGCGTGGCCTCGGACCAGGGACCTGCCATTGAGGTGGAAGTCATGTAGAAGTTGTCCGTCGGGGTCCAGCCGTCTTGACGCGAGAAGATCAGATAGAAGACGCCGTCGATCTTGAAGACGCCTGGCGCTTCCCAGAATTTCTCCTCGAATGTGTACAAGCTCTCATTGGGGTAGTAGTAATCGCTGTCCAGGCTCGCGATGGAGAAGTCTGCGTTACCATTTGTGGCGTAGATCAGGTATGCGGAGCCATCATCCGGATCTTTCCAGACGGTCATGTCTCTGCTGTCGTTGCCGAACGGCTTGAAGTTGCCCTTCCACGAGTATTGTCCGTCGACGGTCTGGCTGGTGGCGACGCCGACTTGCGCTGCTCCATAGCTGGAGTTGTCGCCGTGAAACCACATGACGTACTCGGAGTTCTTGTCATTGTAGATCACCTTCGGTCTTTCGACGATCTTGCTGTCGGAGATGTTGGTTCCATCTTGAGGAGACAGAACGTGTCCAACACGTTCCCAGGAGACGAAGTTGCTGCTGCGGTAGCAGTTGACACCGATGAAGCTGGGAACCACGATTAGTATCAAAACGAGTTCCATTCAGTGTTCCGAGATGTTTACTGACCTGCCACTGTTGGTCAACCCAGTCTTGTCTTCTCCAAACCAGTACCAGTTGTTGTCATCAGAACTAGCACTACGAAGGATAGCGCCACCGTGAGCTTGGATCAAATTGTTCTCGGTGTCCGTCAAATTGATCTTGGGATAGAAAATAGCATTGGCTGCACTTGCAAGAGGCGTGCTGATAGCCAAGGCCGTCAAAGCCAGAGATGAGAAAGAGAGAAGGCCCATGACTGCAGCGAGGGTCCCAGTTGTGATATTGCAACAATTACTTTCATGTCCGGACTTGACAAGGCGGATAATTTATATCCCAGGTATGGATCTATGCAATGCATAAACGCAACACTTTTGAAGAGCACCCTCCACATCCCGGCACCATGTCGTCTGAGAAGCATGCATCTGCGCTCGATACGACAGCAAGCGAGGCCGGTGAAACTTACGCTGCTGTACATTTATGTATTCTGCATGATATGACGCTAAGCGCACCTTCACTTAGGCGCGAAACACGATGGTTGTGGAGCCGAGAGCGGGAATGTGGAGTTTCGTTTATGTTTTAAAGCATCGGAAAGCTTTAGCCCGAGAAGTCGCTTCAACAGACTAGGCCTAGTCGTCTGAAGCTTGGCCGAATTGGATATGTAGAGCGCCATAGTTTGACGATGGACAATTTGGTGCATAACCCTCACTGTAGAAGTGAAGCTAGTAGTGACTACGTTCAGAACGCTTTGAACTCTGCCAGTCTCGTCCTCTTGCCAGCCAATTGGGTGAATTGCAGCATCAACTTGGAAGTGCTCAAGTCGGCCCACTTGACATTTGTAATGCCATTAGCCACAGGTTGATCACCTTCGCCCACAATCTTCTTCCACTCGCCGTTGTCCCAGCTGAGAACAGTATAATCCTTAGGCAGAGCAAAGTCACCATCGTCGGCAAAGAAAGCCAACTCTGCACTGGTGAGCGATGTGTCAGCGCCGAAGTCAATGGCATACCACTGCTGCGAGTCTTCCTCCGTGGCGTTGGAATTCCAGCCATTGGGCAATTCAGGGAAGAACCAGACACGTCCGTCGATCGCATCGTGAACGTTTTCAGTCTCGTTACCGGTCGACGCGCTTCCGATAGGGTATTGCCCTCTCACCAGCTGAACGGACTTCGCGATGCGAGACCGATCAATGGTTGTAGCAGAAGCTCGTGAGACGCTCGCGGTGACGCGCTCGAGCCCTGCGGCGGAAGCCGCTTCGTCACCGTCAACGTAGACCTTGAGCCCGGCTCCTTGACCGTAGTGGCTACCGTCGGCATCCCACTGAACAGCAAGTGTGTGACCATGGTAGGCTACGTCTTGCAGACGGAAGTATGAGATGTCAGAGTCGGCGGGAAGCATGGGGTTGACAACGAGGGTGTCATCGGCTTGAGGTCGGATTCCAACGAGACCGGAGATGATCAGATCATTGTAGCCGGAATGGAAATAGTGATGCGAGCGCGGCAGACCAACAATGGGACCGGGCTTGTCAGGCTCATAATCCTCCTCAAGATCAAGCTTGCCGTTGTTGTAGTGCAGCTTGGTGTACCGACGCAGCTCGTTCAAGTAATCCGTCTTCGAGATGAATGTCTGGTTGTAGGTGTCAAGCAGATTGGCCAGACCCAGAAGTGCCTGAGTCGTCTGGTAAGGCCACACAGGCCCATTCCATTGGCACTCGCGGAGCCCAGTCGCTGCATCATAGCGATATTGGCGCATGTAGTACTCGTACGACGGCTCCACGGTTCGCATGCCGCTCGATCCACTCAACTTGTCGGAATCTAGCAAATGCGACCATGCGGAGCTGTATTTGGGGTCATCGTCGGGCATGCTAAACATCCATGGTACTAGGCCGACGAGCTCACGACCTCGGATGGGTTCCCAGTACTGAACGAACTCGTTGCTGGTGTAGTGGCGGTCGATGAAGTGACCCAGAGTATCGTTCCAAATGTTGTCCTGGAACAGCTGTTTGAGCTCTGCTGCTCGGTCGACGTAGGACGACGAAACATCTGATCTGCCCGTCAAATTGGCAATGTTGGCAATGGCACGGAAGTTTGCCCACATGTAAGAGTTGATTGACGGGCGGAATGCTTCTCCACCGCCGAAGCCGTCTTGGCCACCTGAAGCATCGATACTCGAGATGGTATACTCAGTGGCGTCTGCAAGCGGCTCAATCCAATAGAGGCCGCTTTTGTCGAGCTTGTCGTTCCACTCGTCGTACAGTGTTATCATAGCATCCAAGTGTCTGGTCATGGTCGACTCATCTCCGTCGACGAGATAACGAGTCCAGGTGCTGTCAGCCATGTAGTCTGTGAAGTGCCTATCATTTCCGCCATTGAACATGTGGTTGATGTAGTCGTCACTGAAACGGCGATCACGCAGCCACCGTCCTTCGCCAATGTGGAATCCCGTGGCGTCATTAAGGGAGGCCCACGGCTCCAGCTGCCAGCCAACATCGTCGAGGAATTCTATTTGGTCATGAGCGGAGTGTTCATGCATCTTGCAGCTTAGAGTAACCTACCGGTAGAGATGTAGCCACGCTGTCCGAGATCTCTCTGGTGAGCGCGGAAGATCTTCCAACGATAGTAGTAAACATCCTGGATCTCGGAGTCCGAACATTCAAAGTATGGAATGCGATCTTGATACCATGGCGAGTCGTTACCAAAGTACTCGCTGGCAAGTGCTTGTGGATCCAATGCCCGTCTCAGCAGTGGCGAAGCTTCCGCCAAAGCGAGGCACGCTCCAACAGTCAAGATTGTCCTTGGTGGGTGCATGACGGACAGGAGATGGAGCGATCAAGTTATCTCAGAGAATACATCGATGGTTTCCGGTTCTATATATGCTGCTCCCGGGCACAAACATGAAGCTGCCGAGGAACGGCGCCTTGCCTGGGTTGCTCTGCATCAACGCTAGATGATTGGGACATGCCTAAGCGGCTTGTATGGCAATATCGATGTTTGGCAAGGTTTGAGTAAACTCACGAAGTGGAGGAGCATTTGATCGGCATTTACCCGTTCACGGGAATGAAGCCGGCTCAGACGGATCATGAACAAATGAGGGGAAGGACGAGGGCTTCTTCATGCCAAGCCGCTCCATTTCCCTTGGGCGCATACGTGCTATTCCCTTGATGGAACGAGAACACGAGGAGCCAATAGTGACGATGTTCGCACTGTATAGCGCTTCGTCTACCCCAAGACTAGTGACAAGGGCACAGTTCCAGTGTTCGGAACGGCTCATCTAAGGAGCATCTTTGTCGGTCGTGGCTTGATCTCTTGAATTCTCCAATGTCGAAGCAATGTCATCGAGTGTTGACAGGACGAGCTGCTCGCCAATGCCATAATCACAAAGCGAAATATGCAGCAATAAGGTTACGTTAGCAAGGAGCGCCGAAAAGGCATGTCGCTCGTAGGGGATGCTCGACGGGTGGTGCCTGAGGCTTGTTCTTATCTTATCAACGTGAGGCGAGATCAACGACGCGTCGCGTCTTCCAGCCGCCGCTCGCTTCTTCGAGTCGAAAGCCATCCCGCCCAGCGCCAGACAGAAGATTGGCATTCCGCCCGCCATTCATATCGCAACGCGTGGCTGCACATACAGATGATAAGGACGTGTGCGTCCTGACCCGATGTCTTCACGAACCAAGGGTTTCTTTGAGCAAGATCAGAGAAAGGTAAACCAACAGCACCTTATGTTGGCATTGCGGCGCTCGAGCCGGATTGTTGATCCGGTCAATCGACGAAACCCTCTTGTCACCGCTCCAAGATCGCGTTGCAGATGCTGACTGAGATACAGCCGCGACCTGGAAATTGGCACAGAAATCAAAACAGGACAACATTGAGCGACACCACCAACGTCACTGCGCCGCCTCGCCCGCCCGTTCCTGCAACTTCTCAGGCAAAGTCGAAGCTCAAGGCGTTCCAATTCGTTGCTGGGGAGTCCAACACAACGCGAAAAGAAACCGAAGGAAAAGAGAATGGCACAGTAACAGGCCAGCCCCGATCTGTCGAGCAAAGGGCCCGGCTGCACGATGCTACTGCGAGCTCTGCACCACCGCAAGCAGCGAAGCCAGTGTCGTCCTCTAGCATGGCCGAGGCGAACAAAACCCCACAATTGCCACATGCAAACACATTCCCTTCCACTCCGGGTGCGCGACTCTCCTTGGAGGATTTGATCGGCAATGTGGATGAAACGAAGAAGTCGGAACCCAGAGAAGAGTCACCGGAGGAGCATGTTGGCTGGATACCGAACAGTTCCTCGACTCAGCTTACACCAAATCGCAAGCGGAAACGAGCGAGATCCTCCTCGCCCTCATGTCCAAACACATCATCCCAGCGAGCCGAGACTACGTTGTACCCCGGGAGCATGGAGAAGCGCACCCCTGAAGCGGATCCAGCAGCAGATCTTTGGCAACGATATGGAATAGGCAAAGGTAACGACGATGCTCTGAGGCTACCCGACATGAACACCATGGCATTTCAAGGATCTCCTCGGCCGCTTGAAACACCAGTGAAGGGATCTGGCCTTCGACGGTGGGCAAGCACCGGCAATGATTGGCCAAGCAGCAAAAGTAAGAGGCGGCGACATAATGGGAGTGCTAAGGTTGAAGTATGGCAGAATGGGCAAACGGAATCCGGCGGAAGAAGTAAAGTCGCAGCCATGGTTGAAAAAATTCAAGAATCTCTGGCTACACAAAAGCTTGCACTTTCTGTGCCGGTAATCTCTGGAGACGAGCCTTCGAGCTCGAGCCCATTGCCGGATACGGGCAGCGAGTTCGCCAGACCGCAGCAGCCAGCCTGCGATTTGAATCCTGTGCCGCGCATAGGACTCCCGAGCGCTTGCCCGAATCTTGCAAGAAAACCACAAGATGTATTCGGCATCGGCGGTGCGCGCAATGAAGATGAGCACGTTCGTGACTCTCGAGCATCGAACGCAAACGACACTGTTCTTCCTGCGCCGTTACACCTTCAGAGCAAAACGCCTCTTCCGGCTTTTCGAAGGCCATCAATACGGCGTACACCGAGTGAAAATGTGCCGAAACCGGTCCAAGCGCCGCTGCCACCACAGCCAGCAGCCCCGGCAGCAAGGGAATTGCATGCGCTGACGGAAGATCTGGATGAATTTGGCGATGACATGGATTTCACCACCGAGGATCTCGACGAGCTGATGTCGCAGCCTCTTCAAAACAGATCACTCCATGAGATTCCACAGCACCCGAATCCGCCACCGCAACAGGATATTACCAGCAGTCAGCCACATTACCAAGGCCACTCAATCAACGACGGATCTGAAGATGATGAATTTGCATGCGACGACTTGGATGAGAATAGTTTTATGGAGGCGGAGCTGCAGGCAACCCAAGCGCACATGGCAAGTCGACCGTCTTCCAAACAATGAAGTATATAGCTTATGAATGTATAGTCTCCGTCAGATCGCGTCTCGTCTAAGTCCCACGGTGTGCAACGGCGTTCGCCGGCTGCAATTTCGAAGCCAACAGAGGCGATCGTGAAGCAAAAATTATCCGGCCAGCACTACAGACGTTTCTCCGTTCAACAGTCGACAGAAGGAGAGCATACCAACGAGAGAGGCCGCCGCTGTCCTGAGAAGGTATGCGGAAAGATTGAAATCTGCCACTGATAAGGTACTGACTATGGACCAGGTGCTGGTAGCCAAAGAGGATAGGACAGGTTTGCATGTCGCGATAACTCTCAGGGGCTCATGGGCAACAACCGCTTTACACAAGGGTCATATTATACATGTTTCCTACCTCCCTGGACAGGTGAAAGACGGTGACTTTTTTGGTTCACAGCAGCTCGAGATCAACGACAGTGATGCAAGCGCATTCCTTGTGGTACACCCCGATCACATGCTGTCTGCGACGACCGTAGCCGATTCCTTCGACTGTACACGCAAGGCCGTTCTCCAAGACCGGATCAAAGCCACTGGTGAGACGAGCAAAGCCATGATATACGGCAAGATCTTGCACGAAATCTTCCAACAAGCTCTTAGTGCCAATCAATGGGACGACGGCTTCCTTGCGGACCTGGTGAAGAGGACGGTAGAAGCGCATGTTGAAGGCCTTTGGGAGCTTGGCATGCAAGACACTGTCCTGGCGAACGAGGAGATCACAGCAAAAATGGGCGAGCTCGCCGCTTGGGCAAAGATCTTTGTCGCGTCGGAGCCTTCTAATTCATCGCTCGTTGACGACAGACAAGGCGAGAAGGTCTGGATGTCCATCAGCAAGCTCATTGCCATCGAAGAACACGTCTGGTCTCCTCAATATGGTCTCAAGGGCAACATTGACGCAACCATTCAAGCATCTTTACGTGACGATCCGCGGCGACCTACGAAGCAACTCGTGACTCCTTTTGAGGTCAAGACGGGACGAACGACTCAGTCACCGGCTCATCGCGCCCAGACGGCGTTGTACACGCTTCTGCTGTCTGATCGGTACGACGTTACTGTCAAAGCGGGCGTCTTGTACTACCTTGAGAGTTCTTCCATGACGAGAATCGCGCCACCTATCAATGAAATTCGACAGATGGTCCAGCAGCGTAACAGACTGGCGAGCTACATCCACAAAGCCAAGTACCCGCACAAAGATACGGAGCCCGAAGAGGAGTCTGACTCGCAGGAGTTCGAGCAATCTGGTCTGCCGCCTTTACTTCGCAGCGCTTTCAAGTGCGGTAGATGCTATGCGCAGCAATCGTGTTTCACCTACCATGCGCTTGTGGAAGATGGTTCGGCGGACACGGCCGGCATGGTCGATGACGGCAAGAAGAACCACGCGCTCGTTTGGCAGGAGGCTGTAGGTCATCTGCTTGACTCTACATCGACATACAAATCGCAGGCGCAGGCGCTCCGGACTTGGTTCAGCAAATGGGACAAGCTACTCACTTTCGAAGAGAGCGAGACTAGCCGCTTCCGCAAGGAGCTCTGGACGATGGCATCCTCGGAGCGCGAAGAGTCTGGCCGATGTTTTGGCAAGCTTGTTATTGCGCAAGACTTGTCTTCCACCGCCGCAGCTGTTGCGTCGAGCCTTGTTGACGGTATCGAAGGCAGCGGCGGCAAGATCAACCGCTTCACGTACGCGTTTAGTCGGGCACAGAATATTCCTGGTTCGTCTTTCGCCGAAGGTAGCCAACTCACTGTTGGTGAACCTGTCGTCGTCTCTTCTGAGCAAGGTCAATGGGCGCTTGCAAATGGCTATGTGATCGCCACATCGAAGCATCACATCACCGTTGCAGTTGATCGAAAGCTTGGGGACGCCCGGCAGCGGCTGGGCGACTTTGATGGCGATAAGCTACAGACGTTCAAAGGTGTCATGGATACCAAAAAGACACATGTCAGGTCTCTCGACTCTTCTCCGCCTCTCTACAGGGTCGACAAGGATGAGTTCTCGAACGGTCTTGCGCTGATCCGCAACAAGCTGGTGACGTTGATGTCCACTCACCCTATCCACGTCAAACTTCGAAACCAGATCATCTTCGATGCGCCTCCGCAATTCGCCAAGCTCACGAACCTTCCATCACTTCAGCCCTCTCAACTTGGTCAGATGAACGAAGACCAGCAAGCTGCTGTGAGCAAAGTGCTTGCTGCTCAGGACTATGCCCTTATTCTGGGAATGCCGGGCACGGGAAAGACAACTACGATCGCACATGTCATCCGTGCCCTCTTGGCTGAGCAGAAGACTATTCTTCTGACGTCTTTCACCCATACTGCCGTCGACAACATTTTGCTGAAGATCCGGGATGTCGCGCCAGAGGGTAGCATCCTCCGCCTCGGCGTACCGGCGAAGATCAACCCAGAGGTACAGACCTTCTGTCAGCTGGCCGCGACACCAAGACATTCGATCGACGAGATCGATCGAACCTACATGGGCTGCCGTATAGTGGCCACCACTTGCATGGGAACAAATCATGCGCTCTTTCAGCGCCGGGCTTTCGATGTATGCATTGTGGACGAAGCCTCACAGATCACCCTGCCTACCTCACTTGGCCCATTGCTCCACGCTCGGAAGTTCGTGCTTGTCGGCGACCATTATCAACTGCCTCCGCTGGTCCAAAATCGCGATGCCCTGGAAGGCGGTCTGGATGTCAGTCTTTTCAGACAACTGAGCGAGCATTTCCCCGAAGCCGTCGCCACGCTCGGATGCCAATACAGGATGTGCGAAGACATCATGAGCTTGTCGAACGAGCTGATCTATGACGGCAAGCTCAAGTGCGGCAACCAATCAGTTGGTGACCGCACATTGCAGCTGGCTGATCCTTTTGGGCTTGACACACTGCAACAACAGCAGCAGGCTTGCCAGGCTCAAAGTTCAGATTGCTGGCTTAACCACCTCACGAACCCGCGCAACAAAGTAGTCTTCGCGAACATTGACCCTCTCGGTCCTGCTGCTCTCGAAACGCTCAACACTGGCAAAAGCATCACCAATGCCACTGAAGCCGCCCTGACCGCCCAGACTGTCAGCTCTTTACTCGCGCTAGGTGTGCCAGGCCGTGAGATTGGCGTGATCACACTGTACCGCTCGCAACTCGCTCTCCTCAGACAGCTGTTCAAAACCGCCGGAATAAGCGGTGACGTCGAGATCGACTCCGCGGACCGCTTCCAGGGACGCGACAAAGAATGCATCATCCTGTCGATGGTCCGCTCCAACGAGACTGGCACAGTCGGCGATCTGCTGAAAGACTGGCGGCGAGTCAACGTTGCGATTACACGCGCGAGGTCCAAGTTGGTGGTGTTCGGCAGCAGGCGGACACTGAGGAACAACGATCTGCTCAACAAATTCATGGCCCTCGTTGACAGGAAACGGTGGAGCCTGGATCTGCCGAAGGGTGCGGACGAAATGCACGCTTTCTCTTTCGCGTCGCAGCAGGCTGTCGTCGTTGCGGAAAGTGCGAGCGCAAGGAAGGCTTCGCCGAGCAAAGCGTTCCGCGCATCTTCGCAGAGTCCTAGCAAGAAGAAGCACGGAAACGCAAGTGTTCCTGCGAGGCTACTTCAAGAATCCACGTCCGCGGGAAACAGGACAGCGTCGAGGAGTGGGGATGGAGGGATCAAAAAGCCGGCGAAGATTATCAGTGGCAGCTCCGGAAGGCCAGCTATGAAAGCCAAACAGGCGAAGATGAGACAGCAGATCGCTGTGGATATTTTTGAGGACCTGACGGGAGAGGATCTTGATCTTGACGTTTAGCGGGCGCTTTTGGGTATTGCATTAGTGATAGTCGTAAGTGAACGGTGCTTCCATGACAATGATATACAACAGAGGGATGATTAATCTTTCTTGTTTTCTAAATCCTCTTTCACATTGCTGTACCTAAACTATTAGGAAAGTGGAAGTAGATGGTCGATAGAACTACAGGCTGGACGACCCATCTCTTGGCGCGCATTTGGCGCTAGCGAACCTTGCTGAACGTTTTCTAATGACTCTCTATCCACACCATCAACCTCAAATGCGCGGCTACCTAGTTCAAGCTCCATATGCTTATCTGAGGCATCACAAGAGTGCTTGACTGCACGAGAATAAAAATTAGCTCTGAACAAGTGCACCGACGCTGAAGTCAAACGAAGATGGAATACCTCATTCGCTTCGTGCAACAGCACGAGACCTTCCGAAAACCTGAGGTCGAAGCACTAGCAGAGCTTCTCAAGATCAAGTTTCGTTGGGTGTCGTATTCAGATGATGTAGGTTCAATCTCTGTCCATAGTCAGGTAGCAGGCGGAGGGCTGGCTTGAAGGCAAAGGTCGGTCAACGCTCTCGCTTTTCTCGTCCCCCGCCTCACTGCATCGTTACACTAGAAATGATTCGAGTAGGACATCTGAGATCTGACATTGTTTTTTGTAGACACCATTCGCGATAATAGACTTTGAAGACACTGAAAACCCAACAAAAGCCGCACGAGACCTCGTCTCCCGCTCGATTCTCGTCTCGAAAATGTACGAGCTCTGGGGCAGAGGCACAGACTTCGACTCCCTGCACGCCGACATCAGGAATCGTACCGAACACATCTGGCCAGACTACCAGGCCTCTACCTTCCGCTTCGAATTCGACTCATACCACGGGACGCATCCGAATGACGAGAAATGGCGACTGATCGAATCGTTCAGCTACATGAAGTTCACGGGCCGCATCGTCATGTCGAGACCTGAAAACCAGTTCATCGTCTTCGAAGACTACAAGCTCGACGCGCCCAAGCCTCACAATGTCTTCTTCGGAAGGGAAGTGGCTGAGGGTGGAAGGAAGGCGATGAACAAGTACAATGTGAAGAAGCGGCACTACATCGCCACTACTTCCATGGACGCGGAATTGTCTCTGGTCACAGCTAATATGGCCCTCTCGGCACCCGGCACAATAGCCTACGACCCGTTCATGGGAACTGGCTCATTCCCCGTCTCATGTGCGCACTTCGGTGCTGCTGTTTTTGGCAGCGACCTGGATGGCCGCAGTATCCGCGGCAAGAAGGGACGTAATGTCGCCAGTAACTTCAAGCAGTACGGGACGTCAGATCTCTACCTTGGCGGCGTGACGGCCGATCTCACGAACTCGCCGATATGCAGCGGTCGATTCCTAGACGCCATTGTCTGCGATCCTCCTTACGGGGTCCGCGAAGGCCTGAAGGTCCTCGGTCACGTCAAAGAGAAACTGCAGCAGGAAGTCATCCTATCAAATGGAGTACCGGCTCATCTGCAGAGTGACTACGTCCCTCCCAAGAAGCCTTACAGCTTCGTGCGGATGCTGGACGATATTCTGGATTTCAGCGCGATCAGGCTTGTAGATGGCGGCCGTCTGTGCATGTGGATGCCCGTGGCTGGTGCCAAAGAAGATCCAGAGGCAACACCAGAAGGGCTCGAGGAGCCGGCGAAAGAGGAGCCTGAGGCGGAAGAGTACGCCATTCCACAGCACCCGGCGTTGGCCTTGGTCGCAGAGAGCAAACAGCACTTCAACAAATGTGAGTATCGAAGCCTTGCTATTCGAGGGCTTACAGAGTAACCGAGCATAGGGTCACGTCGCCTCATCACATACAGACGCCTGCAGGACTCAGAAATATCACAAGAAGCGCTCACAGCGTACGGAATGCAGCGGCTTGAGCTGCAAGCTTCCAACCAAACGGGCGAAACCACAAGAGCTAATGACTTGAACGATTTCAGAAAGAAGGTATGGCAAACCTCAACTTGTCATTTCGTATATGGTGGCTAATCACAATTTTGTCCTGCAGTACTTCGAAGGCTTCAAGAACCCTTGAGGGGCTACTTACTTTTTCAGCAACCGACTCGTGGGCGCTGCAATTAGTCGAAGGGGACACGCCAGATTATGGAGATTTGTACCCACTCTCCGATGGATACGACCAATCGATCGATTACGTTGTCGCCGCATCACAACCGGCTGTACTCATCAAAGGCGCATCAATGCTAGGAATGCGAGGAAATGCGGCCACACATGTCGAGTCCAACAGAGCGATGAAGTCTTACAGAAGCATAAGTGCGCAAGCGCTTGTAGTGGAGATAGAGTACATCATGGCAAATCCACGCCTCTCTGGCACAAAACGCCGACCTTCAGCTCCCCAAAAAGTTGCACAACCAGAAACCTGCAACTTGGTATATAAATTCAATAACTCCAGCCAACGTGAGATCTAGCAGACAATCGTCTCTCACAACACACTCCCTCCCGCAGCCGTCTTCGGCTCCAACCCACTCCCCACAAGCATCTGCTCGTTCCACTCGCCCATGCCCTCCATCATCTCGTTCCAGTCCGCCTCGCTCAAGTTCATTATGTCGATGCCGGATGCGCCGGGCGTGAGGCCTGTGCCACCTGAATCCCAAGCCTGGGTTTGGAGAAATTCTTGCTGCTGTTGCTGCTGTTGTCGTTGTGGATCGAAGGTGTTGGTGGAGAAGGATGACATGTCGAAGTCGGTGCTGAAACCTGCGTTGGAAGGGTCGAAGAAGGCGGTGTTGTTTGGAAATGCAGGTTGGGGCTGTGAAGGTTGTTGCTGTTCAGGAACTTGCTGGTTCGGTGGCGAGCATGCTGGGTTGGAAGTGTGTGAGGAGTTGTTGTTGTTTTGTAAAGAGCTTGGGGTATGCTGCCCGCCGCCACCACTGCCGTCCGGACTCGTGTCCATGTCGGGGTTGTAGTTGGGAGGACTGCGGTACTGGTTCGAGTCGCTGAGGGAGTTTACAGAGCCTGGAGTGCGTTGCTCGCGGCTTGCGACGTTGAATTGATTACGGTTGTTGACCGTAAAGCTTGAGAATGAAGAGTCCGAAGGGTCTCGTACATAAGTACTTGGACCCGCAGTGGCAGAGAGCACTGGAATAGATGGGACATTCTGCGAATCTGGCTGATTGTAAACCGCCAGGCCCTGGTCGCCATACGCAGGCGGCCTCTGGACTTGGTTCACGTCTCCCATGCCGATGTGAGCCGAGGGACATCCTGGTGACCTATTTGCAGCCGCGGACTGCTTTGGCATCTGCTGTCGAAGGGCACGCGTATTTTCGAGGCCAGCACTTTCGAGGTCGACGTCCAACTGCACAAGGAAGGACTCGGTGAGAGGATTCTTCCTTTTGATTGCATGCATTGCCGTAAGGAGGAATTGCAGCGAAGTCCGGACCTGATTGTCTTTGGGCCGTGATTTGAGATACTGTACAAACACTCTAGCAGCCACATACAGGCAGAAAGATATGAATGGATTCATCGAAGCAAGGTCAAGGTGGCTAATGGTGCGCATGATGCTTGCAATTTCAGCCGCGGCGGTGATACATCGAACTTTGCTCTCGGCAGAGACTCTTGCTGGCATACGGTTCTTGTCTGCCTTGAAAATTGCAGCTTGGTGCAAGCAAATTGTTGAAGTGTGAAGGTTCATATTCATAAAGACAACGTTCGGGTCGTTCAGGCCGTTTGGAAGGCGAAGGGTATCAGGCATCGCGAGCGCGGTATGAAGTAGCACATTGTCCATATCATTATGTCTCTTCCAAAAGTTGCCGTTCAGGTCGTCATCATTGTCGTCGGGTCCAGGGCGGTGGAGATGGGTCAAGTTGCGCCCGAACAAGCAAGCCATTAGGACCACAGCTCCGAAGCTGGACAGTTTCTGGGCTCCGGAAGCTTCTATCGCAGCGTTTAACGATATGGTTGGCTGGGGTCGGCTCGTCACAAACGACGCATCGTCAGTGGGCAGGTTGGTAAGAATATCTCTCTCTTCAACCACCATGGGCCAGCCAGTGCCGATACTTGAATATCGATCCACACAGAAACTCATCCAGAAAGTGCGCCGTCGTTCTTCACGCTCTGTCCAGTCTTTGGGCGGCGGTATGCACTGCTTCACGTCTAGTCCAACCCCGTCGAGTCGGTGTAAGCCCATCATGAGGGTCATCCTGCAGGCACGTCCAGCAGACATCCAAGCACGCGGGAAGTACATCATCTTGAATTCGTACGTCGCCAGAAGAATCCACGTCTGCGCATGAGCGATCGTGATCATGCCCTCGCCATGGCCTCGCATCTCATCTTGCTGGATGTACTTTCGAGCTCT
The DNA here is from genome assembly GCF_011745625.1 of Cladosporium halotolerans. Classification (NCBI taxonomy): domain Eukaryota; kingdom Fungi; phylum Ascomycota; class Dothideomycetes; order Cladosporiales; family Cladosporiaceae; genus Cladosporium; species Cladosporium halotolerans. The sequence goes on along the minus strand of NW_027191463.1, from coordinate 422,371 downwards.
CTGGTAGAAGTGGTCTTGCAGGCCTTCGTACTTGTCGGTCACCGATGCCGCATTAGCCCACATGGCGTAGCGAAGACATATTGGAGGTCTTGCGTGAGGTGCTAGGTGCATTGCGGCGTAGTATCTAGGTTTGTGCATCATGGGCTCAGAAGGGTGGATCTTGTCAAAGTAAGCTTCGGTAAGTTCGTCTATGGCCTCTTGAGGCGGAAGCGGTTCGTCCAGACCCAGGCCGATCATCTCCCATTGGAACTGTTCCTCGTCCGGAGGGTTCATGTTTAGGTCACTCATCGTGCTAAATATTCCACTCGGGAGTTGCGAAGCAGAGGCATCATCTTGCTGGCCAAACACTGCATTCATGTGTCGCATATTGCCAGTATTACCAGCATTGACGGTAATGTCCCCGACAGGGCCTACGTTCGAGCCATTGCGCTGCTGTGTCCCGTTGACCGCGCTGGCGCCTTGGTCCAGTCTACTTGGTGCGACAATCTCCGTGGCCGGCTCATCCTGACCCTTCAAAAGCGTCTCGACCTGGGCAAGACGCGCCTCCAACGCCTTGACATATCCTCTCTTTGGCCCACTCTTGCGCCTAACCTCATCATACGAGCAGTCGTGCTGCAATCGAGAGCAGGTCCCGCAAGAAGGCTTGACGCCGTCGCACTTGAGCTTCCTCTTCCTGCACAGGACACAAGCGATGCGCTTGGTCTTCGGCACCTGAGTGTTGTCTTCTTGCGCGGCTGCCTGCAGTCCGGCGTCGTTCGTCAGCCTAGCGGGCTGGCGCGAGAGATCGTTGAAGTAGTCATCTTCTGGCGAGTCGTCCGGCGATTGGGCCATGGCAGTTGGGAAAGCAGTGGGGATAATTGTCAAGTAATTCTGAGACCTGTCATCCTCCTACGAAGAGTACTGTGCCTGCCACGGCCAGGCAGTTCTACGCGCAATCCTCCTGCTCGAACGATGCGGTGCCGGATACGGTTTGGCGCGAGATGGAGGCACTCAATCTAGCTTACGGGAGGATTTGGCTTTGGCGCTCAACCAGCGATCTAGTGCACGATGTTCGTAATCAAGGCAAGGGTGTGGCACATGTGTGCCCTTTCACGTCGATTGGCGAGATTTGGGGTGAAATCAATTTCGTCTTTCATCAGCAGTGATCTGCAGCGTTCTCGAACTCGCGTCAGCTGAGCTTGACTGCGGGACCGTTTCACGTTTAACCGGCCGATTGCGAAACAAGCTTCAAGGCACGATAATAAACGAGAACATTGGCACTGCATCGGGACGGGTTCATGCATAGCAGTTGAGAATTGCTCCTGAAGGTCGTCAGACATGTTTGATGACTGTGATTTCATCACGCCATTCAATGCCGTGAGCGCCATGGAAGACATGACAGGAATCCGCCCTTGAGACCCTGCCTTGATTCAATCGCCGAAAGGTCGATCGTGAAATTGAGAGTATATTTGTACATTTAGGTATATCTTGGTAATACACATCGTTTGGTGAATGCGTGATGTACAGAGAGTAAGAAAGAGGCCAGCATGGTTCGTGCTTAGTTGGTGCTCCTGCGCTTGCCCTGGTTGCGAGGTCTCTCCTGAACAACGTGCTTGTTCGGGTTGCGCTTCGAGCGTGTCTTGTAACCGCCCTTGGCCTGCATTCCAGATGATTAGCATATCGCCCATGGCAGTGCGGGAAGAAGCGTCAAGACATACCGGTGTTCCCCAGATGGAGACAGGGTGCACGTTACCCTTGCTCTTACCTCTACCACCACCGTGTGCGTGGTCTGCAGCGTTCATGGCCACACCACGAACGGTCGGTCGGATGTTGAGATGCCTGCTGCGACCAGCTTTACCGAGCTGTCTGAACTGCCAGTGAGGGTTGCTGGCCACACCGACTGTGGCGCAAGCCTCGGCGCTGACCCTGCGCACTTCACCACTCTGCAATCTTACGGTCACGTCTCTGACCTTGCCTCCGACGTCGTTCTTCGCGATGACGGTGGCGTGCGTGCCTGCGCTACGGCAGAAGACCGCCCCCTTGTTTGTCGTGCTGCCAACGCAGTATACCTGAGTACCCATGGGAACCATCTTCATCGGCAAGCAGTTGCCACGGAAAGCGGTCTTGGCGGCCAGCATACCAGGATCCACGACACCACCCATGCTCGCCAGCAGCGACTGAGGAATACCAGCACGGAAAGACTCGATTGTGTCGCCAGCGCGCATGCCCTCGGCAGCAATGATGTAGCTCTTCCTCTTCGTCTTCAGATTCTCCACCAACGCCAAATGAGCCGAGCGATTGGGGTCGTACTCGATGCGCTCAACCATGTGTTTGCCCGGCTCGTTGCGCTTGAAGTCGACCGTCCTGATTCTTCGCCTGGCGCCACCACCCCTGTGCCTCATGACAACACGGCCAGTGTTGTTGCGGCCACCCTTGCCATGGCCGACCTTTGCGAATGTGAGCTTGGCATACGGCTTGCCTTTCCAGAGATGGTCGTTGATCGGGCGCTTCAAATGGCGCACACCGGGAGTCCTGGGGGTGTAAGTTTGAAGCTGGAGGGCTCCAGTCCTGCGCGTGGGAGCAGTGGAGGTCGTGGATGTGACGGTGGCGTCCTTCGTCGCGGTGCTGGCCTTGAGAGGCTGTTCCTGGCGGGAGACATGTCTGCGGGTCACGGAGGAGAAGAGGCTGCGGTAGGAGTTGCAGACGGGTCGTATCCGGGGTTGCAGCATGGTCGCGGAGTGTGCGAGGATCTGGCGACCTCGCGAGTTGGAGACGGAGGGCGGATGCGGATACGTAGGGACTCTCCCGACACCGTCCCGCTAATGCGTGGTATCTCTACGGGGAGGTCTTCAAAATGTCCGCGGCCGACCTACCGCATCGGGCAGCTGGGCCTTGATGCCTCAGGCTGCAGTCACGGGAGCACGCGAGTTGCCCCTGCAACGAGAAGCGAACTCTATTTTCCGTCAGGCACGCAGGCGGCCGCGGTGGTGCGACGGGCGCGGGCAGTAGGAGACGCTGTCTGACGCCGTCGCGTCGGCGCACAGCAGGTGCAGCAGCTGTTGGGGTTGTTGCAGCCTCAGGTACATGTAGACCCGTCAAACACAGCACCCGCTCGCGCGCAATCTCGCATGCACGTCTCAGCGGCGAGGGCGCGCTCGCGGCCGTTTCCCAGCCTCTGGCATTATTGCGCGAGAGCCTCCCTGCGCGGCTGCGGCTCGACGCGCCAGCCCGCGTCGCACGGTTGCCGGCCGCCTCCCGTCCGGTGTTTTGCTGAGCAACAACGTCACCCCGGCTGGCGAGACGCGAGCGCGCTTGCCAAGCCTGCTACCTCTTGTCAAAACGCCAGCCAGCTCCCATACAAACCACAACATCCACAGGACCGCCCCGCCCTCCACCCACGCCCACCACAGGTCCCGTCACGACCTCTAATACTCCGTCGCCTCCTCGTTCGCACGGCCTGCGATTCTTACGCGCCGCATCTTCCCTCCGGCATCCCTCGCGAGCAGCCGCAGCACGTGTTTGCTGATGTTGATATCGCCTCTTCACCACGCCAAAACCCTCCAAATCACCTCGAGCCGGGCTCGCTTCAGCATCTAGACCGCTGTCCATCACTCCGCCAGCTTCAGTGAGTCGCGAAGGGCCCGCCAATGGCGTGTTATCGCCCGTCAAAACACAGCTGATCCGAGCTTTCACCAGACAAAAACACACCCCCATATACCACCGGCATCGCATCTAACGCGAGCCATCCACACACACAATGCCTCCCGTATGTTTTCAAGTGCCCTAAAGTGTCACGTTGCACATTCTCGTCGCGTGAGCTCACTGTCGTCGGCGTGTACTGACATGTTCATAGGCGAGAGTTGCCCGACGGGCTGTCACTGATGAAAACGCCGAGAACGTCGGAACCACACGCGTAACGCGTGCCAAAGCTGCCGCCCTGGAGACCTCAGTTGGTGACCCGCCCAAGAAGGCATTGACTACCAAGCGTACGACTACTGCACCTGCTAATGGCGCGCCGGCTGCCCGGAAGCGCGCTGCCCTGGGAGACGTCAGCAATGTCGCGAAGAACGAACCTTCAGAGGCCGCAGATGCGAAGAAGGGTGGGCTGGGTAAAAACACGTTGGCATCAAAGGTCGCCAAGCCTACTGGTGTGCAGAAGCCCGCGTCGCGTACCAACACCACCTCGACGCGTACTGCTCTCGGATCAAAGACCAACAATGCTTCCTCGGATCTCAAGAAGAGGCCTGCCAGCGGAGCTGGGGTCGGCAACCCTGTCCCGAAGAAGCGCAACACGTCTGCTACAAAGCCTGCCCCCATTCCCAACATTGAGGAGGAGGCCTCCGAGAATGTACCCCCGACCAAGGATGGCCTCGTCGCTGAGAAGGCCCGTTCCAAGACTCTGCTGGCTTCGGATGAACTCGCTCTTGATGCCCTCGAGGATGAGTTCGACCACAAGACCTTGGAGGAACTCTCTAAAGAAGCTAAGGACCTCGACTCCGAGGATCTTGATGACCCGCTCATGGTTGCTGAGTACGTGCACGAAATCTTCGACTATATGAAGAAGCTTGAGATCGCCACCCTGCCCAACCCGGACTACATGGACAGCCAAGATGAACTCGAATGGAAGATGCGTGGCATCCTCGTCGACTGGCTGCTGGAGGTTCACACGCGCTTTAGGCTGCTGCCTGAGACCCTTTTCCTGGCAGTGAACATCATCGATCGCTTCCTGTCGTGCAAGGTTGTCCAGCTCGACCGCCTTCAGCTTGTCGGTGTCACTGCCATGTTCATTGCTTCGAAGTATGAGGAAGTCCTCTCGCCCCACGTCCACGTCCAGAACTTCAAGCACGTCGCCGACGATGGCTTCACTGAGGCCGAGATCCTCCAGGCTGAGCGTTTCGTCCTTGGTGCTCTGGACTACGACCTGTCGTACCCCAACCCCATGAACTTCCTTCGTCGCATCTCCAAGGCCGACAACTACGACATCCAGACCCGTACTCTCGGCAAATACCTTCTCGAGATTGGCTGCCTCGACCACCGCTTCCTGCAATACCCGCCCAGTCACGTCGCCGCCGCTGCCATGTACCTTGCCCGTGCTGTGCTGGAGCGTGGCGAGTGGGATGCCACTCTCGCCCACTATGCTGGCTACACTGAGCAGGACATCCAGCCGGTCTTCAAGCTCATGGTCGACTACCTTCACGGCCCCGTCGTCCACGAGGCCTTCTTCCGCAAGTATGCCAGCAAGAAGTTCTTGAAGGGTAAGATAAATGGATTCTCCCAACCATCTAAACTACATTGCTAACATCATCCAGCCTCCATCATTCTTCGCCAATGGGCCAAGAAGAACGCGTCCAAGTACCTCGAGAACGTTTCAGAAACTCCGGGCGGCAAGACTCCTCGCTCATAATCATACCACTGATGGGCCGTGGCTAAACATCTGGGAGTTTCAGAACACCGCGAGCAAATCGGTCCCACCGGCGAGCCTGACACGAATGTCCGCCGCTCGCTGGGCTTCGGCATGCCGCTGACAGACCCTACTCGTGCGGTCAGCCTCGGCACTACAAATTCCAAACAAGCTCTTTGACGGGAGCATCAAGGAAGCAGAGCAGGCACCCCAAAGTGAAAGCTTGCTCTTCCTATGAAATGAACAGCAGAAAAAGAATCAAAGCAAAACAACACGATTGGAATAGAGCTTCACCCTTCAACCAACAATTCCCCGAAACACACAACATCAATGGTTTCTCGCTGAGCGCATGCGTACAATAACCACCCCCTTTACTATTCCTGATTTTCACCATCCGGCGCACGGCTCGGGATGGGCTTCTTGGTTCTGGTTTGGCTTTTCTGGGGCGTTTTCATGGCGAGAATCCACGGATTTCTGCGACGGCGTTTTTTGGTTGTTTCTATTAGCTGCATTTTAAACACATGCCCCCTTTGCCCTCATCGAGCCTGGCTTTGGTTCTCGTGCTGTTGGATGCTGCTCCACCCGCTCAGAGCGGGACCGGCACGGGATGGGAATAGCTTAGCTTCGTCTTCTCGATGAGGGCAAGGACAGGAAGGCGGAAATGGAAAATTTGCATGGCATTAATTAATCCTTCTGGGATTTTTCCACTTTCGTTTCTCGTGGTTCCTCATGCAGTGATGTGATGTTTGCCCACCGCATGCTTTGAATGCTCTCCCACGCTTGTGTTCAGGGGATCTCTTGTGTCGTAGAGCTCGACAGGTTCGGTCGCCTGTAAGGCGTCCAGAGGTCTTGCTTTCGTCACCGCTGGTGGAGACTTGTTTCGGGTTCCGGGGAATAGCCCAGGTGAGATCGCGATTGCCGGGTGGGGTCTGACGGGTGAGATGTCTGGTGAGGGGTGGAATCGTCTTGGGAATTGATGTTTCGGTTTGGTTCTGTTCTCGGGTTTGCGGTCGAGGGTCTGTCTCCTGGTTTCATGGATACTTTGTAGGTGGTGCCGCGATTTGCTTGGACAGAAGCGCTTGATGGGAGAGAGGTGGGTGGTCGTGTGTTGTGGTGGAGGGTCCGTCATCACATATGCAAGGCAAATGCGTTCTTTTAACGCCTTCAGTTGATGCTCAATGAGCTAGAGTCAAAATCATCACGATATCAGAAAAGTAGTAAGAATTCATGAGCAGTAACCATTGGTAATCGTAAGAAACAAGCTCGGCCAGCCGCAGTCCTCACCCGCCTCACTGCACAGCCTGCATCCTCCCCTCAAACATATCATCAATCCCATCCTGCCCGTTCCCCTCCTCGAGCTCCTCGCTCTCCAGCTCCTCTTCGCCCTCATCCTCATCCTCGAACCCCGTCTCCAGGCCCCTCGCCTTCAGCCGCTCCTTCATTTCCTCGCGGCGCTCCTCCTGCCAGCGCATCAGCGCGGCGCTGGCGTGCACGCGGAAGCCATAGATGCGCGGCTCGTAGCGGCGCTGCGTCTTGACGGGCGCGAGCGCGGGGTACACCTGGAAGAGGATGTTGTGGAAGGAGGTGCCGAAGTAGGCGCCGTCGATGGAGTTGTGCCGCGAGGACTTCGGGTTGTAGATGTCCTCGCAGCGCGCGCAGTAGAGCTTGACGTTGGAGACGTTGGGGATGTCGTGCTGGCCCATGGGGAGCAGGTGCTGCGACTCGCAGATCACGCGCGGGCATTTGCCGAAGACGCCTTGTTTGAATTTTTCCATCTAAATTTAGTTAGCTTCTGAGGGAGATCTGATGGGTGGAGAAGAGGATTTACCATCTTTGCCAGACCCCTAGTCGTTACTACGTATCGTGCGTGCACGAGTCCGTACAGATGGCGTGCGCTCTTCTCGATTTGTTCCCGCATGTCGTCGTCGACCTCCATGTCGAAAACGTCTGTGACGAGGTCGAGGGCATATTGGTAATATTGTACTTCTGTGTTCAGGCCAGTCAGGTTGAATCGGTCCGTGAGGTAGTCTTCGTCGATTTCGCAGAAGTACTCGTTGCCACGTGCCGCAATGAACTAGAAAAAATGACAGTCAGCGTGCTAAGATCAGCGAAAAAGTGGTTCAGCGGCAGTTCAAGAAGCTCCAATCTCTAAACCAGGAATGAAGCCAGAAAGCTCAGTGCTTTGAAGATGGCGACTCTCCGTTCCGTCTTCATGAGAAGAATCCTCCCAGCGCGAGCCTCCAAAAACGAACCCCTCCGTTCAAAACGGACCTCGAACGTCTGAAATCATCTCCCTCATCCACCACCCTCCCCTCTCACCCCACTATCCCGCCCATCAGACGATCCAGAAAAACCCTCACCCGCCACCCCTCTAACCCCCAAAAACCGCTCACAACCTCCAGCAACCCCAAAAGAAAATACCCAAAACTCACCCAATCCCTCCAATAACTCGTATAGTCACTATCCGTGTCGGACGCGAAATCCTCCATGGTCCAGGTCCGCGTAAACGCTTCCAGAGATTCGATACTGGGTGCTGTGTGGCCGTTGGGCTCGCGCATAAACCGTGCTAGCCAAGCTCCAGGTCCAGATTCCCAATTCGGTCCAGCTGTGTTTTCCTCTGGGAGGTGGTTTGTTCTGGTTTTTGTACAGGGCTGAGGGCAAAGAGGTGCAGTCACGAGCCGCGAATCGGGAAGCGCAGCTGGCTGGTTGGCTGGCTGGAGCCCGCGTTTTCGGGGCGGGGCTTGGCGTTTTGGGCTGGCTGGCTGGGCTGGGCTGGAAGCTTTCACAACCTAGGTATGTGTTCAAGTACCTCCACCTACGCGTATTCACTGATGGACGGACGAGCGTTCTGCAGTAGGAACCGTTCAAAAAGAACTGGAAAAGCTTCGAAATATAATGAAATCCCACCAAGGACCTCTCAGACACTCAACATTCAATTCTCATCTCATCCCAATCAATGCATGCATACTCCATACTTCATACTCATACTCCGATGCCACAATGCAGCCTAATAAAAGGTAAGGTACCCAGTGTTTTCGCTCGTTCGCTCGTCTGAACCGTACTGTGCCTGTGCCTATCCCTGTGAAATGATCCCTTCCCTTCCCTTCCCTGCCCCAATCACACCCATCCGTAATGCGTTGCTCTTTGATGATGAATACCCCTTCCCCAAAGCCGAGTCCAACCTTTCATTACCGTACGTGAACTCCTGTTCTCTCGCTTCAGAGAATGAGAGGGAGGGATGGAGGGAAGGGCGCTCCGCTTCACTCTCCTGTTCCTTCGATGTGAACTCTGGGAAGCAGTGGCTGAGACATTAAACCATCCCTCCCTCTCCCTCCCTCCACACTTTCCATTCTCGGTTCTGGGACTTCTTCGTCTCGATCTCGGTCTCGGTCTTCGTATATCTGAACAAACTGCAAGGGAAAAAGAAAGAAAGAAAGGGACAAGAAAAAAGAACAAAACAGGGCCGGCGCGTGTCCTGTGCCGGAAGAAACAGCAAGCCAACAATCCCCTTTTGTGTTCCCAACTTTTTGAAACGTAGTGGTGTCAATTTTGTGCCCAAGGAGAAGGAGAAAAGAACAGAGAACCCGTTGTGTGTGCTGGCGTCCGTTTGAAAGTGGAAGGCTGTTGGGAGGCCCCTTTTGGTGTGCCGGAGAACGCCTACTCGTACAGACGGAGGGAAGTGAATCCGGAACTTTCCTTCTCTGTCGCGATCGGCGAAATCTCTTGTTTCCGACCTCATCTGCTGGCGTTTTGTTTTAGTCTGGCTTGCTTTTTCTTCCTCAGAATAGCTTCGTGGCTGTGATGGCGCCATGGCGATGTGGGTGATCGTAACGTCTTGAGAAGCGTGTAAGATTCGTGTTTTCTAATCGTGCGCGGCGCTTTTGGCGGCCGCGCAGATAGTTGTGATATCGTGCAATGCCGTGCCGATTCGTTAGAGCCTATCACTCTCTAAGTTTCTCTCCTCATTCATCCAAAAGGGCTGAAACCTCCGGCGTCCGCCTCGTCATTATCCGTAATGGCAATCTGGCGCCTGGCATACTGGCTTCTCTCTGGCGTATTCTGCTCCGAGCGCGGGTCCGTGAAAATGCTGCGGAACGAGGGCTCGTCGTGGCCAAAGTCAAAATCATCGTCGTCGTCGTCGTCTTCGTCCTCAGACGCGACCGGGCGGCGAGGGCTAGTATACAAGCCCTCAGCCTCACGCAGAGCCTCTTTGATCTTGCGCTTGACGCCGTTGACGTAGGGCACGATGTGGCGGAGCGTGGCGGTGTCGAAGGGGACCTTCTTGGCCGGCTTTTCGGTCTGCGCGGAGGTCGGGTCGGAGACGGTGCGTTTGCGCTGCAAAGCTTCGATGACAGAGCGGGCGACAGCCTCGGAGTCTTTCCTGGGGCGGCCGGTCGAGGGACGGACGGGGGTACGGGGCTCGTCGGTGACGTCCGCGTGGTCTTCGCCAAGGGTCAGGATGGGTTGGGGGGTGCGGATTGAGCGGGCTCGAGCGCGGGCGCTTTGGACGGCTTCGCGGGTGGGCTCGTCGAAGGCGCTGTCGTCGAAGCCTGGCGAGGAGGGCGGAGAGCGGCGCGGTTCTAGGGTGCTTTCGTGGGATTCTTGGTCGGCTAGATCGATCATTGCATCCACCTCGCTCCAGGCTTCCGCGTGTGGTCCAGCGAGCATGCCGAGAGCGGCAGCACGGATGCGCAGATCCTTCAATTCTTCGATAAGGAGGCCCCATTCACGCAACAGTCCAATATTAGCGACGACGTTCTGTTGCTGCTCCTGAATGGCCTTGGGAATGAGCATGGCGTGCCCGCTGTCGACCCTCTTGTCGTCGACGAACGGAGAAGGCAGCTCAGGCAAGGGTTCCTCGAAATCGAAATCCTCGTTCCAGTCCTCGGTGACGCCCTTACTGCCAACTCCCCACGTTCCGAATTTGTTCGCAACAGCCGAAGATCGCTTGCCGTCCAGGTCTGGCACGACAGGGACGCTATGACTGCGAGCGTGCATACCACTGGGCATGCGGCGGCCGCTGTGCCTGCTTCCCCTGTTCTCCGGGTCCTTCTTCCCGTGTACGGTCTTCGGACGGGGTGGCGAGTTGCTGTGATTCGGGCTGGGTTGTACCTCGGCCCAATCGAAGATCGTGGCTCGATCAGCGCCGTTTCGTCGGGGTGTCGAGACTGTGGACAGAGATTGTTGCGATCTAGCAGGGGGTGCCAGCCGTAGAGACAGGCTACGTTCTACAAGGTAGTGCTGTCCGCGTGGTGACTCTGAGACATCGTGACCTATGTTTGGAGGCGATGACGCAGGTTCCTCTGGCGCGTCCCAGTCGATATCATCTGGATGCGGCATCTCTCGCATGACGGGAGGCGACGAGCTGAAGACATTGTGACCGCCGAACCGTGCGGACGGAGAAGGCGTCTGGTTCTTGTTCCCCAACGATCGCTTTGGTGTCGCGATACTCTCCTCTTCTTCTATCGTGCTGTATCTGTAGCCGTCGCTGGAATCACTTTCAGGGAATCCTCCAGTGTTCAGGAAGTCACGAAGCTTAGTACTTCGTCCCGAGGAGAATGTCGGAGGGCTTTCGTCGAAGATCGTCTCTATCGGCGGGCCTCTCTTGCCAGAGCTGCTCCTTGTCGTGGTCGTCGTTCTCGTAGGGAATGAGTCAAAGGCGTCGCTCTGGTAGTCCGTGCTCGTGTCTCCTACAGATTGGGTCTCGGCGTCAGAGCCCAGGGTCGAAACGATCTCAGATGTACCAGCGGAGTGCCTCGAAGGGCGGCTTGCGCCTGACGCATGCCTTGTCGAGGGCATGCGACGCTGCTCTGTGAGACCTTGCTGCGAACCATGGGATGAATTGTTAGTAGAAGCTGCGTCGCGGAATTGTCCTGACGTGTCGAGGACGTCGTCACCCAGGTGCAACTGAATCTCGCGTGGAGGATTCGCGTCGCTGCCTTGCGTGGTGTCGGAGTTGGAATGAGATAACGGCTCAGCGTTAGAGACATTGCGGCGCTTGGATAGACGCTCGGTCGTTTTGCGAGACGAACTGACACTAGTGCCCATTGAACTTCGCGGAGCCGAACCGATTCTTAGACTCGTGCTGCGAGACAACTTGTCATTTGTTGTCTGGCTTCTGCTCCTGGATGAGCCTCGTGACAGCGGAGAAGGTCCGTTGGACAAGAGGTTGCTGAAGGAGAAGGACCGCCTCGAGGAAAAAGCCCCCTCGGCTTGGGCGTTGTTGGAAAGTATTGGTGAAGACGTCGCGCTTGTCGCAGTTGCACTTGCCTTGCTATCGTCGTCTGTACTTAGCTCGTCATCCGCTTCTACATCGCCCTGTCTAATGGGTTGTTGGGCAGACACGAGTGTAGGCTTGTATTTGCGATCAGGGTAAATGCGCTTGATCGGATTCGGGATCCCACTTACTGAAGGCCTGCGTGAAGGGAAATCTGCGGCTCGTGCAATCTTCGGCGTGAAATAATGTCGCCATGACGGGTCACGTGTATCTGTAGAGAACTCACTCCCGGGAATGGCAGGAGAAACCAAGGCCGGAGAAAGAGGTTCCTGAAGAGTCGCAGATCTCTGGTGACTTGTCGCAGGCCTCCTGAAAGTAGGCATCGGCAAACGCGTCCCGGCGCTTTGGTATGATGAGGTGTTGACGCTGCGTACCGAGGACGACCTTTTGACGAGCCTGTTCCTGGGCTGGGAGACGGATTGGCTGCCCGGCAACATGGGCGTTGTTGATCCGGAGTGTGAGAAAGTCCAGGAGCCATTGGAATGTGAAACGACAGCGGAAGCTGGACGCGATGTGGTTGTGCTGCTTGAATCGCGAGACTTTGATACACTGCTCGACAAGCGTCGGAGCCACGTTTGAGGCTGGGTATTCGGTGTGCTGGCCCGCGAGCTCTCGCTGCCCTCCGGCCGGACCAGCACATCGTCGGCCATGACCGTGGCCCCTCTCGACTTGTTCATGCTACTCTTCACAAGGTTCGACACATTGTCGGAGCGGGAGCGGCCGAGGTGTGCTGACGGGCGGGCAGCGAATCGATCGGGTGGGGAGAAGGAGAAGGCGAAGTGGTCCGCAATGGGCACGGCGTAGGTTGCCGTAGCCGTGGCACTCATTTCGCGGGCGGGGATGTGTGTTCGTGAGGCGTGCTGGCTGCTGTCCGAGGGCGAGTGTTCGTTATCGTCGGCGGCGAGGGAAAGACCAAGGACAGAGACACCAATGCCGGCGCCAGATGCACAGAGCTGGCCGGGTCAGTACGAGGACTGGTACAGCGCGTGTAGAAGCAGGGGAGGGCGCGAGCAGCAGGCATTGGCAGGGGAGGAGGGTAGGTAGGACTCACTGTTGAGACTGTGCGCATTCTCCGGCTCGTCCTTACGCCGATTCACAGGCAGACAGCAGGTCCGTTGGGTGTGAGAGCTCGTCAAGCGACAGCGAGCCCGTTTGCCCTGCGCATTGTGGGCCTGACCCGACCAAGGCGCGCGTTGTCTCTGGGCCTGCAGGTCCCGCGGCTACCAAGAACACATAGAGTGGTCCTTCGGGGGGAGGAGTCGCTGGGGAACACAAGCGCCACGGGATGGGACCGAGTGCGCGGTGGGCAGCCGAGAGCAGCAAGCAGTCGGGCGAGCACTGGGGCAGCTGGAGCAAGGCACGCAACAGCAGGACGTGCGAGCGGACAGCTGGGGCTAGGGCGAGCTGGAGGATGGAGTGCAGGGAGTGTTAGGTTAGGTAGTGAGGGCCTAGCGGGCGGCAATCTGGCAGCGCGCAGGACGCGGCAAGGCAAGGCGGCGGAGGGAGGCGAGGCGCTGCTCCGGGCAGCATGAGGTACGGCGAACAGGCGAGCAGGAGGAGCAGTGCCAGCGCTGGACGCTCCGAAAGGCGTTGCTGTAGGTTTGACGAGGGTATCTTAGAAGGTTTGGCTAGGGCGGCGCCCGCCCACAGTTGCGAGCCTGGCACGTCTGGGTCGTCTGGGTCCGCGCGGGCGCTCGCCCACGCCGGAGGACCAGGCACAGGCGCAATTGGGAGCGTCAAGCACAAGAATGCGGCGGCCTGCCCGCATGGGCCTCGCCGCCGCCATCCCCCATAGCAGTGCGTCGCAGGCCCGCCATGTCGCTCGCCGTGTCAACAACCGCCCGCGCCTCAGCGACCTCACCTGCTGCCGGCGGGCGCTGCGCAGCGCAAGCACCAGCATACCCAGCATACCCAGCACACACACATCCCTACTGTAGCTGCCTAATCACCACCACCAGGATGCCCCTCTGCCTCTGTACGCCGCCAGCCCTGCCGTGTCACGGCTGCGCGCTGCACAAGCACACGCACGACGCCCGCTCCCTGCTGCCCTCGCCTCTGCACGCTTCCCTTTTGCGCGGCGCCCGTCATGCTCCATCCATGGATCCCCTCGTCTGCCGTGCCCGCTTGCGAGTGCTCCTCGTGAGCGCCCTCCACTGCCCGTGCCGGCGCCCGCCATTTGCCTTTCGCCCTATTGCAGCTGCTCCGCGCAGTGCTGTAGCCCAAACACCCGCCCGGCCACTCATGGCTGCAGGCGGCCTTGCAGCGCGCCGTCTGTTGACATGGCCATCCCGGCCAGAGGCGCGTCCGAGTCCCGCCGTCACCAATGCACCACCAGGTCGCCTCAGCCGCGGGTTGCTGCGACCTGTCACCCTGCCGCAGGTCCCCTGCACGCAACCCTGCCCGCGATTTGCGTTAACGCGGCCACCTATAGGCGATCCCCATGCGGCTCTGAAGCGACGCCTGCTGCTGCGCGCGCGCAGACCAACCGCCGCCCGCCGCCCGTAATTCGACCAATGCAAATCATAGTGGCTCCCTCGCGTGGTCGATCAGCCATGACGAACCGCCCTCCCGCCCACCCATTCGCGCCTTGGCCCGCATGCGGCAACGGCCCACGCCCGGGTCCTCGAAAACCGGTTACGGGGCTGAGCGTGGGAGATCGCGCTGCAGCGTGATCCGCGATCACGCATAGCCGTTTCAGACCTGCCGGGCCATGTCCTCATGGCGCCCGCCGCGTTGCACACAATCAGGCGGTGGGTTATATTTGCCTGCCTGCCCGCCAGCGAAGAGCCGAGATGGGCATGGCCGGCCGCAAGGGATGTTTGCGTGTCACGGGCGAGCGCGCGGGTCCCACGCCCGCCGCGCAAGACAATCGCATGTCGTCGCACCCCAGCCAGGCCCGCTCCGGGATCATGGTTTGGATTCGGGCGGCGCTGCGTGCGCCATGAGGGGTGGAGATGCGACCTTCGGACGATCCGCTGGAGCTCACTTGTTGGGCATAGCGCCGCTTACTATCTTGGGAAGTCGCACTCTTGTCAGCCGTGAGGCGTCGACGCGACGAGCGATCCTCCAGCGGTCATGGACGGGCAAACGGTGCTCCGCCGTTGCTAGATCGCTCACCGGCCATGCACTCAGCCTGCTAGCTTGCCATTGAGAACGGCCGCCTCGCCGGTGCCGGCATGCTCGCCCGACACGCCTGCGACGATCTGCCTGCAGCGTCAACAAACTGGAGTGAAGTCCGCGGGCCTTCCCCACCATGCGTTTCCGATGCTTCCACAAACGTGGGAAACGCCGCTGCGAGGGAGCCCAGAAGGGCATGGCGCAGTCGCTCGTTCTTGGGTCTCCGTCAGACGGCCCGCTATCACGTGAAGCCGCTCGCACAAAGCCACGTCCACACGAGGATGATAAACGAAGTATTGGATTGAAGACATCATGCCCCACTCTTCCAATGAACAACCGTTCCATCCGTTGCCCTCAACGCTCAACTGACACCGCCGCCGAACGCCCTCTTGGCTGCAGAAGTGAGACATTCTCAGACTCGAAGGTGGCGGGGTCTGACGCAGCTTTGACATGTGCGCGTTTTCAAAATACGCGAGAACAAGGTGTCGTTGAAAGCAAGGTTAGGTCGCGATTATTCTAGAATTGAGCAAAACGTACCTGAAGAGTATATTACAAAGTCAAAAGAAAATATACTTCGCTCGGAGAATATGACAATGTGACAGTGACTTCTTGGGACGGGATTCTCATTGGGCATGTCACTGTAAATTCCCCTCCAGTCGATGGCGCGGATGCTCCCGACGACCGCTCAAGTTTTCGAGAAGCCCGGCACGCGGCGTCGAGGGCTGTGGCACTGCACCACGGTCTCGAAATCAATACACAACGTCGCGCATTGTGCCAACCGAGCAAGGGACCACACCGATCCTTCTGGAACACTCCGCAGGACCGCAGGCAGCCTCCGCATACTGTAAGGACGGTCCGGCGCTGACGGCTACCGCCCTCGAAAAATCACCGAAACGCCACATTAGGATACAAAGCTTCCCGAGCACTCTCGGACCCTCGGGCCAGGACACCGCGAGTTGCCCATCATGCAGTCTGAGATCGAAGCGACCATCAAGCACTGCGACCCTGTGGTGGCAGAGTACGCGGCGGGTTACCTCAACCATGCCGCCCGCCAGTTTAGCGCGGAGAGCGATCCCCTGGCGGACGCGGCCGCGGCCATCACTCAGCTGCTCATATCAGCCTCGGGCGATCTCTCTGGCGAGAACGAGGTGACTGTCCAGAACCTGGTTGAGAAGTTCGTCTCTCGCCTCAATGACCAGAACGGCATTGACGGCGAGCGCCGCCAGCAGGCGCCCTCGGCCAAGAGGCTGGAGCAGACCATCCACATCAACTCGCAGAAGAGCGCCTCCGCGACCATGGGCCTGTCCGGCACTACTGTCGACTTGGAGTCTGCGAACACCCGTAAGGTCGAGTCTCGTGTAGACAAGAAGAAGCTCGAGAAAGCCGAGCGCAAGCTTCGTGCCAAGCAAGACAAGAAGACTTTCAAGACCGTCGAGTATGAGGCCTCGAGATTGCTCGATGTGCCTGATGAGCAGCAGTCGTACGAGGAGTTCTTCATGGCTGTCAACCCCCTGCAGATGGGCGCCGATGCTCAGAGCAAGAGCAAAGACATCAAGGTCGACAACATCGACATCTCCATCGCCGGCAAACGTATTACGACAGACACCAACCTCACCCTGGCGTACGGACGCCGCTACGGTCTGGTCGGTCAGAACGGTATCGGCAAGTCTACGTTGCTTAGAGCACTCAGTAAGCGTGAAGTGGCGATTCCTACTCACATTTCCATCCTTCACGTCGAGCAAGAAATCATGGGAGATGACACTCCTGCCATTCAGGCCGTGCTTGATGCTGATGTTTGGCGGAAACACCTGCTCAAGGAGCAGACCAAGATCACTGAGGAGCTTAATGAGCTTGAAGCTCAACGCTCGCAGATGGCAGACACATCAGGCGATGCTGAGAAGCTGGACAAGCAGAGAGATGGTCTTGATACCACGCTCAGCGACATCCAGGCCAAGCTCGCCGAGATGGAGTCCGACAAGGCCGAGTCTCGCGCTGCTGGTATTCTGGCTGGTCTTGGTTTCTCTCACGAGAGGCAGAAGTTCGCCACGAAGACTTTCTCTGGTGGTTGGCGTATGCGACTGGCCCTTGCTCGTGCTCTTTTCTGCGAGCCTGATCTTCTACTTCTCGACGAGCCTTCGAACATGTTGGACGTCCCCTCCATCACTTTCCTTTCCAATTATCTGCAAACATACCCCAGCACAGTCCTCGTTGTTTCTCACGACAGAGCCTTCCTCAACGAGGTCGCTACCGACATCATTCACCAGCACTCCGAGCGTTTGGACTACTACAAGGGTGCCAACTTCGAGTCCTTCTACGCAACGAAGGAGGAGAGACGGAAGACCGCCAAGCGCGAGTACGACAACTCGATGGCCGTCCGCGCCCACTTGCAGGCTTTCATCGACAAGTACAGATACAACGCCGCCAAGTCATCAGAAGCGCAATCGCGCATCAAGAAGCTGGAGAAGATGCCGGTCCTCGAACCTCCGGAGGCCGCATACTCAGTACACTTCAAGTTCCCAGAAGTGGAAAAACTCTCCCCTCCCATCATTCAAATGGACAACGTCTCATTCGGCTACACGAAAGACAAGCCCCTGCTCCGCAACGTCGACCTCTCCGTGCAGCTCGACTCGCGAATCGGCATCGTCGGCCCCAACGGCGCGGGCAAAACCACAGCCCTCAAGCTCCTCATCGGCCAGCTGACGCCCACCGGCGGCCTCATCTCGCAGAACCCGCGCCTGCGCATCGGCTTCTTCGCCCAGCACCACGTCGATGCCCTCGACATGAACAACTCCGCCGTCGGCTTCATGGCCGCCAACTACCCGGGCAAGTCCGACGAGGAGTACCGCCGGCACCTCGGCGCCTTCGGCATCACGGGCATGACGGGCCTGCAGAAGTTGGGCCTGCTGTCCGGAGGCCAGAAATCGCGTGTCGCATTCGCCTGCCTGAGCTTGCAGAACCCTCATATTTTGGTGCTTGATGAGCCGTCTAACCATCTCGATATCGAGGCTATGGATGCGCTGGCGGTCGCGCTGCAGCAGTTCCAGGGCGGTATTCTGATGGTCAGTCACGATGTTACGATGCTGCAGGCGGTGTGTACGAGCTTGTGGGTTTGCGATAATGGGACTGTGGAGCATTTTGGAGGCACCGTCAAGGATTACAAGAAGAGGATTACGGCGCAGGCTAATGAGGCTGGTGTTGCTGCTGCTCACTAAAGGCGTGCAGTGGGATAGAGGTTGTAGATAGATGGATCGATGAAACGAATTGTATGCCGTGCCTTGATCAGACATCGAGCCTCCCAAATCACAGTGAGGTGATTACGTAGTTTTAATGACGAGACTACGCCTATTACATCAATTAGTTCATGTCATTCTTCGTGTATTCCCAATCATCCCCGAACATCTTCATCTCATCGACCAGCAATCGTCCCAAGCCGAGAGCCACGCGCGCGCTGCGCCGCGCCAGCCCTGGACCCTCACGCAGCAACCACACCTCAAGACGTCACAGCTCTCCCTCACCCTTGCGGTTGAACAATACCGTATACAAAAATCCACCACCCGCTATCGCTCCACACACCTTTTGAATCTGCTGGCAACTCGCACGAGCCTCACGCTCTTGCCCGCGCCCTCAGCATCTGCGACAATGACATTACTGGACTCCCGGAGGCCCGCGCTATAGACATCCGGCCATGTATTGGCCCATCGGCCCGCCGAAAGCATACGCACTCGAAAAACACAAGAGCGCCGAACTGCCGACGCAATCACACGATGGGAGCGAGGGATCGAGAACAGGAGAGGAGGCGGACAGCAGCAAGGCCACTTCTGAGGTGGTATCGGACAGCTTGAGCGCGGACTCAAGAACAGTTTCCGAAGATGATAAATCGAGCTTAGAGGCAGCCTCTGAAACTGGACGGGAGGTTGCGTCGTCCGGAAATGACGAGGCCATCCTCGCCGCGAAAGTCACGCGCGGCGGCTCCGTCTTCGCGACCCTCACGCGCTCCCGCCTCACAATCTGGCAGACCAAGCCCGCCGTCGCGCTCGCGAGCGTCGTGCGCTCGCCGCAATCGATGAAAGCCTACGGCCCCAGCACGGCGCTGCTACTGCGGCCCGACGGGCTCATTATCGTCGTGCAGACCGCGCAGGGCTACCTGATCACGTACTCGCTGTCGACGGACCCGAACGCGCGCGTGTACACGACGCAGCTGGCGAGCGCGAGCAAGCACGGCCGACACGGGAGCGAAGATGGGTACAATGCGTTTAGGAGGCGGGACTCGGCTGCCGTGCACGTCCCTGTTGGCGAGGGGGATGGCATCAAGGAGGTTAATCTGCGATTTCGGATGGTGATTCGCATTGATGCGGGGATCAATACTGCGCTTGCGCTGGATGACGAGTTGATGGTTGCGACGGCGAAGCCTGCGGCTGTGCAGTGCATTCGCTGGGTGGCGGAGGGGAATCGGCCGCAGACGAGCACGGAGGTGCTGAGCAAGATGGAGTGGATGGATGAGAAGAGCAATGTGGTCGAGATGGTGTTTGACCGGCCGATGAATCTGGCGACGTGGTTGACGAGCGATGGGAAGGCGTATGCGGTGCAGCGAAGAACGGGCGCGGCGCAGCAGAACGGGGATGCGAATGCCACGACGACGTTCCGTGGGTTCTGTTTCAGGGAGCCTGCTTCGGAGAAGGATTTCGCTGTCAAGGCGGCGATCAACGCGAGGTTTTCGTTGATTGCGGTTGGGCGTAAGGATGGGGGTGTGGATGTTTATGCTGTCAAGGACTATGTCGGCAATATTCCTCTGTCTCACAAGCTTTCGCTACCTATCTCTTCTGGTACCTCTGGCATGCTTACCACTCTAAGTTACAGCCCAGATGGATATTGCCTCTTCGCTGGATATGAAAAAGGCTGGGCAACCTGGAGCATCTACGGAAAACCTGGTGCAAGCTCCTTCGGGACAGACCGACAGTACTCTGGTGCAACGAGCGAAGGCTGGCTTCATGGCGTCAGAGACTCCTTCTGGATTGGGGGTGGGAGTGAGCTCGCTCTCCTAGACTCATTAGGCACGAGCGTCTGGACACTCGAGATGGCCAGAGGTGCGGTATCGACTTGCTATTCGCCAGCAAACGTCGCTAGGGGATTGCTCGTCTCTAGCTCGAGCATCATTGTGTATTGCGGGCACGAGGTGACGGATCTGACAGCACTGCCGTCTGATACGAATCTTTGGCAGAGTGTACAGATCCCTTCAGTATATCTGGTCAATCAGTGGCCGATCAAGAGCGCAGTCGTGTCAGCAGATGGCAAGTACGTTGCAGTGGCAGGCAGGCGAGGCCTCGCCCACTACAGTATTGCCAGTGGAAGATGGAAGACATTTGACGACCCGGCCAATGAGTCTGAGTTCGTGGTTCGAGGCGGCATGTGCTGGTATCAGCACATTCTGGTCGCTTGCGTTGAAGCCAATGGAAAGTATCAGGTGCGATTATATTCGCGCGACAAACCCCTCGGATACTCGCAGATCCTCCACACCGAAGAGCTATCAGCACCAGCAATTTCTGCGACAGTGTCCGGCTCGGATTCGTTGTTGGTCTACACATACGACAACATACTCCTACATTACATCATTGCATCTACCGGCTCGTCTTTCCGCCTTGTGCAAGTTGGGCAGATTGGGTTTCATGGCATCATCAGAGCACCTCCCCGAGTTAGAGCCATCAGCTGGTTGTTGCCTGAAGAGCAACTTGAGCATGGAGACCCCTCTCAGGATGTTGCAACAGCATCAGTCTTATTTCTTGTTGATGGGAAGCTGGTTCTGCTGCAACCTTCCACAAATGATCATGGAGAGCTGAAATATGACATGCGTGTGATCGCTCAAAACGTAGAGTATTTCCAGCTCATGCGCGATCATCCGGCTACCGTCGCTGCTTTAACACGGACCAGCCCTGGAACGGCCACACCAAATGGCCTCTCTTTGGACCAGCCTCTGGGACACAGTCTTCGAGACTCTCTTTGGTACTTCGATGGCAAAGGCATGCAGGTCTGGTCTGATGTACAAGACGTAATCGCTTGTGCTCCAGCAGAGCTAGGGCGAGATCTGCCGCCTTCGATTAGCATACCGTTGGATTTCTATCCTTTGTCTGCCATGGTCGGCAAAGGCATTATTCACGGTCTGGACTCAGAACTGATTCAACGACGCGACGTGAACTTCTCGTTCTTCCGGCACCAACCACGCATACAGCTTTTCATCAACCAAATTCTCCGCCACCACCTCGCGGAATACAACTCGCCCGCCGCCCTCCATCTCGCCAGCTCATACCAAGGCCTACCCTACTTCGCCCACGCACTAGAAGTCCTCCTCCACGACGTCCTCGACGAAGAAGTCGACAACCCACCCTCCCCGCCCGAAACCGCCCTCCTCCCGGCAACCGTCTCTTTCCTCTCCTCCTTCACCTCCTACCTCGACGTCGTGGTCAACTGCACGCGCAAGACCGAGCTCCGCAGCTGGCAAACGCTTTTCAACAACCTGCCGCCCGTCATCACCTTCTTCGAGCAGTCCCTCGCGCAGGGTAAACTCAAGACCGCCGCGGGCTATTTGCTCGTCCTCCACGCGTTCGAGTCCGAGTCTTTCCAGGTTCACGAGTTCGCGCGGCTGCTCCGCTTGGCTGCGCAGGCGCAGGAGTGGGATTTGTGCAGAGAGCTCGCGAGGTTTTTGGTTGGAATTGATGCGTCGGGCGATACGCTGAGGGCTGCGTTGGCGGAGGCTGATTTGTTGGGTGGTGGGATAGTGAATGGGAACGGGAACGGGAATGGAAACGCGAACGGTGACCTTTCGCCAGTGGGCAACGGGAGGCCGAAGGGGAGTACGATGCCGGGCGACTACTTTTCGCTTGCATACCGGTGAAGACGTTCGTCTCAATCCGATATATCGGAAAGCGCCAGGGCTCCCTTGCCACTGGGGTCTTCGTACGCGCACGCAGATCACGGTGCCGGTAAAGGAATCGAAGCGGCAATAAAAAGCAGCATCGCCTCGACGGTGGTGCATATGAACGTCAGGGGCAGGAAGCATATGAGGCCTTGTCATATTGCTTGCACAACAAGGTACCTGAGCTTGTACCCGGGATCATCGCTGGAAGTGCCTGCAAACCCCGTCGGCTCCGAAACACTCACCGGTCTAGAACTCTTAGCGAAATGCATCTGTGCATCATGCGTGGAACGACCACACCTCTCGGGTTGTTTCGCGTTGCTTCGCGTTCTCCAATTATGAGACGCGAGCATAACATATACTCACAAAATAGGGCAGCGCTCTACACATCATTATTAATCAGCTTCCAAATCCTATCTCTCGCTCGTTCGTTGATCCAGCGAACTCTAAAACTCCGTCATGCATGCAATCGAGATAACCAATGCGCACGAGTGCTCAGCCTCCAGCTGCAGACCCCTGTCTAGAGGCCTTAGTGCTGCTTCCCACCCACCGCCCCGCCAACCTCAGCTCTCGCGTACAGCACCAGCCCTGTGTACCGCAAAGATCGGTGTGGCCCCGGGCCGCCAGGCGCAGCGTAAATACCTCCGGGCTTCATAGAAGCTGTGCTCATGCAGCCTCGAGGCCGGCAGGGCTGAGCATTGGGCGCGTGTCTACAGAAGGCGTGGACGAGGTGCCTTTGCTGGGGCGCAGTCTGCTGCCTCTTTCACCGCAGCTGAGTGCCTCTACCGCTACTTTATCGGACTTGCTAGGGAAGATGAAGTTGAGCTGCAGTGTTCGCGGTATGCTGCTGTCGGTCAGCTGTCTTGCGGCCTGGTGGCGCAATAGGCGATGGCCTGAGATTCCGGATTGGACTTAAACCACTTTAGCCACCCTTGCAGAACGTCCTTGATGTCGACTCTTTGTTCACGACGGTCTATTACAAACGCTCTCGTCCACTTGATTGCCTTCCTGACTCATCTCAATCGTAGCGAGCGGTTTTCCAAGCGTGCCTTTGCAAAGCGAAGTTATTTACGAGGGGCGAGATCCTCCAAGACCTCGTAGTCGGCGCCAAATCGACGCCACCTTCAGCTTCGACTTCGAACTACGGTCTGAAGCTCGTCACGGCTGCGGGAAAGTGGAGCAGTCACGTCTTACGACCGCAACATCTGTCGCCGAGAGATCCAGGAGCCTTTGCCGGCCAAGTCTTGGACGTTTATGGACGTTGCAAGCCCGGCGATGGCGCCCCCGTTTCTTGATGCGAACATGTCTGGCCGTCTCCAGAGCTACTTCCAGCCATATCCACAGGTCTCTGGGTACAATCTCGCGCGGCCGACAGAGACAGACCGCAAACGCCGCGATTCAATTCTGCATAACCAAGGGATGGCGATCGGCCCCATACTACCACACCAACAGCCCTTCCAAAGGCCGGTTTCGGAGCAAGATCAGTACAAACAGATCTCAGGTGTCAATGGTCCATGGACGGCTCCGAAAGGTAACGATACACGAGACATTCGGGCATCACTTGCCTCAGAACCTGATCAGGAACCTTTCCGCTTCTGTGTCACGATGAATCCCAACAAGCTCGTGGACAGATCCGAGATGCAAAAAATCCGGAAGCACGTGATGCACGACTACCTCCGCAAGGAAGGACGCAAGAATCCCGTTGAGCGAGACGCCAGGGCTGCCAAATCTGTCCAGGGAGGAAAGCGAAGGCGTGTCAAGTCTGATTCTAAACCAGTGCCGCCAAAGTCACAGAATCCCGCCGTACCGAGTCAAATTTTCGACATGGGTCACTTGACGCCGCAGAGCATGTGTGATGGCACGGCGGGCTCCTTCCATGGCGACCCTGAATGTGACACGCAGTGGGCCAGCTTTTCGAGGACGACATCACAAGCTCCGTCTGAGCCGTTCGCTGATCTGGCATTTGTTCCTGGCTCTCACGCAGTCCCCGAGGAAAACGAGCACTACAGCAAGGCATTTGCGGACAAAACAAATGCACCAAGCTCTCCAAGTCCCTTCGAGCTCGTGGGATTCAAAGTCGCCCCGTACCATTCGTGGCTTCAGATTGCAATCCCATCTGTCGACTTGGAGAAACTGAAGTACGACTGCGCTAGGAGACTGCGCTCAAAAATAATGGCTCAGGCCTGGCTGCCGACACTGCTCCAAGCGAAGCATTCGTTCTTGAGCACCATATGCATCTCTACGGCGCACGACGAGGCAATGCGGCGACTTGTGTTTGGATCCGATGGGATGAAAACCAGGAGACTAGGCGCAATATCTGAACAACTGGCTGTAAAGAACGAGGTCTACGCGATGATCAATGCAAGCCTGGATGACCCGAAGCAGGCGACTAGTGATGGAACGATCATAGCAGTCATGAATGTACTCAACAGTGAAATGATTGGGTGCCATTTGACCGCCCTGGAGGCCCACCAGCAGGGACTAGACCGGATGGTTGCTATGCGCGGTGGATTGGACGAGCTTGGCGTGCAGGGTCATCTGGCGAGGACGCTGACCGTCACGATGCTCGCCAATGCTGTGTTGCAGGAAAAGCCCGCGGGAGAGATGTATCTGCTCTACAGTCGAAGCCAAGCAAATTTCAAAACGACAAAGGGCACAGCGTTTCTAGAGTCGCCAATATACCATGGAGAGGGCTACGTCCATCCCAACAGCCTTCAAACCTTGGACTCGGAAACCCTCAAGCTCCTCATCAAAGTATGGGACTTGACTTGCGCTTTCCGAGCAAGCACGGTGTCGAGCTCAGGAATGACAGAGCACTTTGCAGAGCAGATACTCAACATTGAACTGAAACGCAAGACGAGCCACCAAACTCGGGAGGACCGGATGGTGGAGGCAATTCACCTGGCTGCAAAGGTATATGCGAGTATACTGAAACAGAGAACTCCGTTTTCACAGTCGTGCTGTGATACGCAAGTCAGAAGCACACACCCATCTGGTAAGAGCAGACCAGCTGCGTTCGTCCAGATCGCGCGCGTGTTGAGATACACAGACCTTGACACATGCTGGGCTCATGTCGGCCTCTCTGGCGTTTTGTTCTGGATTGTGCTGGTTGCTGCAGCCGCTGCAAGAAGAGCGAAGATCAAAGAGGTGGATGACGATGCCGCACACCTGGCGAACGAGCGCGAAGAGGAGGAGGCTCGCAGGTGGCTGACTGCCGTCGCAGTACGTTGCTCGATCCTTCTTGGCTTTGAGAACGGATCTGCAGTGTTGTCGACTCTGAGGAACATGCTTGCGGTTCAAGAAAAGCTGGTCAAAGGCAGTAGCGTTCAGCGCCGGCGAAAGGCTTGTTTTGATCCGAAAGGAACTTTTGCAAGACAAAATGGCTTTGACGATTTCGCTTGGGACTTCCTTGCCGCAGGAGAGCAGTGAGATACTGCATGCATTTCGCAATCTCGACCATGATGTACGAGTAGTATCGCAAGATAGAACGCCTTTCAATCGAGCGCTGCGATCAAGTCGTATTCCGGCGTCTGAAATCAAAAATATTCGCACCACCTCATCACCTCATTTCTTTGACTTGCGTTTCTTGAACATGACCGGTGGAGGTGCGGTTATAGCACTCTCTGCGCTCTCCTCTAGCTTGGCATCTCCTTCATCTGTATTTGTAGCTGATGCTGAAACTTCTGATTTGATTGTCAAATCTGGCTCCGCCTTCACTGATGCTTCATCTTTCGAGTTTTCGGTCGTTGATGCTGTATTCGGGCCCGACACCTTCTTGCCTACGCCACTAAGCAGAGCATCCAGATCCTCGTCGTTGTCTTCTTCCTGTGCACCAGGATAGCTCTTGAAACTGCTTCCCCAAACTTTCTTCTTCGGCGCCGCCTCCTCGTCCCTAGCATCCTCCTCGTCTTCTGCTTTCCTTTTGTGTACACCTTTGCTCAAAGCTCCAGGGGCACTCGCCCCCTTCTCTTCCTCTTTTTTGATTTCCGCGAGGGTACGGGGTTGGCTTGATTCCACTACAGTGGATGAGACTGTTTGCCAGTCTCCAACGCCAGTGATTTCACGTTTAAGCTCCTCCGGCAGGGTCACTCCCATCGCAACCAATTGCTCTGCATGCGCTTTTCTCTGCGCTGCTAGGCTCGCTTTTGAGGGTTCCGGGGCAGACGTTTCTCCAAGATTCTGTAGACCTGATATGCTGGGCTTGGAGCCTGATTTGGACGCATCTTTGCCACCTACCAAGCCATTGAGTCGGGCGACCTCATCTTTCGCACGCTGCTGATCTCTTTCTTCGCGCTCCTTCTTTTTGTGCAGATCCCGCAGCGAGCGCTGAATGTTGTTTTGGTGCTTGCCAGTGGACTCATGGTTTTTGCGCTCGACGGGCGTGTCGCGAACGTAGATCTCGCAGAACTTGCACCAGTACGAGGGCGTGGACTTCCAATATTCAGACATCCTGGCCGTACCTCGAACGCTGTCGCGCCGACTGTCGCAGAATTCACGTTATTCGGAGGTGAAGGCGAAAGCCGCAATTTAATGAAGTGAACGCATTGCCCCGCCAAGCGAGCGCGACCAGGAGCACGCGTTCATGAGCTTCAGCACCCGCGTTCGCTTTGCGACCCTTCCTTCGGCTTCGACCGCCAGCACTTGTCGCCTGTCGCATTACAATACACGACCGAACCACGACATACATGCGGCATCCTTAGCGCGCATGTACTCGACCAGCGCCTAGTTTACTTGATCCTGGCCTTTGAATGTTTGCGCGCTCAGCATGCGCTTCACCAAGCCGGTCTGGCTCTGCCACGGCGGCGAGAAGAAGGACCACGAGGTCTATAGCTGTCACGTATCTCCCGACGGATCCCGACTCGTAACTGCTGCTGGAGATGGCTATGTTCGTCTCTGGTCTACCGAAGCGATCCTGAACGCCTCCAATCCTGCGTACACCAAGCCGAAGCAGCTCGCCGCGCTCTCATACCATTCTGGCACCATCCACAGTGTGAGGTTCAGCCCGAACGGAAAATACTTGGCCTCAGGGGCCGACGACAAGATCGTTTGCGTGTATAATCTTGATCCCACCCCGCCTTCGCATACCACATTCGGCAGTAAAGAGACGCCGCCTGTAGAGAATTGGAGGATATTCAGGAGGTTAATTGGACACGACAACGATGTGCAGGATTTAGGGTGGAGCTGCGACAGCTCTATCCTGGTGTCGGTGGGCTTGGATAGCAAGGTCGTGGTCTGGTCGGGTAGCACGTTTGAGAAGCTCAAAACGCTGTCTCAGCACCAGTCGCATGTCAAAGGCATCACTTTTGATCCCTCGAACAAGTATTTCGCTACGGCCTCGGACGACAGGACTATCAAGATCTACCGCTTCACTCCGCCACTTCCTAATGCGACGGCATATGACCAGACCTCAAACTTCACTCTGGAGCACTCTGTCACAGCGCCGTTTGAAACATCACCCCTCACGACCTACTTTCGCCGATGCTCTTGGTCCCCTGACGGCGCGCACATTGCGGCTGCGAATGCAGTCAATGGCCCGGTGAGCTCCGTGGCAATTGTCAACAGAGGGCAGTGGGACAGCGAGATCAATCTGATCGGCCATGAAGGACCCGTGGAAGTTTGCGCTTTCTCCCCTCGACTCTTTTCTCGCGACCCGCCTCCCGCGAACCCGGATCCCAATACGCAATATCAGCACAGTGTCACTGTGGTCGCATGCGCAGGACAGGACAGGACGTTGAGCGTGTGGAATACTAGTTTCGCTCGACCCTTTGTCACTACAGCAGAGCTCTGTGGGAAGCCCATCAGCGACCTCTCTTGGAGCCCTGACGGTGAGACATTGTACCTCACTTCACTGGATGGCTCTGTGGCCGCAATTGTATTCGAGAAGGGCGAGCTGGGCTATCCCGCGCCACAAGCCGACAACGACAGGGCGCTTGCCAAATACGGCGCAGGTCGTCGAGTAGGCATCGTCGAGAACGCGGATGCACTTCGTCTGGAAGAAGGAAGCAAAGCTGGCGAGTTGAAGGGTGTACAGGGGCGCATGGGAGAGCTGATGGGAGATGAGCATTCTCAAACTCCTGCTCTAACCAACGGCGACACACAAGTCAACGGAAATTCTACTGCTACGGAGAAGGTTGCAGCGCCTGCAGAGCCTACACCTCCAGCTCCTGCGCCTCCGAAAGATCCGCAAGCCGAGAAAATCGACAAGCTTAAGCAGCGCGTGACGATCACTAAGGATGGTAAGAAACGTATTGCGCCTTTGCTTGTCTCTTCAAACCAGGGTGAGGCAAATCTGCCGCGTCCTCAACTTCAAGCAGC
Source organism: Cladosporium halotolerans (assembly GCF_011745625.1). Taxonomy (NCBI): domain Eukaryota; kingdom Fungi; phylum Ascomycota; class Dothideomycetes; order Cladosporiales; family Cladosporiaceae; genus Cladosporium; species Cladosporium halotolerans. Next base: position 394,375 of record NW_027191463.1, on the reverse strand, counting down.
CGTGAGACAAGGTGCGGCTTCAGACGAGCCTGTGAAGGTGCTTGATCTTAGCAAGCCCTACGATGGTTTGCCTAAAGGTGGTCTAGCAAGCCTACTCCTTGGTAATAAGCGCAAGTTTGCTGAAGTTGAAGGCGACGATGAGAAGCGGGCCGAAAAGAGGATACAGGCTGTGCAGCAGACCGGCGCAACACCCGTGGTTAACAACACCGCCGATGGACTTGTTCCTGCGGGTTCCACTGCCTCGAACAAGACAGCTGAGATCCCGGATGTTCTTCGTCCTGCCGTCATCAACCCGAGCTTGACTGTGAGCCAGATAAGACTGGCTGTGCCATTAGTCCGCAGTGTTATCGTTCGGCCACTCGACCCGTCCAAAGCAAGTTCTGAGTCTGGCCAGGCAAATGGAACAGACTCGACCGAGAGCGAAGCTTCCGTGGCTTTCGAGGCTCGCAACGCATCTGGCCCAGCTCGCACTGGTCGTGTACAAGACCGAGAGCCGACGCGCATCACCGTCTCCAAGCGAAATCAAACATTGTGGCAGGATTTCTTGCCCAGAGCAGCTTTGCTAGTGACTGGCAACCGCAACTTCTGGTGCGTGGCATGCGAGGATGGCAGTCTGCACGTCTGGACGCCTGCCGGCCGACGCTTGATGAATGCGTGTGTACTCGAAGCGCAGCCCGTCATCCTTGACTGCAGAGGCTGGTGGCTTCTGGCGATCACAGCAGTCGGTCAGTGTTACATCTGGAATATCAAGACAATGAGCGCACCGCATCCTCCCATCAGCCTGGCGCCTGTCCTGGATATGGCCAGTCAGACTCAACAAGGCCACCTGACCGTAGCGCCGTCCCTCATGTTCGCTCGTCTCAACAGCCAAGGTAGAGTCATTGCAGCGATGAGCAACGGTGATGGCTTTGCGTACAACCCTGCCATGTTCATCTGGCAGCGCATGAGCGAGAGCTGGTGGGCAGTCGGCAGCCAGTACTGGAACACAACCGACACGAGCGTTCCCATCTCACGCCCTGTCAAGACATCCAAATCCAAAGAGACATCATATCTGGAGGACATCAATCCCGAAAACATCTCCTCAGGCATCATTCCTCTCCTCGAGAGGAATACTACTTCTCAAGCTCTGGTCAAGGGCCGCGCATATTTCCTGCAGCGCCTCGTCAAACAGCTTCTGTCTGCCGAAGGCTACGAAGGTTTCGAGTCTGCTGTCTCAATTGCCCATCTTGAAAGTCGAGTTGCAGCTGCGTATACTTTGGGTGCTAAAGATGAGTTCAGAGTATACCTCATCATGTATGCTAAGCGCATCGGTGCAGAGAATCTGAAGCCGAAGGTTGAGGAGTTGTTGCGAGGTCTGATGGGCGGATTGTTCTCTGATGAGGACGATGAAGATCAAGACGAAGGGTCGGGTCTCGAATGGGGTGAAGGTAACGAGGTTGTGGGCTGGAAGAGGGAGGATTTGCTCAAGGAGGTCGTTGTCGTGCTGGGCAAGCACAGGGATTTGCAGAGGGTCACTGTGCCCTATGCGAAGCTACTTGGTGTGCTGGAGGGTGCAGACGAAACTGGTGACACGGCCATGATCACCGACGGCTAGGCCTGAGGGCCTTCGTCCCCTTTGTACTTTTATGTGTTGAAGCGCGGCGTTGGGTGTTTAGTGTCCTTCACGGACAAGCTTGCCCGCATAGCAGGGCGGTCACACTGCTGTTCATAAAATGTGTATGATCGGAGTTGAATACGATACTGATAACGTGTGCTCTGTCAAGTAAATCTCGCTCCAGTGAATTACGATCGCTACAGTATTTCTCTCTCCCCCTTGACATTATGTCATGCTGGTATAGTTCGTCGCCAAGCCCAAACTTCGGGTCAGTGCACCGATGCGGCGAGAAATTCTGAAGAAGCAGCCCAACTTCCCCCTCCCGAACCTCATTCCCTCTTCTCCCTCATTATCTTCAAGAGTCTCACCACCGACGGCAGGTCACGGTCGTCGCAAAGAGCAAACTGTCTCTCACTCGCACTTCCCGCACTCTCTTCTCTTCTCTCTCTACTCTTGCGCCCACTGCAGCAGGCCCTGCACTTGTCCTCGCTACCCGCTCAACCTTCATCCGGTCCGAGTGGAGAAGCCGAGCGCCGACTGTCCCATCAGTCCAGCAGACACGTTACGCTAGCAACAAAGACAAGAAGAACAAGAACAAAATGCCTCCCAAGAAGGTCGTCAAGGAGGAGCCGGTCCTGCTCGGCCGCCCCGGCAACAACCTGAACGCGGGAATCGTATGTACGAACATGTACGTGCTGAGCACAGCTTCCCGGGCACGAATGGCTAACTAACAACCCACAGGTCGGTCTCGCCAACGTAGGTAAATCGACGCTCTTCCAGGCCATTACCAAGTGCTCGCTTGGTAACCCTGCCAACTTCCCTTACGCAACCATCAACCCCGAAGAGTCGCGTGTCCTGGTTCCCGACGAGCGCTTCGACTGGCTGTGTCAGCAGTACAAGCCCAAGTCTCAGGTACCGGCCCACCTTACGGTTTACGACATTGCCGGTCTGACCCGCGGTGCCTCCACCGGTGCCGGTCTCGGTAACTCTTTCTTGTCGCACATTCGCGCCGTCGACGCCATCTTCCAGGTCGTCCGTTGCTTCGACGATGCCGAGATTATCCACGTCGAGGGTGATGTCGACCCCATCCGTGACTTGGAGATCATCAACGAGGAGCTGCGCATCAAGGATCTTGAGTTCGCAGAGAAGTCCCTTGAGAACTACAAGAAGCAGACTAGGCGTGGTGGTCAGTCGCTTGAGATGAAGAAGCTCAAGGAAGAGGAGGCCACCGTCGAGAAGGTCATTGAGCACCTCAAGTCTGGCAAGGATGTGCGCAAGAACCACTGGTCGCCCAAGGAGGTACGTTTGACACATCTTTCTTTTCCTCGCTACACCTCAAAGGATGAATAAGAGGTTTCACCTCTATAATCCCAGCTCTTCGAACCGGCGCCTCACCAAATAACGCTTAGAGGCGTCATGAGAGAATTTTGTCTCTGATATCGACACAATCACCCGAAGTTTGCATTCTGTTCATTCTCCGTCGCAGTAGACTGACTTGCAATTGTATAGGTCGAGGTCATCAACCCTCTCTTCCTCCTTACCGCCAAGCCCGTTGTCTACCTGGTCAACCTCAGCGAGCGCGATTACATCAGGCAGAAGAACAAGCACCTTCCCAAGATCGCCGAGTGGGTCAAGGAGCACGCCACTGGTGACACCATCCTCCCCATGTCCGTCGCTCTCGAGGAGCGTCTCACCCGCTTCGAGTCCGACGAGGCCGCTGCTGAGGAGTGCAAGAACCTTGGCACCAAGTCCGCCCTCCCCAAGATCATCACTACCATGCGCAAGGCTCTAAACCTCGGCTCTTTCTTCACCACTGGCTCTGACGAAGTCCGCCAGTGGACTATCCGCAATGGCACTAAGGCTCCCTCGGCTGCTGGTGTTATTCACGGTGACTTCGAAAAGACATTCATTCAGTGTATCGTGTACAACTACGCCACTCTCAAGGAGTTGGGTGACGAGGCGACCGTCAAGGCACAAGGCAAGATCATGACCAAGGGCAAGGACTACGTTGTTGAGGACGGCGATATCGTCCTCTTCAAGGCCGGTGCTGCCAAGGGTTAGATTGGTTGTTCAATGCAACAATATGCTTGATGTGATACGAAAAGTGGGAGCTGTGGAAAGCGGCTGGGATTAGATACCTCCTCTTTCTTGATCCGGAAAGAATGACAATCAAAATTTCTTTGAAGGAATGTCTTCGATACAACCTGCAGACTGTCTTGCTTTCGATCTCATCATTGCTTTTGGAGAAGGAATGGATTGACCGTGCCATCGTACCTGTCCTCGCTAACGATGAAGCAGGTTATTTATCCCCACTAATAAAACATGGTCACAACAATGCCTAGCTATGTTTTTTCTTGAGCGTCTGATCGAAATTAAGCACTGCTCGCCCAAGAACACTTGCGGATTCAGCACAGTCTTCTCGATTCGTCCATTCATGCGCAGCATGCGACACTCCATCTTTCGAACGAGCGAAGACCATCGCCGTCGGGCACACGAGCTGTGTCATTGTGCTGTCGTGCGCGGTGTCTGTTCGAGCACCCATTCCTCTATCGCCGCCGCAAGCCCTTCGAACACAATCGACTGCTTCCTCCCAGAAATGGCCAGGCTCGAGGTGCATTGCTCGAGACCATTCCAGCTCTAAACCGTGCATGCTCGCTATGCTCCTTGCCTTTTCATGGGCTTGCTGGCCCATATTGTTCAGGCTCAGGAGCTCTTTGTGCATCAAGCAGAACACGAGCTTCGTGCTTGACTGGATATTGCACGATCCGACTGGCCCGGATTGGATGTTCGTCGCTGTAGTGTATCCATCGGCAACATGAGCCAAATTATCAAGCTCAACGATCAGCCTACTCGCACCGACCAGAGCATCTCTCCTCCCGTGCATGGGGTACGTATTGGCATGGCCATCCTCACCGCGGAAAGTCGCTTCGAAAACGGAGATGCCCTGCCAGCCTTCGACCCATCCGACAGGCTTGCCAGCCTTTTCCAGCGCACGCGCTTGCTCGACGTGGATCTCGAAGTGAGCCGAAAGAGGGAATTCTTCGAACGTATTGGGTCCATTGCCAACATAGCCGATCGACATCAGGGCATCGCCAAGCGTCTCGCCACTGCCATTGTTCGCTTTGCTCTCATGAGCAGCGTTCACTGTGCTCTGACCAGCAAAGACACACGAAGAGCCAAGCGGTGGGAAGAAGCGAGCACCCTCTTCGTTGGTCCAGTTGATTATTGAAATTGGAGCGAAATGCTCAATTCCCTGCTCTCGAAAGCTTCGGACGACCTCTAAAGCGCCTATCACGCCTAAAGGGCCATCAAACCGACCTCCAGTCGTCACAGAGTCTAGATGAGATCCCATGGCGATTGGAGGTATGGAGTCACCGCGGCCGGAAAATGTTGCGAACTGCGATCCGGTCGCGTTGACTGTGTAGCTCTTTGCTCCCAGGGATTTGACTTGGTCTGCGAACCAGTCTCGGGCCATTTTGTCTTCGATCGTTCCGCTGAGTCTTGACAGGCCGCCGGCTTCTGTCGTCGCGTTTGGAGCAGACCATTGTGCTGTCTTGTGGATGTCCTTCCATAGCCGGTCGCTGTTGACTTTGAACGCTTGATGTGCTCTTGCGCCAGTGATTGAGTACGATCGAATCGTCGAGGTTTGCAACGCAGTACTCCTGCGTGCGAAATGACGTACATTTTTGAACATATTGTAAGGACGAAATGGCTGGCTCGAGAGTTGTTCTGATAATACTAATGTTGCACGGTAGGTTGGCTGGTACGCAGAAAGCAGTCTACCACCTTTCCACTTCCAATCCCCACCCTGTCAGAGTGGTCAATGAATGAATTGCCGAGCCATCAACATCAGGCGGGGTTCTTGTTGGCCTATCTCGTGGCCATGTCGACAAGGATGGTGTGGGTCTCGCGTTATCACCCCGCTCCTGCAACTTGAACGGGATCAACTGGTGAATGCGAGCAAAATTGAGCTTTATCAACAGTGATCATTGATAAGGTGCTTACGACAGGGCATTTCTCGGTACGTTTCTTTCCGGTCTAAAAGTAGGTGTTACGGAGGGAAAACCTGTGATCTTGATACTAAGACGGAGACTTGCCTCTGCTGCAATCACTGGAGTGACAGTGCCTCACCAATTTCGGCTCCTCATACATCGAGAATCAATTTCTTAGCATGGCTGGCAACGCTCGACTCCTTGATGGAAGCCATGATGTTCCAGGAACTGTCTTCATGGTGGATTTCGATGGAGGACATTTCGATGGTGTACACGCAAGCAAGCAGTCTGACATCGTCCTTGTGCCACAGCCCTCTCGGGACCCTGAGGATCCGTTGAATTGGTCCAGGAAACGAAAGCTGTGGTCACTTGCAATGGTTTTTGTTTACACTTTGGGCGTCGGTATCCCAACGACGTTACACTATTCTGTACTCGCAGATATTTCCGAAGATACAGGCATTACGACAGCCGATCTAGGTAAGGAACGTCCCACATGGCCCTTCTGGCAGTCACTAACAGTATGCAGTCAATGGCAATGGCGTTATGTTCTTGTTTGGTGAGTATCCTTGTCCGCCGACTACTAAATTCTTCCAAGTCCATTGTAAGAGACGCTGACTTGTCGGCAGTATGTTTTCAGCTCTATCGATAGAGAACTCAGCTCCCTCATGATTTACGAAGCATGGCACTCTGACTGTGATGCAGCTGGGTTGGGGATGCCTGCTCTTGCAACCAATTGCGCTTGCTTATGGGCGGCGCGGAGTCTATTTGATCTCGACAGTGCTGATGGTTCCGATCTTGACTTGGACAGCTTATTCATCTACGCCAGGCGAATGGTATGCACACCGCATTATCATCGGAATTGCAGGTGCACCAATCGAATCTTTGCCAGAAATCTCCATCGCAGATCTCATGTTTGCGCACGAAAGAGGTACCTGGATGAGTGCCTACGTGCTGGTGCTCTTCGAATCGAACTTCATTGCGCCACTCATTGCTGGTTGGTTCAACGATGCTTACGGCTGGCGGTGGACGATGCATCTTGGCGCCATGATCGCCGCGGTCTCGTTCGTTATCCTGTTCTTTGGCGCTGAGGAAACCATGTACTTTCGACATGTGATCGAAGGTGTCGAGCCAGCTTCGAGAGACTCCGACGAGACCGACGGAGTCAAGAGCAAGACGCCAGATGAGATTGACACCAAAGGAATTGATGCCACAGATATTGATGTCAAACTGTCACATTCAACGGGCGAACTCCATTCGTCAAGGTCACCCCCTCGCCCCTACGCCGAGAAGTTGAAGCCATTCGTCTTACTCAGCGGACGTCCCTCACCACGACAAATGTTCGGCATGATGATACGACCGCTGATCATCATCTTGCGATTCCCATGCATCGCCTGGGCTGGCTTCATCTACGGGATCAACTTGTCTTGGTACCAGGTGCTGAATGGAACGGCCAGCCCAGTCTTGAGTGCACCGCCTTACAACTGGCCTGCAGCCTTCGTCGGATGCATCTACGTAGGGCCAATGGTTGGAGCGGTATTTGGGTGCATCTGGTCCGGAGCGATTGCGGATAAGTTGGCAATCTACCTCGCAAGACGCAACCGCGGTATCCGCGAGCCGGAACAGCGCCTTTGGCCTCTGGCAGTCGCTGGTGTGTTCTCGGGTGCTGGCTTGATAACCTGGGTGAGTAAAATTGATGTGAATACAGTTTAATGCCACGCTGATGCGTTTTCTAGGGTGTCGGAGCATATCACGGTATCCATTGGATTGGCCTAGCGTTCGGCCTCGGAATGCTTGTGTTTGGCCTCACGGTCGGAGGCTCTATCGCCATCGCCTATGCGGTAGACTGCTTTCCCCAGATTGGTGGCGAGTCTATGGCTTCCGTTATGGTCATCAGAAACACCATCGGATTTGGTCTCAGCTTTGCGATTACTCCATGGTACACGGGTATGGGTCTCCAGAATTGCTTCATCACAGCAGGGTTCGTGTCCATTGCGTGCATGGCAACGTTTCTCCTCTTTCTTTGGAAGGGCAAGACCTTGAGGCGATGGTCCGCCGATGCGTACTGGGGTTATGCTGCGACGAGCATTGTGGGTGCGCATTGAGTCTGTATGAGTTCAAGCAGAAGGCAATATTTCTCCTAGCTAGGCTGCGCTGGTTCAATTTCGCTCTTTCTGACAAACTTTTGGTGGCTTGTAGCCCCTCGAGGTATTTGACCTCCGTGGTTGTCGTGAGACGCAACGGAGATGCCATAAAGTATTCGAAAGAGCAGGTCGGTATTTCTCCATTTCTCCTTTGAGCATTCGTAATGGAAGCATGACGATAGACATTGAGCTGCTCGACCAGGATGCCTTTTGTTGGTCATACATCACAGGCTCTCCTAAATTCGTGCACCCTTCGATCGGCACCAGCGTCGAGCTCTGAGATCGTGAGACTGCAATCCCCACCGCTAATCCTGGCTTCGCTGAAAGTATGGCATCTTCCACCTTGTCTTCTCCCATCTCGGAGAAAAGTTGCTGCTAGGAGACTTCTTTTGACAATGATCTCCATCAAAGCCCCTGAAAACATGATGAGCCAATTCTCCGCCATTCTCTATCGAGCAAAGTTCTCCAGGCTCTCCAGGCTCGGTGAGATCTGTCCACAAGTCCGTCGATTGAGAGCCGTGCATCTGGATCCGCTCGTCGAAACAAAGTACCTGAACGAGGTCAACGAACGGTAAGCAGATCACGGCAAATGAATCGTTCACTCCCACATAGTTGACGCCTCCCTCGGTGAGATGGCCCGAAAAGCCCTCACGATCGATCGCCAGGGCCGAGGGGGGCCATACAGCGTAGCTGCCGCAGACATGGTCGTTGACGACTGGGGCCGAGACACGTGATATCTTGCGAGGTTGCGGCAGCATCAGCGTCAGCTTTGGGTATACTGCAGACGACACTGAACATGGCCCTTCCATATAGATGGACGTCCAAGTCGAGTCTCCAAGTTTGGTTTTTCGCAAAGCTCACTGAATTCGACTTGTGTGAAGGCCATAGTGGATGTGTCATATAAATAGTATGCCGGACCTCCGCAGACCTGGAAAACACCTTTTCTGCCAGCAGGACGAACTTTACCGAGGAATGGACGATTGAAGAGTTCGGTTTTTCGATTCCAATTTTTGTGGAGCCAAGGAGATTCCCAGATCTGATCCTCTTTTCCCACTTGCTGCTTTACGACGGAACCCTCGAATCCCAGTCGTTGCGTACCCAGCCTTGCGCAGCAATGGGATGAGACACGATCGACACGGCTGTTCACCAAGAACAAGACATGGATTGATTCGTGGGCTGAGTCAACAATTAGGCAATCTGGAACGGCCAACTTGTCCCCTTGCGGTAAATTACTGCTCGCGAATGCGACGGACCTTGTTCTTTTCAGTGCAGCATCGTGGATGACAATGGTGTGCTCATCGTTTCCGTAAAGAATGCAAGCGAATACCGATTTGTCACCAGCCAAGCATCGCACCCGAGCTGATGGAAGCCGCATGGCTTTGCGGGTGTTTGGTAAGTCGTTGAGATCAGAAACGTAAATGACACCGGTGTATGTCGCGAATGCTATGATCTCTGAGGTCAATGCTAGAGCCGTTATCTTCTCCCGTGCCTCGCCAACCAGTGTTTCAGTCTGGCCGCTGATTAGATCTCGCACGACCACTCGGTAGCTCTCTCTGTGTTTGCCTTTCAGGTACGCGAAGAATCTGCCCTTGAGCTGGAATTGGGGAAGTTCATGGCTGTAGTACTCGTCATTCGCGATCTCGTCCTCGAAGTAAAGGCTGCTGAAGGGTCTGCCGAGCCGCAAAGATTGTGTATGTCTTAATTCATCAGTAGGTGGGTTCGACGTGCTCCAGTTCTCGGGTAATCCAGAGTCAGCAGGATCATGGTCTTTCAGATGCGCCACAGCCGATCTCATCACATCCTCAGACGAAAGTACCGCTGCCCACCGGCGGCTGACGAGGCGCTTTGACCAGACATCGTACGGATCAAGAAAACCAAAAACTCGGATGATGAGCTCGACAGGCAACTTTGCAAAAGGGTCGTACTTTGCTGATATTGCTGCTCGAAGGACACTGATGTCGGCAGAGTCCAAGGTGAGGACTAGAGCTTTGAGTCTATCAAACATTATCAGTAACTGGTGATAAATGGAATCAGACAAATGATTAGCTCACGCGTCCTCACGCTCCACGGAAGGAATCTCAAGGTAGTGTTTCAGGAAAGTGGTCGACATGTTCGAGGTGAGCGAACCCGATCAAGCTCTAATCGGCGGATTTGAGATTGTCTTCTGTACCACTCGCACGTCGCAAGATCCCCGACGTGAAAGAGCCTAAGAGAATCTCAATGGATCCAAAATCCCATAGGGGAACATCTAGCCTAGTCGTCCCTGCTGTTGCCTAGATCTCGAGCGACGTGCAACAGCCGCTGAAGGCGAAGCGCGGTAAGGTCACGTGATCTCTAGCCCACACCTACCCTACGGGAAGTGGACATACACAACAACACAGCAACAGGGCTCGAAAATGAACATATAGCAACGGCAAAATTCAGAATAGAGATGAAGAGACTTGTGAAACGTTTGGCAGGGCTTTTGGAGCCCATGGTCGCACGTGAAAAGAGGGACGATAATAATAATGATGAGACACCTCTAGTAGAAGTTGATAGTTCTTCGTGTTTAGCTATGATGTGGATAACAAAAGAAACTCAATGCGCCAGATCCAAACCATGAGTGGGGTATACATTCTGGGCCGATGATAGTAGCCTCATTCCTTCGTGCAATTACAAAAAACGCCTTTCCGTATTACTGCCGCAAGACTAACGCCTTGTAGCATCACACTGCTCGAGGAACCTATAGATCCCTTCGATGCCTTGGTACTCCAGCGGGTTGCCTTTGTCGGAATGCGATTCACTGCACGAGTGCACCGACTCGAAACCTGAAGGGTCCGAAAGCCATGGGTTTTCGGCGAGTACGTCTTCGAGGCCGGAGCCGGAGTGCGTCGAGTATTCGCGTGCGCTTTCGGATGGCGTGAGCATGTCTTCAAGGTGCATGAATGGACTCTCCTTTCTGGGGGCGGGTGCGTAGTCGAATAGACTTTCGCACTCTGAGGTACCCTCGCTTGGTGCGAAAGGGAACAGCAATGCGATCTCGGTCCCTGCAAATGCGTCGAACGCTTCGTCTTGGGTGACTGTGCCTCTGGTGATGTTCAACTCTTCGCACATTCTCTCCACTGTGTCTGCATCGCAACCTGGGAAATGGACGCGCAGACTTGTACCTTCGTAGGTGATGGGCAGGTCACCTAACGCAGAAAGTCTCTTCAAGTCGTTCAACACGGCGGCAAGATCTTTAAGGGCGCGAGAGAAATCCACAGACAGCACGTTGAGAAGGCCGTCGGTGTTGAGGTGATCAACAGACTCGCTGGCGTTCGAGCTGAAGCCAGCGAGACCGTTCAGCTGAGTCAGAGCAGTGACGGTCGGGTTGATAGGGAAGTCGACCCAAGAGCCGGGTGTGGATTGAGGGATTGAACGCATCTTCCTCCCGCTCTCATCCTGCAGCGACGACACAGCCTTGTAACGCTTTTCACCAGTCGTCGGCGACACTCCGTCGAACTGTGCCTTGTGGCCAGAGATGAAGAAGGCACGAATAGCCTGCGAAACATTCTGCACGACCTGTGCTTGCGGAGCGGGGCCATGCGAAAAGTGCCGGGCCCCTCCGATGCGGCCTGATCCCAAGTTGTATCCGCCTGCTGTTCTTCCCAATGTACCTCCGGTCAGATTGGGGCGAAGGGTCGAGGCGAACGGCGTACGGCCAGAAGACTGGCTGATGTAGGTGCTGATTGTCGACTTGGGGAAAGAAGCCCGGTCAAACTTGGGTCCGGAGCGAGCACCAGTGGAGAAGTGGCGGACGGTGGCCTCGAGCGAGCCACGGGCGGTGCTGTACCAGCGCGACTGGCTTTGGCGAATGCGAGCGAGCTTGTGTAACGGTTGTTTGGGTGTGTTCCGAGCGAGCAGCGGCTCGAGTTGCGCTTGAGGGCGGCCAGCGAGCTGCGCATCGAGGGCTTTGGAGGCCCTCTGGATGGCAGCCCGGAGGCTCTTGGCATGCCTCGCGAGGAGGCTGTGCCAGTGTACCATGCCAGGTATGGGTGGCATGATGGGTGTTTGTCGTGCTCAGCACTGGAGTTGAGAGGTGACCGTTGTGCGTGGTGGAGAGGGAAGGGAAGGTGTGCGGATGCCTGAGCTGTGATGACATGGGATGCTGCGCCACGCCTTGCCTTGCCACCGAGGCTAGCTCTGTCAGGGTCCTGCGCGGGGGCGGCGCGTGGCCCGGAACGACGAGCCGGCCGCGCCAAGTTGAACTTTGCGCATTGGCCTCCAACAATGAACCGACGTCTGATATCCGCCCGGCCCGGCATGAAAAGCAGGTGGAGGAACGCACGAATACATACCCTGCTGACATCGCCAAGCATCTTGGGCAGACCGATGCTCCTCGAGCATAAACAATTCGCAGTCTGAGAGTGAACCTGGACTATCTCCGAGGACACCAATCGCGTAACCTGTGCAATGGACTTAAGACAGTACGGCATAATTCAGGGCGCCGTTTGAAGCCTGCCGTTGCGATAAGGGCAAAAAGTCGCCTGGGACTTCAACATGATCTGGTACTTGCTCTATCCTCTACGCGGCACAACTGCGCCCCCGCGCCTGTCCAAGGATCATTTCATCAGAAAAGCCTTCTACCGACATGGCATAGTGACGGCGCAGCATTGGCTGCTGGCGATGCTGGTGTCTGTAGCAATCGGTGTTGCACTCTCTTATCCTACAGTCTTCCTCTCCGAGAACCCAACTGCTGGTTTTACGAGCATTCCACATCATGTGTGGACGACCGCCAAATCTGTCGATGCCACCGAGGGTGCTCGGGCAGACGTCGAAATGCGCCAGGTCTGGGTTCACGGCTCCTACATGAGAGCTTTAGAGAAGGATGTGCTGAAAAGCGCTTTGGTGATCCAGCAGAGCCTCGTGGGCGAAGAGAAGCTGGCCTCCACCTTTCCTGAACTCGGAGAGCAGCTGAAGTCAAGCGAGCTATCTTGGGGCTATCACTCTCCCTTGATGTACTGTAGGCATCCCTTACGTGTCTGCAGCTTTCCACTGATATCTGACATGGACCCTAGGGAACAATTCAGAAGAAGCCATTGATGGCGATGCAGACGTAGTTCAAACCGTCAACGAGCAATCTCGAAGTTCATCCTCACTCAATGTCGCACTGCGTCCAGCATCTGTTTTAGCTGGAAAGACTTTTCACCATCGGAAACTAGTCGCGGCTGACGCCCTCGTGTTGACTTTGTTGAACAAGGTTGAGGATGGCGTTGGTAGCCAGTGGCAAGACAAGATGCATTCGCTTGAGGGCAGCGCTTGCCCCAACTGCACGCTCTATCCTCCTCATGGCGAGATCAGCCGTAGTCGGGTCTACGAGTTCACCGTTACGCCTTTGAGCTTACGCGAGAATATTGCTCTCGCTTTCGCCTACGGGTGTATGGCGCTGTATGTGCTCCTGAGTCTTCGCCGACTCAAAGCATTTCACAGTCGCTTTGGTCTGGTCGTTACAGCTATCACCCAGATCACAACATCCATTGTGGCTAGCTTCACGATATGCGGCATGCTGAAGATCAATTTGGCAACAATCCCGCAAAATGCCTATCCGTTCATTGTTCTGATCATCGGAATCGAAAAGTGAGTCTCTTCCCTGTATGGCCACCACAGATGTAATTGTTCTGACTTGCTTATTTTGCCGATTGTAGCATGTTTCGGCTGATCAACGCGATTCTGGCTTATCCGCCTACGATGGCAACGGACTTGAGGATTGCGAACGCTCTTGGCGATGTCGGTCCTTTGTCCATCGCTACAGCGGCCCAAAACCTCATCATTCTCTGGCTTCTGTCCACTATCGTATCACCCGGCGTTGCGGCATTCTGTGCCTACGCTATCATCGCGACGCTCTTCGATACTTTCTTCCTTCTCACCTTCTTCGTCGCTGTACTCAATGTCGACATCCGCCGTCTGGAGTTGCAGGACTCAATCGCACGATCCAATCACGCCACTCAGAAGAAGCGTACCACGCCTGCACACGGGACATGGTTCGATGCACTCATGCATGGACGCGTGCCGTTCAGTACACGAATGGCTGGATCAGCGGTCACTACGACATTCATTCTCTCTCTCAACTACCACTTTTTCGAAAGGAAGGAGACCGTCATGAAACTTCGCCATTTACTCGGTCTCGTCGTTGGCCGCGGCAGCGATGATCTTACAGAATACGAGTCTTTCGCATCACCTCCGATGAATGCAACTCTCACACCAGGCGAATGGATACGCATGCAAGACTTCGACACCGCGCGAGAGGTCATGCGCTTGGTCAAGCCAGGCGCACATAACCTGGTCATCCGAATTTTCTCGCCTCTCATTGTGGTTCTTTCTGGGGCCGATCGCACTGGAGTACCCCAAGGGATGGATGCTGTGACGAGCGCTTTGCGAGGGTTTGCACTCCATCATTTCTACCCTTTCGCAGTCGTGGTGGTATTCGTTGTGGCTTTTGTCGCTGTCCTGATGAACTTCCTGCTCTGGAACGAGGCATCGGAGGCTTCCGAGCAGGCAGACGAACGGTCTGAAGACGGTCTAGGTGTACAGCACATTGCACTTCCACACAGACTGGACGTCGTCAAAATAGCAAGCTCACCAAGAGGGCATTTCATGACCATTGGCCTTGATCGCTCCATTGCAGTCTCCCTTTATGATCGAACGCAAGCCATCTATTTTGTCGACGATTTATCATCTGAGGTCAATACGAGGCTCACCTGGCCCATTCGAAACATGGCCATGGACAAATCTGGCGAAATACTGGCGTTTCATTGCGCGAACGATCAAGTTATGGTGTTCTCACGCACACTCCGAGGATTCCTGAATACATCGATACGGTATCCTGACGACCATCCACCCGTTGTCTTCGCTTTCGAGCATCTACCGGCATCCAGCGGTCCCGAACATTTTTTTCTTATTTTGACCTCTGGAGGCCGCAGCATCAACATGTGTCTGAGCGACACGACCACACCAACGACTGCAGCACTGTCGGAACGGCTGTGCTTAGGAGCCTCCGTAATCAAGCTCGAAAACCAATCCAAACAGCTCTTCGTCGTGTGGGAAAACGCGCGCCTGGAAACGTTCACTTTTGACGACGGCAAGTGGACACCTTCCACACCTCGAAATCCACAATGCATGCCTCCTTTGGAACATATTTCGGGCGCCGTCAGCATTCAAAAGCTCGCAGAAAGCGGCCAAGACCTTCTCATCATCACAAGCGGGTCTCCTTGGGTCTACTTCGTTGACGCGCAAACCACGTCCATCCTAACAACTCTACCCGCCACCAACACCATCTCTCCGCAGAGCATAATACTCGGGCGACGCACCAAATGCGACGCCTGCGTCTCCCCAGCCCTCCACGATATCACACTAGCAACCGAATCCACCAAACCCCACCACCTCGTCCTCGAAACTCGCACTCCCACCCCAACCGAAGCAGCAGACTCCCCTCCCAACAGCCTCTGCCTCACGCACCCCAAAACCCTCTGCACTTCCCTCGAAACCGCGCAAACACACACAACCACCCTCCCCAGCCCAGGAACCTGGCGCGCCCTCCCCTCCCACGCCCTCCTCGGCATCCGCAAACGCCCCACACCTCCTCCGCCGGCCCCGACGCCAGCAACCGCCACCACACAACTCCGCAACCGCCACAACCGTCGCTCTTCCCACCCTCCGCCCAGCCAAGAAGACACCTGGGAAGCCTACACCCTCGCCCTCCCCTCCCACGCCCTCCAGACCCTGCCCCTCGCGTCCTCCTCCCTCGAAGACGACGACCAACAGCACCAATCCCTCTACATCACGCACCCCGGCCCCACGGCCCCTCTCGACTCTCTGTCCGCGGCCTTCGCGTTCGGCAACGCGGTCAAAGTCCTGCGGGCTCCCGCGCCCACGAGCGAGGCGGCGGCGCTGGAGGGCCAGATGGCGGCTGCGGCGGGGATGGGCGTTGTGGTCGGGAGTCGGAGGAGGGGCGGGACGGGGAGTGGGCGGAAAGCTATCTGAGGTCCAGCGTGGGAGACGGAGTCGGAAAATCCTTGTGGCGTGATTTGGTAGGAGAAAGAGTACGGCAGCGGCCGAGCGGATGATGTTGTCAAGTCGTCTTCAGCAGGGAGAGAGGGCGGTTGTTGAACTACCTTAGGCTTCGGAGACTTTTTACTATTGTACTTTTATCTCGTCTGGTCTTTCTAGCCCTAGCACAGAATGGATCCCTCCCTGCCTATCTATTCGTCCCTCTTCCCTTTCTTCTTGTCCGTTCCTTTCCAGTGTAGTCGAGTACGACATAACTACGTCCCGCCACCACTGGTCCTCCTCTGCACCATTCGACCAACCAACCAACCAACAAAACAATACGAAAACCTCAACCCCAGTGGAAGAAAAAATGGTCTGGTAGAAACGAGAAAATGCCATAGAGCATCTACCATAAGCATCTAGTCTAGTCTAGGTAACGCAGTGGTATGTCTGAAACATCCAAAATCTCCCTCGCCGGGTCTGCAGGCTGAGGTTTTCTGAAGAATAGTAGAAGAAGAAGAAAATGGAAAGAAACGTCAAAGACGCCGCCGGGTATCCGTTTTATCCCAAAGCCGGCTTTTTTCGCGATGTAACTTGTACTCGCGCGGTAGTGACGAGAGGAGGTAGTAATAATGATAACTAGCTGGCTGGCTGGCCTTGCCTTGGCTGGTCTTTCCAAGAACCTTAGGCCTCCCTTTTTTTTAATGCCAAGGCCGGTGATGCAGGTGTAATAGAGAAAGGTTGTAAGATCGAGAAAGATAGAATGACGAGAGCCGCCGCTGCTTACGCAGGGAATCGTGGTGGCCCTCTTCGCTGCTGCTGTTGCTTGCTTGCTTGTTTGCGCCGGTGATGCTGAGGTATGCAGGAAGGAAGTAAAGCTCTCGAGCTCTCCGAGGTACGAGAAAAGAGAAAGAGAGAAAAAAAAAAAAAAGTTCAAACGAAAGACGCATCCAAGCCGTCAGTCAATGCAGAAAACACCCAACAAAATATACGAGATCATCCCACTCCCCTCAAAAGCTCAATTAAGCGACCGCCCCCGCCCTCCTTTCCTCTTCGCCCACCGCGCCCTTCAAGCGCCTCAGCTCGCCAACCGCGCGGTCGCGGCGGCCCGTCAGGTCGGCCACCTCGGCCTGGCCGCGGTTGACGCGCTGCAGCACGCGCTGCATCTCGGCCTCCGCCTCGCGCAGCGTGAACTCCATCTCGCGCACGGCGCGCTCGAGGATCTGCGTGCGCGAGGCGTCCGCCAGCGAAGCGGCGGCGGGGGGCGGGCGTTTGGCGGGGAGGGCGGGGATTTGGCCTTGCTTGAGAGCGGGGGAGGAGGCGGGGGTGACGGAGGCGGAAGCAGGGTTGGGGGAGAGTTTGCTGGGTTCGGGGACGGGGGTTTCGAGGCGCTGGAGGCGGGGGGAGGAGGCCTCCTCGAGGCGGCGGACTTCGCCCTCGTGGGAGCTGAGAGTCGTCTCGCTGTGGGCGGCGGCGGCGAGGACGGCGTCCTCGAGCTTGGCGAGGCGCTGCTGCATTTCCTCGACGAGGCGGGTGGACTCGCGCTGCTCGCTCTCGCCCTTCTCGACGGCCTCCGTGAGGCGCGAGCGCAGGTCGCTGTTGGACCGGACCTGGGCGTCGAGCTGCTCAGCGAGCTCGTCCATTCTGTTGGCGGAGTCGAAGAGCTGCGCGACGGCGGGGGGCTGGTTCTCGTCGGAGGAGTCGGAGCTGAGGGTTTCTTGCAGGTTGAGGGCGCGCTGGCGGAAGGCCTCGGCCATGCGGCGGGCGTAGTCGCGCTCCGACTTTGCGGTCGACGTGCTGAAGGAGAGCTGGTCCTGGCCGGGATCGGAAGGAGCCTCGGGGTTCGTGACCACGATGTCTTGCTCTTGCAGCAGGTGGCGGAGACCCCTGGTCTCCTGCTCGGCGCGGTCGAGGTCCATCTTGATGCCGGAGAGACCCTTCTCATACTCCCACTTTTGCTCGAGAGCATCCTCAGTCCGCTTGCGGAGAGCGGTGACTTCTTCCTTCAGGAAAGAAACCTCGCGAGTGTATTGCGACCGCTTAGGGTTATCGCCGCCGGCTCTCAAGTCCGCAGCCTTCTTCTCCTTGTTGAGCTTCTTGATCGCTCGCTGGTGGTCCTTGGTCTGCTTATCATATCTGCTGATCAGCAGCTTGAGAGCCTTGTGCAGCGCATCGCGCTGGTCTTCGATCTCCTTCTGGGCTTCCGCGCTGAGCGGGCCACTCGAGCCGGAGCGCTGCCTACCGCCCTCACGGCCCTTGACCGAGTCAGAGCGGTTGATGGAACCGCGCGTCCTGCTGGAGCTGCGGGCGAGAGAGCCCGATCTCGAGAGACCGGCCCTGGGAGGCCCGCCGATGATGGGAGAAACGATGTCCTTCTCCTCGGCGATCATGTCGAACATGTGCGGGTTGCCGGCCTGGCTCATGCGCTGCGTTTCGTAAAACAGGCCCTGCTCGTGCTTCAAGGCGTTCAGCTCCTGCGACATGCGCGTGTTCTCGTACAGCAGCGCCTGGTGGTCCGCGGCCTGCTGTTCCAGACCCTCCAGGCGCTCCTTCATGCGCGGCAAGATCTCGTCTCTGAGGTTGTCGCGCTCGTTTCGTCGCTGCTCGAGTTCCTCCCGCGTGGCGCTGTAGAGGTCCTCGAAGTTGTCCTTCGCCTTTTTCTCGTCGACCAAGCGCCTCTTAGTCTCGTCGAGCGAGGTCTCGAGCTCGATGACCTTCTCACTCAGCATCAAGCGCTCGTCCTCGTTGCGGGACTTGTCCTGCATCTGCTCCTCGAGGCTCTGAACAAGCTGCTCCAGCTCCCGTCTCTTGGTCATTTCCGTCTGTAATCGTTGCGCGTTGTCCGCCATGACTTGAGCCTTGTCTTGCTCCGCCTTCCTCCTCAGTCTCTCCACCTGCTCGATCTTCGCATCAGGATCCGAGATGGGAAATTTCGTCGAGCTGGCCCCCGAATCCGAGAAGTAATCGCTACTTCTGCGGCCCGCCTCGGAAGACGGCAATGTGGGCAGCTCCAACCTCAGCCTCTCCAGCTCATCCTCAAGCTCCATCTCTCGTCGAATGGAGCCGGCCAGCTCCTCGCTGACCTGCGAGAGCTCCCGCTCGAGGTCTTGCACGTGCGCATTGCCTTCAGATGTGCTGAGGTAGATAGGTGTGGTAGGGTGGTCGAAATATGTTGCGCCATTGGCCTTGCCGATGTCCAAGCCTGCAGGCGCCAGACGCGCGACGCCGTCGGGCTCCATTGGCAGCGGCTTCTGATACTTAGGTGAAGGGGCAGGCGACAAGGAGCGGTCTGAGAATGTGGTGGTGGACGATTCCGTGCCTGACTTGGGCGGCGACGATTTCCACCCGAAGAGAGCGCCCAGCCTACTGGGGGACTTGGGCTGCTTGTCCGACAGGAGGCTGTCGTCGGAGAGTGTTCGTTGGACCCCTTCCAGCTGCAAGTTCAAGGCTGGAGAGGGTTGTGCGCCGATCATGGATGTGTCTTCGAGGTCCTCGCGATCGGCGGAGGAGTATAGTGAAAGGGTATCGATACTGGCGTGTGATGGTTTCTGTGCGTGGGAAGTCGGCTGCTCATGAGCATCCTGCTCGCGTGCGGGAATGCTGGAGCGGCGCGAGGTGCGTCTAGAAGACACGGACTCTGTGCGGGCCAGACGCGAATCTATCGAATGGGAACGATCGTGCACTCGTGGAGGTTGGGCGTAGGAGAGTCTGCGCGGGGATTGTCAGCAGGTGTGACAGCGGCAAGGTGTTCCATGTCCTTCGACTTACCTCTCGCGCTTCCCCACTGTCTCGGTGGTCAATGGAGGGGTCAAGATGTATGCGAGTCCACTCGGGTGTCGCGGCAACGGGCTGTCCAGAGAGAGCGGCCGCGAGGCGGGCTCGGCGATGCGAGGTGAGGCCTGCTCGGCGGCGGAGAACGAGGTGGGACGCGGTGAAGGCTGCAGCGAGGTGCTGTGTCTGGTGGCCGTGACGGGGATGCCAGAGGTCTGCGAGCGAAAGGCCGAGAAGGAGGGCACGGCGATCTGCGCCAGGGAGGTATGTTTCTTCAACCCGGCGGGCTGGGGCTGGGATGGAAGCGAGTGCGGCTGCGAGCGCGGAGGCAGCGGGAAGCTGTCCTGCTGGCGGTGGTAGGAGTCGTCGGAGGGCGCGTCCGAGGCGGCGTAGTGGTAGTAGTCGTCCGCGAGGGACGAGGTGGACGAGCGAGCCATATCTGGAAGGGGGGGAGGTGCCAATGGTGGCAGGTAGATCCTCACACAGCGATGGTACGGCGCCGGCGCGAGGAACAAGCAAGACAAGCGAGAGGTTCGATCAGAGCAGAGAGCCCGCCCAGGCCATGGCGTCGTCAGCAAAAGGGAGAGGCGCTGGCCGGAAGGGGCAAGATTGGCTGCGGATTGGCAGCGACGGTTGGACGAGGGCGAGCTTCAGAGGGCGGCCGTTGCGCTCGGGCGCGGGTTTTTGGGAGGGCGAGCTCGGGGCGCGGGTGGAGGGAGTTTGGAGGCAGCGTGGTGGTAGAGTGCGCGTGCGTGCGTGCGCAGCGCTCAGAGCGTGTTGGAGAGTGAGACCCTCCCTCGCGCTGGCGCTGGAGGATGCGCGACTCGTGCCGGCGCCGCTCCCTGCACACCTGCAGTCCCGCACGCCAATCAACCCAATAATCTCGCCAAACAAACAAGCGCTGGCATGTACTAACAGTGCTGGACGGCCTATCGCGTGCTGCAGAGAGGAAGTATTGCTACACACACACCCGCCCAGGCAGCGCACCTCTCACTGCTGGCGCGCGCGTAGCATGCATCCATCTTACATGGACAATAATAATGCTACCTCCAATACCTCCAATCGCCGGTACTCAAGGAGGCGGGCAGCTTCAAGGGGCGCCAAGCACCACCCTAGCCTCTCTACTCCTGCAGCCAGCCGGGGCCACATCTGGCGCTACCGGCATAGCGGCCGTCAAAGGGGCTTTCGCCTTGTCCGTCCGCAGTTGCGGCGAGGATTGGACGAAGCGGCGCATCTTCATTTCACGCATCGAGCAGCGCCTGTTAGCAGCCGGTCTAAACGTGCCCGGCTTGCCTGCTTTCGACGAAAGCGCCCCCACGCCGACGATAAGGCAGGGCAGGGCAAGGCAAGGCAAGGCAGATCTGAAGGGTCGGGTAGTGCAAGTGTGCAGGGCTCTGATCGTCCGGTTCGAGACTCGAGCGAAAGGGTCCGGTTCCTCTTCCCTTTCCTGTTCCTGTCCTGGCTGTCTCGGAACCGCCCAACGGTACCTGCATTCGGCCGGCCGGCCGGCCGCTATACGACTATAGCGAACACCACCATATGCAGCCACGCAGTAATAATGTCTCGCGTTCTGCTGCTCCCACCACGTGGCGTGGTGCTGCTGCATAGGAGAAGAAGGCCACCATCCAAGCATCCGTACCCATACGCCGTCGCCGGCAATGCCCTGACAGGAAGCCGCACTTAGGACTGCCCGCCGGCTGCGCGAGGGCGCTGGTGGTTGTCCGGGAGGGTGAGGCGGCGGCAGGCGGCGGCGCGCAGCGCTCCTATTCCCTCCCTCTCTGTGCCGCCGGAGCCCGCCCGCCAATCGCAGCTCAGGCGCCTGCTGGATCAAGGCGCCGGCTAGGGATGTCGCAATGTGGTGGTCTGGCCCTGCGACTTGACGGCAAGCGAGCCTCGATGAAGCGCTCAGATTTATTGATTGCGAAAAGAGTCGAAAATAGACGCGCCTCCGGAATGAGTTTGCCGGGCGCGAAATGCCTGCGCCTTGAGTCTGTCGTTGTGGGTATGTATATAGAGTTCTGCTGCTCGCCCGTTGGGTCTGCGTGCTGGTCACAAACCATCACACCGATTCACTCCTAATGCTCGAGCTGTGATATCGGGGTCGCGTCGTAAGGTAAGGTAGGTAGCTGTAGTTATAGCTATAGCTCTGGGAGTGAGATTGCGATCCGACAGCGCGTGATCATCTATCCGATAGATGTGTGTTCAGGGAGTGGTCGTAAACACGTTCGAAGCTTGCCGCTACACGCGCGTGCTGTACCTTAGTTGTAATACGACGTCCGAAGCCTCAAGGTATTCCGCGTACGCGACTGTCCCACGAAGTACAGTACTCCCGTAGGACAGACACATCGCCACTGCTGCCACTCGCGCGTCGCGCGCATAGCTCGCGTGGTAGCACGCGCCTCGTGCTGTGCGAACCCGCCAACCCACGAGCTCCGACGGGTGCGTGCCTTCGGTAATCGCACCGAAGCACCACTTCGCGATGACAGCGCAGACTTCACTCGTGAGATCCGTCCATTGCCCGGCGAGAAATTCCAGCTACGGATCCCGATTTCCATTCTCTGACGTGCCGTGCCGAGTTCAAGAAGTGAGGTGAGGTGAGGCGACGTTGGTGGCTGCAAGCCCTGTGGCACGCCGTGCGGTAACGGTACTGGATCGGAAGACACGGCCGGGTTGGACGAACGGGGGGGTGGCGGACGTTGTGGACGGGAAACGGAAGGGAGCGTTGCTGGACGCCTTGCGACAGTGCAAACCGTCGAGAGATGTTTAGTCGGAACGACAAAACAGGGCACGAGACGATGGGAAGGCAGCTCAGCGCGGCGACGGTGTCACGATGTGGAAGCTGTCGAGAAAAATGCACACTGATGGCGAAGAGAAAGAAAGAAAGAAAGACGGGAAGAGGAGTGGATCGTAAAACACATTAATTAATAGAGTGGTTCTTTTTCACTAGCCGACAACGCCACGGATCTGATCGACCCGGGCTAGGTAGCGACGACTGTACAGCAAAGATGACAATGGCATCGTGTTCCCTCCTAGGATGTCCAACGCCATATACGAGAAGAATAGGGTTTTCCGTCGATCAGATGTCCTCTCCGTAGAGGTAGATATCCCAAGCGACTTTTAGATCATATCAGATCAGATGCGATCAATTTAAAGAGCGAGAACGCCCATGACACCAACGGCACCAGCAAGACCCATGCTGAGGAAGCCGGTGGGCAGAGCAGCGGCGCCCGAGTCGCCAGTGGCAGTGGAAGAGCTCTCAGAGTCAGAGCCGGAGCCGGAACCAGAACCAGAGCCAGAGGAGCCGCCGGTGGAGCTGGCGTCCTCGGACGAAGTGCTGGTGGTGAGAGTGGCGCTAGAGACCATGGTAGAGTTGCGCATGCCCGTCATGTTGCCAGCGGCAGTGACGTTGGGGCCGAGCAGAGTGCCGGTGCCGACGAGAGGGGGCGCGGTGGTGACAGGGCCGGGGCCGGTGGTGATGTTGCCCAGGGAGGAGGTCAGGGCGGACGCGGCGGAGGTCAGAGAGGACAGGCCGGCGGCGTCGGTCGGGACGAGGTAGCCCTGGACGTCGGTGGGCAGGGCAGTGAACCACGCGGGGGTCTCGCCAGCGGCGAACTGGGAGGAGATGTCGCTCGCGACGGCGGCGGAGTTGGTGATGGCCTCGGCGACGAGGGAGCTGGGGAGGGCAGTCTGGAGGACGTTGAGGATGGAGTTGCTGGGGAGTGAGGTCAGTTTGCGGTTTGTTGATGTGGATCGATGGAGGTTGGCTTACAGGTCCTGAGCGGCGACGGTGGCCGCGAGGGCAGGGAGGGCGACGAGCTGGTACTTCATGGTGACTGTGTTGTGGTTTGTCGGGTAGAGATGATGTGAGTGTCTTCTCGCAAGATGTTTATCGGCAACGACAGTGAGGAAGCGTGAGCGTGTAGGGTGGAGAAAGTGGGAGGGAGAAGAGAGATACAGCAGGCCTACCACGCGAACAACAAAGGCCTCATATAGGCGGGCAATTAATAGCAACGTCCAGAGCCGCAAGCTGCAAGCAACGCGTCCTCCTGCCTTGTTGAGGCTTGGGCGTGGTGGCGAGCGAAAGCATCGCCCTTCGCGGCGTGCAGCGGCCCCGGAAATGCAGCCAAAGAGCAGGGGACGAGCTCCATGGGGTCTAGCGGCCGGATGTCAGACCAGGCGAGAACAGGGGGTGTGTGAGGGTGTGAGAATCAGGCTCGCGCACACAGCCAATCACCCACACCATCACCGCGCCGGCCTGGCTCTTGCGTGCGCGGCCCTTGCGGCGAGGGCGTGTGGGCGTCCACCGTGGCCGTCGGCCGGGCTACCCGTGCCCTGCATCCTTCGCCTGCTGGGCCCGCCGCTGCGCCCTCGGCCTGCGCTGACACGACCAAGGACCGCCCCGTCGCCTGCGGCTATCGCGTTATTCCATCGCGCCATCAGCGATTCAGCACCGGTGTCGTGATGGGGCTGCCTGCTCTGCACGCTCTGCACGCTCGTCTGTGGCCACAGCAGTGCTCGAGCAGCCGCATCCATCGCTCGTGTCGTGCGTCGACCGCGTGTCTCACGCGCACTTTCGCCAACCCGCCGCGGCTTGCCAGGAACAGGCATAGGCGGCCATCGCTTGGGACGCCACGCTCGGTGTCCGGATCATCGCTCGATCTTCACGTCGCCCTGCTGACTCTCGCATGGCGGTCGAGACACGCTCGCAGCGAGCACGCCCTTTCCGCGCACATCGCGGCTATATCGCTCTGATCATATAGCTGCTAGAGCGCTCCTGAAGCACTGGACAGGAAGATCCTCGATGTGGTAATCCATGGGGTACTATCTCCAACTCCAGCCACCGCGCACAGGCGCGGACATTATTAATAGCGCACAAACCCCGGCGTTCGGGTGCAATATGTCTCATCCCCAAGCAGGCAGAGACCTTGTGGCCTGAGAGCCAGCCTGACCAGCAAACCCCGGCCTTACTTCGAGAGCTGGATCGCTGACAACGGCGATGAACCCGGATTGAACTTTTCATTCAGTATCGTGACGTTCATACAGATCGTACCTGCTCAACTATGCATAGTAAACAAACTCGCTATCCTTCGCTCACATCTACTTCCCGGCATACGCCTGCTTGATCTCCTCACAAACCGCGCTCGTCACCTGTTTCGTCGTAGCCTCACCACCCAGATCACGAGTTACAATCTTTTTTTCACACACCTTCTCAATGCACTCCATAAGCTTGTCCGCCGCCTCCTCCTCCCCAAGCCACCTCAGCATCTCCGCCGCCGTCCAGAAAGTCCCCACGGGATTCGCAACCCCCTTGCCCGTAATGTCGAACGCCGACCCATGAATCGGCTCGAACATGCTCGGGTGCTCCCTCGTCGGATCCAGATTCGACGTCGGCGCAATTCCAATGCTGCCCGCCAGCGCCGCCGCCAGATCCGACAGAATATCCGCGTGCAGGTTCGTCGCGACGATCGTGTCCAGGCTCTGCGGCTGCAGCACCATGCGGCACGTCATGGCATCAACCAGCATCTTATCGACCTTCACATCGGGGAACTCCCTCGCCACTTCCAGCGCAATCTCATCCCACATCACCATCCCGTTCCGCTGCGCATTGCTCTTCGTGACATACGTCAGCGTCTTCCTCGGCCTCCCCCGCGCCGTCTCAAACGCAAACCGCATGACCCTCTCGACCGCCGCGCGCGTGAAAATCGACACCTCCGTCGCCGTCTCCCACGCCCTGCCCCTGTGCGACCGCCCGCCCTGCCCCGCGTACTCGCCCTCCGAGTTCTCGCGCACAATCACCCAGTCCAGATCGCCCGGCGCCGCTTTCCGCAGCGGCGACTCCGTGCCCCTCAGAATCCGCGTCGGCCGGACATTAGCGTACTGCTGGAAGGGCTGGCAGATGGCGAGGCGCAGGCCCCAGAGCGACAGGTGGTCGGGGACGTCCGGGGCGCCGACGGCGCCGAACAGGATCGCGTCGTGCGCCTTGAGGCTGTCGAGCCCGCCGGCGGGGATGTACTGGCCGGTTTTCTTGTAGGTCTCGGAGCTCCAGTCGTAGTCTGTGAAGGAGAGTTGGAAGGAGCCGCTGGCGGCGGAGAGGGTTTTGAGGACCTGCACGCCGGCCGCGATGACTTCGGGCCCGATGCCGTCGGCTGGGATACAGGCGATGCTGTAGGGTTTGGGGTGCTGGAGGGAGTGGGGGGACATGGTGGGTGGTTTTTGTGATGTGTGATGTTGGATGTGGCGGGGTGATGTGATGTGTGAATATGTGTGCCCAATATTTTGTCCTGGTCGAGTGATGAGCCTTGCAGACTGTACGCAGGACTGGGTGATATTATCTATGTCTGATGAGCGTGCTTCTGGCGATATATATTCCACCTTCAAATGCTTGGAGTAGTGACGACGAGCCCGGGCAAATGAGAGTCCGCAAGCCCGGACTCACCTTTCCTCCTTGCACTCTTCCCGTTTTCGGAAGCTACCTCGACCTCAACTCTAGAGACGCGCTGTGAGCCCGTGATACTCTCTGGCGAGCGAAGTTTTCCAAAGCGACAGCGGCCTTGCAACCGTGTATGGCCGAAATCAGCGTGCACAACGACAGAGAACACCGGGCGCTTTCGGGAGGAGGTTGTGGTGCTCACCTGCCCATGCGCTTCTGGTGCGGATCTTAGCGCGTCTGTCGCATCCGAGACCTCTTGGTGTATCGGAGAAGCCATCTTTGCCTCCCCACTCCGCCAATTTTTGCTGCAGAATATCGCGCGGCTGCAACCATGGCATCCAGCTCAGAAGCGCAGACGGGCGAGACGAATTACCCCAGCGACGGCGAGCCACCGCAGAAGCGGGTTCGGCTCAGCCTGCCGTCGACTGCTCAAGGACGGCATCGGGAAATCGGGCTGATGAGATGGCGGCCTCAGAGCGACGCAGCGAGTTTCGTGGGCAGTTCCAGTGGCATCCACTTCATCCGGTCGGTGTACAGCGCGGTGGAAGCGGAAAAATCACGGGCTGCTTCGCCAGAGCAATCACCTGATCGCAACCTGGTGCCCGGAGAGGAAGACCAACTGCAGGATGTAAGCAGCAGCCCCAGCACGAAACCTCTCTGGCAGCCGCACGAAGTGTCCTATACAGAAAGCGACACTTCGCAAGTCGTCTTCCACAACCTCATCCAATGGTCCCAAAGCTACTTCGACAACTGGCATCCGGCGTATCCCTTCCTGCACGCGCCCAGTATCCTAGCGCTCTTCAAGAAGATCTCTATGATCCCACTTGGGCGCGTGCCAGATGTCATCCACTCTCTTGATCTGGCCATGGTGCGCGCCGTTCTCTCCATCTCCCTTGCCGATCGCCGTCAAGCAGCTCAAGGATCAGGGCTGAAACCCGTCCCTCACGTACTGGTCTACAAGTCTTTCACGTCAGCGATCGACAGCGTTGAGCGGACTCTTTCCACACCAACGTCGATCAAGGGCATCCAAGCCGTGCTCAGCGTGCAGGTCTTCCTCGTCTCCATGCTCCGGCACAATGCAGCTTCGAGGCTGGGCGGCTTGATCGTGCGGATGACGTTCCAAATCGGGCTGCATAGATGTCCGGTCCGGTACGCGAGCTTTACTCTGGAAGACATCCAGCTGCGGAAGCGCATATTCTGGACGGTGTACTGCCTCGATCGACATATCTGCCAGTCGCTTGGGCTTCCACTGGGGGTGCGTGACGACGATATTGATGTGTGTTATCTGGATTTTGAGAGGCATACGTCGAAAACTGGGATAGTAATCGGTAGGTATTCATACTTCTTCCCATGGCGATTGTGGTACTGACTGACTGATTAGCTCCGGACGACCGCTTAATCTTGCTGCAATTCCTCGTGCGCCATGCCGAGATCAAAGGCCTCATTGTCGAATTGTGCCACAAATCTATCAATCATCGACAGGCTGACCCGGATGCATCTACCGCTATCATAGCGAGAATGAACAAATGGCGAAATGACCTCGAAACCATACTGGACACTACGCATGACTCGAAACCGATACTGAACAAATATCACGGCACGACTCTGTCAGTGCTTCAGCACGAATGCACTATCATCCTGAACAGACCGCTGCTTGCCATGGGTAAAGATACCCAGGACTACAAAGCTGCACTGCAGAGCTGCATTGGCGCTTCGAGAGCCATCATCGGCATACTGCACAAGTATCTGACGCAAGTCATTCAGAGCGACAAGCAGGCAACTTTCACCCCACTGCTATGGCCGTCCTTCACCTGGGCGGCGTGGCAAAGCGCGTTCATCGCCACCTACGCGGCCATGGAAGGCGAGCTACCCAAGCAGAACGCCAGCAGGTACATCCCACACCATCCCACCCACCCATCAAAACTACCCCGCTAACCAACCCCCAGACTCGCCGACCAATCCGTCGACGTCCTCAAACACATCACCGCGCGCGGCGGCGTCTGGCCCAACGCCTGCGCAGCCTCCATCCGCGACCTCAGCCGCCACCTCAACAAACCCTCCCGCAGCGCCAGCAAACCCGCTCTCTCCCCCGACGAACCCGACCACAGAACAAATCCCCCAGGCCCCTCCGCCCGCTTCCCAACAAACGGCCACACCAACCCCTCCCCCTCTCCAGCCGACGCCCTCTCCACCCTCGCCGGCGCCGCCGAAGTCCACGGCGCCTACGACGCCTCGCGCTCCACGCCCTTCGGCGCCCCGCCGCCGCCGCCGCCGCCTCAGCCCCAGAACCCCTACTCCGCCTCCACCGCGGCAACCGAAGCCTACATCCCCACTGCCACTCCGAGCGCCTTCCCCGCGCCCGCAGACGACACATCCTTCGCCGCCAACCAGGCGTTCCCCGCGGCGGCCCACGGGGGTTATAATCCAGATTTCCCGCCGGGGTCGTTCTTCGGACAAGCGGGAGGGACGCAGCAACCGGCGGCCGGAGTCGGGGCTAGCGGCGCGGCGTGGCCGTCGGACAGTCTGTTTGATCTGAACAATGTGGAGTTGTTTGCGGGGTTCGATATTCCGTTTTGGTTGGACGATGAGCAGTATGTGCCGTTTTTGGATCATGGGGGGAGTTAGGGAAGGTGGGATTGTTTTGGAAATGGAGGAGTGGGATGGGGGTTGATGTTGGTTTTGGTTTGCTATGGTATGCTATGCTAATTCTGTTGTGGAGTGGAGTGGAGAGGGGTCGTGGGTGCTGGTTTGTGATGGTCGCTGTTTCCTGGTGCGACTTGACTATGCTGTGCCGTTGTGGAGTGGGTGTCGGTGATGTGGAGAGGGGGTTCCGGTGAGTGAAAAGGGGACATTGGTGAAGTGAAGAGGGGTTGTGCTAGTTGTTTTTGTGAGTTTCGGTGGTCTTCGGTACGCTATACCCTGTCCTTGTTGCTGGGGCTTTGAACCATACAAGAGAAAAAGAACAACCAAGGCCACTTCTGCATCGGAATCTCCTTGAACGGGGGAAAAAAAAAGTACTCACGTTGTGGTGTTCCGGCCAAGACCAGCCAGTTGAATGCGCTGTTCTTTGCCGTTGTTGGTGATCTGGAGTGTCGTTGTGCGGTTCATTCCGGATTGACAGCCGTCCATTATGGGGATCCTCCTCCCTCCGAGAGCAGTTTCTCTTCAAGCAGGTCGCGCAAGTACTCGACCTCGTCGTCATTACGGGGGAGAGCCGGCTGACGATCTACCATTTGGTGCAGCGGTGATGGCGATTTCAAGGATGCACCCAAGATAAGCGCCACATTACGGCCTCCGCAGGTCCAGCAGTTCGGTACGTACGGCGGCAGTGAGGCAAAGTCCTTTGCGTGCTTAGCGACGTAGAACCGAACCCAATTCCAGACATTGACATAGGGGTGCTTGCTCGCCAACAGTAGGGCGTTGCACAAGCAGGGCTTTTGCGCCCTCCCTATCTCGGAAGGTTCGACATAGACCGCGACGATGCGGATTCCGCCTGCCTTGCTCTCGATAACGAAGTGCCCGCCTGTATAGCGCGGGTAGCTGCCGTTGAACGGGAAGGTGAAGGAAAAGCACACGGAGAATCTCTCGATCTTGCGGGTCCAGGGTGTCAGGATGCGGTCCAGAGTTTTGATCGCATTGAATTTCATCGCCTCTTGGGTGAGCGCGAAGGTGTTGTCGACGAAAAAGAAGTCGGCCGCTTCGTGGCGGATTTGCTTGCAGGTCTGGAGCAGCGGAGGCACGACGGTGAGATGCTTGCGGTACTCTCCGGCTTCGTTTGGGCGGTGAACTGTGGTGATTTCGACGTCGTCGTCTGAGACGAGAACGAAGTGGTAGATGCGGTTGCGCAGCTCAGCTGGGAATCTGCGGAACAAAGGGGAGTCCGGCTGTGAAGTGGGAGCTTGACCGGAGGTGTTCTTCGCATCTGATGCGACGCTGCCGTTCGAGGCATCCATCGCTGGGTGAGGTGCCGGGTGAGTGCAATCTCCCATGTGGTGAGAGTCGGGTACCGCCATGGTAAGAGGAGTTTCGCTTGTTGAGTTGTTTGAGTTGGCAGAGATTCAAGCTCGTTGATGGATATGAGTGTCAGGTGGTGGAGTAGGCAATTGTTGAAGGAGCGGTCATAATTTCTTCGAGCAGTTTTAGTTGACAGATTGTTGACAGGGAAGGTGCGCGTTTCTTGTCTGTCAAGGAAGGAACGACCGTGCCGGTGACGTCTTCACGTGACTTAAAGTTTGACCGCGCTTTCGTTCAATTCACTTATAGTACTCTTTCCGCTCACTCATAGCTATTTGCCATCACATCCATTTTCTCTTCGTTATCCTACCCGCCAGCAATGATATGACCTCCTCGTGATGGCAGTTCACCCACAAGGTTCTCATAATACCTCCCGTCCATACCAGCTTCTTGCCTCGCCTCTGCGTTGAAAGGGCCCTTCACAGCACCGCGGAAGTGCCTCGTAACATTTGACCGGAAGACCTGCACAGGATCTGTACCTTCGTGCTGACAGATCCAGCTCAGCCATCGATGTCCCGTCGTTACGTGTGTAATCTCGTCGTTGTGAATGATGGTCAGCGTATCTACGCTTTCCTGATCTTTGGCTTTGCGGAACTTGTCGATCTTCATGGGGTTCACGTCTAGCCCGCGCGCTTCGTGTACAAGAGCAATCACGCTGATACGCGCTCTAAGGTCGTCTTTCGTCATCTCTGCAGATTCCCATAGGCCATGGTGGACAGAAAGCGCGCCAAAGTAACTGCCGAGCTCCTCCAGTCGGGATCTCAGGAGGGAGAAGTGCTTCGCTTCGTCGTTTGCGACCTTGAGCCAATCGTAGTAGAAAGTACGAGGGAGAGCGGTTGCTTCATTGCCTTCGGAGGGGATGGTTTGGAATGTCGAAAAGCGGACGCAAATGTCAATGGCTAGATCGATCGCCCATTGTTCAATGTTGGCCAGAGCATGTAGCATGTTGATTCTTGACTTGACTGTTCCACCACGTCCCGGATTTGGAATTTGCCAAGGTTTGACTGATTCGAGGTCCTGACGAGGAGGTTCGTCAGGAGGTTGTACGGTGCCTGCACCGATGGCCATTGGGTTGTCGGTCTGTTCACGGGTCGCGAACAATGAAAATAGTTGCGTCGTCAATTCGATCTTCAGCTCTGGATCGGAGGTGTTGAGAATGTGAACACACCAGTCGCAGACGGTAGCATCTTCGCCAAGTGAGTACGCTTTTGATGTTGGTTCCGCAACACCGTTGGCGTCTGGGACATTTGCAGTCGGCTTTGCGCCATGCTTGTACTTGATCTTCTCGCTGATCGGCTCGATGCTTGACAATCCGACGCCTTCCTCGCGGTCAAATTCGAGCTCGAGGAAGTCACCCGAGACTCTGACAGGGAAGACGCAGGCTTTGACGCCGTAGCTTGAGCTGCCGGTGTCGAGATCGAAGTCGTACGCATGCCATGGACATGAAGCGACGTATGAGGAGTCTTCAATATCGACTTGAGCATCGCTCATTGGGCCGCCGGCATGCGGGCATTCCTGTTCCATGGCATAGTAGGTCCAGCCGCCAATACTGTTTTCTGTGGAAGATGTGCTAGAAGATGGGAGTGTTGGTAACCGGAAAAGGACCAGTCGTTTTCCAGTCGAGAGTTTGAGTGCATAGCGAGCCTGTGACAACTCTGCATGCCTTCCTAAGGGGATCATAGAAGGCATTTGTGGCGTGTTGCTTGAATAATAGCGGGATGCAAACCCGATCTGATGCTGAT
This sequence comes from Cladosporium halotolerans, assembly GCF_011745625.1. Lineage (NCBI taxonomy): Eukaryota > Fungi > Ascomycota > Dothideomycetes > Cladosporiales > Cladosporiaceae > Cladosporium > Cladosporium halotolerans. The sequence continues at coordinate 362,687 of NW_027191463.1, read as the reverse complement.
CTGGGCAAAATTGTCGAATCACGGGCTGGCTGCGTGCAGAACCGGCAGAAGCGTAATAATGAAGGCTGCAGATGTGCCTGTTGAACTTCCCCGCTCGCGAAAGATATCGTCGAATGTGGAGTAATCCAGTCGTTCTTTGTATGGGTGAGTACATGAAAACAGAAGAATGGTATATTAGGTACTCGTAGGCAGAAACAATCGTGACACCTGATCGCCACCAATGGTTGTTGGCGATGCAGCCTCAGGGTCTGGGGAGGCTTTTCTGAGGCGGCGTGGCCCGTCCGTATAAGGTACCGTGAAGAGCAACTGTCGACCACCTACTTTTCATGTGGAAATATCTCCCTATTCTGTGATAATTCCCTGCGCTTGCACGCAATTTCTGTGCTTCTACAATATATACATTGTCCCCCTTCTAGTGCTTCATCCCGCTCGTGTGTCGAAGGCACTCGACCGTCACTTCCGCTAGGTGACGACACACCAGCCCACCACACGAAGTCCGCACTTCCCACCTCCAACAGCTGTTGGCCTGGCATCTTCACGTACAGTCAGCGCTACGCACCACCACCACCCTCCCTCGCCCTGCATCATACCACACCACAATGGCGCAGCCGCTCCCGTCAAAAGAGCAGACGCTCTTCCGCCATTTGGTCCAAAACTACGAATCGAAGCAATACAAAAAGGGCATCAAGTGCGCCGACCAGATCCTGCGCAAGCACCCCAACCATGGCGACACCCAGGCGATGAAGGCACTCGTCCTCAGCTGCCAGGGCAAAGAGGCCGAGGCATTCGAGCTGTGTAAGCTCGCGCTGCGCAACGCCATGAAGTCACACGTCTGCTGGCACGTCTACGGCCTGCTGTACCGCGGCGTGCGCAACTACGAGGGGGCCATCAAAGCATACCGCTTTGCGCTGCGCCTGGAACCCGAAAGCCCGCAGATCGCGCGCGACCTGGCGCTCCTGCAGATGCAGATGCGCGACTATGCTGGCTTGGTCCAGAGCAGACGGCAGGCTGTACAGTCGAAGCCGGGCATTAGGTCGAACTGGACGGCATTGGCGGTGGCTCTTCACCTGAGCGGTGATCTTGCTGGAGCGGAGGATGTGCTGAAGAAGTTTGAGGAGACCCTCAAGCAGCCGCCCCACAAGGGCGATCTGGAGCACCACGAGGCTGTGCTGTACAAGATTTCGATTATCGCGGAGAGCGGAGATGTTCAGCGTGCGTTGGATGAGGTTGATGCTATCTTCAAGAAGGCTGTTGACCGGACGGCGGTCATGGAGATGCGCGCGGATTACTTGCTGAAGCTGGACAAGAAGGAGGAGGCTGAGAAGGCTTACAGGGCACTGTTGAACAGGAACGCGGAGAGGAGGGATTATTTCACCGGCTTGGAGAAATCGCTGGGTCTGCACAAGTCAAAGAAGGAAGACCAGGAGAAGCTCGTGCAGCTGTACCAGGAGGAGGCAAACAAGAGCGAGCGCAGAGACGCCGCACGACGGATACCCTTGGACTTTTTGGAGGGCGATGTCTTCAGAGAGCATGCCGACAAATACTTGCGAAGAATGTTCAGGAAGGGTGTTCCCAGCACATTTGCGAACGTCAAGCAGCTGTACGCCAACCCTTCGAAGAAGCAAACGATTATCGACCTGGTCGAGAGCTACACAAAGGAGACGCCGGAGGCCAACGGCAGTGCCGAGCCAAATGGCAGCGTCAATGGATCTGAGGGCAAGGCGCCTTCATCCGAGGATATTGCTTTGAACTGGAACTTGAGTGTCAACTATTTCCTCGCTCAGCATTACGACTACCACCTGTCACGCGACCTTGAAAAGGCATCACAATTTGTCGAAAAGGCGATCGCACTCAACCCTCTGAAGAACGACTACACTTTCCACATGACCCGTGCTCGGATAATCAAGCACAAGGGCGACATCCCCGGAGCCTCGAAGGCCATGAACGAAGCCCGTGAGATGGACCCCAAGGATCGCTACATCAACACAAAATGCGCCAAGTACCAGCTACGCAACGACGAGAACGAGACTGCGATTGCGACCATGGGCATGTTCACCAGGAAGGAGGCTGTTGGCGGACCTCTCGGAGATCTGCTCGACATGCAGTGCGTATGGTACCTGATCGAGGACGGTGAGAGCTACTTGCGCCAGAACAAGCTGGCACTCGCATTCAAGAGGTTCCAGCAAGTCTATAACATCTTCGATACCTGGACCGAGGACCAATTCGACTTCCACTCCTTCAGCTTCCGCAAGGGTATGATTCGCGCATACGTCGACATGATCCGATGGGAAGACACCCTTCGTCAGCACCCCTTCTACAGCCGCGCAGCACAGTCAGCTGTCAAGATTCTGACCATGCTTCACGACAAGCCCGAGCTCGCGACCGGTGGCCAGGTCAACGGCAGCGGTGACGCTGCCGCGGACAAGAAGGCGGCTGCCAAAGCACGGAAGCAGGCGGAGAAGGAGGAGGCAGAGAAGAAGGCCGCGGCCGCAAAGAAGGCCACCGCACCCGCAAAGGAGGACGAGGGCGAGAAGAAGAAGGAGGACCAGGATCCTCAAGGCAAGGACCTTCTGAAGCAGGTTGGCGAGAAGCCGCTCGACGAGGCGATGAAGTACCTCACCCCGCTGCTGGAGCTGTCAGACAAGAACGCTGCGAGCCAGACGGCTGGGTTTGAGGTCTACATCAGGCGGAGTAAGTCACGACCTTTTCCAGTTGACATCTTGAAGGGCACAATTGCTAACGTATATCCTACTGTAGACAAGTACCTCCCGGCCCTCAAGTGCCTGCACGCTCTTCAAGCGATCGATGCCGACCACCCCGCGATCAAGGACCAGAGCGCCCGCCTGCGCAGCGCCCTCACGCCTATGCCGGAAGACGTTCCTGATAAGGCGAGAGAGGTGTTGCAGGCCGAGTTCTTGTCGAAGCAGTAATTCAGGATTGGCGTGCAATGTGTAGTCTATGCCATGTAGATAGGCGCAAGCATCAGCGTTGGGATGACAAAAAGTAAAATTATAGCGTGTATTCTCTAGATCAAATACAGAACGATTCACGAGCGGTAGGCTTTGCGCCGGACGGTGAAGCAAATTGTCCAGTGAGGTCGGGTGAGAGCCCATTTATGGAGCACGTGACAGCGCACGACGCGGAGCGCGACTGCGACGCGACCGAAGCGGGCACGGCGGGCAAGCCAAACAACACAGCAAGCGCATGCGTGGGCAAGGATACCTATGCCGACTGCGATGACCTTTCATAGTACACTATTTTTGAAATGACTTGATGACTTGATTCAGCACACGGCAGAAACACATTGGAGTAGCGCGATTCCTGCGCGGTTATAATTGGTCTCCAACATCCTACGGTAACAGCGTTCGGAAGATTGCATAACATACAACGCATTCGAATATGGTAAACCAGCCTATGTGCCCAGCCGACCAGCGACAAGACTGACAGCCCATAGAACTCCAAAAGCCTCCGCCGCCTAGCAGCCGACCACGGCGCCCTCCACAATTCCCCTCTCCCACCAAACTACCTCTTCCCTCCCAACGCCAACGACTCCGACGACCTCACCGAGCTCGATATCCTCCTCGCTGGACCCCTCTACACCCCCTTCTCCGCAGGCGTCTGGAAACTCCACCTCACTATCCCGCCGGAATACCCTCAGAGCCCGCCGACCGCGAACTTCCGCACGCCCATCTTCCACCCGAACGTAGACCCGCAGACGGGAGGCGTGTGCGTCGAGACGCTCAAGCGCGACTGGGATGCGAAGCTGACGCTGCGCGATGTGCTGGTCACGGTCTCGTGTTTGCTCATCCAGCCGAACCCAGACAGCGCGCTGAATGCGGAGGCGGGCGCGTTGATTCAGGAAAGCTATGAGGTGTTTGAGAGGAGGGCGAGGTTGATGACGAGTATCAATGCGGGCATACCGAAGGCGCTGGCGGATGGGGTTAGGGAGGCGCAGACGAGGGGTCAGGAGGTCGAGGTCGAGCGACGGTCACAAGAGGAGGGACAAATTGACGAGACGCAGGTGGAGGATTCTATTGGCAGGCCACCGGCGCCTGTAAGGCGACGAAGAGGGGTCGCGCGATTGCGCAGTGCAGCTGCGAGTAGGCGGTCCGAGAGCTCTCCCGGCGCCGTGAATCTGCGCAGACAACAGCACCCACCAGGACCCAGCAGCCGACCCTTCGTCACACAAGGAAGCAGCAGTGGCGACCCATTCGGCATCTCCATCCGCGAGGACCCTCCCATCGGCACCCCCCAAATCGACCCATCCTCCTCCGACGAAGACGACAACGAAAGCACAACCTCCGCCGACCAAGAAAACGACGCAGCCCTCTCGCCAGCGAAACCCCGCCAACCGCCCAGCACCAGCAAACCCTCTCTCACCCCCCGCCGCCCTCACGGCGCCCCACCCGTCCCCCTCGGCGAGCTAACCCTCTCCGACCCCTCACCTTCTGACACCGACCCCTCCGACATGGAACCCGAATACCCTCCCAGCCCACGCAAATCGCCCTCCAAATCCCCTGCGAAGCAACGCCAACGCCCCCAGGCACCAAACCCCTTCATCACCAACCCCGAAGGCAGCCGCACAGCAGCCCTCTTCGCCCCGGGCGCCCGCACCTTCACGCCCCCGAACGCCCTCTCGCAACCCCTCGCCTCCGACTCTCCCTACACCAACGCAGGCCTAGGAGACGACACAACAATGGCCGAACCCTCCCCTTCGCCCCGCAAAGCGCGCACAGGCGGCTTGTTCCAGACGCCCGCGAAGAAGGGCGCCGAGGTGCGGAACCTGTTCGGCCGGCCGGCGGGTTTGACAGCCGCAGCGGCCGGGTCTAGCAGGGTGAGGAAGTCGGCGAGTCCACCGACGGAAGCGGAGAGGAGGAGGCTGAGGGATCGGAGGCTTTGGGAGCTGTGCGGGGGGGATATAAGGCGGTGGAATCGGGGGGAGTTTGGGGGGGAGGAGGGGTTTGCTATGAAGGCGGGGAGGTGGTGAGATTGGGGAGACTGTTGGTTTGAGAGGGCTTCGGGAGTTTTTTGCTTGTGGGTCTTAGCGATGGCGTTGGATGGGGGTGTTGAGTTCCTCACGGTCTACGGTGGATATTGACGACGTACTTGGATGATATCAAGCCGTTTCTTGTTATTGATGTGCCGTGTGAATTGACATCAACAAGTAAATTCCGATCCAAGTGAAAACTTAGACCAGTCTTGATTCGATAAAAGGATTGAAATGCCATGTTGCCGGTATCATCGTGTTCTCCAAACAACGTGTCTACCAACCCTCCACCACTCCAACGTTGGGCCTGCATTTTTCTCAATGTCGACTTAAACAACGAATAAACAATGCACTCGCAACTCACGATTGTTATTACAAAAGGGAAAGTACTCTGATTACGTCCTTGCCCCCAAATCACGTCCTGAACGCTCAATAAACATCGAGAGGTTGAGACTTAGGGTTAGGGTTGGGGTAAATCAAGGGCTGGTGGCTGCTCAGAGCCCCAAACCTTACGCAATTACCAAAAGAAATGCAATGGCAGGGAAAAAGAGAAGTGAAATCGAGCCCTAGCCGGTGCAGTGTGCTGGTGCATTTTGCTAAGTTTCAAATGGGATAGTAACGTGAGCAAATGTAGACTCATTCGTATTCGGTCAGAATCGCCGTATTAAAGGGTATCTGTCTAGTAGTCTATACGCTGTATACAGTAATCTCATGCAGTGTGTTCGTACACCCGAGCCTAGGGGAAAAGGGAAACGTGAAAAAACCGGGCTAGGTCAGGACAAAAAAAGTGTATCGTATTCGGAGGTCAAGAAGAGAAAATTATAGAAGAGACAAGGAAAAAGGCCTGCGTGACGTCCGGGACATCACTCAGTCGCAGATTACGAGAAATGCGCATTCGAAACCCTCGTCGATGATCACTGCCGAGCGCGACATCACGCTTACTGAGCAGGGACGTTGGCCCACGACGGCGGCGCAGTGCTGTTGCCGTTGTTCTCGCCGAGCAGCTGCTCGCCGGAAGTGCCCTGGTCGATGTTCTGCTCCTCCTCAGACTGCTCGCCAGAGGGGATGACGTCGTTGACGGCGTCCTCCTGCGAGACGCCCTGATCGGGCTTGGGCGAGTCCTTAGTCAGGCTGTCGGTGCGCGGGCGCCAGTTGTTCTTGTTCATGGCGTCGAGGCGCTCGTTGAGGCGGGCGAAGCGCATGGGGGCCGCGGCGGAGTCGCGCTTCGTCAGCTTCGACTCGTCCTCGGCGCTGTAGAGAGACAGGCGGCCGGGGCCGCCGCAAGTCTGGCCGGTGTTGCCCGCGCAGGGGAGGTGGCAGGACATGTCGACAACGCGGGAGGTGAAGCCCTCGAGCGCGTTGCCGCACCAGCACTGGTTGCCCTCCTTGATACCGGCGATGGCCCAGTTGTCGCCAGCGCAGGACTCAGTGCAGCCGTCGACGCTGACGGTGTTGTCGGAGAACTGCTGGTGCTCGAGGGTGGCGCTCTGGTCGTCGCTCCAGCAGCCCTTGAAGGTCATGTTGCCGCCGTAGACCCACTCCTGGGGGATGGAGTTGAGGTAGGGGCCGGCGTTGGCGGAGGCGGTGGGGTCAGGGTGAGGGTCGTCGCCGTCCTGGGCGCGGGGGTAGCCGTAGTCGTAGGCGATGTCCTTGTTGCCGTCGAAGTTGTCGTGGAAGATACGGGACTGGCCGGCGGCAGAGTTGAACATGTAGCCGTTGTTGTGGGAGGTGTCGATCAGGTCGACGGTGTCGCAGTTCTCACCAGCGGGGTCGGGGCAGTTCGGACGGAACCAGTCAATGTAGTTGAAGAAACGCTCGTTGCGGTTGGCGCCGGTGGTGTTGGCGCCGCAGGTGGAGCTGTGATCACCCATGTCCTGGAGAGCACGGGCGTAGGCAATCTGCCTAGAGTCGTAGTTCTCAAGGATGGCATCAGTTCCCTTGGCGACAAGGTCCGCGCCGTAGGTCATGGGGTAGTCCTCGTAGTCCGCGTAGCCGTCACGGTAGACATCGTAGTCAGGGCAGTCGGGGATGTACATCGGGCGGTAGGAGTTGAGCCAAGTGTAGCTGCTGGGGTTGCCGATCCAGTAGACGAGACGGGCGCTGGTGTCGAGCTTGTCACCAACGGCAGCGTAGCGCTGCATCATCTGGCCACCAAGGGAGTGGCCGACCAGCACGATGGTCTTCATGTTGGGGTAGACGGATTTGTCGTCGAAGTGCCTGATGATCTCATCCATAATGTAGAAGGCGGAGATGTCACCCTTGTGGCTGTGGGGGTACTGGTTGTTACCACCAGCAGACCACTGCGAGCCCCTCCAGACAATCGCGCTGGTGTTGGAGCCGCGGCCGGCCTTCGCGCTCTCGTCCCAAGGGTAGGCGAAGGTCTTGTCAGAGCCACTCGCGAAGTAGGGAGCCATAACGGAGACGGTGTCACGGTTCACCCTCGAGTTGTAGCCAGTGGCCACGTTCAGGGCGTTGAGCATCTAGACGATCGTCAGCAAGCAAGCTCTTCCGTCAAGTCCACTGGCATGAACGCACGTCATTCTCGTAGTTCCACGGGTCACGGAGGAGACCGTGGATGGAAAGCACAGCACGCTGGATCTTGGACTGGTCGGGGCGCTGGCCCTGGGTGTTGAGGGAGGCGTAGTTGATCAGGGTCAGGTTGGCGTTCTGATCAGTCGGGTCGCGGATCTTCCAGAAGGCGACCTCTGCGTTGTCGACCTGGGGGAGAGTGCCGGGGATGACATCGCCGGCGTACTGCTGGGCGGCAGCAATGGTGGCGCTGGCGAGCGCCAGAGAAGCAGAAGCGAAACGCATCTTGACCGTAACGAGTGAGTCAAGAGTGCAGGCAAGTCTGAAGGAGCGACTGAAGGTAACAAATGCAAACGAGGGACGTGTAGGGCGGTGGCCGTGGCCAAGAATAAGTCGCGTCCAGCAATGACCGGATGGGCAACAGAGATGCGACCAGGAATGAGCCGGTGGACGGCCCATGGACGGGTGGGCATTGGGCAGGCGGCAGGGGTATCCGTGAGACACATGGCATGGCGCTAATTGACCTAGATAGAGTGGATCATGGAGCACTGACTCTGCACACGCAGAAGCGCGGTGCCCACGGGCAGAAATGCCCTACTGATGAGGGAAGCCGTTGGGCGGCCCACTGCTGCCGCCTCGTGTCTTTGATGCGGAGGGGGTTGAAGACATTTGGACGTGGCGAGCACTCGGAGTCTGTTGCGTGTCGTGTCATAACATCGATGCCAACTAATACTGAACAATATCATATCCTATTGAAGCGACGTAACCGGCAGCCGGCACCAGCGATTAGGTATCGCTTCGGGCCAGCCTTGCAGCGGGTGTGCCTGAAATTTCGCATGCGTCGGATCGCCGCCACCACCGAAGGAGCCGCAGCGCCTTCAATGCTTGACTACGCGTTCGGCGTAGGGCAGAGCGCAGGTCGAAATATGCTCCGTTGGGCGCCCGTCGCGTCAGCCGCATACGTATCACGCCCGCCGCCTCCAGGTTCGCGGGATGGAGGAGGTGTGCTAGCGATCCTGTTCGGCGTCCCGTGCGAAAAAGTATGTACTGTACCTGTTCGCGCGCTTGCTAGACGACCGGTAACATCTCTCCACGGCCTGCTTATCGTGCCAAGCGAACAATGCCTGTCGTTCAGCCACAACAGCCGCCTCCGAGAGCCACGGCGATGTAGGCCAAGGGGCGCTTGAGCGCGGCGCGCGCTGTTGGAAAGCGGGCGACTTGCCTGACAGACCAGTCGCAGGATCTCCGACATCTAAATTTGTGATCCGATTTAATGGTGTCTTTAGCGCCCGGACTAAGGTCAACCGTTCAATCGCCCCGGTCTCGTCATGCCAGCTGTGAAGTGGGTCGAGTCAGCCGCTTTGCAGTCCGTCCGCCGTGTCGTCAAGCCGGTTTTAAGGAGGTGGGCTTTCATTATCGCGGTGCGTCGGCGATCCCTGTTGTCTGGGGGACCGCCACAGGGCTCGTAGCGAGGTGTAAGTGCGTGATAGATAGGTGGCTTATACAACAAACGCATAGTGCTCGTGTCACTAGAGATAGATGCATCCCTGGACTCGCGACCACGTCCCCACGCGATCTGTATACACGGCAGGGAAGACAATCTCACGCTGTCTACCGGAGCTTGTGTCAACGCGCTGGGTCTTAGACTTTGCAGATTCGCCTGAGACCCCAACGGCGTGTATGAGAGGGGAGGGGAGCCGTTGGACTTCGTGATCAAGTCCCGAAAGGGTCTCGTCTCTAGTTTTGCTCGAAAGCCGTGTGGCCGTTTCCACTGTGCGGAGACCTCATCAAATGCCTCACGCGATGCAACCGTGATGCTGTCACTACTGCTGGGTCTTGAGCCGCGTCTGCCGTGCCTTTCTCCTACTTTGGTGCTGCGTTGTCCATTCGAAGTAGGAGATCCACGTCTCAGATCTCAAATCCCGTAGATGATTAGACTCGGCCGCGGATATGCAAGCCACAAGACGCTACTCCGATACTCTTCCCTACAACCCGTGTGTTATGATGCGGCTCTGCGGCTCGCCACAGACCCAGCTCGCAGATCCTTGATCTGATCCCGTAGGCTTAGGGCGGCAGCCGGTGAACATGTTGGTCGGGCATGCCAGATCCTACGTGAGCTTGTCTGGTTGCAAGGCGCCACAGCCGCGAATACCCTTTTCTCACCACATGCTGGATGATCTGTAGACTCCGAGCCACAAACCATGCAAGCATTTCTAGCTGAGCTCAGAGCGTATCACCAGATAGGGTTTCGGCTCAACACCAAGATAAGGCCTGACCTCTTCGCGTGCCTCGTCGTCGTCGGAGGAGGACTCGACGATCGCCTCTCCAAAGCACTCAAGCGCGCGGTGTTCACATCACGATTGTGCGGCATGTGCCGTGCGCGCGCGAACGGGTCTGCTTCGGTCAAGATTTGGGACGCGAGGCGCGCGAGGGCAGCTGGCAGCCCGGTAATTGCCCCGACCGTCGATCAGCGCCGATCGTCAACTCCGACGTGACATGTGCTTTCTTTGGATGCGTGGGAGATCTGATGGTCGCAAAAAGACAAGGAATTTTCCGGGATCCTTGCGAGGTGTTCATGCAAGTGTTTGTTGCTTGACAGGGCGTCGAAGATCTCTTTGGTAGAGTGAGGTTGAGATAGGCGTGGATGCAGCTCCCTGCGAGTGGCTTCCGCTCCAACTATGCACTCTTGCATTCACCCATCACCCATGTTTATATCGTGGGCTGAGGATACTTGTTCTATGTTCGGAGAAGCTTCACGAATGAGAGGCATGCAAAAAGTGCAAAAGAAACGTCGACGTTGGCAGGACTCGAACCTACGCCCCCGAAGGGAATTGATTTCTAGTCAATCGCATTAACCACTTTGCTACAACGCCTTGATGACGGTGTAATACAATTGCATTAAATATATTCCTTGTCATAAACTTCTAGAATTGGTTGCGATAACCGTCCCTGCCCTGCAAATATCGCTAAAGAATCATCAATACCGAAGCCCTCCTGATCCCGCAGCAAAACCCGCCCACCAGCCCGCCTCACATAATCCCCCCCAAAAACCTCTCACCCTCAGCCCAGCCGTCTCCAACCGAGCCAGCTCGGCGACGGAGCACCGGCCACGACAGCTGAAACCTTCACCGGTACACAGGCGGTGTTCGCGCCGAAATCGAGGACACCCGCTAGCGCCCGCTCTCGAGCATCCAATGCAACGTCCGCCGCGGCAGAACAGGCTTCGCACGTCAGAGCTTAGAATAGGTCTGCTGCGCGTGAGCCGCATGCTTGTTGCGTTCCGGCGGGACTAAGACCGCGATGCTGAGGTGGGGTGGGGAGATGGGAGGGCGGCACGTGACTAGGTACCGCAGGTCGAGCTCTCAGGCGACCGAAGAGTAGTACTCTGCCAAAACGAACCGCGCCACAATACTCTATCTCACCAAGCGAAGGCCAAAGACTACATTGAAAAGTACTCTGATCCCACCATGTCCACCGCTCCCCACATGTCCACCAACCCGACCACCGAGACGCCCTCGAGCTCGGAAACCGGTGGCAAGGACTTATACGCCCAGGACAACGTGCTCTCGGGCGAGCGTTCGAACCAAGAGGCTAAGCCTGGCCAGTCGGAGGTGAAGCACGGGAGTGCTGAGGAGGCAGCTGAGAAGCTGTATGAGGAGAGGATTGAGGGGGAGTATGCGAAGAGGGAGGGTGGGGCGTGAATATTGGTCTGGTACGGGTGGTTGCGGGAAGGGAGAGAGGGGCGGGTTGGGTGTGTACTTATTGTAGTGGTTAATGATTGGATTACTTGAGGTAGATATTTGCACGACTCCGCTCGTAAATCCAAAGAGCACCGCTTCTGAAACCAAAGGGAACTTGCTTATCGCTTCAACCACTCGTGAGCTCCATCGGCACCACTAGCTCCCTGGTCGCTGTAACCATCATCACCGTCCTGCGGATTCATGTGAGCTCAGTTAGCGACGGCCGTGACGTACAAGGCGAACGAAAGGCGCTCGAGACGTCCTGGCCCTTTTAACGAGCCTTGTGTCGCCAGAATCACCATCGGCGAACAAGGTTTCATCTCCATCGTCGTGATATCGATCCAAACCAACACCCCGCTTGCTCAACCGATGATTCCCACCAGGCTGGCTCGACGGCCCTCGCCCAGGCCCAGGACTACTTCCCTGTGGCCCTTGGCCAGCAGACGCCCCTCCCTGGGCCCCAGAACTCGAACCCACCGCTCCTCCCCCAGAACCAGCAGCTCCATGCCCTTGACCCTGACGCCCATTCGGATCCAGAATCCCAGCCGGCTCGAAATCCTCCATCGTCGAGCTCGCATCGCCCTGAACCCGATGCATCCCCAAATGCTCATGGCCCGCCGGCGTGCGGGCCCCGCTGCCAGAAGCCGGCTGCCCTCGTAAGGACGACTGGTGCGAGCTGGCCGCACGGCTAGCGGCATTCTGATCTTGAGTGTGATATGAGGGCGGACCAGAGTACACCGGAGGGGTGCCCTGGGCGCGAAGCCTCTCCGCTGAGCTGGCGTTGTAGGGTGGCGGATTGCCGGGCTGGCGGGCGGCGGGCGGGTTCGAAGGGGGTCCCTGGTTCCGTTGCGGCCGGAATCTGCTGCGGAAGCTGCCGATGGCGCTGCGCAGGCGGTTTGGGGATTCGCTGCCTTGGGGGTTGGAGGAGCCGCTGCGTGGGGGATTGGGAGTACGGCGAGAGATGCGGCTGGTGATCTTCTGGGCGCTTTGTGCACTGTTCTTGTTGGGACCGCTGGGGACTAGACTGTTGGAGCTTTCGTCGCTGGAGACTTGACCGCTGGAGACTTGACCACTAGAGACCTGACCACTAGAGATTTGACCAGTGGAAGCTTGACCGCTGGAGACTTCACCACTGGGAATTTGACCAGAGGAGGCTTGACCGCTGGGACTTTGACCGCTGGCAACTTGACCAGAGGAGCCTTGATCGCTGGGTCTTTGAGCGTTGTTGTTTTGACTTTGGTCATTCGACCCATCCTTAGGAGCTTGTGGTGAAGCTTTACCGCGAGGATTTGAAGGTTCGTCGCTTCCAGCCCGCAGAGGCACGCCAATCTTAATGTAGTCCAGCTCTTTGTCGTTCGGGCCAAGGACCACATCTATCTTGACGGGAAAGTCATTTTGCTTGTTGCCCTCGGAAGATCCTGAAGGTGTCGACTGTGAACCAGGTCCGCCCTTTGAGGCATCCAGTTGGCCCACAAGACCCGTCGATGGGAGGATGCTTGGGCTAGAACCCGCTAGACTATCTGAGGGTAAAGGATCTAGGTTGCCTGTAGGCCCCATCGATGGGAGAGTACTTTGGCTTGTACCTGCCGGATTACCCGAGGGCAAGGCACTTAGCTGGCCCACAGGACCCATCGATGGGAGAGCACTTGAGCTTGCTCCTGCTAGAATACCTGGGGGTACTGCTGTCTGCATGAGCGGCTCGCCCATAGGCTCCGTTCGCGGCAGTCCAGACGCAGACTGGACCACAGGAGTCGGACCAAAGTGGGCTGCTGAGCCGCCCATGTTGGTCTGGATTGGACTTGTCGCCAGCGTCGTCGGTACCCCGTTGTGCGTGATCAGAGGTGCTAGCAGACCTGGAGGGCTCAGAGTCTCTAGGATAGACGCGGGAGGTTCTTGAAACCTCCTGTGGTGTAGTCTCGAAGTTGCATTTGGATTGAGCATGGTTGAGGCTCCGGCGGTGGCTGGATTGGACATGGGATCGGAGGCTTGCCTAGGAGACAATGCGGATGTGGGATGGAGGGCATCATTCATGGTGATGGTCGCGTTAGTCTCGTTGGGCGAACGAGGTGTAGTGGTCATGGGTAGAGAAAGCGAAGTCGTCAAAGTCCCGTTGATGCCATAGCAGGCTTGTCCAGGAACACATGTCGTATATGTCACCGGCGCGGCCATTGCTTGCACTGCGTCAGGGACTGCTGTAGGCTGGGATCTTGCGCTCAATACCAAAGGACTTCCATTGTAAGTTCCCAAACCAACGGAAGTCGGCCGTATGCTTAGGAGTGAAGATGTCGTCGCCGTCGCCGGTGTACTGCCAATCAAGGCTGCATGTTCTGGAGTGGCAAAGCTTGTAACACCGCTGAGAGCCATGAGCGTGGACGACACCAGTCTCGGCATGATTGCAGCAAAGCGACGTCTCAGAGGTTCGTCATCATCGTAAATATCTTTGTCGAAGGTCTGATCTGTCCCAGTATCATCCATTGCTGATTCTTCACCTGAGATAGCTTTGTGACCTAGTGGGCTCTCGTCAGGGTTCTCACCAATCGAAGGGCTGTCTAAGCCCGTGGTGCTCTCCATGGATGTAGCCTCCATGCGATCATTTGGTGACAATGCCGCATACTCATCCGCAATCATGGGCGAGGAAGCATCCAAGTCCGGTGCGTCGCTTGCCGACTCAGTGCTTGGAAGATCATCCGTTGACGTGCTGGAATCTTCGGTATCCTCCACCGAACCACTTAATGGCTCGGTCTCCGTAGTGGCGTCAATCGATTCATCAGAATCTTCGGTATCCCCCAGAGAATCGCTTGCCAGCTCGTCCTCCAAAAGAACATCCGTAGTTTCTGTGGGGCCTCCAGTATCCTCTGCGACCGACTCATCGCTAATCAGCTCTTCAGTGTCTTCCAGAGAATCGCTCACCATCCTTTTCTCCAGGGCCTCGTCCATCGACTCCGCGGATTCCTCAGCATCCTCCAGAACCGACTCGTCGCCGCCCGACTCGAAGTCCTCAGAAGCAACCTCAGACTCCAGGGATTCTTCAGGATCCTCCGATACATCGCTTTCTAGCTCGCTCTCTGGAAGCGCATCCTCTGGCTCCGCGGAACCTTCACTTTCCTCCGAAGCCGACTCGTCGCTCTCCGGTTCAGACTCCGCTGGAGCATCTCCAGACTTCTCAGACTTCTCAGTGTCCTCCTCCGCTTTATCACTGCTTGAAGGGGTGACCGTAACGGCGGGAGCCGCGATGACGGTCGAAGGCGGGACGATGACCGTAGGTGGAGGGGCCTGGACCGCAGGAGGGGTGATGTAAACAACCGTCGGAGGCGGCGGAGCCACCGGAGCTGCTGCAGCGGGGGCTTGAGTGGGGGGCGGTGCTGCTTCGACGGGTGCCTGCGACGGCTCGTGTTCATCACTGCTGCCGAAAACTGCTCCAGCTGCGTCACCTACGATATCGAAACCAGTCTTCACGATGTCACCGAATCCGGCCACCATCGTGAAAAAAATGTGAAAGCTTGGCTGCTGACGACCTGTGGTTGGCCGTTGCCGAAGAGTGGGAATGTGAATGGCAAGGATGAGGTAAGGTTGGTGATACTACAAAGCAAGCTGAAGATGTTCTGGAGGAGATAGGGGGAATTGTACTCGGGGTATTCGCATGCTATTTAGCTCCTTGCCTTCCTTTCGATAGGAATCGCTTCTAGATAACGGCGCTGCCTGGAATCGACGAGAGTATCCAGCCGACTTCGATCGAATGTCCGGTCATCATGAACGCGACGGCTGTCAAAGGCCAGAATTCGTGAGAAGAGGCCAGACCAGCCCGCAGCGACTGTAGCAATGTGCTATGGACCGCGAGATCTGACGGCAGGGCGCTCGACACCTCCAGCTGAACTTCGTAGGCGTGTGATCGTTGGGAATGTATCAATTCCTGCAATGCTTCGATTCAGTAAATTCACTCTTACAACCATGAAAAACACATTGCCCTTCCCAAACTGATCCACCGCACAAGTCTCAGACTTGCCTTTAGAGTCTCACAGCTGCGCCGCGCGCCCAAACCCTCACTCCCAGACCAGGCTTGCAAACAAGCCCTACCCGAAAGCAGGGCCCGCAGAAACCACAGCCCGAGAGCAGGTCTGATCCGCGCGGAACTTGACCTCGCGGAATTTGCCCGTCTATCCGTCGAGGAAAGCAGCTCGAAAGTATCTGTGTAACGAAGCACCGCGGTTGCAATGCTCCGACTCATCACCGTGTGCGGGGAGTTGGAGAGAAGGAGATGTGGAAGTGACATACCGGTGTGTTCATGAGGCGTGAGCTAGGATAGGGGTGTTGTGCCTTTTGTCTTGCCGGTTGTCATTTTTGCCGTGCGGGCGCCGAATTGGATCTAGGATACTGTTAGCAATATTGTCATGGTGTTGCGTTCCGTCATGTGAACGTACCGCGCGCTTCTTCTCCGCTGCCACCTTGTGCATGCCCAGCCGCCAGGCGAGGCATCTCAGGACTTTCTTGCAGGACTCGAGCTGTGCGCTCAGATCGCCGTCGGTGTTCTCGGATGCGCCGAAATCGCACTTGTCAGATACAGGCGCCGCGAGAGCCCATGCGACGAGGCTCTCGTCGAGGAACGGGAAGCGCGCCTCCTTACCCCAATTCGTGATGGCTCGGTCGTCGCGCCCGAGGTTGCGTTTGCCGAGTCTGCCGATGTCCAGATTCAGCTCGTCGAGAAGGCCTTGGAAGCCGAGTCGATTGTATGCCGTAGCGTGGCGTGTGTAGCCGGCGAAAAGTTCGTCGGCGCCAAGACCTGATAACAGGACGCGAGCTTGCGTTGTGTAAGATTGAGGAAGGGGCGCAGAAGCGCTTGCCTCGTTGGTGGTCATGAGACCCGTGCCGCGTGCTGCGAAGTACAGCGCACACGCAATACTAAGGTCCATTTCGGTATTGTGAGGATGCATCAGCGTGATGATTGTGTCTCGGTGCGCAACTGTTTCCGTGTAGGGCACATTGATCGCGACGAAGCGCCACTGCCGGTCCGGGCAGACTTCACATAGCTCGGCGAAAGACGCTCGGCCTGTGATGCGGTCTGGGCATGATTCGAAGGCGGCCAGATATGACTGCTCATCGTCGTCGGTGGCCTTGTGGATGCGAGGGTTTTGGAAGGCGACGTTGAGTAGGTCGATAGGTTCCGAGATAGGAAGGAGCGAATGAGCCAAGCGAGCTAGAACGGTGCAATCGAGACCGCCAGAGAACAAAACTGCCAGTCGTGTGGGTGTCGAGCTGCTGTCTCCGTGTGATACTTCTGTCATCGAGGGAGGATCTGGTATATTCAATACGCGTAACGCAACCGAGTCGGCTAAAAGCTCCTCTAGACGCAGAACAGAAGGAGAGTTTTGCTTCAGCTGAGTATAGCTTGATGATGCTTCTCCGTTCAGAGATAGAAATGGAATGACCTACCTCACCATGAGCATTTGCCGCTCACGGATGTTCGTTGATCACCTACAGAAAGTGTGCCACTTGACTGGTCGTCGTTAGAGACCTGGTATGGTACTTTTGTGACTGCGAAACTACCGAGCGCATCGGGTGACTGAGAAGGCTCGGCGGCCAAATCAACGCAGTAAACGCCATCGGCCTCGATTTCAGTCCAAGCGCCGTAGTCAGACCCGGAAGTGACGCTGCTCACCAGGAGGTTGCCGTCGTCTGTGGTTCTCCACAGTAATGACCGTCGCCCGAGAAGATCTCGGCCCAAGTACAGCCTCCCAGCATGGGCGTCGTAGAAAACGAAAGCATACGGTCCAGCTATTGAAGCCATGTGCTTGGCTATGTGGAGGGTTGCTTCGCTAGTGTTCTGCTTTGCATCTTGCGATGATGCCACTGCTCGTGACAGAAGATCGAAGACCGCCTCGGTATCGTTTCCTAGAGTTGATTGGCCACCGATTGACCATGCCTCGCCGTTCCAGCAGAGTACGCTCGATCCATCCTCGTTCCGAAGTGGTTGAGTGACCGTCCTTGAGCCGCGAAGAGATAAGACCGTCGAGGTGAAGGTCAGATACGCATCCGTGGCGTTTTCACATGCATCTGAAGAGGCCTTCTGACCACCGCAAAAAGTGTGCTGCACGCAAGCCGTGCTGTCCGGCCCTCGGCGTTGCAGCAGGTCTAACACCCGCTGGTCAGGAGGCAAATGTGCGTTTCTGCTGAGCGAGCAGAAAATGCCGCACATGTTGCATGTGTGAGCTCGACAGATGGCGCGCCGCAGGAGTTGGCGCAACGGAAGTACCTACAAAGCAAGGCCCGTCGGCGAGTCTCACTCGGCGAGACCCTTCACCGAAGGCGCTGCGTGGCACGTGCCACGATCGTCATCCCGCTTGATGGAAGTGCGCTGGGGTTGTTATTGCGGTTTGATTGTTAGCCCCCAAGCACTTGAAGGCCCGGCCGAGTTGTTAATCGATCGAGCCGAACGCCGCGCAGACCAACTACCCCGAGGCGATTGACAGGAAGCGGCATGCTCGCCACAGCCACCGGACCCAACATACACCCTCGCCATTTCACCGTCTATGTCCAGCCCAGGCCAGCAAGCGGAGCAAACAGATGAAAGGGAGCATGGACAGCTAGCGGGGGCGAGTGTGCCCGTGGAAGAGGCTTCCACGGCGCAAATTGCACCGGGTAAAGCCGACGTCAAGGAAGAGCAAGAGAAAGATGTCGCTCATGACGGCCAGGCAGCAGTAGATGCTCCTACAAGTGAACCTTCTGCGGCGGACCATAAAGATGATCAGCCCGCGACCCCCGCTCCCGTAGGCATGGGCATCGACATGGGCACAGAAACGCCGGATGAGCGTGCGGAGGTCGAAAGGAGGGCCAGCGAACACCTGGCGCGACGAGCCGCGGAAATGAGTGTACAAACAGAGGCAGCGGATACGAGCGAACAGCAAGAGACTACTCTGGTACCCGAAAATGAGGGTGAGCTACCTGCAAGCCCACCACCCCCGCCTGTACCACAGAAGGACGACATACATAGGGAGAGCAAGGACAAAGGGAAGGCTACAGAGGAGCCTGAATTCAACGAGAAGTCCGCTCCGGAGGAGGGATTCAACCAAGAGGTGCCCGAAGCCCCCACCGGGACGACAGAGCAAACGGGCGAAGAGATCCAGACGATCATGCACCAATTCCAGGAAGAGGCTGCGCTGGGCGAGCAGGAGATCATGTCTCCCAGGCTAGAGAAGCAACAACCCATATTCCACCTACCTCCACGTACATCGAGCCTGGAGAATCAAGATGATCGCCAGGAGCCGCCCATACCTAAAATCGAACGACGGGACACGGAAAAATTCTTCGGATCTCCTTTCACGCCAGAAAGCGCCCCCATGGCTTCTCCTCGCCCCGAGCGTGGTGGATCAACCGACGATGGCGCTTCCGTCACATCTCACCGCACATCGCTCTTCCAGCCACCTCCTCCCTCACCCGACCCCGAACCTCCCGCGGCCTTCGACTTCCACCGCTTCCTCGAGCAACTCCGACACCGAACCGCAGACCCCGTCGCCCGTTACCTCCGGTCCTTCCTCCAAGAGTTCGTCAAGAAACAATGGGCCGTGCACGAGCAAGTCAAGATCATCGGCGACTTCCTCGAGTTCATCACGAAGAAAATGGCGCAGTGCGAGGTCTGGGCGAACCTCAACGACGACGAGTTCGACAACGCCCGCGAGGGCATGGAGAAGCTCGTCATGAACCGCCTATACACCCAGACCTTCTCGCCCGCCATCCCCGCCCCCAGCGCGCCCAACACCCCCCGCAAAGGCCGCACCGGCCGCCTCGCCGCCGACGCCGCCAGCCCCCACGGCCCCGGCCGGCGCGGCCAGCACGAGGAGGACGTCGAGCGCGACGCGGTCATCGCGCAGAAAATGCGCATCTACGGCTGGATAAAGGAAGAGCACCTCGACATCCAGCCCGTGACGGGCGAGAAGTCCCAAAAATTCCTCGCCATGGCCCAAAAAGAACTCCTCAAAATCAACACCTACCGCGCCCCCCGCGACAAAGTCATCTGCGTCCTCAACACCTGCAAGGTCCTCTTCGGTTACCTCAAGTCCAGCAGCAGCAAAGCAGACCAATCTGCCGACGCCTTCGTCCCACTCCTCATCTACACGGTCCTGCGCGCCGCGCCCGAGCACCTCGTCAGCAACGTCCAGTACATCTGGCGCTTCCGCAACCAGGACAAGCTCGGCGGCGAAGCCGGCTACTACATGTCCTCGCTGACCGGCGTGGTGACGTTCATCGAATCCCTCGACCGCACGAGCCTGACGGTCTCGGACGAGGACTTCGAGCGCAACGTCGAGACCGCCGTGCGCGCCATCGCCGAGCGCCCGCCGCCGCAGCCCGCCGCAACAGGCCCCCTCCCAGGCCTGCACCACTTGAGCGAGAAGTCCACGCCCGCGAGGCCCGAAGTCACGCCCCGCAACAGCATGGACGGCGAGCGCTCGTCGCCGCGCAAAAGCTCCCAGCGCAGCCGCAGTGCGAACCCGCGCACCGGTGCCTCGTCAGACACGATCCACGGCTCCGGCATGCACGACGAGGAGTTCGACGCCGTGGGGGGCTTGCTGCGGAGCATCCAGAAGCCGCTGTCGAGCATTGGGCGGATATTCTCGGACGACGGAGGGAATGGAAGCGGTAGTGAGCAGCAGCAACAGCAGGCGCCGCCGCCCGTGCCGCCGCGGCCGTATCCCGGGGAGAGGGAGGCGGTCAAGAAGGCGAGTTTGGAGGCTGAGGAGGGGAGGCGGGCGAGGGCTAGGGAGGAGAGGTTGGTTGTTGAGTGAGTTTTGTCCTTTGCCTTGTTTTTGGAGTGGGGTCGCTTTTGCTGACGAGTGGTGATTTCATAGGACGCTACAGGGGATGTTCCCGAACCTGGACCGGGAGGTGATTTTTGACGTTGTGAGGGCACAGGAGGGGCATGTGGGAAGGGCGGTGGACGCTTGTCTTGCGTTGACGAGTACGTGAGAGGGGGAGATAGATGCGGAGGGGTACTGTTCATAGATCCGATGTTGGTGGAGAAAAGGGCTAATGAGGTCGTCTTTCTCTGATGCCGCATGTTCTCCCAGTACTCTCTCTTTTCGTTTAGCATTGTCGCTGTCTATATGTGCACGGGATGTGTGCGTGAATTATGAATGGTGGTATTTTCTTCCACGCTTTCTTTAGTCCACGGATGATCTAGAGCAACTCAATTCCGATAGAAAATTAGAGCAAAGAGGTCTTCGCCGCCCGGCCTTGAGAAAGAACACAAATTGTCAGGTCATAAACACATTTTTCGTATTTTTGTCGTCGGGAATATCTAAACTCGCTCCCACCCTCCTTTCAGAAAGGGACAGGAACAATCTACTTACTCGACAGAGCAGTGACACCCGGCAGCTCCTTGCCCTCGAGCAGCTCCAGGGACGCACCACCGCCGGTCGAGACGTGGCTGAGCTTGTCCTCGACGCCGTACTTGGCCGCGACGGTGGCGGTGTCGCCGCCGCCGATGATGACGATCTTGCCGGCGGCCGAGGCCTCGAGCGCCGCGTCCATGGTGGCTTTCGTGCCGTTGGCAAACTTGTCCATCTCGAAGACGCCCGGCGGGCCGTTCCACAGGATCGTCTGCGCCTTGTTGATGGCCGCGCGGTAGAGCTTGATCGACTCCTCGCCGCAGTCGAGGCCCATCCAGCCGTCCGGGATGCCGGCGGCGTCGGTCGCGGTGCTGGTCTGCGCGTCAGGCGAGAACTTGTCCGCGGTGATGTAGTCGCAGGGCAGGACGATCTCGACGTTGTTCTTCTTGGCCTTCTCGACGAGGCCGGCGACCTTCTTGCTGCCCTCGACGTCGAAGAGCGAGTCGCCGATGGAGACGTTCTCGAGCGTCTTCTTGAAGGTGAAGGCCATGCCGCCGCAGACGATGAGCAGGTTGACCTTGTCGAGCAGGTTGTCGATGAGCTGGATCTTGTCGCTGACCTTGGCGCCGCCGAGGATGGCGAGGAAGGGGCGCTTGGGCTGCTCGAGCGCCTGCGCGAAGTAGTCGAGCTCCTTCTTCATGAGGAAGCCGGAGGCCTTCTGCGGCAGGTCGACGCCGACCATGGAGCTGTGCGCGCGGTGCGCGGTGCCGAAGGCGTCGTTGATGTACACGTCGCCGAGCGCGGTCAGGCCCTTGCGGAACTGCTCTATGGCGCCCTTGTCGGCCTTGACCTTGTTGCCGTCGGCGTCCTTGCTGCTGCCCTCCTCCTCGGCGTGGAAGCGCAGGTTCTCGAGGAGCACGACGCCGCCGTCGGTGGTGCCGTTGACGGTCTTCTCCGCGGCCTCGCCGACGCAGTCGTCGGTGAAGGTGACCTTCTTGCCGTTCAGGAGCTTCTCGAGCTCAGCCGCGACGGGCTTGAGGGAGTATTTGGGGTTGGGTTTGCCGTCGGGGCGGCCCAGGTGGGACATCAGGACGACGGCCTTGGCGCCATTCTCGATGGCGTACTTGATGGTGGGGAGGGCGCCGACGATGCGCTGGTTGTTGGTGATCTTGGAGTTGGTCTCCTTGTCGAGGGGCACGTTGAAGTCGACCTGGGAGTATGCTGTCAGCTTTGCGGTGCGAATGGTCGATGAGGGGTGTTGATGGAGGGGCATACGCGGATGAGGACCCTCTTGTCCTTAAGGTCGACGTCGGTGATGGAGAGCTTGCTGGCGAGAGACATCTTTGCTGTGCTGCTGGGCGGTTAGCAAAGCCGTGTGTGAACGGAATGGGGAGTGCGAACGTACCTTTGCTGTGTGTGACAATGAGTCTGTGGTCAACAAGCTGGGAAAACTTGAGGGAGTCTCAACAGATATCGGAGCTGCCCCGCAGCCCACCAAACGTCGTCACGGACCGACTCTAGTCATCAGCCCGATCATCGGCCAAATACGGGGTAGGACCGTAATGGCAGGAAGCGCGACGAGGATTGTTAGGGAAGCGAGGTAATAAATTCAGGACTAAGCAATTCATACGATCACAGGGTATCACGTCTAGTGGATAAGTACACCCTAAGCAAACCGCAGGCCGGTCCTGCCCTATATCTCAATGCAATGACATCAAACTCCACCAACGCCGTACGATGTATAAGGTAACAACTCCTGATAGGGAGCATCCGCAGCCCCGAATCTGCGCAAAAGCGCCGCAGTATATGCAAAAAGATGTGTTGTAGTCAGGGTTCGTAGTATGTGAGACAGTCGGAAGACAAGTCTTCCTAAGGGCTTGCGGCTTCCTCGGCCGAGTTGGTGAGGGAGAGGTAGGCGGTCCAAGCGATACCGACGGTGGACACAAAGGGCTTCCGGGGTTGTTAGCGGTGGCCTCGGCTGTGGAGGTGGATCGCGGTCGGAAACTTACAATCTGGAATTGGATCGGGATAACACGGAAGTTGAGCATCTGAACCGCGGGCCAAATGAGGAAGTTCGCCTTGAGCGCAGGCACGTAAACGTCCTGGAACTTGCGGACGACTGCACGCCTTCCACCGCCCTCTGCGACTGTCATGAATGCGAAGAAACAACCAAGACCTGGGAAACTGTTAGTCTCTGGGGCATTGGTCTGCCTCTCCAAATCGGATACGTACCAACTGGGGCAAACAGGAGCTGATCAAAAGCTACACGCTTCATAGCGTTGACTGTGCTCTTGCCGCCACCGAGCGGGAAGGTGCTGCTCAGGAAGGCGAACCATCTGAGCTGCGCCGGCGCCATGATGCAGGGGTATGCCATGAATCTGACCATTCTCTCAAAGTCAAACGGCGGAGGCAGCTTCCTCTGTGCGTTGGGGGACAGGTAGTCTGGTTCGGGCCACGGCACCTTGCCTTCCAGCTCATGAATCTCGACGTTGAAGAAGTCATCCTTGTGGGCGTCTTGGTTGTGAGGAGCGATAGAGTCGCGACGAGCCTGTCTCATGCGGACTGCGGTGAGTGTCTGTGCGACTGTGTCGGCGATGCCACCAAGAACCTGGGGCAGTCGTCAGCAAGCGTGTTTCTTCAGTGTATGGGCAGACAGGGAAGAGACATACGGCGTTGGTGATCATCGTCGTGAGGAGTGGTCGGGCGGCATAGTAGGCGTTGAACTTGCGCACAAGAAGCGATACCATGGCAAGCTGTATCAGGAAGACGATGGTGTGCAGCAAGGGCTGGCGAGATGAAGTGTCAGCGGTGCATTCCTCGAAGCCAGGCGCTGCGCACCACGGCGGTCTCGCGAAGCCCAAACTTTCCCGACGAGAGCAAGCGGTTTTGTGTAGCCAGCGCTCATGCGGCAAGGGTGGACGAGCAAGCGCCGGTGGTGAACGCAGAGCGCACGAGGCGTGGTGTGATGGCGACTCTTACAATGCGACCCTTGATCCAGCGAGAGTTGAGTTGGCGCAACAGGCGCTTCCGGGTCTCGTTGACCACCATGATTGCGAGAAGATAAAGGGCGACGGGCTGATGGCGCGGTAGGGGGTTCAGACAGAGGCAGGCGCAACGCCGATTTCGAGATGGTGATGCAATGGAAAGGTGACTTTAAGCTCGTGCACCGGGGGACGGCGGCGGCAGAGGCGGAGGGCTAGAGACAGTCGAGGGAGAGCGTTTTGCTGCGGACGGGTGGATCGGGGGCGGTGGACGGGCGCGGCGGGCAGGACGGCGGCGCTGGTTGTAGGGTCAAGAGACGGAGTGTCGCCTGCGACGAGAGAACAACAGCAACAGAAGCGTCGCTGCGTGCGGGCGGTGCGAACTTGAGAGAGTCGAGTGCTCTGGCAGGCTGCAGGGCCCCGGGCGCACGCAGCGCCCACCGCCCTCCACAAGCCACTGCCGGCTTCCGCTGTGGATCTCAGCCCCGTCAGCCCCCTCGCGACTCGTGAGCAGCTTGCGTGTGTGAGACGCAGCCTGTAACGCCGGAGACACGCCTGATTGCGCTGTGTTTGGCACATTCCCGATATACGCGCTCTATCTTCACGACTGCCATTCTCTGGGATTACCGCTGGCCATCAGACAGCATCCATAGAAGAAGCGCCAACACTCCATCTCCTTGCCGAAGCCCCTCCCAAACCTGGTCGACGCGACACGACGGCGGCAAAATGACGTCTCAATCCGGCAATCTCGCACGCTATCTCGCCTCCCTCGCTAGTACAGCAAGGTCCCATCTCGCCTTGGTCGCGAAAAACAAAGCAAACTCGTACTCTTCTCGCTCCAGCCCTGCCTTTCCAGCTATCGTACCATGATCCAGTCCCCTCTTTAGACACCCTCGTCTCTCATTCTCTCAGTACACAATGGGGCAAGCCACCCAAGAGCTGCTCATTCCCTTCCTGGGCGCTCTGCAAGCCTCTGTCGCTGTTCTCTTGACCATCTTCGCCGGTGTCCTGGCCTCGCAATTCCAGCTGATCGGCGCCGATTCGTCCAAAGAGATCTCGAAAGTCGCCGTGCGGTTATTTTTGCCGGCACTCCTGATCGTCAACGTCGGAAGCCAACTCCACGCTGATACCGTAAGCATCCCTGCTGGCCTGCATTGATATCCCGGGCGAGCTTTAGATTTCGAGGTGGACATGGCCATGCGGTCTGTATCCACAATTAGTTACACTTGACCATGGCTACAACAGCTTTGTCGTGCACCGTTGTCTTCTCAAGATACTGGACTGATGAGCCATTGGCTATCAAGCAACATGGCTACACCGCGAGATTATCACCAAATGCACATGTTTTCGGCGCCGCCCAACCAGAACGCTAACGGCATCGTCAGGGCATTCGCTATGTTCCCATTATCTTCTGGTCCATCTTTTACCAACTCGCCTCCCTAGGCATTGGCGTTGGAGCAACAAAACTATTCCACCTCCCTCAATGGGTCACCCCAGCATTCGCCTTTAACAACACCACCAGCCTCCCACTACTGCTGGTCCAATCCCTCGACGCCTCCGGCATCCTCTCCAGCCTCGACTCCTCCCCGGACGTCGTCGACCGCGCCAAATCCTACTTCCTCGTCAACGCCATGATCTCCAACTCCTTCACCTTCGCCCTCGGCCCCAAATTCCTCGACACGCCCGAAGACACCGAAGCCTCCGACGACCAACAAACCCCGCAAGACCCCCTCAACTCCCCCTCCGACTCCGCCGCCCTCGAATCCCAACGCGACTCCGCCGCCGCCGCCAACGAGCAAACCTCCCTCCTCCCCCACCGCACCGCCCGCACCGCAACCCACAGCCAATACGCCCTCATCGCGCGCCTTCAAACCCTCTACTCCTCCCTCCCCACCCCCCTCCGCCGCCTGCTCTCCTCCCTCGCCCCCTTCCTCAACCCCCCCTTCATCGGCACCTGCCTCGGCGCCCTCATCGGCCTCGTCCCCTCCCTCCACACCCTCTTCTTCGCCGACCAGCAACACGGCGGCTACCTCAACGCCTGGCTCACCGCCGCCCTCAAAAACGTCGGCGACCTCTTCGCCGCCCTGCAGGTCATCGTCGTCGGCATCAAGCTCTCCTCGTCCCTCCTCAAGTGGAAAAAGGGCGAGGCCTCCGGCGCCATGCCCTGGGGCCCCTGGGCCGCCGTCACGCTCGTGCGCTTCGTGCTCTGGCCCGCGCTCTCCATCCCGCTGGTGTACGCGTGCGCGACGCGCACGGGCTGGCTGGACGAGGACCCCATGCTGTGGTTTGCGATGATGCTGATGCCCGTCGGCCCGCCGGCGCTGAGCATCACGGCCATGGCGGACGTGAGCGGCGCGGGCGAGGAGGTGAAGTTGGGGATTGCGAAGTTCTTGACGGTATGTGCAGTATCTGGATGTGAACCCTGGTTTAGGGGGACGAGGCAGCTAATAATGCGGTTGCAGGTTTCGTACGCGGTCTCGCCGCTCATATGCTTCTCGGTCGTCGGGGCGCTGAAGGCGAGCCAGGCGGCTGCGGCGTGAGTGGAAGAGTTCTTTTAAGAGATGCGTCGCCGCATCGCATCGGCGAGCCGATCGGCACCGCCCTGAATCGGAGGACCGTGTGGGATCCTATCGCCGGAGACGTCGTTCGCTGTGGAAGATCGGCGGGCACGACGTCCGAGCGCGAATCCACGCCGCCATATGCCCAGAGGCGTGCACGATGTGTAGACGCGTAACACTTCCGATTGCCTCACAGACAAATTGCGATGGAAGATGAAGGTTCTTAATCACATAGTTCTGCATACTAAAAGATACCCTTCACTGTAACACAAACACGTCTCGCGTTTCAAGACTCGCGATCCCCGTCTACGCAAAGAATCAAAAGACAGCCGCCACTGGGGGTATTGTCCAGCGAACGAGCACAGTAAAGCAAGCAAGCAATCGATTCAGCGTGAGGAAAAAGGAAAGCCGCCGCGAGCCCCCCACCCGTCCCTAAGGCGACAAGGCGATAGACCTGACATCGCGTACATGAGGAAGTGCACAGTTCCTCTTGCCGATGAGACTGAGACGTCGGCATCCGAGAGTCGCCGGGACTTCCGGCTGCGTCCCCCCTCCTGCGCCGTGGCGAAAAAGTGCGGTCATGCAAGGATTAGTACAGTCGGGGTCGGGCCTGGGTCAGAACTCCGCAGGCCGAGGAGTGCCATCTGGTTGCGATCGAGCCGCTTTACGCGGCAGGCTGGGGAGAGACGTGCTTCGGCGCGCGGCCGTAGACGGCGGTGTACTCGGACACGTAGCGCTCCGTGTCTTTGCTGGCGAGGTCGTAGAATTTCTGCACAGAGGTCAGCGTCCGGGCCGCAGTCAGAACAAATCCGCAGGGGAAAGAGCGTCGTACCTTCTTCTCGCTCTCGTCCAGAGCCTTCCACTCCTGAGAAACGTGACCCGCGCGTTCATTGTTGGCCACGTTTGAGAAGTCGCTGCTGCCCATGCGGCTCGTGAAGTACTGGTTCCAGGCGGTCATGGGCCTCTTCACGCTGCGCTCGTCTGAGATCAGGGGGTATTTGAAACGGATCTTGCCCGCGGCGTGCAGGCGGTTGAGGGCGCGGCGGGCGGTGTTGGCGATGCTGATCTCTTCGACGGTGTGGGACTCCACCCAGCGCTTGTAGGCGGCGGCGGATTTCTCTTTGGTCGCGTTGGCGAGTTGGTTGTAGTGCTGTGGGAAAGAAAGGAAGTCAGTAAGCGCGTCGTTTTTCGTCACGGGGCCGTCGATGTCGGCACAGCGGGACTCACAGCGTGCTGCGAGGAGGACAGGGCCTTCCATTCCGAAGCGATGCCTCTTGAGATCTCGCTGAGGGTAGCCTGCTGCTCCGCAGGCGTCATCTTGTTGGCCATCCCGCTCTTGAACCTGTCCGCATGCTCGCGAATGAACTCGGCGTAGGCGTTGGTAGTCTTGTACACTGACTCGGCCGGAATCGGCAGCACCGCCTTCTTCAACTCCTTCACCTCCGCCTTCTGCAGACGGGCCTTCCGCTTCTCGACTTCCTCGGGCGTCAGCTCCCGCTTGGCCTTCTTCTTCTTGGCATCTGCGGCCTTCTTCGCCGCCAGCTTCTTCTTCTCCGCGAGCTTCTTCTTCGCAGCCGCGTCGCTGGCCTTGGTGTTCTTGGTGGCGGTGGTTTTTGGGGCACGCTTGACGGGCTTGCTGGGCTCGCCGACGGCCTTCTTGGGGCGACCGGCGAGGACTTGTGGCGCTTGGGTGAACGTGCGGATGCAAAGGCTGGTCGGCGTTTGGGTGCGGAGACGCGCCTGGAGCGGTCGGCGCAGGGCCACCGCGATCTGGCGGCCGAGCATTGTGGGCGAGATTGGGTGTGTGTATGCGTTGGGTCTATGCGACGGCGACGTGCGGTGGTTTGGCGGGTGGTGGTGGTGGTGGAAGCGGGTGCGAAGGTGGTGTTTCCGCCGTGCTGATGGTCGTGTTTGGGCAGGACGCGATGGCTGGAGCAGAGTTCGAGCTTGCTTGGGAAGCTGAGCTTGGGCCCCTGAGCACTACGTAAGGAACCACGGGAACCCTGCTGATACGCGAGCCGGCCATGTTCGCGTGGTGTTGAAACGCTCGGGAGTGTCAATTGTGTGTGAGAGCGACGCCTCCATGCAGAAGCTGCGGATGTGCCTTTTCATCTCAGGCATCCAGGGTGAACAGGCGCATTCCCCATTCCACGCAGCGCCTCACGTGCCTGCGCTCTGGACAATCAGCCTTGAATGCAAGCGTGGCAGCGCGCGATGGCTGATGGATGCGCTAGGCCCAACTTGGCTGTGGGGTTAGGGTTAGCGCCAACCAACGCGGATCGCTGCCTCGGGCAAGGTTGCAAGGCTCGAGCGCCAAATCTTCAACTCCCACCTTCCTTGACGACAACCTTTCTGGCAAATTTGCGGCCTGCGTCGCGCGGAATCATACGGCATCCAACCAGGGCTGGAGGATCACAGGGGCAAGGTTAGTACAGAAAGGTGCCGGAGTTCGTCAACGGGACGTGCAGGGTTTGGACAGTGGCCAAAGAGCTGTGCGTGGAGGCATCAAGTTGCAAACATCAAACGAGGATACGGCAGGGCGGACACGAGTACGGGCAGCCGGTCTGGTACAGCGACACCATCACTTGCGGCGGCAACAATGGCGTACTCACCATCCCGCAGAAGCGAAGACCGCTATGTGCGTGATCGCCGCGATGACCGCGGCACCAGGCGTCGGTCTCGCAGCAGAGAGGTGCGTGATTGCTCGCGTCCATCGCGAGGACCAGCAGCCGAAAAGAGATCACCCCACCTAACCAAACAACAGCGCGATCGCGACTCGTATCGCCGCCGCGACAGATCTTACGATCGCTACGACGACCGCCGCGACGACAGACGATATGGACGCCGCGACCGATCCAGAGATCGCAAGAGGTCTCGCGACAGAAGCCCGGTGAGAGACAGGCGCGATGAGAGAGACCGTTACCGCGACTCTCGCGATGCCTACGATAACCGGGACAGGAAGCGACCGAGGCGGAGCAACTCACCTAAGCGTGATGATCGTGCGCGTGACTCTGGCAGAGACAGGCGGACAACCGTGAGAACAAGTGAAAGAGGCGACGAGGTACGTCAAAAGGGTTTCTCTTGCACAATGGGCAACTTGCTGACCGTTCAGACCCCTCGTCCTCCTACGGCAAACACGGACAATGCTGCTGCTGACAAGCAGGCCGAAGAGAAGAGGAAGCAGGAAGAGAGGCGTGCCAAAATGGAAGCGTGGAAAGCCAAACTCCTCGCTGATAAGGCTCAAGAGTCTCCTTCCGCATCTACTCCTCCAACCACCACCGCTAACAACGCTTCGTCGAACGACCTTCAACCTGCCAGCAAGCCAGACCCGAAGGAAATTCAGAAACGACTGAGAGCGGCAAAGGCTAAGCAGGAAGATGCGAAGAATGTTCCACTCGGTGGCGATGTGGCCATCCCAACCCCAGCACCGGAGCACTTAGCCAGTAACGGATCGGTTGGCTCCTCGGGTGCTACGCCAGAGCCTGGTAGAATCACTGCCAAAGTGACTGGTTTCGGATTGAACAAAGCAGTCGCCGGGAAAACAGAAATCCAGGCCTCTAAAGCCGCGTCAGCATTGGACGAAGGGGAAACGTCAGCAAAACCAAAGCTAGGAAAACTCCCCTCCCTCCCGTCCGTCGATGTCTCGATGGATGCGATTCCCGACAACACCGAAGATGAGGATGATGACGGCAATGATCTGCGTAGTAATGACGATGCTGACAAGGCGAATCGTGAAGCTGTGCAGAGACGCGCCCTACAGCTCGAGAGGAGTGCAAACCACGATGATCCGGCTGCCAAATCCGTTGACACAGCCAAGGATGCAGGTTCAGCCATGGACGTCGACGAAGACGATGAGATTGACCCCCTCGACGCTTTCATGAATTCACTCGAGGACTCGGCCAAAGACTCAGATCCCCTCGACGACGTGCAGTTTGGCAAAAAGGCGGCTGTCGTCTTTAATGGTGACGATGAGGGCGACCTTGATGCCATTGGTTCTGCTTCTGATGATATTGCTGCCATGATGAAGAAGACTAAAAAGAAAGACTTCATTCAGGTAGATCATGCAAAGATGAACTACCAGCCCTTCCGCAAGAACTTCTACAACGAGCCCATCGAGATATCGGAGATGACCGATGAGGACATCGAAGAGTTGCGAGCCGACCTCGACAACATCACAGTTAAAGGCAAGAACCCACCCAGGCCGATTCAGAAGTTTGCACAAGGCGGTTTTGGTGCGCATATTATGCAGATCATCAACCAGCTGAACTTCAGTATTCCAAGTTCTATCCAGGCACAGGCTCTACCTGCAATCATGTCCGGCCGGGACACTATCGGAGTGGCCAAAACTGGATCCGGAAAGACCATGGCTTTTGTTCTTCCAATGTTCCGTCACATCAAGGACCAGCCCCCTCTCGCGACCCTCGATGGCCCGATTGGTTTGATAATGGCCCCTACTCGCGAGCTTGCAGTACAAATCCACCGCGATTGTAAACCGTTCTTGAGGGGGCTCAACCTCCGCGCTGTCTGCGCATACGGCGGCGCCCCGATCAAGGATCAAATTGCGGAACTGAAGCGCGGTGCTGAGATTGTCGTGGCTACCCCCGGCCGAATGATCGATCTTCTTTCTGCCAACAGTGGTCGCGTGACCAATCTCCGTCGTGTGTCTTACGTTGTGATGGATGAGGCCGACCGCATGTTTGATATGGGTTTCGAGCCACAGATCACCAAGATTCTCATGAACATCCGACCCGATCGACAGACAATCCTTTTCTCAGCCACCTTCCCGCCCAAGATGGAGGCTATGGCGCGCAAGGCTCTTCGAAACCCCGTTGAGATCCTCGTCGGTGGTAAGAGCGTGGTGGCTTCAGAGATCACGCAAGTCGTGGAGGTTAGAGAGGCTAACACCCGCTTTAACCGTCTCCTGCAATTGCTAGGCGAGATGTTCGTGCAAGATGACGACGTACGTTGTTTGGTGTTCGTGGAAAGACAGGAGACTGCCGACATTTTGTTCAAGGAGCTCAGCAAAAAAGGCTACGCTTCTGTTTCTATCCACGGAGGGCGCGAGCAAATCGACCGCGACGAGGCTATTCAGAACTTCAAGCAGGGTATCTTTCCTATCATGATTGCTACCTCTGTTGCTGCGAGAGGCCTTGACGTTAAGCAGCTTCGTCTGGTTGTCAACTTTGATTGCCCGAACCACAACGAGGATTATGTTCACCGCTGTGGTCGCACAGGTCGTGCGGGAAATACAGGCACAGCAGTTACCTTCGTTATGCCGGATCAGGAGCGCTTTGCCGCTTTCTTGGCTAAGTCTTTAACCGACAGCAACCAGGAAGTGCCCGAGGATCTGAAGACTATGGCGGAGAAGTTCAACAAGAAAGTCGAAAGCGGTGAAGCGAAGAAGTACGGTGGCGGCTTCGGCGGCAAAGGTATCGAGCGCTTGGACGCCGCTCGCCAGGCTGACGAAGCTCGTATCCGCAAACAGTACCGCACCGAAGACCAGCCCGAGGAGGAAGACGCGGGCGAGGCGAAGAAGGAGGGCGGAGAGGATGCCTCGGGCAAGCCTAAAGAGTCAACCGAGTCTTTGCTCCCTGCTCAACTTGCTGCCATTCTGAAGAACGCCATGAACGTACAGAAGGCCGAGACGCCGCCGCCGGCCGCTAACGATGGCCAGAAAGCTGGCGGACGCCCCAAGGCTCTCGACCCCATGGAGGCTGCCCGTCAAGCCGCCATGAACATCACGAACCGCGTCGGCGGAAACAAGAGTAAGTCGAAACCAAAGTTCCTATCTAGATACATTGAGATAACACCCCTCCCAGGCGCCGCCCGCCCCGGCCAGCACGTCGACAACCACGGCCCCGACGCCGGTGCCTTCCACGCCACCCTCGAGATCAACGATTTCCCCCAGCGCGCCCGCTGGGCCGTCACCAACCGCACCAACACCTCCAAGATCCTCGACACCGCCCAGGTCTCCATCACCACCAAGGGCAACTACTACGCGCCGCCCAAGGTGCCCGGCGAGGGCGAGCTGCCCAAGCTGTACATTTTGGTCGAGGGCCCCACGAAGATTATCGTTGAGGACTCGATGGCGGAGCTGGTCAGATTGCTGAAGGAGGGCACGATTGCTGCGCTCGAGGGCGAGTCGAGTAAGCCGCAGGCTGGTGGAAGGTATAGTGTTGTTTGATGGGGCACATCGATTCGGGGGCAATTGCGGGCTTAATTGATTGGTTGGAGCTTTTGTATTCGAGCCATTGTTCGACAGCGATCGGAAGTGAACTCAGCAGCTCCAACCAAGACGGTGTAGCATCAGGAATTATGTCAAACACATCCAACATCCCACTGTCCTCTCGCAAAAAGCCCGACGTACTCTAACAGCCAGCCATGACATCCTGCACGTATCAGCAAGACAAGCTAATCAACGTCATCTGCGCGCGCTATCAAGCTACCTACTCTATTCGCGCATGCGCCAGGTACCTGCCGCTATATTGCTCACCCGTCCCCGCACCCTACCCTTGGCGAACGCCAACCCCCAGCCCCGCCGATCGCGACTTTCACGACGCTCTCTAAAAGTCTTGGACCACGCAGCGCCAATGCCGCCTGCTATCGCGGATCAGGAAGGAGCCTGTGTCCCCGCGAGGGGTCGTTATCATCTCTACGCTCTGAAGCGCTTTCCTGCGCTGCGAAGACGTCAGCTGCTTGGAGCCAAGAGGGAGCATGACACCTGCTGCTTTGGGGAGATGGAGCGCGAGTGGGATGATGTGGGGATGGAGGTATGTATATAAGGATGCTTACTGACGGGGCGGAAGATTCGGTGATTTCGAGCAGGCGATTGCGTCTGGTCTTGTACGTCTTTAACAATCGCACGATATGAAGAACGCTGTATTGAGCGCCCTGCTCGTCTCTCTGGCCGCTGCGGCGCCGCATCTCGAGCCCCGGGCTGCTAGGTATGAGGGCTATAAGGTGCTTCGCATGGAGACTGGCGGCGAGCTGGAGAGGGTGAAGGAGATGCTGTCTGGGTTTGACTATGAAGAGTGGAGTCATGATGCTTCGAAGCATATTGACTTCTCGCTTCCGGCGGACCAGGCGAAGAAGTTGAAGAGTATGGGTGTTGAGGTCAAGGAGTTGCATAGTGATCTGGGGAAGGATATTGCCGATGAGGGGAGGCCGAGTAGTTACAAGAAGGGTGAGTACGGACATTCTTTGTGACGATGGCATGGCTGACAATCGATCCAGGCAAGAAGAAGCCGAAAGACCTCCCTGACATCTCATGGTACGACGGCTACCACTTCTACGACGAGCACCTCGAGTACCTCGACGATCTCTCCAGCGCCTTCCCCAAAAACTCCGAAGTCTTCACCGCCGGCCACTCCTACGAAGGCCGTGGCCAAAAGGGCATCCACCTCTGGGGCAAGCGCGGCAGGGGCAAGAACACCGCCATCCTCTGGCACGGGACCGTCCACGCCCGCGAGTGGATCACGACCATGACCGTCGAGTACCTCGCCTACCAGCTGATCGACGGCTACAAGAAGAAAGACCCCGCCATCAGGGCCTTCCTCGACGCCTACGACTTCTACCTCATGCCCGTCGTCAACCCCGACGGCTTCGTCTACACGCAGACGCAGGACCGCCTCTGGCGCAAGAACCGCACCCCGCCCGCCCCCGGCGCCAACACCTCCCACACCTGCTGGGGCGTCGACCTCAACCGCAACTGGCCGCACGAGTGGGTCGGGCCCGGCTCGTCGAACAACTCCTGCTCGCTCACCTACCGCGGCCCCTCGCCCGGCTCCGAGCCAGAAATGTCCGGCATGCAGCACTTCGCCGACAAGCTGGCGGCCAAGCACGGCCTGAAGCTCTTCATCGACTGGCACAGCTATTCGCAGCTGATCCTCAGCCCGTACGGCTACAGCTGCGAGGCCATTGCCGAAACAAACGAGGAGCACGTCGACCTCATGGCTGCGACGGCCGAGGCGATCGAGAGCGTCTACGGGACAGAGTACGTGTACGGGCCGACGTGCCAGACGATCTACGCTACGAATGGCGGTAGTTCGGATTACGCCTATGATATTTCGGGCGCGGAGTGGTCGATGGCTTTTGAGCTGAGGGATACGGGCAATTATGGCTTTATTCTGCCGCCTGAGCAGATCCTGCCGAATTGCGAGGAGATTTGGGCGGGGATGCAGGTTATGCTGTCGAAGTTGTAGAAGTAGTATGGGAAGAGAGATTGCTGTTAGACGAGCAGTGTGTGTGATGACAGCAGACATATCTGGTGATTGCATCAATTGGCCTGGCCTCTATGAACGATCAACGCAAAGTCTATATGATAGTACGAGCTTCCAATTGACATCCTGAGAAGAAGGGCAAAACGCGAAAGGGGTATTAACAGGATCATGATCCTTCGTGGAAGGCTTCGAAGAAAAAATTTCTTGACAATAGCCTCAGTACTTCATCCGCACCTAGTGTCGCTTCTTCTGCGACGGCCTCACCCATGCATTGGGCGGCTTCGCCACCCTGACGATCTTCGGCGGCAGTGGCGGAGTCGGTTCCGTATTCGTCGTCGAGACATCGTCAACCACTGTAGTAGGCGGCGTGGGCCACTTCCCCCCGTTCTTCAGCTTGATCATCCAGGAGGTCGTGAGAACCATCAGCCTGTCGGCCGTGCCTGCCCAATCTGTATCAGGGACATGGCCGATGACCTGGACGCGCACCCGATCATCATACTCGACGTCCCTGAATCCCCTCATGTCGACGGTAACCCCGTCGTCTAGCTTCCGACCACCTCTCAGTGAAACGACCAACGACTCACTGTCCTCGAATGCATGGTCTTTGATCTCGGCTCGTCTGCTGGAGTGTTGTCCTGCACGACGTCCCAGTGCCGCTCCCCGATCTCGGCCTGGCGGTCGCCGTCGTGGCGGCAGAAAGGGACGCACGTCAGGCCGTAGTCCGATTTCTGGATGACGAGGAGCACTTTTTGGTGGATGCTTGTGTTGATTGGAGCCTGGTTGGCGCCGTGGTGTATGATGTGGATGATATCGAGCCGCGAGGGGTTTTCGAGGTGGACGCGCTTGTACTGCTCATACTTGGGTTTGTCGCGCGCGTCGGCCTTCTCGATGAAGCCGTCGAGGTTCTTGAACGTGCCGTGCGAATCGTGCTGCTCTACGTGTTGATCGTTGGCGTTCATTCGGCTCATGGTGCTTTCGGGGCTGGAGAGCTGTTTATCTTCTGTTCTTTTGGAATTATTATCGTTATCGCCTGAGCCGGAGAGATGGAAAAGAAGACCCATTCTGTTACTGAGAAGGCTGTCTTGATCCCCTTTAAGAGCAGATGGTGGAGGCTTTGCGCGCCCTTTTCATATCCGCTGGTACCTCATGCAGCTTGTGACAGAACCAGCCACATTTCAGGCTACCCTCAAACTACTCTTCAGTATCGATACGTACTGGACACTGACGCGGTGGCGTGACGGTTCATATGGGCCTTCCCAAGGTATCGGAACGGGCTGTGTTGATACTCCAGCCGGGAAGGCCGGAGTCGAGATGCTGAAAGTCAATTCTTTCCTTGCAGGATCCTACCTATGAAGTGAGTGTGGCCGAGTCATTCAGTCAAGAGACCACAAACGATGCATGACGCTGCGCGAAGGCCATTGTTCTGTCCAGGCCTATTCTAGAGAAGCTATCGAAAGAAAGTCATCTTGAGTACTCTTGACCTTAGACGAAAAGGCATAGGCGAACACAACTCGTCACAAAACGGATGGTACAGACCGAAGTATCCTCAAGGTACCGTCTCGGCCAGGCTGAGCCGATTTCCAACATGATGATGGCGCAAGGCTGACTTGTGACAGCTGGGCTCCAGACCAAAGCATCTGAAGGCTTCAAGCGCATGACGCCAAACACATGTTTGGCGTTCTCCTACCTGCATGAAAGTTGCCTTCGAGCAAAGATACAGCTTCATCCGATCGTCCGAGAGCCTTCATGAGCTTGACGACGCTTGTGGTCTTTCCTTCAAGCTGCATAGTGTTTCGCGTACCCGCCTGCTTCCATTCCTTCTGCCTGCGGACGTGATACATGAGAAGAAGTGTGTGTCGATCGACCCTCAGGCAAGGCCGTAGAACGCCTGGGCCACGACGGAAACCCGCTCGGCCCGTGTGCGGAAGGAGCATGTTCTTCACGTGCAATGGCAAAGTTGGTTGCCTACGACGCAAGGCAAACCTCGAAGGCTGAGCCTCGTATGGGAAAGATGTAAGTACAGCGCGTGACACCCGTGCTGGAATGGCGGAGTTTGCGTCATTGAGGACCGAGATTGGCCAAAGTCGCATTGTCATGTAACTCTTGCGCCATGCGCTCTTCACACCATCTCACAAGATCGCAGTGACGCTTCGACCGAAGGGGACGACAGCGTGGTCTGATAAAGGGAGGAGAGCGAGCCGGCCAGCCTGAAGAGAAGTCCAGAGATAGATGTATCCCGCAAGTACCGACAGCAAGGCTGAGCTTTGCCGCAAGGCGCAAGACCGGCGAGTGGACCCTAAAACCCAGAGCGCCTGAGGTCGTCAAGGCAGGTCATCACGCGCATTGCCGCGATCCGTGGTTCTTGAGCATGCAAGCCCCGCCACGATGCAGCTGCGCGAAGCTGAGGCCGGTACGCGGACGTTGTTTTCGATTGTGCGAGACTGCGCATTATCTCGTGATGGGATTCGATTGTGGGTCCAGGCAGAAGCAGATAGATGTTGATGTTGAAGGATGGCTGTAACGTTCGTGAGGATACCTGAGGCACGACATGGAAGGACTTTCCGTGAGGTATAGGGTCACCTGTTTTTTGCTGTGCTAATGTGATGCAAGAGAAAAAGATATTTTGTAAAAAGAAAAGTCATCTGCGCTTTGTGCCACACCTGTATACTTAAAAGTCATCTTCAATTATCTCATCTAGAACAGCTTGTGCTCAAGCGTCATGTCGTTCTCCGGCTCCAACCCAACACAAGCCCTCAGCACATTAACCAGAGCACTCCTCTGCTTCGCAAGCGCATTAACAACGGGCGTGCCCGGCGGGGTCAGCGGCGCCTTGAGCATGTAGCTCAGCACGCTCAGCACGGAGTGGAAACCCTTCCACTCACCCGCGCCGTGCGCGCGCCAGGAGATCCTGGTCATCATCTCGGCGACGACGACGAGGTCGATGATCAGCGGGGCGGCGAGCAGGGAGTCCTCGCAGACGTTGAAGAGCGAGATGGTCTGGTGGCCGCCGAGGAAGATCTCGGCGTAGTACTCGTCGAGCGCGCGCTTGTTGTCGCCCACAGCCGGCATGTACTTGATGACGACGGTGTGGTCTGGGTGCTCGCCTTCCTTGTAGAGGGTTGTGTTGGCGGCGACCATGTCGTCGACGACGTTGGACTTCGAGATCTCCTTGCTGCGGAACTGCTTCTGCGAGGACAGGTTCTTGCCGTCGTTGTTGCCGAGGTGGTTGTAGGAGGCGATCGAGGTCAGCTTGATGCCGGCGTTGATCATGAAATCAACGAGGGCGGACTTCATCTTGGTCTGACCAGATTTGAAGTCGTCGCCGCCAATGAAGGCCTTGTGCTGCTCGGCAAGCTCGATGCAGCCAGGGACGAAGGTGTTCTGGGGAGAGCCGTTGATGAAAGGCGCGTTCTCCTTGATGCAGGCGACGGCGAAGACGGTGCTGGGAGAGACCTCCTCGTGACCGATCTCGATGGAGTGCATCAGGTTCTCAGCGGTGTCATTGACGCCGGGAATGATGTCCGCGTAACGCTCCGTGTTGGCAGTCCAGAGAACGATGACCTTGTCGAGGCCGTTGGCAGACTTGAAGTCCCGGATGTCTTTGCGGAGGTGCTCGACGTGCTCCAAGCTGGCCTTGGAGCCAGGGACGACGTTGTCTGCACGGTCTTCCTGGTTGGCAGCAATGAAGTCTGGGTAGTAGATGCTGGGCAAGGGCTTGATGGTAGCCATCTGCTTCTTGACGAGGCCCTTCAGGGTCGGCTCGAGGACCTTGGCACGGTCCATGGCGGAGGCGAGGTCCATACCGCTGATGTCCCAGCCGCCGATGGCGAGGTCGTTCGGGTGGACCATAGGGAGCATGTCGTGAAGAGGCACGTTGACCTCGCGGCCGGTCTTTGCATCAGTGCCCAGCTTGACAGTGGACGACATGACGACAGAGCCATAGTAGTTGGCGGCGCGAGGACCCTCGCGGGTGTCCCAGCTCAAGCCCTGACGGTTGGCAAGGATACCAGCGGTGACAGTAGTACCGTTGTTGCCACCAAGACCGACAAGCATGAGGCCGACCTTGCCGACCTTGCGCTCCGTCTTGAAGTCGTAGAGGGTCTCCTTAGGAGAGGCGACATACTTGCCGTCGGTCACATTGACCTCGGTGGTACGGTAAGTGTACTTGCTGGTGATGTCGGAGTCCGTGTACTGGACGTTGGGGGATTGAACGGTGAAGAGCTCCGGCTTGGAGTCAGTGGTGTTGTGCACAGTCGTGCCAACGCTGCTTTCGAAGCCAGTTGCACCTTCAGCGTGAGGGGCCATGATTGAGCGTGTAAGCCTTTTTGTGATAAAAGGGTTACTTGGTGTCAAGAGAGTCCGGTGGTGAGCCTGCTGAAGAGCAGCGACGACCGGCGTAAGGGTGGTGAAGCCTGGCAATTTGAGTCAGCCTTGTTGCTCGCCGAGACCACAGTCGAGTCGATAAATTATACATCGAGACAACACTCGACTAAGTCGTGAAAGGAGAAAGAGACACTTACGAGTTAAGAAGGTTGGAGAACGTTGTGGCGGCAGGGTCTCAGCGAACCCTATGAAGAATCGAGTAGAGTTTCAAAGTAGACAAGTGGTGAGCTTTAGCTGTTATCCGGACGAGATGAAAGAGAGAAGAGAGAAGGAAAAGGAGAGGGCGAGCACGCGACTTATCTAGCTTTCCAGTTCGCTGCCGCCTGGAGCCGGTTGCGCTGGCGAGTTATCGTGAGCCAGCCGAGCTTACCTTGACCGCTACTCAATCCGTTGAGATTGCGACGAGCGAAGCGCTGGCAA
This sequence comes from Cladosporium halotolerans, assembly GCF_011745625.1. NCBI lineage: Eukaryota > Fungi > Ascomycota > Dothideomycetes > Cladosporiales > Cladosporiaceae > Cladosporium > Cladosporium halotolerans. Next base: position 323,553 of record NW_027191463.1, on the reverse strand, counting down.
GCACTACGGTGGATTGTATCGCCATGGACAGCGCCAGCGCGGAGTACGCGGAGGCGGGGGATGGGAGAACCAAGCGCGACGAGCTCCGATGTGAGCTGAGCCTCGGTGCCGATGGGATCCATGATTCCGAGGTTGCGCAATTATACAAGTGAGGGGCGCTTAAAGATCGCCATTCTGATAACAGCAAATGCGATATAGCTTGTCGCATCTGTACCTTTTTAGGCCAAGTACAATTGGTGAGATATGTAGTCCAAAGAGTACAGAGATGCCATCGGAGAGAGTGAAGTTACTCCGGAAGGGAATAACGTTGCTCCGAGACGCGCTGGCCCCTGCGCCGGGCCGGATTGAGGGTTGGGACCCTGGAGGCTCCACGGGGTAGCGTTTGACAAGCGCCACGGCTAAATGTGAAGATGTTGAAACGGGTGAAAGTATTTCAGCGACGATGCATTAGTCTCTTTCAACAGATTACCATCTCAGGCGCATGCGCTACGCTGAAAGCCAGCGAAAGGCCAGAAACTAGTTGGAGTCGTCAATGATTCAAGGCGGGTGTAACAAATCAATGGCTATGTTTCATACATCGTCCGCTGTGCTATCTTATGACCCCATACAGAACCGATCGCTAACAATGCGCAAAAAATGGCCAAATCAAAAGAAACCAAGGCGGTATGTGTATATATCCATGCCAACACCACGAAACGCCATCGCTCGCTCCCAAAACGCAACATAGCCCCCGCTCACTTCCAACACTTAATCCTCACTCGACGTTTCGTGCGACAAGCTGCTCCTCCCATGCGAGCTTGTCGCGCTAGCAGGCGTGTAGCCACCACCACTGCCTTCACTAGCCGGCGTCTGCGGCGTCTCCGGCTCGAGATCCATCTGGCTGCGGATATTGAGGATCCACTCGTGCTGGAGCAGCTCAGCAGCGGAAGCGCGGCGGGCAGGGTCGCGCTCGAAGCAACGCTTGAGGAAATCGAGACCCAGCTCCGACAGCTGGTCCTGGGTCGGCATCTGCGGCGTGTTGCCCTGCGCGATGTTGTACATGATCGCCCACTCGTTGTCGAGAGAAGCCCAGGGGCGAGCGCCGGTAGCCATCTCCATGACGACGCAGCCGAGAGACCAGATGTCGACGGCGCCGAGGCGGGCGTGGTGGTGCTTGCCGCCCTTGATGACCTCGGGCGACATGTACATGGGGGTGCCGGTCATAGATTGCTGCTTGGGGCGGCCGGAGGGCCCGTCCATGACGATCGTCTTGCCCTGGTTGGCGATGACCTTGGCGGCGCCGAAGTCGACGTACTTGATGACGCCGTTGTGGTCGAGGAGGACGTTCTCGGGCTTGATGTCGCGGTGGACGACCTTGGCTTCGTGCAGGTAGCCGAGGCCCTCGAGTAGTTGCAGGGCGTAGACTTGGATGACAGTTTCATCTTCGATGCGCCCGTGCTCGAGCAGGCCTGCGAGCGAGCCGCCGGAGCAGTATTCCATGAAGATGTAGACCTTGTCGCGGTGGGGTTCTATGCCGTAGTATTGCACAATGTTGGGGTGGTCGAGGACTTGGAGCACGCCCATTTCGTCTCTGATCTGCGAGACGATGGTGGGGATGAGCTTGGGATCCTGGAGGCGGATTTCCTTCACAGCCATCAGCTGACCGGAGTCGAGGTTGATGGCGGCGTAGACGGAGCCGAAGGTACCACCGCCGACGAATTGACCCTGCTGCCAGCGGAGGTGAACGTTGCCAGCAGAAGCAGACAAGTGTGTCAGGGCACGATCGGCATCGTTAGAATCCTCGAGCACACGTCCCATCTGCTGTCTCTCAGCCTCACGGTCCTTGCGAGCTTGATCAATTTTCTCGAGCTCGTCAAGTCGCTGCGCGCGCACAACTTTACTGCTCTCCTCGTCGTCCTTGAGCTTGTGGTAATCGAGCTTCATCTTGCCGACCATAGTCTCCAATTTCTGCTTCTCAGCCTGGGCGGCCACCGTGCTCCTCGCGCCCATGATATCAAAGTGGCTGATCAACAAGCTCATGCATCCGGCCACCTTAGCCCTCAAGATAGCATACTCGTCGTCGCTGATGGATAAGATGTTCTGACCTCTAGTCATCATCATCGCAAACTCCAACGCAACGACAGCCCACCTGAACGTCTTGCGGTCGCTCGCAACACAATCGTCGCCGATGAAGCTAACCCAGTCCAAGGCGAGTTTCGTCAATTTCAACTGGTGCATGGCGCGACGCTGCTGGTCCATGTAGATGGCCGAACGCTGACCGAACTCAGTCGCGAAAGCGAAGCACGTCTGGATGAGTTCCTGACATTCGAGCCCCGCGGTCTGCTTGCGAACGATCTTCACGCTGTCCATGATCGTGTTACTCAGTTTGTACGCCGTCTTACGGATCCTGGTAAGCTCCGTATCGACACGGAGCAAGTTGGCGCGCTGCTCGACGAGGACGTTGAGCTCGATGCCCGTGACGGCCGCGAAAGTGGCGTTGGCGTTGGCAAGTCGTTGAAGACTGCCGTCTGCGACGAGGCGCAAGCGGCCGGTCTTCATACCTAGGTCAGTCCGTCTCACGTCGCTGCGGATCCTGGCTCCCTCCCATTGGAGAGGGTACTCGGGCTCGAGAATGAGGACGTATGGGTTGCTCGGATCTTCCGGCGCATCGTCAGCGTGGTAGCAGGTGCCGAGCATGCTTTCGATGTCTTTCGGTCGGTTCTGAAGAGTAGGCGAGGCGATGATCCAGTAAGAGAAGTCTTCGCCCTCGTCCTTGCTCTCGGATGAGGGTGGCTGGGTCTCGACCAAGAAGTGGCCCGTCAGAGTGAGCGCCTCCATCAGGTCGTCGAAGTGCTCTTGCGCCATGTTGATGTTGTACTCGGTGGCATTCTCGAAACGCTGGCTGAGAATCCTGGAGAAACGGAAGATCTTTCTTTGTCGGACACGGACCGAGTCGAGGATGGACTTGTACCGCTTGTCCATCTCAGCGCCGCCCATCTCGTCTGGCCTTCGCACCAGTTCCTTCTCGAAATGCGTCGTCAGACGGTTGAGCGATCTCGATGTGAGGGAAGAAAACTGCTCTGCGACCTCGACATCTCCGCCCTCCAAGTGACGGCCCAGTTGATAGCAGAAATCCCACTCTTGTTCCAGAATTTCCGCCTCCTTGAATGTGTTCTTGTTCGCCATGAGTTTCCAGTTGAGCATCTTGAAGTAGAATAATAGAGCGTCAATAACGACACCATCAAACGCTTCATCGATACAAGGCGGCAAGTCCCATCCAGGCTGAGGCTGTGCGACGACGAGGTACGCCTCCTTGATCTTGACTGCAAGCGTGAGCAGGATTCTGAATTGCAAGATCGTCTGCTCAGCCATCATGACGCCTTGCTGCGCGGGATCCTTCATCTTCTTCGCATACGACAGCCGCATACGAATGATCTCCTGAATAAGCCTCGAAGGGAAGTTGATGAGCGTCAGGAGTTCCTCGATGTAGGGCGGCAGATGTTGGTTGGCGAATGCTTCGGCATTCTCAATAAGGGTGACCTTGGCCTTGTTGATGACGGTATTGACGCCATTCAACAAGCTGTTGTCACCTTGCAAAGACTTCAGACCGTCCTCCTTCAGAATGCGGTCGATGAACGAGCTGTCGTCGAAAAGGTGTCCGTTCTGCTCGCCAGGAGCGGCGCTCCTAGGCTTGGTGAAGTCAAGCTCTACGTTGCCAACCCATTGCTGCAAGATACCAAGCTCGGTGTTGATGAGCTTCGTGGTGTTGTGCCAGGAGAGCACAGCATTACACGTAGCCCGGTAGGCATCAGAAGCAGCTCGGGGTTGCGCAGCCTCGAAAGCCTGCCGTGTTGGGTAGAGCCTCTCGACCTTTTCGATGCGGTTGACGACCTGCTGGACCTGCTCGAGCGGCGATTTACCGACCTCTGCCTCACCCTTAATTTCAAATGCAATGATCGCTTCAATCGTCTGCTTCACCTTGGAGCGGCCCTCCTCAATCAATCGTCGCTGCGTGGCCACGCTGCGTCCGCAAGTGCGTGCCCTTACACCGATCCATATCTCCGTCTTCATCGCGTTGTCCTCTTGAGTGTCAGGCCCACCGATCAAACGCTTCTTCTCCTGCTTCACTACGTCACCAGTGAGGACATTGGCCAACATAGCGTGCCATTCCAGCCTTTCTCGGTTTGCAGGTATCTTCAGCTCCTCCAACGACGGCTCTTGCTCCTCATTTCCGTAGTACAGCAAAGTATCCTGATCGTACGGATCGTTCTCGACGTAATTGCTTGTTGTGGGCGACTCGTCATCGGTGCTCGTCTCATCGCTGTAATCCAAACTAGGGGTCCGCGGCTCGCCGAAGAAATCGTTGGTCGGTGCGTCCTCTTGCCGTATCCTCTGCACGTATGCCTTCTCTTGCGCCCGGTATTCCGCGTTCGGGTTCCGTTGGTTGGTTCTCGAGTTCGTGCGCTGCCTGGACGCGGTGGCGGTGTTGACGTATTGCGCAGGGCGACGCGCGGGATTGTATGCGTTCGACGGCTGCCGTGAAGCGCTCGGTCTGGGAGGTCTCTGTTGTGCACTGTGCATGGCGCCAGGTGGGACTTCCTGCTGGATGTACGGCGTGCCCACCGGCGGCCGTCCGCTCATGCGGGAAGAGGTGGCAGAAGTGTTTGGAGTCCAGCCGTAAGAGGAGGCGGTCGTCAACGGCGACATGCCTTCGACCCCGCTGGGCGCATTCGGCGAGAAATGCCTGGCGGCGACATTGTCCGGGTAGAAATCGCCTTCCTGGCCAGAGCCATAATCGATGGATTCGCCAGACGTGGCGGTGCCGGACGAGTCGCCGAAACTCTGCATTTCGGGGCGACCAGGAGGTTCGCCGTCCATGATGGTCTCGAGAGGCGCCGAGGATGGCACGATGAAGCCAGAGGCCTTGAGTGAGGAAGGCGGGCTCTTGCTCGCGCTTCTGCTAGCGAAGTCCATCGCAACGGCTGCCCTCGATCCGCACGACCCAGTCAAGCGTGCGCCACTGCAGTGCTCGGCAGTCCGCGAGATCCGGGCAGTTGGCCGTGGCTAGTGCCCGTTGGTGTGAAAGGCTGTTGGATCGGGGTGGGCGGCCTGATTATCAGTTGAAGAACGTGAAGCACGAAGACACCCCACAGTGTGCGTGTTGTGTACGAATGATTGCGATGAGGTGACGTTGCAAGGATGCCGGGTGGTGTCGGTGAGCCGCCGCGTGCCCTATGGTTCCTTTCATCTCGCCTGGCGTGAGCAAAAACAAGTTTGGCCGCGTCTGCGCGCGCGCGCGCACATGCTCTCCGCCACACCCTCACGCTACTGTGCATACAGGAATGCCGGTCGCATGGATCCCTTCATCATTGTAATTTCTAATGAAAATAGGCCAAGCAAGCATACCAGGATGGCCGCGCAAGTCTAAAGGTGCGCGTGTAGGAAATGCTGACCGCGGGTGATCAGCGAATGAGCCGCTGTTTATCCTCGTAGAGCCTCGGAGCGGGCTTCGTACGCGCCACAGCTGTGGATGCATTTTGTGATGCCTTAGGCCATCAACAGCTCTTACCTATTCGGGCCATGAAGTTTGACCACAGGTTGAAGTGAACGCTTCAAATATCACGATTGTTGCTCAACAACGAGAGTGATACTCAAACCCCACACATTCTGAAAACCAAAACGCAATCAATCACAACACCATGGCCGGCCCACCCAGAAAGCGCGCCAGGCGCGACGAGAAACCCGAAGCAGAGCTCCCGCAGAAAAAATACTACCGCCAACGAGCGCACGCGAACCCCTTCTCGGACCATGATCTGAAATAGTGAGCCTATTCAATTCAAACAAACAAACAAACCCTCCTAAACAGAACGGTCCCATGCTAACATCCCCCACCAGCCCCGAATCCCCCGCCGCAATGGACTGGTCGCAACACTACCCAGCCTACGTCGCCACCCCACCCCAACCCCAGCCCACAACCCAAGACCCCGAGCCCTCAAAAGCCCTCACCACCACCACCCCCAAACCCCCCGCCATGACCGCCCTCCCAACCGTAGCAGACATAGGCTGCGGCTTCGGCGGCCTCCTCTTCGCGCTCTCGCCCCTGCTACCAGAAACTCTCATCCTCGGGCTCGAAATCCGCGTCTCCGTAACCGAATACGTGCAAGAGAAGATCCGGGCTTTGCGCGCGCAAGCCGCGCTCTCCCCGCCCCCAAACTCCCCAGGGACGTCCTACGCCAACATCGCCTGCCTGCGCGCCAACACGATGAAATTCCTCCCCAACCTCTTCCACAAACACCAACTGTCCAAGCTCTTCCTCTGCTTCCCGGACCCGCACTTCAAGTCCCGCAAGCACAAAGCGCGCATCGTCTCGTCCACTCTCTGCTCCGAATACGCGTACGTGCTGGCGCCGGGCGGCAAAGCGTACACGATCACGGACGTGGAAGACCTGCACGCGTGGATGGCGGAGCGGTTCGCGGCGCATCCCAGTTTCGAGCGGGTCGGGGAAGAGGAGGTGGAGGCGGACGCGTGCGTGGGGGTGATGAGGGGGGAGACGGAGGAGGGGAAGAAGGTGGGGCGGAACGGGGGGCGGAAGTTCGTGGCGGTGTTTAGGAGGTTGGATGAGGGGGAGGGGGTTTGATGGGGGGGGGATTTTGGGGGAATGGTTAGGTTTGTGGGGGGAAATCGATTTGTTAATTTGGATTGCTACTTCCCGTCTCCGGGACATCTTGGGTATCTGTACCTCTCTCTCCAGCTTTCCGCGCCTAGCTGGTCGCTCCCGACCAGTCGAAGTTTTGAGGCTTCGAGATTAAGCCGGATCCGACTACCGCTGCTGCTGCTGCTACTTTTACATCAAAAGAGACAAAAAAGAGAGTCGCAAGATTGACCAAACAATAAAATCAAAAAGAAAGAAAAAATGAGATGTGGTATCATTATCGTCCTCGCGTCGTCGCCCTTTCGCGTTCCGTTGGCCCCCTTTCCGCCGCTAGCTAGCAAAGATTCCTGCATTAATGAGTAAAAAAGGAAGGCCAGACAGAAAAAGAAAAGAAAAAAAAGAACAGAAAAAGGGAAGATGAGTGTGGGTGTATCTCAAGGGAAGCCCAAAGCAGAAAAAAAAGAATGGTGAATCCAAAACCAGCAAAATTTCCGGGCCTGACTCAGCGCCGGCAGGTGTGAAAATCCAAATCGTGGCATCGTTCCCAAAGCCGGGCAGATGGTCCGAAAGATCCCAAGAAGAAAAGAAACGAAGTGAATCGATGGCTCGCAAAGTGCTGGGGTCCTGGTATTCTCTCTGGCTGTAAAGACAAGAAAATGAAAAACTCGGTAGGCGGGAGGTCGCTCATGTGCTCGCTGTTTGCGCTTTAACAGATGAAGAAATTAGCGGGTGTGGGAAGGTTTGTGGTGAGTTTTGTCGGGTTGTGCTGGAGTTTCAGTGGAGAAGAAAGATGATGTGTCGAGCCATGTCCGTCGAAGTGGCAGTTGTGCGAAGTTTCCAAGAATGGTTCGCCATCCAAGCGTGATGCCTCTTCGTTCACGTCTCGTTACGTATGCTAAATCACGACGAATTGCTCGACGGGCTGGTGCTCGCCGCCGCCGCTCCCTTCTTGCCTTTCTCGAAGTGCTCCGGTGTCTGGTTGGCAAAAGTGTAACTCTTAGGTCCAGACTCGGCAGGCACTTTGCGCGGGGTCGCAGCACGCTTGACGTCGGCGGGAGGCTGGTACTCGTGGACGAAAAGCTCAGGTTGCGGGATTGCGTGAGATCCATGGTTCGGCATATGAAGACCGGGCGGAGGTGAAGCCGTGGCTGGGAAGGGGAAGTGCATCGGCGGCGTGTGGTTGAGAGGCGGCGCTGAGGCGGACGGCATAGGAGGTGGGTGGGAGACGAGTTGGTAGTGCGGCTGCGGCATGGCCATCTGGAAGTTGCCATTGGCATCGACCATAGGTACACCTCCCATCGAAAATTGCATGTGGGCATTGGCCATAGGATCAGGATTGGCGAACGCGAAGTGAGGCTGTGCCATCCCCATGTCGCCCATCGCAAATTGTGGCTCAGGTGGCATCATTTGAGGTGCATGAGCAGAGAACATATGCTGCATGGCCTGTTGAGGGGCTTGCGGTGGAGGCATGGTCGTCACTTGGTGCTGAGAGACTGGGTTGGGCGGTGGAGGTGGCATGAAGGAGTTGTTGGAAAAGCACAGCTGCGTGGCTGGTGCCGACTGCGGCGGAGTATTCTCCGTTACATTGTTCTTCCCGACTCGCTGCTGCGCAAACGGTGGCTGCGGCGGGTACATTGGAGTGTGAGGCGGCGAGGAGATGTTGTCCGCCGGTCCTGTAGCTGGAACGTGCTGTGCGGCCTGCTCTAAATCTGTCTCACTGATGCTGGCCTGGCGGCTGACTTGCCCGGAGGAGCTTTGCCATTGCTGCGTCTGTCTAGCTTGTTCCCTCGGAGACATAGGCGTCGGTGGGGCCAAGCTGGAGCCATTCGATGTTGACATGCTCCGCATGCCTTTGGGCGAGTTCATCACATCAGCAAAAGTCCAGTTGAGAGGCGATCGTTGCGCTGAGCCAGGGACCGCCTTTTGAATACGCCCTTGCGCAACACCATTGATCATGTTGGAGGATTTGATGCGACGGAGGGGTTGAGCGGGACCCAGGTTGCTACTGTTCTGTTGTTGATGGTGGGTCTGTGACATGTTTCCCGGGGATCCCGGCTGCGAAGCGGCGCTGTAAGACTGGCTGCGAAGAGATGCAAGACCCAGTGGAGTCGGTTTCGATCGCTGGCGTCTGGTCGCCAAACTCGTAGCCGGTGCCGGAGATTTGAAAGCCGCGTGCTGTGGAGGCTGTGGTGTTTTCAGGCCAACGTTGCTCATCGACTGGGTGATGCTAGCCGTTTGTGACTCCCTCCTTTCGCGATAGGCTTCATCGACAGGCCAAGCCAGAGGCTGCTCTTGCATGTACTGTTGCTGGGGTTGGCGGGACTGCGCGATCTGACGGAACTCCTCTGAAAGTTGGTTGAAGTCGACGGGAACAGACTGTCCTGGACGCCATTGAGAGCTTGCGGTCGCTGCTTGCGGTTGGGTTGTGGCGGCAGATGGCGCGATCTGGCTCTCGCGGCTAAAAGTCGATATAGACGAGCTCCGGCTGCCGCCCCAATCCGAGCTTGCTGACGAGACGACTGACTGAGCCTGCATGGCATTCGATGAGGGGAATCCAGGCACAGAGTGGTTGGCAACGGCCTGTGGCAAAGACGCTCCTTGATGAGAATCCGGCAGCCCTGAGAAGGCGGGGAAGTCATAGGCCTCCTGAGATTTCATATCCGGCTGGCTGTAGTCCGGGTACATTTTGTTCAATGCTTCAACATCCATGTCCAGGGTGAATCCTCCAGATCCTTGCATGACGCTTTGCTGCGACATGGCATTGAATTGTTCCTGGGTAAGCGTCCTACGGTTCAAATCCTGCGGGCTGTCAAACAGGTCGCTTTGGGCTTGATTGAAATCGAACTCCTGGAATTGGTCGTTGGGCTCGCTCGCGGGCAGAGGAATATCCTGGGGCAGGGAGGCAGCCTCATGGTACTGGCCTTGCGAGGTTTTGCCGAAGCTCTCGTTCGAACTGTTGTCGGCGCCGCTCTGCTGCATCATGTTAAAGTACTCGGACGAAGCGAAAGCCGGGGAGGGCTCCGATTCGGAGCCGCTAGAGCTCATCTGCTGAGGGTTTTGGTGAGATTCGCTCAAGGCCTGCATCGCGCTTTGCGCTTTCTTCGCGTCCTGCTTGGACTTCGCCCTGCGGTTCTGGAACCAGTTCTACGATCAAAAGTTAGCTCGCCGAAGCGATCCGGCATGACCTCATGTAAGCTTACATTCACTTTATCGAGCGAGACGTTCAGCGACTCGGCAAACCCCTTCTTGGTGCTGGTGTTCGGCTTGGTCTGTTCCATGTAGTGCGCTTCGAGGATGTCATGTTGCTCTTTGGTCAGGCGCGGCTTTATGTCGCAGGCGATCTGATGTTGAGCGACGGCGGTGGCCGCATAGGGATTCCGGGGCTGTTCGGGTAAGGTTGCTTGCGGGAGAGTGTAGTGCTGCTGGTAGTGCTGCTGCAGCTGCTCGGCAGAGACGTTCCCAAAGTTGGGCGCATAGAGAGGCGCTTGCGCGAAAGTGCTGGCGTAGTCCATGTTGACGGGCGGGTGCTGGGTCTGCAGAATGACGGGCCCGCCCTCGCGAGGGGGATTTGTAGGGCGGAAGGCAGCGCGCAGTGTGGGTGAGGCGGTCGTATGGTCGTGCGATGGAGGTGTGCAGAGCGGAAGGAACGTTGAGGCGGCCGCAACGGTCGAGGGCAGTGACGTCCGGCGGGAGACGGCGAGGAGGTGAGGCGATGTCGCGACGTTTGGAGAGGCTGCGGTAGCGAGCGACTTGGGGGGTGTCGGGTTACAGGCGCATTGAGAGCGAGGGCAGGGTGCGCAGTCGAAGGCGGAGGAGCGACGGGTGGGCGAGGTAGCGAGTGAGGTGCGCAGGACGAGGCCGACGACGAGGCGAGCAGACACAGACAGACAGCAGACAGACGAACGGACGGCGGGCGGCCGACGGGCACAGGGCGAGACACGGCGGGCGTGTAGTGAGGACGGGGAAGGGCAACGGCGCGCACGAGGCGGCGGTGCCGGGCCTCCCTCAGCCCATGCGGCGCGCGCAGTGGGCGGATCTTGGGGAAGGAAGGCACAGGCACCGCACAGGCTGGCGGCCCTTGGGCCTCTCTGGCCAGTCGCGCCTGCCCACCGCTGACGCCCGCGCGCATCCACCGGCGTGCCTGCCTGCTGCGTGCCGGCCTGCACCCGGCCGTGACAGCAGCTACGCCGGTGCGCCTCAGGCCGTCGCCCGCGCACCCCGGCTGCCGCGCACCGCTGATTGGCCCGCTGCCCCCATGTCCCGCGCGACCCTGGCGGCCCCAAAATAGCTCCAAGGTAGCTGCTCCTGTGCGCCCGGCGATCGCTTCTCCGCCGCGCATCACTCCATCCATCGCAGTCCACCATCTGCGTCCAGCATCAGCGCGCGCATCTCTCCGCCGCCGGCACCCCCCAGCATCGCCTGCAGCTGCACCTCCCGCTCGTGCCGCCAGCCAGCCAGCCTTGCGCACTGCCTGCTAGGTAGCTAGACACCGTGCCCGCCTGCCTCCCCTCGTCGTGTCTTGCCGCCACGCCACCCCTCCTCGTGCTCCTCTGCGCCCACGGCAGACTCCAAGCCCTCCAGCGCCGCCTGCGCCCTCCCCCGATCGCGGCGTCGGCGGCGGCCGGTGGTGCGCGCGGTACTGCGCCGCTCGCTGGGCACTCGCTGGCTCAGGCACGGCGGGCGCAGGCACGAGCAGTTCCGGGCGCACTGGCGAGTGGCAGCGTCTCCGGCGGCGCAGGGCCTCTCGCCGCCTTGGCCAGCCCACGGCGACTCCTCACGGCGCCGCGCGCAGCAGAGTCAGGACTGAGGTCGGCCTCGGCCGCCAGAGACGCTGCCACCTGCCAGCGCGCCCGCGCGCTATACCCGTTCCTCACAACCTCTGCGCCGTGCCGCCTCGCACAGCTGTGCCGCCAGCGGACAGGGCTGCCGCCCGTGGCGCGGCTTCTGCACACCTGAGAGCTTCCCGCCCGCCGGCCCCTATCCCATGCGCTCTCCCCCTCTCTCGTCTCTCGTCGGGCTGGCGGCAGATCAGCGACCGTGGGAATGCTTGGTTCGCGCCCCGCCCGTCGTCGCCCGTCCTCGTCCGAGCCTCCCAGCGAAGCCGCGGTGGCCGTGCCTACCCTGCCGCGCGCGCCCACCGTTTCGCCAGACGACAGACGACCACGCTGAGACGGCCGGATGTCAGCAGCAGCGCAAGCGAGCCTGCACCTGCGAGGGGAAGCGCGCCGGGCGGCAGAGTCGGAGTCGGGGAATTGTGCGCGCGCTCTCTGCTGCGCGGCGCGGCGCTGCGCTGTTGCTGACTACCACACTACTGCCTACTGACTGCTCTGCTGACCGCGCGCAGCGCAGCGACGACAGCCGCCGCCTCTAGAACGCGCGCGGGATGCGAGCACGGATAGCGCGACAGCGCGCGCGCGCACTCGTGCCCAAGCTGCACTGCAAGCGCTGGCGCGAGCGAGCGAGCGAGCGAGCACAACGGTCCAAGGCAAGTTCCGCGCGCGATTCTTTCTCGCGCTCTCCGTGAGCTGAGCGCGCGCTGAAGCGGTTCCCCTTGAAAGCCGCCCAACCACAATCTCCACCCGGAGGTCTTGCTGTGGAGAGGCTTCGGAGCGCAGCCGGCGGGTGAATCGTGAAGCCCTTGCGCGCGCTGGTGAGGTGAGGTGAGCCGTGCGGCCATCAGCGGCGCGCCGTTCGCTCTCAGAAACTCAATCCGTGACGCTTCACGCTTCACATCATCCTGTCGTCGTCGCCGTCGTCGTCGTCGTCGTCGTCGTCGTTCTTCGGCCGCCGCCGCGCCACGAGAGCTTGACGGTGCCGCCGCAACGTCTGTGCGGGTGAAGTGGAGCGGAGAGCGCGCGCGCCCGCCCCGGGGAAGGGCAGACAGAGTGCAGACATCGCCAGCCCTCCTCGCACATCACTCTCGCCTACCGCCCGCTCGACCAGATCCTCGGCATCCCCGGCTTCTGTGCCGCGTGCGAGTCGCGGCTTTAGCCCAGCACGCGTGCGAATGGCATCTACGTCTAGAGCGGTAGTACGTACATACATACAGCGAGCGACCCCATCGCGCAGCGTCTGCCATGTGTTCGTCTACCTAGTGCGCTTCGCACCACCTCGCTCGCGCCAAGCCCCCGTGCCCCACGAGGACGCAGGCCTCCGGACTCGCGGTGCTGTTCGGCCCTATGCCGAAGCATCGTCACTACTAGGTAGCAGGAATCCCGAGCGAGCGCACGCGCCCTACATACACCCCACTGGCAGGTAGATAGTTGACCCGGTCCCTCTTCCTCGCGCTCGTTCCCTGCGCGAGCGGCAGGTAAGGCGGGACAGCAACTCGACGCGATGCCACTCCACTGAGTCCACTCGCTCCGCTCGGTCGCAACACACCGAGCGTTTGAGCGAGGACGCGCCGCGCGCGCGCGCAGGCAAGGAGAGGGGTTGTGGAGATGCGATGCTATACGAGGCGTCTTCCTTTCCTTAGCCCACGTTGAACGAACACAAACAAAGTGAAACGTGAGGAGGGATCCGCCGCGCGTGGCGGGCGCAGGGTCGAACTCTCTCTCTCTCTCTCTCTCTTCCCCCTAGCCGGGCAGGATAGGATGCCACGCTTCACAGCGCGCTTCCTTCGCGCGTCGTCGTGTCGCGTTGCGTTGCGTTTATTCCGATGCGCTTTGGACGATCAAAACATCGCACTTTCCACGCAGCCGCGCAACGAGAGCAATTCTCGAATCGCGGAAGAGAGTGGCAGTCGTCGCGTCTCGCCTGTGCTGTGCGCTGCCTCACCTCACCTCCCCTCACCCATCAATCAATTCATCCCGGTACGCCCGCCAGGCACCAGGAGAAATATCCCTCCGCCCTGCCCTGATCTGCCCTGCCTTGACTTACCGCTCGCCACCGCCAAAAAAAAAAAACCAGCCTCACGTTTCACAACCGCCCCTGACGGCACGCCACGGCGATGTCGTGTACTGTAGATCGTCGCGCGCCTTCCAAATCACCCGCAGCACTTACTTCACCCGGAATATGTGACAACAGCCGCGAAACGGCACCCGCTTCGCAATGTCAGACATGTGGGATTGTCGATCCTACCGAGATGGAGATCGAGGTAGGCGAAAGGTATGCTTGTGTTACGTTCGAAGATCAGCGCGTGCCGGTGGGAGGGAACTCTTGCGTTCACTGTCCCATCCCATCCGTGATACAGAGGTTAGGCGGAGATTTCGAGCACCGGGAGCGTAGATTTTTCTTAGAGGTTGACGACGTGACGAGTAGAGTAGACGGTCTAGCGCCGACTGCAGGCAGACGGAAGGTCTTTGTGCATCGATCGCTCAAATTACATACCTTGCCTTGGAAGAATCCAAAAAGAGCTTGACTACATCACGAGCTCCCAGACCCACGCACAAATCGCTCCTTATATGGTCTGGCCATGGTTCGGCAAGACTGTCAGTATATCCTTCCGAAGCCAGTCGGCCTGCTGTCAGCACAGATTCATCCAGTCCAGACACTACTGGGCCGGCCACTAGACAATGGGACGCTGCCTCCCCCTCCCCAGCTGCAGCTGCATAAAGAGCGTGGACGCTCGCAAGAGTCACAGACAGAGGCAGTCCGCTTTTTACGCTGTCTAACTCAGATTGGTCAGGGCTATAAACTTATCTTTCCAAGACCAGTCGACCTGCTGTCCAGACAACAGTCCCATGAAACACCTGCCACTGCTGCTACTGCTAGGCCAATAATCACGGATATTCTCACATCTGGCATTACCGACCGTCTTCTCCTCAACTGTTCTCTCTACGCCACATCGTTGCTCGTAGACGCACTCACGCAGATTCGGGCGAAATGGCCCAGCCAGAAGTCTATAATCGCAACATTCTCCGATGGACTTACCTGCAATCTGCTTAATCTCGCGCTCTTTTGCGTCATCAACGAACCATTCTAATTCGATTCTTTCCTGCAGAGGGGAAGAGACTCTTTAAGACATCTCCTACTTTAAGCCAGGCGGCGTTCAAATCCGCGATGCGGACTGTTAGGCCTGATCAAACCATGACTCTTGTCGAGGAGCCACTTAGTATGTAGTTCCGACTAGATAGTTAGCAACTGTCCAGAGCGACCGTTTGCCGCCTCTCTAATGCTTTGAGGCCCCATGAGGTTTTCATGCAGGCGATGGATATCAACCAGGAGTGGAAAACCAACTCGGTCTTTGGCCGGCAGACTCCCCGGTCTACCAGTACTGGAGAGGCACGAAGCTCAACGCATACGGCTGGCACGAACGTCTTTCAGACCTTGAGTACAGACATCATGCAATATCTGAGACGTGAAGTAGGTCTTGCTCATCAAGCCGGGTAGTCGGACTAAGGTTGGTGTAGCTAAATTGCGAAATAGCATAGCTAGACAGTCGTGATAGATGTAGTTTACATAATACGCCTTGATGTCTTAATGCAGGTGATACTTTGACTTTTTCGAATTCAACCCGCGTATCGCGAGCTTGTCTTTCATTTGATATCCCCGGGCATCCTACTTCACTTTACGATACAGACTGATAGAGATACCCATTATCGAGACATCTCCGATTTTACGCACAAACACGAGGTACTACCATCGCCTCTGATCTCACTAATAAGCAACATTTAATCAAAGAGCCCCACTAGAGAGCACTTTCATTTCGATCAACCACCAATACTACCCAACAGCACAACCGCGCACAAGCCATCAAAATCAATAATCAATTCTTCATCACCGGACATCCTCCCCCCTCCGCCTCCCTCCTAATCCTCCCACTGATCAAATACACCGCCGCCCTCACCTCAATCAGCGGATCCGCACTGGCCTCCACGCCCTCAACCCTCGGCACCGGGTCGAAAATCACCCTCTTCGCCACCTCCCCATCCTCCTCCTCCCCCAACACCTCGTCGAACTCCACTCTCCCCAGCTCCACCACCTCCCGCTCCTCAGGCCACTGCTGCGTCGAATCGTCCGTCGGGTCCTCAGGCGCCCCGACCTGCGCCTGCAGCGCGAAGGACATCCGCCCGTGCGTCCGCAGCTCGTCGAAGAGATAGCTGGGGCTCTTGCCCGCGAGCTCGGCGTCGGACAGCACGTGGGTGGGTTCCGCGGGCGCGAGGCGGTAGCGCACGGGCGTGCGGGCGCCGTCGGGGGCGCGCAGGAAGAAGGCGTGGATGCCGAAGTAGGGCTGCGAGGCGAAGCTGGCGGGGCTGGGGTTGGGGCGGGCGCGGAAGGCGGCGGCGGCGGGGTTGGCGGCCATGAAGGCGGCGATGGTGGCGGGGTCGCCGGAGGCGAGCGCGTGGACGAGCGAGAGGAAGGCTTCGCCCGTGCGGGCGGGGAAGAGGGGCGAGGAGTGCGTGATGATGTCGGTGTGCGAGTGGCCGTCGGCGGAGAGGAGGAAGCGGATGGCGAGGCCGCGGGGGTTGGCGCTGGGGTCGGTGTCCGGGATTTGGGGGAGGCCGGTGGAGGAGGAGAAGCGGGCGAGGAGGGGGGTGGTGGGGTTGTTGAAGTGGGGGGCGGTGGAGAGGGTTGCGGCTAGGGGGGTGGGGGTGAAGGTGCCGCGGAGGAGGTGGCCGCGGGCGTGAGCTGGAGGGGGGTGTTAGTGAGGTGTCTTGAGCGCCGCTGGAAGAGGATGGGTACCTGGGCGGTCGGTCTCTGGCGTGTGGAAGGCGGCGCGAAGGTCTGTGACTAGGGCCTCGCTTGTTGCGAGGATTTGTTTGTCGGTGGTGAGAGGCATTTCTGGATAGTTGATGTGGTGAGTGCAGACTATGGTTATGTTTCTCTCGTTGAGAGCTGACCGGGAAAAGAAAACAGCAGCGAATGATCCGGGAGAAGGAGATATGAAG
The DNA here is from genome assembly GCF_011745625.1 of Cladosporium halotolerans. Classification (NCBI taxonomy): domain Eukaryota; kingdom Fungi; phylum Ascomycota; class Dothideomycetes; order Cladosporiales; family Cladosporiaceae; genus Cladosporium; species Cladosporium halotolerans. The sequence goes on along the minus strand of NW_027191463.1, from coordinate 307,092 downwards.
AATGCCTGATGTAGACCGGTGAGGTCACGTCAGGTAACATCTACACTATCTCTCGGTTGACAGTAGGCGTGCGGCGTATGCAACTAGCGACTTGCGCGAGCTGTTACCATTGGCACGCCTCGTAGTGTAAGCAAGCTCAGCCCTGGCGCGCGTAGTGCTGACAGCGCAGAAAAGCATGCTGGACCATTGGCTCTGATTGGAATGGTGGCATCGTTCCCCGTATCAGGAGTTCCTTTTGCTGAGAGTTTATCATATTTGGTGCAGGCAGCTGAGGTTTTTCGAGCTGATCAGTCAGCTGTTAGTGATCCGGCAGCTGATGCGTGGACCTCGGATGTGAGACTTTCCGTCGCTTATTGAGGCCAAGGATCATTTGAACTTGTTGATTCGCGGAAATCCCCGAATGTTCTTTTGCTGTGTTGTGTAGACATTACTATACCAGTTGGCGAGGGTCCCGCAGGAATACAGTAGCCGTTTCCGAGACGCCTTCGCTTGATCGCAACCCAGCTCACATGCCAAAATGTTTGACTTCACCGGTCCGCCTAGATTCAGAAATCCCGGAACCGATCATCCACGTCCCTTTTCTCTTTAGCCGATTCGCTCGTCCCATCAGTCCCTGCGGTCCCAGGCCTGCCCTCACGCCTGAGATACTCCGCATATAATTTGTTGCCAGTAAATCGCGGGCTGGCTGCACCAACGCTCGCCGTGGCAGTCACATCCACACTCCTCCTGAGCCCACCCGTAATCTCCTCGTTGTCGACCATGACGACCATCCACACACCAACCTTCTCGTCGCTGCCCAGCAGAGGCGTGCAGTGGATCCAGCGCGGCTTGCCCTCGAGGCCGCCGTTGTTAGACGATAGCCAGGTGATCTTAGCCGTGACGCCAGTGCCGTGTGCGAAGGACTCGAGTAGGCCTTCGCGCACGCTCTCGGGACCGCCGATGCGGTCGAGGAACTTCGTTTGTAGAAGGCCTGGGATGCGGAGCGCGGGCGATGTGAATGTTATGCGAAGGGACGGGTATGGACGGACGAGGAAATACTGTAGGAGACTGATCAGCGAAATGTCTACATGGTCTGAAGATTGATCGATGGACGCTTACGTTCTGGTAAACGCCCGGCAGACGGCCAGAAGGCCCAAGAGCGGTATCAGGCCAGAGATGGCGATCCGATGCCGCATCGTCCATTCCCAGTCGCCGCCTTGGCGTGCGTACTGAACCGCCACCTCCGCTCATAGCAGAGGAGGGGCGAACGCCCTCTTCGCTGAAGCTCCTCGTCCGGTTCTTGATAATGTTGCCCTCTTCCTCGTTCAGCGCCGCTCCGAATTCTGAAAGCATGTGCTTCGGGTCCTTCTTCAGAGAATCGCCGTAACGGCTCTCTGAGCGCTGTTTCGAAAGCAGGGTCGCAAAAGATTCCAGACCGCGACCTTCGTCGATTAAAGACGAAACGTCGATCTGGCAACCGAGGAAGTATCTGACGTCGCCCTTGTTGTCATATAGAGGAGCGATGAGGAGGAGGTTCATGAACGGTGAGCCATCGCGGCGGTAGTTGAGAATCGTCTCGGTGATCTCCTGTCCAGTTGTGAGAGCTTCGATCATCCTGCGCACGCTTGCATTCGAAGTCTTAGGGCCCTGAAGGAATCTGCAGTTGCGTCCGAGAACGTAGTCTTTTCCGTATTGTGATGTATTGTAGAATTCTGCGGGATGTTGTTAGTGCACGTTTCTAGCATAGCAAAGACCTCCCAACATACCTTGCGAAGCGTAAACGATGGGATTGTCCGGCATCGACGGGTCCGTAATACAGTAAACCTCCGCCAAACTCGGAATGAGCTCGCGCATGATCGGCGCATTGTTTCCAGTGATCTCCTTCACCAACGACTCCGTTGCGATCAGCGTCAGCCTGTGGGTGACATATGCAGGCAGCGCGTCCTCCACGAGCGCCTCCACGGTCTCACGCATCTGCGCTTCGAACCGTTCATCCAGCGTCGCAGCGGCATATGGGGCTTTTCCGTCCCGACTCGAGATTTGCTCAGCAACCGCATTGGCGTATGCGACAGCCGTCTGCGCCTTCTTCGCTTCGAAATACTGCGTGAGCTTCGGTGCTTGTGCCGCGCGATACTGGTGCAGGAACTTGGAGAAGCGCGCGGAGAGAGCCGGGTCTTCTAGGATCGTGTTCAGGTGTTCGACGGAGAAGAAGCGCAGGGCCAATGTCTCGATGTTGTTGTGCGCGACATTGGGCGGCGGAGGCTTGAGATCGTAGGATCCTTGCTCTTCTAGCCCAGATCCAAAGCCGGTCGTGGGTTCGGTGTATTGATCGTTAGGGTCTTCTTCTGGTATGTCGTCGAACACGAGCGGCGGTTCTACAGAGGTCGGTCGCGAGACATCTCTCGGGGCAGGCCTGAAGGCCGGAGCGGCTGCTCTTGCTTCCATCGGCTAGGATGGGCAGTGTGAGGTCGCGCAAGTACAATGTATGGTGTAGTGTATAAGGAGATGGACAAGTCACTCGACCAAAGCAATTACCTGTAAGTCTATGGCAGAGGACAGGGAGGAGAAGAGTGCGCCGTACACTTCATTCGAGACGATGATGCGCCAGATCGGCGCCTCTTTCTGAGCTCTGGGAGCTGTGTCCGGAGTCTCTGACGCGCGCAAGTGGTGCGACAGATCGCCGGCTGGGATCTGTCAATGCGATCTTCGGGCATCGCCTGGTGCGCCACGAGTGCGATGCGCCGCGCCCGCAGGATCTGAAGAGACGTGCGCGCGCGGTTTGCACGGGCCTGATGAGACATGGACGCCTGACTGTGCTTTCTATCGCATTGACGTGGCTACTTGCGCTGCATTGCAGAGAACGAGAGGCGCGAGTTAAAGACTGTCCTTGTAGCTCAAATGGATGCGTCGGGCATTGAGGGGATCGGGCAGTACAAGCAATCCGTGTCTCACGAGGATGCGGTGTTCATGCGCTGCTGCTAGATGATGCAGTGGGCTGGGAGTGGAGCCGCCAGCACAGAGATGCAGAGCGCCGACAGCGACCTCGCGACAGCGCATGAGCCTGCGCGAGCCACTGTCAGATGTTCCCGGATGTTGTCCACAACGCGACTAATAACACTGAAACGACACAATTCCTAGATATGCCCACGTGGACCGCACGCGATATCGTGAGGAGAACGGACGCAGTATAAACCTTGCTAAAACGTCATGATCAATGGCAGCAACAGCTCTCGGATTAAGCCGTCGCAAGCGCAAGCCGATCTCCTACCAACGGGCATGCGTGACTCGACAGGCTCGACGGCACAGAAAAATGGCGACCCTTTGACGCCTTCGCGCTGTCCGTGCGCAACACCGATTGCGCCATTCGATCGAGGGTCGGTCACGGGTCCGTGAAGAGGAAGGATTCGTGAGCAATCACACGGTTGGGAATTGAACGAAGTTTGGTTTCGATGTCAAGAATACAAACTATCGCAGACGCGGCATTACCCATTTGTGCACAAGATAAGGTATAATGATAGAAAGATTAAACCCATCCGAATGCTCCCCCCTCTTGCTCATGCACCTCGAAACCTCAGCACGCGTTCTTCCTCCAATCTACGTACTCCTCACAAACAGCCTTGCTACCCAACAATACGCACCACTGACAGATCATCGGAACTCCATGGCCCCCATACATCCGCGATCGTCCACGTGCTTCAGATCCAACTGCTGATATTTCTCGCTCTTCGCGTGGAAGTAGATCCCACTTACGCTCCCGTCACACTGGTTGAAGCAGATGTAGTAGAAGCCCTCGAAGCTCGCGCCCGTGATCGTCTTGACGCGGTGGTCGGGCACGAGGAAGTACTCTTTCCAGCGCATGAAGATGTGCTCGCGCTGCTGGTAGTTCTTGAGCGTGAAGGAAGGCGATTTTGCGGACTTGGCCAGGGGCCGCCAGGCGGGGAAGCGCGCCCAATGTTGGAGGTCGACTTTCTCGCTGGAGCCCCAGGAGGGGTGCGTGGTTTTGAATAGGTATTTGGGGCCGATGATTTCGCCCTCGAAGAACGTGGTCAGGGTCGGATGGTCGTCAGTGAGGCCTGGTGAGTATGAGGTTAGCATCGCTAGCCGTGATTATAGCAGGACAGCCCAACAAACCTTGAATGCGCAGGTATCCGCATAGTGACGACTCGGCCATGTCGACATCTTTAATCTCCACTTGTACGTCGTATATTTGGCGATCGGACTGCTGAGTTCCCTTGAACTTGCTGCCCGGTCGAAGGAAGGATGATGTGGTGGATGGTAAAAGCTGGCGCAAGTGTGTTAGTGATGCGCTGGACATCATGCTGATATGACTTACCCTGTCTTTGTTCGGCGCAAAGTCCAGGTACTGCGGTGGAAACGTGACGGGCGGATTTGTGCTGGACGACGATTGCGCGTGCATGTCGGTCTCCGCCGTCGTGTCAGGTGACGCAACTGGACTTGGAGGATTGGGCCTTGCCACCGGGTCCGTGACCGCCCGCTCTTTGCCTTGCGATTGCGGTTGTGATGAGCCTTCCGTCGGCGTCGTATATGTCTCTGGTTCAGGTGTGGGCTCTTGTGCGATCGCGTGACCTTCTAGCTGCGCTCTCTCAGCCCCAGCCGTCGTATCCTCATTCTCGCCATGGCTCTGCGCGCGCGAAGCATGCGCTTCTCTCTCTTCTTCGGGTGGACAGCTTGCAAACAGGGAGCGCGCTGGGATATCGGTGGGTGGTGAAGGTGGGAAAGCGGTTTCGTCGGGCGTCGGCATGGTGGAGGTTGTGGATCTAATCGGCGGGTCACAAGGATGCGCCCTACGGCGAGCGCATAAGTTTGTGCTTCGATGGAAGGAAGGCGATGCTTTCAATAGATATGTTGTCGTGTTGTTGATAGCGGATGAGGGGAAAGAGAGGGTCTAGATCGCAGTGGTGTCTGTTGTCGCTCGTGACTGATGACGGAGGATAGGGTAGATGCTCGGTTGAAGGCAAAGGGCCGATCCACAGCTTGGGGAAGTGTGGGGGTGGACGAGCCGCGCGCGCGCGAAGGCGAAGCACAGCCATGATCTATCAGCTGCTCGGGCCAGACGGCCGAGCCGGGTCTGCATTCGTAGTGCATGAGGCATGTCTATTTTCAGAGCGAGATGGTGGCGCCATTCACGTCGACTGATATGAACCATCTGTTGTGATCTGCTAATCAAATGCATTCGTTCTTTCTCATAATTGGTATTCAAAGCCTGGTTATCCACACGCCGAAACTCCTCGCTCCGTTAATCGAGCCTGGCAAAAGCAACACCGTGCAATGCATCTAGATCGGCTTGATCTGTGGATTGTCAGTGACACCGGGTCAAGTCAGAGAATTCTGGTTGTGTTACCTTGAAGTGAAGAGAAATTAGCGAGAAGACAAGAGCCTTGAGGTCCTGCACCAGGTAGTAGAACACTCTCAGGCCCTCTGGGTCTTCTGACTCGTTCACATCGACTAGAGAGCCAATCTTGGCGGTCTGCAAAGAATTTGTTAGCATAGAGAGATGGTACTACTCGTAAACGTATGACGAACCTCGAACGAGATATGCTCATTGCCAAGTCTGATCTCGAGCTCCTGTCTTCCGTCCTTGTTCTTTTGCGGCCATTTTGTGTCATCTTCCCTGTGCGGAATGGGTCAGTCATCCGATGACGGAAATGCTCTCGTAGAGTAGAAGCTTACTTCATGATTTCGCTCTCTTTGATGATCTTCTTGATCTCTTGGATCAAGAGCGAGCTCACGCACACTGTCAAAAGTATTAGTCAAACGTACCTTCAGTAGTATAAGTGGAAATGAACTTACTCTCTTTACGGATCAATGAATCGTTGCGGTAGTTTGAATTGTTCGCGTAGCGAGCCTGTGCAGAGCGACCATCACCAACGGCGCGGAAATCGAACTCTGAATTTGTGTCAGAAGGAAAAGAAACTATGCGAGTTCAATGTACGTACCAAGAAACTCGTGGCCGAATCGACCAGAGTGACCAGAACTAGGTTCGGTGTCAGTTTGCGACTCAGAGGTATATCATTGACGCAAAAAATGTGGACTGCATGAAGACGTAGTCGAATGCTTTTTCTGCTTGGTAGAACTCACTAATAGCGCAGATAGAAAGGATCCCCTGAAGTTGCCATGGTGTGGTTGTTTTTTGAACTGTGTTTCAATGATGTGCACGCAATCGGCGTGGTATGGGCTGTCGGGTGTTGGAAGTCGCCCCGCCAAGAGCTTTGCCTGAGGAATTTCCGGCAACCCAAGGGTGAGTTGAACAGCTAAACGTTTGGCCGTGCTTAGCTTCGAGGGGGGACCGCATCAACAAGGAGCCACTTGGAAGCCATCATTCTCGAAACCGCTGGTCGCAACGCATTCTCTCCCTTTCCCCGCCCAAGGAGTTGCCATTCCGCCGACGCTCAACATCTCAATCGACGCTGTCGCTCAATCAGGCCACGCAAGCTCCACCATCAGCCAGGGACTCCGTCACCGCGCAACTTACACGGAGAGGGCTGGCTACAACACTGCGCAATCCGCGAGGAGGACTCGCCCAACACCGCCCACAGTGATCCGTCATCTACACACTGCCCAACATGGCGACCTTTCTCGAGAACTCGTATAGTCTGGTGCATCAGGACAATGCAGCCGACCAACCGTCCCTGCAGGACTTCAAGACACAGCTGGAGAAGGGCACAGATGAGACCAAGTTGGGGACAATGAGGCAGATCTTGACTGTCATGCTGAATGGCGACCCAATGCCACAGCTTCTCATGCACATCATCCGCTTCGTCATGCCCTCAAAGAGCAAGCCATTGAAGAAGCTGTTGTACATGTACTATGAAGTCTGCCCGAAGCTCGACTCCAACGGAAAGCTGAAGCAAGAGATGATTCTGGTTTGGTATGGAGTAATGGGAGTGGAATATTCAACTGGATACTGACTTGTCGCAGCAACGGCATCCGCATGGACCTCCAACACGCCAACGAGTACATTCGCGGCAACACCCTTCGCTTCCTGTGCAAGCTGCGCGAGGCAGAACTCATCGAACCCCTTCTCGCGCCCGCAAGAGCATGTCTTGAGCACCGTCACTCCTACGTGCGCAAGAACGCGGTCTTCGCTATCGCCTCGATCTACCAGCACTCCGAGGCCCTCATGCCGGACGCACCCGAACTCATCCAAGCCTTCCTGGAATCTGAGAGCGACAACACCTGCAAGCGCAATGCCTTTGCGGCTTTGATGGCGATTAGCCACGAAAAGGCACTGGAGTACTTGAGCTCGGTCTTCGAGGGTATCCCCAACGCAAACGAGCTTCTGCAATTGGTTGAGCTGGAGTTCATTCGCAAGGATGCCGTCCAGAACCAGCAGAACAAGGCGCGGTATCTGCGTCTCATCTTCGACCTGTTGGAGGCGAAAGATTCGACAGTCGTCTACGAGGCTGCGTCGTCTCTCACCGCTCTCACAAACAACCCGGTCGCCGTCAAGGCGGCAGCCGCCAAGTTCATTGAGCTGGCGATTAAGGAGTCGGATAACAACGTCAAGCTCATTGTTCTGGAGAAGGTCAATCAGCTGCGCAAAGCCAACTATGGCATTCTCGACGATCTGACTATGGAAATCCTGCGTGTCTTGTCTAGCCCGGATCTGGATGTGCGAAGAAAGTCGCTCGAGCTCGCTCTGGATATGGTTTCCAGCAAGAACGTGGAAGAAGTTGTCATGTTGTTGAAGAAGGAACTCTCCAAGACAGTGGACGAGCAATACGAGAAGAACAACGAGTACCGTTCCCTGCTCATCCACTCGATACACCAATGCGCCATCAAGTTTTCCGAGGTCGCGCAAAGCGTCGTCGGTCTGCTCATGGATTTCATTGCCGACTTCAACAATGCTTCTGCTGTGGACGTCATTACTTTTGTCAAGGAGGTTGTGGAGAAATTCCCGAAGATGCGCAGCTCCATCGTCGAGCGATTGGTTGCGACACTTGGAGAAGTGAGGGCTGGCAAGGTTTACAGGGGAAGTCTCTGGATCGTCGGCGAGTACTCTTTGGAGGAGAATGATATCAAGGAGGCGTGGAAGAGGATCAGAGCCAGCCTCGGTGAGATTCCTATCGTTGCCTCGGAAGCTCATCTTTTGGAGGAGCAGCCTGAGGGAGAGGCGCCGCTCAACGATCAGGTCAACGGTCACACCAAGCCTGCGCAGCCCACTGGTTCTAGGAAGGTGCTTGCAGATGGCACATATGCCACTGAGAGTGCTCTCACCAGCCAGGCCTCTGCTAACGCAAAACTGGACGCTGTAAAGGCCGCACAGAAGCCTCCCTTGAGGCAGCTCATCCTGGACGGTGACTACTACCTGGCGACTGTGCTGTCATCCACCCTCACCAAACTTGTCATGCGCCACTCAGAGATCACCACCGACCCCAGGAGAACGAACGCCCTTCGTGCTGAAGCTATGCTCATCATGATCTCGATCGTTCGCGCTGGCCAGTCACAGTTCGTAAAAGCTCCCATCGACGAGGACTCCATCGACCGCATCATGTCCTGTGTACGATCTCTCGCAGAGTTCGCCAAGCAGAAGGATCTCGAGACGGCGTTCTTGAAGGACACCCGCCAGGCGTTTAGCGACATGGTCCAGGTCGAGGAGAAAAAGCGCGCCGAGAAGGACGCAGCTTCCAAGGCGAAGACTGCTATCCAGGTTGACGACGTTGTTTCTTTCAGACAGCTCAGCAAGAAGAACCAGATGGACGGAGCTGAGGAGATTGAGCTGGACCTTGAGAAAGCCACTGGCGGCGACTCTGCGACGGAGCACATCACGTCCAAGCTCAGCCGTGTCGTGCAGCTCACTGGTTTCTCGGATCCAGTATACGCCGAGGCATATGTGCAAGTGCACCAGTTCGACATCATTCTCGACGTGCTTCTTGTCAACCAGACTCGCGAAACGCTCCAGAACCTTTCCGTGGAGTTCGCAACTCTCGGTGATCTCAAGGTTGTCGAGCGTCCGACCACTCAGAACCTGCCTGGTTTGGACTTCATGAACGTTCAGGCGACGATCAAGGTGTCTTCCACGGATACTGGTGTCATCTTCGGCAACATCATCTACGACGGCGCGCACAGCACGGACACTCAAGTCGTCATCCTGAACGACGTACACGTCGACATCATGGACTACATCCAGCCTGCCCACTGCACTGAGACGCAATTCCGCACCATGTGGACCGAGTTTGAATGGGAGAACAAGGTCAACATCAACACCAAGTTGCAACCTGGCAAGGGTCTCCGCGACTTCCTCGATAGACTGATGAAGGTGACCAACATGGAGTGCCTCACGCCCGATGCCAGCTTAAGCGGTGACTGCCAGTTCCTGAGCGCGAACCTGTATGCGCGGTCTGTCTTCGGTAAGTTTACCTGCGCTCGGATCCTTTGGAGTACGGCGCGACATATGCTGACAATTTTACAGGCGAGGATGCTCTGGCAAACTTGAGTGTCGAGAAAGAAGGCGAGAACGGGCCGGTGACCGGCTTCATGAGAATCCGCAGCAGATCTCAGGGCCTTGCCCTCAGCCTGGGCTCGCTTAAGGGCCTGAGCAAGATTGGCGAGATGGCATAAGGGATTGGAGATTTGGCGGTGCTTTAGAGCTAAGATCAACAACAGAGAGTGTTCAAATCACCTGTCGACGTAACACTGAGCGCCTGTGCTCCTTTCGTGGAACCGGAGCTGGTGATGGGAGTTTATGAGGCGTCAAAAGCATGATATAGAGCGGGCGGACTGTGTCGTTGGGTTGGCAGAGTAGAAGCTTAACGCGATGCGAATGATGCGTGTCTTGTTCAAAGATATTGATTACACAATCTTGTTTGAAAGTATGTCTGATTCGTTACAACCCAAGTGCCAGTACCTCTGCGTCTACAGGCATGAGTTTGCTCAATCACCTTCACGTGTCCAGGCGCGACGTTCGCGGCCGACGACTTCCAACTCCCCGCTGCCAACCTCCAATGCGCCCAATCGCGCCAGCGTCCTTCCCGACCCAAACACAACCGCACCCGCCACAACCATGGCGCCGCCAAAGACCTCGCGGCCGCTGAAAAAGGACATCTTCCCCACCACCTTCAAAGGCATCAAAACCGCCGTCCTCGCCGAAACCGGCCGCCCCTCCGGCCTCGCGCCCAATATCCGCTCGCTGTCATGGTCGCCCACGGGCAACGCGATCGCGACCTCGATCTCCTCCTACATCCGTGTCTGGAACCCCGAGCGCCCGAATGTTAAGAGCACGACGGAGCTGCGTGCCGGCGGCACCGCGATGGTTGAGAAGGTTGCTTTCTGCCCGACGCAGGAAGCTGTGCTGGCTAGCACCGGCGGCGAAGGCATGTGTAGACTGTGGGATGTGAGGGTTGCTGGTGGAGGGAGCGTGGGCGCTGGGAAGGGTAGCAAGCTCGCTGAGTGCAAGACGGGGGATACGGGGCTGTTCTTGAGCTGGCATCCGAGTGGGAACAGTTGTCTGGTCGGGAGGAAGGACGATGCGGTCATGGCGGTCGATGTGAGGAAGATGGAGACGGGCGAGGGCGTTGGGTGGGTTGCGGAGGCGAGGGATAGCTCGCCAGTCAAGGACCGGGGACAGTTCAATGCGATGGCTTTCTCGAATTCGGGGCGCGAGCTGTTTGCTACGACTGGTGAGGGGCCGGTGAAAGTGCTTGACTGGCCGAGTTTGGAACTGCTCTACACGCTGAGTGCGCACACCAGTGCGACGTACGCGGTACAGCACTCGCCGGCTGGTTCTTACGTTGCGGTCGGCGGGAGCGACAGCATGGTCACGCTTTGGGACACGACTTACTGGCACTGTGCGCGCACTATCACGCCGCACATGGGCTCTGTGAGGGATCTGAGCTTCAGCTTCGACGGCGCATATATTGCAGCGAGCAGCGGGAGCGATGCCAGGGATAGTAGTTCTGGCATTGAAGTCTCCCACGTCGATACTGGAGAGCACGTGCACACCATTGAGACGACCAATGCCGTCACTTGGCTGGCGTGGCATCCTCTGAGGTATTGGCTGGCTTATGCTGGTGACCCAGGTGGACTGAGAATCGTTGGTGCTGGCACCAATGTCTGAGACCGGAGCGCTTCGAGGCTTGACGGGTCTCCTCTTTTCCCACGCCCATCAAAGTGGCCGTACTTCGCAATGAAGCGCTTCTTAGAATATTTGGGTGATATTTGGTCTTCGCCAAAGCGTGGCACGGCCATATTGTGCTGCCTAACGAGCTCAGCTCAACAATGAGCCATACAAGGTCTGCAAAAGAGCCATTGAAAGTTATGAAACTCCGCCGACTAGGAGTAAGAATGACCTGACCACGCCTTGGACGCATGTTCCTATTATGAAGGGCCCGCCCAAAACAATCTTTTGGTCTGGCTTAGGTATCACCAAAGGCCGCCAAGCTCTACACGTGGACACTGCCAGCTCTCGGCCATATTGGAAGTTTGCATGCCACGTCGAGCTTGTGACACTGGAAAGCCTCTCGAGAGCTTATTACAGCTACTGAAGAGAGAAGGTCTTCGTCAAGGATTTCTCACATAAGACAGGCTGTATCAACGTATCAAAATTCGTATCTCGGGCCTTCGAATCTCATGCTTGTCAAACTCCCTCCCTTACAATCTCGCCGGTAACTTCGTCCATTGGTCGTCGGCTATAGCGCCAAAGTCACGAAGTTTGTTAGGGCCGCCTCCTCTCCCTTGCAACGCCTCCCAGTCTCTGTTCACAGCCGTCTCCGGCCGCCACCGCCATGAGCGCTGCATTTTCGGGTCCAGCTTGCCTTCCAGGCATTGTACAATGTATTTCCCGACCACCGGAATATGCATGAAACCGTGTCCGCTGGCTCCCAGACCCAGCGTCAGCGAGGGGTAGTCCGGATGCGCCGAGATCAGGAAGTCGCGGTTGACGGTGTCTGCACACCAGCAAATGCGCGCAAAGCTGAAAGGCCGATCGGCGAGCTGAGGCATGGTCTCTCGCAGGAATTGACGCACGCCTTGCTCGGACTCCAAGGGGATTTGGTGCCTGCTGAAAGGGACGGATGATTTTGCGCCGTTGATCGTGCTGAAGTTTGTGTAGCCTGGGTGCTCGTCGCAGATCTTCAGCTCGTGTCGCTCCTCGTCAGGCTCCATGAAGAAGCCGCGCTCCATGTTGAAGAGCACCGGCAGATTCTTGTACAGTTTGCACTCCTCCTCAGTCATGGCAATGTGAGCCAGTGTCCATGCAGTCGGACGCAGCTGATCCTTCATGTCGATTATCTGTGGAGCATTGGCACCAGCGCAGAGGATGGTACGGTCGGCACGCCATTCTTTGCCGTCCTCTGTGTTGGCGCCCTTAACATCACCTTCTTCGACGAGCAGCGAGGTGACCTTGCTTTTGGCAATCTTCACGCCTTGCCTCTCCGCTTCTGTCGCGGCTGCTACGAGTGCCTTACGAGCGTGACACCAACCAGCGCCCTCGGCCTTGGACCAGCCTTTCCAGTTAGGAAAATCGCCAGTCAATACACCTTCTGGCATCAGCTTACGGAACTCCGCAGCTGTGTTGACTTCGCGGAATCCGTTCTCTGGAGTAGGCTGTTCTTCGCGCAGTAGGATCTCCACGTTCTTTGGGTCGCTCGCTGCCAGGATGTACCCTGTCTCATGATAGTAGTCCTTGAACAGTGGATCGCTCAGCCAGGTCTCAGTGGCGTCGGCGCGAATCTCATTGTATGTCCAAAGACGCTCTGCCTCTGGACCGTTGAATTCTTCGAACGGTTTGCGGGCGCGACCTCGTGCCTTGTTAGTGTGTCAGCCGACATTCTGGATGGGACGAGGGCGGACCTTCTGCAATTCTGGAATGGGCGTTAGCCTTCTTCAATGCCGGTGAATCGATTGGGCGCTTGCCTTACTTGTTGACATCGTTACCAGCTGAGATCGCTGATGGTACAGGATATGGGTCCAGCACGGTGACGTTTTTGTAGCCGCTTCGTGCAAGCCAAAGCGCAGTAGAAGCACCCCATGTGCCGCAGCCAATGATGAGAATGCTGGAAGTGGACGGGTTTGTAGAAGACATTGTGCAATTGTTAAAAGACTATGTCGCGTGTTGATATGACACTGCTCTTCGATCTAGGAGCACCCGAATGATGATTGCAACTCCCAATATATGCGGTTTCAATGAGTGTGTTGCGTCGTAAGGATCGGGACATGAGAGGATGGACTTTCCTTCGGAGCAACCCGATCTCGCCTTGTGCGTGTGATACCACGCAACAAGCATGAGTATGTGTCAAAGCCCACGGCAAGAGTTTACATACCGAAGTTCCTCTTGCGCCATGATTGCTTCACATACATACGCGTCCTCTCATTGGCAAGCGGCTAAAGACACGGCGAGCTGTGGGTCCTCAAGCGAGCGGCTGGACCTTCTCCAACTTCATTTTCCCCAGCCCAACAGACTCGCCTCTCTATCGTCGTCTCACCACACCGCATTTTTCTGCTACGTCGCCCATATAACCTGCGGAGACATGGGATTTTTGGCGCCGTATCCAGCATGCCGCGACGCAAGGCCGCTGACCCGAAGCCCCACAATCGTCGCTCGCGCAACGGCTGTGTGAACTGCAGAAAGCGGAAGATCAGGTGCGACGAGGGCACGCCGTCCTGCGGCTACTGTAGAGCACGGAACCTCGCCTGTTCTCGCGGCGGGCTCATCCTGAAATGGGAGTCCGAGTATGCTGATAGTGGATTAGCTTTTGGCAGGGAAGGCGTAAGTTTCTTGGGGGCCAGTTCCCGGCCCGAGACTATCTTGTCATATGCTTGACCCCATGCTTACTATGACTGCAGGTATGGAGCAAGCATGAGAAGCCCAAGTCGGAGAGGGCTCACTTGGAGAACGTCGACACCGAGTGGGTTCCTCTGCCTGCGGTCGAGTCATGTCACTTCATAAACGAAAGCTCGGAGCCCTTCGATAGGAACGAGACGGCGGTCGTCTTGCGAGCTGCTAGCGATACTACAGCACAAGCATTATCTCCACTTCCATCGAGACATATGATACGCTCGCCGGACCTGCTGATTCGATATCCTCTATCCAGCCTGCCCTTCCACAGAGATTCACGTCACGGACAGCTCGTCTCGTATTACTGCGAACGGCTATGTCCGCTTACGGTTTCCAGTCGGCAACGCACCTCGCCCTTCTATTCCCTAATCCTACCATTCTGTACCTCGGCATCTACCATCGTCTCGGATGCCTTGCTTGCCCTCTCCGCCCGGCATCTTTCTAGGACAGACAAGTCATGGGCGACCACTGCTGTACGGCTCGAGAATGCAGTGTTACGTGATCTAAGGCAACGATTGGCTGTGTCAAAGCCATCGGAGATCTGGAATGACCATGAACTACCAATAGTCATGATGCTCATGTGTCTCTATGAGATTTTGAACCGCTGCGACGTGCGATGGGTTGTCCATCTCAAGGGTGCGAGAGACTTGATACGCGCCCGACGTACCATCAGCGGTCGAAAGCCCTCCCAATCAGATTCCGTGAACGAATTGACGCAGTTTGCGGAGAGGTTCTTTGCATTCCAAGACGTCATTGGTCGAACCGCTTGTGGTGTAACACCAATATTCGGCAGCGATTACTGGAATAGCTCTGACGATACGATCGATGTCTGGCTGGGTTGCAGTCCGTCATTGGTGTCGGTGGTTTGTTCAGTCACCGAACTAAGCCGCTCGAAAAACAAGGCTTACAACTCGACGGCTTCCAATGACTTTGCGGTGCAAGCTGCGGCGCTCGAGTCTAACTTGTCGAGCCTACAGCAAAGGCTGCCCGTGGGCTCAGACGATGAGCTACTCACTCGTTCGGCCGAGATCAAGCGATTGGCTTCAATCATATACCTGTATTGCGCACTTTACGGGGCAGGTCCAAGCACACCAATCATCAAAGAGGGCGTCAGGAATCTATTACACCAGATCGCTCAATTTTTAGACGAAGAGATCGCCGCAGGCTTGGTCTGGCCACTTTTCGTAGCTGCTGTCGAACTTGATCCTCTGGATGACGAGCTGTGGAGCAATGAAGCCAGTGCCATCCCAGTGTATGGCCGGGCGCTTGTCTTGCGGCTGCTTGATCACATGGGAACAGCCAGTATTGCAAATGTAACGCGAACAAGGGAAGTGATATGTAAGATATGGGACGCACGAGATATGGCTATGACCGGTGACAGCTCACCGCAGGCGCAATGGTCACCGGGACATAGGCTGGAAGACGACTGGGATCGCTTCGTGGCTCCACTGAGCACCAACATCAGCCTTGCTTAGGCCTTTACGATTATACGAATGACACGATAAGGCAACAGTGCCTTCTCCGAGGCTATGGCCATCTTCGGAAATTCTTTGCGAGCCGAAGGCCTGCAAGGCAGGGTTCTGGTTTACGTATCTCAGGATTAGTGCGGCTACACGGCCCTTGGCTGAATCCTTCGCATGGACCTGCATCTCTAGTTGTTCTACAGTCTCAGCCATACCGCAATCGATACCACACTCTGTCCACAGTACACCTCTCTAGGGATTGGCAAACGATATGGGTCCTCTCCGCACGAAGTGCGCGTGGACCTTTCATCCCCCGCACGCGCGGGGCGACGTCAAGTCAGTCTAGATAGCAGTCCGCCTCTCCTCCAAATGGTTCTCCCGCCTATAGGCTGTTGATATCGGACGATTAGCCATCCTGATACGAAGTGTAACATCTGGTGATATGATCTGATAGTAGAAGAGCAACGATGGGCGTCGAATACAAAGGTCGAAGGCTCCGTCCGTGACCCTGCCAGGTCCGCAACCTGACTTCCGTCGTGATCATCTTTATGCTCTCGCTTGCGTTCCATCATGACGGATCCCAATATTCGCCACAGCGTCCCTGGCACTGAATACCTCGTCGATACCAATCGCAGCCTTGATGTCTCACATGCTGGGTCTGGCAGTTCGGATATCGTGCTGTTGCCACAGCCAACTGCTTGTGGGCGGGATCCCTTGGTCAGTCTTAGATCAAGCTTTAGAAGAATGAGTGTTGACGAGAACACAGCGTTGGTCAATGCCCAAGAAATATTGGCAACTGACTCTGTTGGCTCTATACGCCTGCGGGTTCTCATACGGAGAGAACAACCTCGGCGCTGCACGTACTGTAATCAGCGAACAAGCAAATGTCCCTCTGACTGCGTTGGCTGGAGGTGGTGCACTGAACTACTTGCTTTTGGTCAGTCTTCCTACTTCGCAACGTCCGTAGCATCGACCAATGTCACCTAACTCAACGATAGGGCTTTGCCAACATCTTCTGGATCCCTCTTGCAATGAAGGGTGGTCGACGACCGGTCCTCCTCATCACGACTCTGTTCGTCCTAGGATCGATGGTTTGGCAGGCTGAGTTCAACGGCGCTGCGCAATGGTATCTCTCGTGTGCTCTGAACGGAGTCGGAACGAGTGCGTACCAGGCGGTCATCCAGCTTTCGATTTTCGACATGTTCTTCGTCCATCAGCGCAGCACCAGTCTGTCTTTCTATCTCTTTGGGCAACAGCTCGGTTCCATGTAAGATATGCTTGCGGCTCGAAAGGTGAACGGGGCTTCTTGCTGATCGTCTTGTAGTCTTGGCCTCATTACTGGAGGTGCTATCGCTGATACTCGCGGTTGGCGTTGGTCAGGCTGGATTGCAGCCATCATCGAGGCCGGTACCTTCCTTCTGATCCTCGCGGGGTTCGAAGAGACTATGTTCCCACGCTTCCTATTCGACCAGCGTGATGAGCTCCCAAGGACCGAGCATGGTGCAGTGATGGATGACCACAGCCAGGACACCGTTGAAGATGACGGAAAGAAGGGTCTCGAGCCCAGTCAGAGCAGCAGTGCCGTTTCTGAGCGAGCTGGAGAGGTGCTTCCGGGCTATGAACGTCGGACAATGCTGCAGAGACTGAAGCTGTGGAACTACCAGCCAGAGGATAAGACGACCTACTGGGAGTACTTCAGAAGACCTTCCTTCCTGTTCGCGTTTCCAAACGTGGTGCTGGTAAGTTCCCTTGCGACATTCTGTGAGACAGCAAAAGCTGATAGTCATCTTAGGCCGGCATCATCTTCGCATTCGGCTGCACGGCAGGCATTGTCACCTTCAACACAAGTACTCCCACGCAGTCCCCAACCACGGATCCCACACTAACGCCCCCCAGTCTCCGAAATCATGACCGCCGCTCCCTACAACTTCTCCACAACTGCGACAGGCCTCATGTTCCTCTCCGCCCTCATCGGCAGCGTCTTCGGCTACCTCACGGGCGTCTTTGCGGACACCGTCGTCGTCTTCCTCGCGCGCCGCAACGGCGGCGTCAAAGAGCCCGAGATGCGCCTATGGACGCTCTGCATCAGCTTCGTCTACGCCGGCGCCGGCTACCTGCTCTACGGCTGGGGCGCCGAGGAGGGCCTGCACTGGGTCGCGGTCGCCTTCGGCCTCGGCTGCATGATCGCCCACCAGGTCAGCGCGTGCAGTATTGCCACGGCGTATGCGATGGATTCGTTTCCTGGTGTAAGTCCATCGCATCGAATTCTACTTTGGCGCTTCAGAACTGACAGCGTGCGCAGATCTCCGGCGAAATCGTCGTCATCCTCGCCATCTGCTCGTCCTGCATCAACTTCGCCATCAACCAGTCACTGCAGTACTTCATTGACGCAACCAGCTTCGGGCCCGTGTTCACTTTCTACGGCCTCATGGTGCTGCTGAGTATGGCGGCCGCGGTGCCGATGTGCATCTGGGGCAAGCAGTGGCGCAAGAGGTGTGCGCCGAAGTACAGGGAGTTTTTGAGCTTGAGGGGGGATGTGCAGTGACTGATGACCGATGGTTGGAGCGTGTACATGGTGTGTGTTTTTGGTCGTGTCTATGATGGTAGAGACGACCACAGAATCGATCTTGTGCCCTGTGATGTTGTCTTCGATGTCATTGGCCTAGTGCTCTAAGGTTTTGGTTGACGCGGTGACTTTGATAGGTTTTTAATGTCCGTTTGAAACTTCATTTTCATTCATGCATTGGTGTGGACTTGGGAATAGGAGGACTTAAGATAGGGTTGATACGCGAGATTCTGCGCTTGCAGTACTCTAACATTGGAGTCGGATAGACAATGCAGGGTTGTGCCTACAATGGCGCATTGCCCAAAAAGCACAAATGAAACGATAAAGCGATATACTACATCGATCATACGAGGGAACTCAGTCACAGGAGAAGTCGCAAATGCATCCCAAGACCAAGCGTGGGTTGGTAGGGTTAGGGTTAGGGTAAAGGCAGATGACCGCGTCGACCATGACAGCTCCACCAACGACTTCCAACGAGACTGTAAGATCAGAAGAACGTAAATCAATTCACAATATCCTGAAGAGATTCCGATTGCAAGTATACTCTTGGGTCAAACCAACACGCCTCATCGAACGCGTCGTGCTGCTGAACAAGTCTTGCAAACGTCGGGAACGTCGTTGCAGAACACTGGCACCGCAGCATACACCGACAACACCACCTCCCACCTCTTCAACAAGCCTCCCTCACAACTCTGGAACATGGCAGTTTTGTCTCGCAGATTCCAACCTGAAGACAAACACCAGCTGCCGAACCCCTGCCCTCTTCACGCTGCCAACGGCTGCAGAGACGGTATTCGATCACAGTCAATCACAAAGCCTAACCCATTCGTCACACTCGATCAGACATTGTGTCAATCCCGCCAACTCGTCTCCTCACGGGAGCCCGATGGGGTATCACATCACATCGCCTCGTCTCGATCAAAAAACACAACAATGAACGATCCCTCAGCCAAAACCAGAGAGTCCCGCTCTGACCTCTCGGGCATCAGACGCCGCCGAGGGCCAGGAATGCTAACCAACTTCCTGCAACCTACCGCACGCCCAAGCAAAGCATCACATCGCCGCCACCCAACGGCCCACGCGCCGATGAGAAGCTACCCAACAACGACCAACCGACCACGACGCGTACGTCCACGTCGCAGCGCCGAAGCCGCCATCTCGCACGGAAATACGAGAAAACGAGCGTCCGCATCCGGATCAACACCCCCAACACCAGCACTCGACTTCCACGCACGTTCGGAAAATCGCAATAATCACCATTACCCAATCCCGCGCGCGCATCCTGACGTTTGTACCGTCCTCACGCTCGCAGCAGCTCCACCCACCCACCCGCCACCCCATCAACGCCTGCGGCTGAGCTAACGCCGCGATCCTCGCCTGCTTGCTAACTGACTAAACACTCAAAGCCAGCGCGGAAAGCGTTCGACGAGTCAGCGCCCTGCAGCGCAATAACGGTCCCCGCGCCGCCGCGGCCCTGAGAGCGAACGACTGAAAGGTACAGAGGTACTTTTGGGGCGCGCGGTGGTGCAAGTGGACGCGACCGGTGTGCGGCTGAGTGTCACAAACGGCCGCGCGCGGTGTTCGAGTCCGGCCGCTGGTGGGAAAGCGCGAGGGTCGCGAGCCCTGGCCTGAAGTCTGTCTTCGGGCAAAGGGACTGGGTACTTGCTGTTTTGGGAGGGACTCGCTTGCCCTGGCCGTGTGCGTGTGGTATGATGGTTGTCGGATCCAGGTCCGGGGGCCCTGGGACTGGGATGTGGTGAACTTACTGGGGTTTGCGGTGATGTGTGTAAGCGTCGCGTGAAGGTTACGTGTGGGCGTTGTGGGCTCGGGCGCGGCGGCGGCGGGCGTGACGACAGGACTTTGTGCTTGCTGGACGATGGGCTGGGCGGTCGCGGAAAAGACGGTGGGTGATTGGGCGGGCGGAGCGATGGGGGCGGCGCGGAGCTTGAGGCCGGTCGTGGTCGAGGCGCTGACGGGGTTTGGGATTGCGGGTTTCAAGGTTCGTCGCTGCCGGATCCGGGAGCTGGATGCCTGTCGTTCGGAGAGAGGGGGTTTTGTATGTAAGTAGTGTGTATTACTGACGGGGTCGAGGGCGGATGCAAGCGTGATTGTGACGGTACGGCAGCTAATAGCGCGCGGGGTGGCGAGCCATTGGGTAGCTACAGGTGGTGTTGCGGAGGGGCTGGCGAGGTGGGGAAGTGAAGCCAAAGCGAAGTCTGGTCGTCAAGGGCGCAGGGGAGAAGGACGCGCCGCGGGCTGCGGACTTTGGGTGAGGTTCGACTATAGGTCATGCCGTGGCATTCATTGGGCGGAAGATGCGGCACACGACGGGGCAGACCCCGAAGATTCCTCTTTGGTCTGGACGGCAGGAAGGTGGTGAAACGCAATATCCATCCTCCTACACGGGTATGCAGGTGCGGCAGAGGGTGCGCATTTTGAGGGCCGTGACGGCGCAGCCGAAGCTTCACAGCAGCAGGAGCCAAATCCGATGCCTGCTGACGTGCGGAGCCTGCGGCTCGACGGCGCCGTGGCAGGAGAACCACAGACCCGTTTTCGCGAAGACAACCGGACGCCAGTTCGCACGGCGTCGTCATGACCATTGATTGCGGAGTCGTAAGAATCTGATTTCCAACTTTCACGACTCGGGAAGTCTTTGCAAATTCACTCGATCAGCTGAGTTCGAGCAGGGTGAAGACGAACCGGGAACCTTGGAGACCCCGTGATCAAATGACTTTGCGCTAGAGAACCCTCCATACCTTGAGTGACATCGCGAACCAAAGGATACCCTGCGTAACTGTTATTGAGCGGCGCGCGGGTGGATGTTCGCCAAATGCTATCGAGCGTAAAGTTGCGTCTGACAAGACGTGATTGACGAGAGGTCGGCGTCTTCGCCGATGAACAAAGTCTGAGCTCGGTGTGTACCGCAGGGAATGCGAGAGACGGCGGCGCTGCTCGCGTAGGTAGTCGAGATTCTGATTCGAGCGCAAACAGCCTGCGAAAAGCAATAGTAATAATAGCAATGTCGCGTGCGAGTTTGCTAGCAGCAGACACCAGCCACACTTCAGCACGAGGGCAGCGCAAGGGTACTGACGGAAGCGGCATCAAAAGCGGCACGCTCTACAATACAAACGCGTTGCCGCAGGACAAGGGACGCAGGCCCTGCAGCAGCTCCCGTCCCTGACACCATTGTTGTGGTCCCCGGTGCTGTCTCCGTGACCCCTCTTACACACCACAGCCGTCAGCCATCCGTTTAGTGCGGTAGGCTCAGCTGGTGGAGGAAGGCTATCTACTCCGGTGGCTGACGGTATCATGTCATGATTGTACGATGACGGGCGCAGGTGTTGAGGCATTTCTCACACGTGGCTCCGCTCAAACACAAGCCGTCTTTGGGCAATTCATTTCCCGCGACAATGACAAGACGCCTAACACGTTCAACCACCCGGGTCAAGGCAAGAGCCGTGTACGCCTGATCGACAGCGGCAGGGAAATTTGGAGATGGCGACAGGATTTCCATGATCTGACGGGGAAGTTGCCCAGCAGTCGGCCGACCACAGCATGGGAAAGCGAGCGGCGGCCGAGATGCGATCGCGATGGTGGGCGACTGCATTACGCGAGACCCTCGATGCAATCTTCCCATTTGCCGGCACGGAAGGGATTGACTTCGATCGCGCTTCTAAGACCACATGGCCCATGGACCGGGGACGTTCAGCGTGCCTGCTTTGCTGCCCACGCGTGCAGATCTGCTGTCATCGGCGATGGCCAGTTTGACGCAGGGCAACTGCTCGATGCGGCAATCCCGAGTTTGCGCGCAACAGTGCGCGTGACGTAGGGTGGAATTGTGGACTGGTTGCGACGACGCGCCTTCGGAGCACGTCGAAAGAGTCTAGAATGCGACCGGGGGTGCGAATGTGCGGTGAGATTGGCAAGTCGTGGTGTTTGTTAGGAGAGCGCCGATCAGTTGTTCTGGATGTGTGAGAGAGTGGCAGCCGAACATCGCCCTGCTTCGGTTCCCTGCTCACGCTGGGTATCCGCGAGAGTCCGCGGCACAGAAGGGGCAAATTGGGCGCGGCTTGGCGGGGGCGGACGCACAATTGGGCTGAGAGGCTGGTGGGTGCGCAAAAGGCTTTGCAGAAGCGGTAGGTGGTGGAGGTGTGATGGACACAGATCGACCGATCGCGGCTCTGCGGGAGAAGGCGAGGGTATTATATCCGAGCCCTGCCGTGTGTGTCTGAGAGCCGCGCCGGACCTTAGGCCTGGCGAGTATTGAAACCCTGACGCAGGTTTGACGTACACCTCCGTACTGTATGGCCTCCGGCCCGTGCTGAGGCGGGCGGGTCGGTGGCAGCAACGTGCAACTGAAGATAGAAAGCTCGCAGCCACTGACGACGCCGGGCAGGGGGCAGAGGCAGCCGGAAGTGCTTCCGGGCGCGCAGAGGGCTCGCCCAGCAGGGCCGGCATGGACCCCTGGGCCCTGCGAGTCGGGCGCTGCTGTCCCTGCGTGCTGCGGGGAAAGGGATGGCGAGGGTCCCGCGTGCGGCGAGTGTGATGGCAGCCAGAGTCAGCCACACGCCGACAGCAGCACGGCAGGTGCACACGGGCTGGCTGACACTGCGGGCACGAAAAGCCTACTGAAAACCCAGATCACTTAGCTTCAGGCGGAGGGTGCTGCGATGCCATCGACGACGGGCAGAGGAACAGGCCATGTCGGCCGCGTCACGCCCTGCTGCCGCCAGCTCTGCCGTCCGCGGATTCTTCGATCGCGATGCATTTCTCGATGCTGGACGTCATCGCGGCCAGCACATGTGTCTCGAAACGACCTTGACCGACGGACTGGAACAACGGCGCCGGGGCGGCCACCTTGGGCGTGCCGCGCTAGCCTGCGCCGGCGCGCGCCCCCACGAGGCTGGCAGGGATGCCGGGGGTCGCGAGGCAGACACCGGCAAACGGTTGTCGTGACCCTGCTGCAGGGACTTGGCCTGGCAGGCCCTGAGCGGCGCGTGCCCGCGGGGAGTTCCAGATCCTCGATTCAGCTGCTGAGCCCTGGCGCACGTTTGGCTGCTGAGGCTGCCGGCGCGCTGCGGTGCGCCCTTCATCTGCCGGTCTCATCGTGAGAAGGGCGACAGATCGAAGACAGCACGCACACGCTGCCTGCGCCGGCCCGTACACAGATCCGCGCGCACCGGGCCTCCTGCTGCAAGAAGTTCGGTACAGGAGCGTGGCGGCGCAAACGGCCGCGGCACAGGGCTGTGGCAGCGCGGCTACGCGTGAGGTCGAGGAGGCTTGGAGGGAGCGTCGCGAGCGCGACCGGACAGAGCCTCGAGATCGTCGGCAAACAGCGCCCTCCCGCGGGTGGCCGTAGCATTGCCAGGCGCGCCAGGCTCCCAGCGAGATAAACGACCGATACGCAGACGAGGCGCGTGGGACCAGCGTGATTGCTGCACGGCGACTCGTGGGTACATACAGTAGGTAGGTTGTTAGACGAGGGACAGCCACAGGCCCCGCCTCGCTAAGGCACCTTCCGGGCTCCCGCTGGCCTTGGAGCCTGCGTCAAGCCACTATCGCGAGGGGCACCGCAGCCTGCACCTCGGCCACGGCCTGCTGCAGCGTGTCGGCGTATGTGCCTACTGTGCAGTCGGCCAGCTGTCGGCGTGTCGCAGATGGCGGCGCTGCTGGGCAGCTGGGCTGCCTCGCTCGCTGCTAGCCACACCAGCGTGATCCGGATAAGCCGGTCTTGGGAGGGCGGCATCGCCGGACTTCTGCCCCGCGTCAATGCGTCCGGGCCTCGAGCGCTCGATTTGCCATGCTTCGCAACGGGAAACTCTCACCACCGCCGCACTAATCTGCGACCGGGCGTGATGTCTTCGTGACGTCGCGCGGGCGAGCGCCGCG
Source organism: Cladosporium halotolerans (assembly GCF_011745625.1). Lineage (NCBI taxonomy): Eukaryota > Fungi > Ascomycota > Dothideomycetes > Cladosporiales > Cladosporiaceae > Cladosporium > Cladosporium halotolerans. Next base: position 283,400 of record NW_027191463.1, on the reverse strand, counting down.
AAGGTTTCTGGAGAGCGCGCGGAGTGCTGGTCGGCCAGCCGTGGTCGGCGTGCAACGTCCAGCTGTGTCCGTCTGGCGCTGTACCGACGAACACGCCTGATACATGGAGGATATATGTATACAGAGTCGCGGATGTTAAGATCTGCCCCGAACCAGGGACGGAGGGCAGCCCGCGTGCCGATGTGAGATGTCGACTGCCAGATGTGCGATTCCGCGATGGGCGGCGCCACAGCGACACCGCCCGCCTGTCGCTCCAGCGCTGCCCGCCCTCCAATGCACTGCATCGATCGATCGATGCGCCGCAACTCGCATGGCCCCTGCCGCACTGTCGGTTGCACGGCGGCAGCGCGCAATAACATTCATGATTACTGTGTCGCAGGCTCGCAGCCCCGCCGGCCGTGGCTGCGCGCCACGTCGTGCCTCTGCGCCCCGGACGGCGCCCCTCGCAGTGTTGCTGACAGCGTGCACGGCGTGCTGCGCGCAGAGACGAGACGTGCAGACGGCGGCGAGGGTGCAGGCCCGGTCGCCTCCCACGCGCTGCCTCTCGCGATGACGCCGTGCAGACCCACCGGCAGCAGCAGCAGCAGATCGGCGATGGACGTTTGCTGCTCCAGGCCGAGCGGCCTAGCGTCGCCACAACGCGCGTGCGAGCGGCACCAGGATGTCGTTGATCCAGGATCCTCCGCCAGGCCCGTAGCGCGGCCGCCAGGTGAGGCCCTGGCTAGCAGCGCTGGTGGCGCACGCAGGGATGCAGCGCATGCCAATTCCAACTCTAACGCACCCACTTTCCCATCTGCCCACCCGTGCCGCAGTGCTCCCATGGAAGAAACGGGCGCGCTTGCAACTCCTGGTGGTCGGGGCTGGCGCCGTGCCCTGTCCCGCGCGAAACAGGGTCTGCTGGACGCTCTGCGTGTCGGGTAGCGCTGGGAGCAGCAAATACCATCCCGCCCTCGTCCTCGCACCCGCCCAGCAGCCTCGCCCTGCGCGCGCTCCATCCTTCTCTTATACCGCCCTGCCCGCCGTGCCTGTAGCTCTTCCCTCGCCTCACGCGCTCAGCCACCAGCACGCCCGCACCACCGCCGCCCGCCAGCCCTCGCACCACGCTTGGCACCCCCAGCCCAGCGCCTGACTGCCTGCCTGCCTGCCTGCCTGCCGCCGCCGCCCTCCTCGCATCGCGGCCGCCCACTGCAACACCCACCGCGCCCCGACGACCTCGCCGTCGCCTCCCGACCACGTCTGCGCTGACGAAGCGTCATTCGTCGAGCTGGCCAACCCATAATGGACGGTAGAAACTCGACCGGCAGCAAGGTATCACTACTCAACGACAGTAGTGACGTAGCTCCGCTGGCCACCAAGGCGCACCATCAACTCCCGCCTCTCGCCGCGCACCGTTCTCACCACCACCCGCACCACCACCCGCGCGCACATTCTCGCGCCTCCAGCTGCACTTCCACCCCCAGCCTCTCGCCGCAGACGCCGCCGCTCGTGCGCAGCGACTCCAGCGACTCGCGCGTCTTCGGCACCCCGTCGCCTCTGACGCCCGCCCAGCACAGCTTCCACGAGCACCACCACGCCCAGCACCAGCACCAGCACCACCACAAGCACCACCCCGCCCAGGCCCACCACGCCGCGCACTCGCAGCAAGGCGCGCAGCAGTACTTCCTCGTCCAGCCGCGTTACCCCAAGATGGACGACCCTGCTATGTCGATGTACCCGCCGCCCGACGCGTCGAACCTCGCCATGCCGTCCGCGTACGCGATGTCGGCGCCCATGCCTGCCCAGGTCGCGCCGCCCGTCCAGCAGCCCATGCAATCTGTTCCGCAGCAGCTGTATCGCGCGTCCAACTCTCCCTCGTCGGAGCCGTCGCGCGTCTCGACCGTGTCTGCCGCGTCCAACGGCGCGCGTCCCGCCGCGCCCAAGAAGAACCAGTACCCTTGCCCTCTCGCCAAGCAGTTCAACTGCGGCGACTACTTCACCACCTCTGGCCATGCTGCACGTCACGCGAAGAAGCACACCGGCAAGAAGGACGCCTTCTGCCCCGAGTGCAACAAGGCCTTCACGCGTAAAGACAACATGGAGCAGCACCGCCGCACCCACCAAAACGGCCGTGGCGCTTCTCGCACCAGCGGTAGCAGCGACGACTCCAAGGTCAAGAAGACTACCAAGCCTGCGCCCAAGAAGGCCATCAAGGCCGACCCTGCCCTCGAGGCTGCCGTCGAGCAGCAGCTTTCTGAGCAGCAGCAGCCTCAACCTCAGATGCCCATGCCTCAGGCTCAGATGCAACCTCAACCTCGCAACGCTCCCCACTCCCAGCCTCAGCAGACCACAGACCCTGCTATCCTCATCCCTCCCGTCGGCGGCCCTTACTTCCTTAACACCGCCGATCCTGGTCCCATCCACTCCCTCCCAATGCCTGCCATGAATGAGCACGCAGGCCGCCCTTCCCTTCAGAGGGGAGGTACCTTCGGTGGCAACCCCGTCGACTTCTTTGCCCCTCCCGCTCAGATGATGGGTGACCCCGACAACCTCAACTTCTCCTACCCTTCGCCTGGTCTCTCGAATGGACTGAACAGCCTCGCCCTCGCCGCCAGCGAACACCGCAGGCTATCAGAAGAGAAGAAGAGCCCTTCCAGCGGAGGCCGTACGCCTTAGGAGGACGATGTCCTCAACGTTGGTAGCTCCTCGCCACCCATCATTGACAAGCAACCATGTTGCTGTTAAAGGAACACGACACTTCCTGCCATCACCACCAGCAACCCTCTCCTACTGTACTTTTACTTGGTTTGCACATATACCCAGTCTTGTGTTCTAGTTTATCTACAGCATGCCGGCGGGAGGGCGCCGTATGCTTCGGGCCGGGTTGGGATTCATTCAAAGCCTGTGCACAGAGGTCACAGGCATAGAGTCATGACAACCTCTTCACCAAAAAGGCAACCGGCAACATTCCACCTTTCCTCCTTTTTCACGAAACGGAAATCTTCAGCGTCGGCGTTCTGGACTGATCGGTCTCTGTCTATGGAGGCTTCGAGAGGCACTGTTCTCTTTTCTTTTTCTCTTCTATCTTGGGTTGGCTTGATACCCGACACATGGAAACAACAGGCTCCTGGTCACGATGGGCGGATCAGGGTTTGAGAACCCAAACGGACGGGACGAGCACGAGCCTCGAGCGACACGCGCTTGGGAAGGGAATCCCAGGGAGAAGAAATTGCAGAAAAAATACATCGAAGCCGCTTACACTGCTAAGCAGTCGGAAAGCGCGCCTGAGGTACCTCGATTACTAGTAGTATTAGTGTTCATGACTTTTTTTTTTTTCGACCTAGCAGAAAAAATCGAGCTTTTTTTTTTGCGCCGCGATCGCGATCCCGAATTCGAGACTTTCCGCAGACTGTACTACCCGATGTATTTTATCTACCGTGCTCTTTCTCCGAATGAACGATGTTCTGCTCTTCGATTGAATCTCCATCGTCAAACGCCCAAATCGTCCCTAGCGGTAGCGCAGCGCACAAATTCCTCCATCGTCCCGTCCTTTCCCACGTCCGACTCCCCTTCCCCTTCAGCCTTACAGCCACCGCTCCATATGGAACAGAACGTGCACCGCCCGCCCGCCTGTCTGTCTCATCCTAAGCGAAAAACATCTCCCGCCCTCCCGCCGCCACACTGGCAGGTGGCAGGTACATAGTAGACTCGCGAAACACGGCTCGCGCTGCGCGGAGCCGCATCTGTCAAGCCAAACGTGCGCCCTCCCTACCTTATTATTCCTGGTCTCCTCGCGTGTATTGCAGTATCGGGTCAGGCGAGTTCAGGCGTCCACGGCACAGGCTGCGCGCACCGGACTTTACGGTCCCTTATTATTAGTCGCTCTCTCTTATTGTATCGTTGTTTCTGTGCTCGAGGGCGAGGGAGGCCTCGCGCTTCGCTCGGCGAAACGAAACGCAACGGTTCGCCCGCGCAGATCGTGCTGGCTGGCTGCCTGGCCTGGTCGACCGACCGACCCAGCTCTTGCGGCGTGCGTGACCGAGGAGTCGGTGCTCGCTGGGCTGGGCCACTGCGCCTTGCTAGGTGCTGTACTTGGAGGTGCGGTCTGACGTACCGCCTGTGTCTGTGTGCTGCGAAGTGGTCGCTGCTCTCGGACATTTTCTTCCTCTCCCTACCTGCTGCGGTCCCCGTGCGAGTCCCCGTGCGAGGGACTCGGTGCCGGCGTTCTGGCTCATTGCAGCGCGGCTGCAGGGCTGAGATGAGATTGGTAGTGGCGCGCGAGGTTTGCGCCATGACTCTGAGCTGGCTGGCGGCGCCGAGCGGTCGGGTGCGGGTTTCCCTGTTTGTGGGATTGGATCGATGATCTGGGCTTGGACTTGACGCAGGGTGGGTTGGATGCAGGGTTGGATTTCTTTGGGGAGCATCCTTGTTCCCTGGCGGGAGTGCGTGGATGTGTAGGTAGGAACGGCTCGGAGATTTTTCTGTTGGGTTGGTGGTAGATGAGGCTGCGCACGTGGAAGTGGATTGACATGTGGGCTTGGATCGATCGGGGTGGTGTTGCGCTTTTGGGTAGGGTTGTTGATGTGCGTGCGTGCGTGAGTGAGTGAGTGAGGGAGTGAGGGAATGGGACTGCGAGAGTGCGAGACTGCAAGTGCTGGTTCACCAGTTTCAATTCTGCTCTCGTTGTTCGATTCGGATGTTGATTTGATTTGGTGGATATAGTCTGAGGTTGGTGAATGAATGACCTCGTTACTCGTTGCGTACGATAATTGTTTGAATTTCCATGTTTCGAAAGTCTATCAACTTGAGCCTTCGAGATTCTCAAGGTACCTAGGGTAACCAAACCAACGCCTTCGCTAAGTGTGCAATATGCAGTATTCGTCAAGCTTCACTCGTCGCCCTTCCCATTCACCCCTGTGTTCTCCGAATGTACCCAGCAGCACTGCCTGCAGCACCACCAGACTCGTCCTTCAGAGCCTGAGCATACCGTGCCTGCAGGCTACCGTCTGCATCCTCCTCCATCTCCTCCTCAGGCACGTCGTCATCCCTCTCGACCCACCTCGCCTCATCCTCAGACTCGCCATCCATTTCCTCCGCCTCGCTCACAGTCTCCGGCTCCTCCTTCGGCGCCCGCTTGTACTTGCCCGTGCCCTTCGCGCGCGACGAAACCTCCATATCCTGCATCAAACGATTCATCTCCTTCTCCGTGCCGCCAGCTTTCGCAGCCTCCGCCTCCTCCTTCTTGCGATCAAGCTCCGGCTTGTACTCCTTGTTGAATTCGACACGCTTCTCCTCCACCGCGCGGAAAAAGTCCTCCACGCCGTCGCCCGTCATCGCCGACACACCGACGACGCTCAGGTGGTTGTAGAACTCCTCCAGCACCAGGCTCATGCTGTTCAGCAAGCTGCCCATGTACCCGCTGCCCTCGCGCTCCTCTTCCTCCTCCTGCCTGACGGCCGCTTGGAAGGACTCGAAGTCACGCATCCACTCGATCGCCTCCGTCGGCTCTTTCACGTCCGTTTTGTTGAAGACCAAGATCATCGGCAGCTTCGTCTTGTACAGAATCGAGATGGCGTAGAGCATGTTGCTCATGAACGTGGAGGTGTTCTCCGTCGTGCGCGGCGTGTCGATCACGTACGCGATGACGGTCGGGAAGGACGAGGCGAGCGACGACAGCAGGATGGAGCCCGACGCCGACCACACGAAGACCTCGATCTGCCCCGGCGTGTCGACGATGATGTGGTCGGTCGTCGGCTTCGCGGGTGTGTCGTCGCCTTCGGCGGGAGCCTTCGGCAGGCAGCGGTTCTCCAGGATGCTCATGACCTGGTCGATTTTCGTGCTGAAGAGGTTCAGGCTGGTCAGGATGCCGCCGTTCGGGCCTAGGTTGTACTGCTTCATGACTTCTTTGTAGTTGACCGAGTCGCGGATGTCGATGTTCGAGTCGAAGGGCACGCTGCGTACCGCGGGGTCCAGGTTCATCACGTACGGCGGCGCGGTCGTGTCGGGTGCTTGCGTGTGCTGTGTGTGGAGGTGGGAGTTGATGCGCTGCATGAAGGTCGTTTTGCCAGATCCGGCCATGCCTACGCAGACGATCGAGACTGGCGGTTGCTTTTGCTGGGCGCCTGCGCCGGCTGCTGTGCTGGACGAGGCCATGATAGATGAAGATGGAGGGGTCGGCTGGATGTTGGTGGGGTTCAAAGGCCGGGTCGGAAGGTCCAAGAAGCTTTTAGTCAGATCCTGTTGTGGTTTGCGATATTGAGGAAGATCGGCGACTCAGTGCGTGCGCGCAGGGAGAGTTGTAGTTCGGTTGCCGTGATGTTAAAGATGAGGTCACTTTTGTCGAGAAAATCCAACGTCGAAGCTCAAGCTTCCTTCTCCGCAAACGCGGCGTTGGAGCCTCCACTTCCAGTCGCATTCGCGGGAGCCATCCACGCGACCAGTTTGTTCACACATACCACCATGGGGCTGGAAGATTTCGAGCGCGAGCTCGCGCAGAGTAGTAAATCACGCGACTCGCATCACCGCAGCAGACGCGACCGCAGCCGGAGCAGAGACAAGGACCGCGAACGACGACATCATCACCACCGCTCGCATCGTCACAGAGACGATTCGCGTGACGAGGAGCGAAGACACAGACATAAGCGACACCGCGATCGAGACGATGATGACGAAAGACGGCACAGGAAGAGACACCGCAGTGGATCACCGAAGCGCGACAAGAAACGAGATGAGGAAGTGAAAGTGTTCGATTCGGACAACGATGACGACGAGTGGGTAGAGAAAGAGGCTGAGACTGCGCCGCCGGAAGAGCAGACCCTGGACTCGCGAGGTCCAGATCTGAAGGAAAGCAAAGTACAGCGCGATGCTTGGATGCAAGAGCCATCTCAGCTTGACATCGATTACGTCCAGCGGAGGAAGCAGGAAGAGCCCAAAGGCCAATTCGTAGGCGCGAAGGATACACATGACTTCAAAGTTCACGAAACCCAGGTCAATCAACATTTGGCCGATCTGCAGAGGGACTTCGATTCCGACGGGGACGAGGGCGGCGGGGAAAGCGCGGTTCAGGACAAGCCGGCCCAGCACGAGGTCAGCTATACTTTCGGCGATAACGGTAGCTCGTGGCGCATGACGAAGCTGAAGGCGGTTTACCGAAAGGCGGAGGAGAACAAGAAATCAGTGGAGGACGTTGCGATGGAGACCTACGGCGATCTTCGGGACTTCGACGATGCGAGAGAAGAAGAACGCGAGCTGGATAGGCGCAAGATGTATGGGAAGGACTATGTTGGGCTGGAAAAACCGAGCGGCGAATTCTATCAAGAACGCAAGATGAAGGCTGGTCTGAGGAGGGAGTCCAACGCAGAGACCGAGCCCACAGAACCTCCACCTCAAGGCGAGCAGATGTCGGAGAAGGAAGCTCCAGCCAGAACTGTGCCTCTTGACACGTCTTCGCTCAACAAGCTCAAAGCACAGCTTATGAAAGCTAAGTTGATGAAGGCGCCCAATGCCGCGAAACTCGAGGAAGAGTACAATCTTGCGGCCGCCGCCGGTGCGGCCAATGCTGCGCAGACGGATGTGGTCGTGCTCAACAACGTGGAGAATCGTCAGTTAGCCGGAGACCGCAGCGGCGAAGTCACAGCCGTCAGCGGCAAGCGTGGCCGTGAGCGGGGTCTTGTGGTCGAGAATGAGGACATGAGTATCGATGACATGGTTCGCAACGAGAAGCGTACGCGTGGCGCCTTTGGCGGAGAAGGTCGCAACTTCGCAGAACGCATAGCGAAAGACTCCAAGTTCAATAACGATCTCGACTACATGGATGATAATGCCATGAATCTTAGCAAGAAGATTGTCAAATCTGAGGGCAACCTGCGCAACACCGCCATTGGCGACTTCCAGAAGATGCAGAAAGTACTGGAAAGCTGCCCTCTCTGCTACCACGAAGAAGCCAATCGACCTCCGACTGCACCGGTCATAAGCCTCGCCACACGCACCTATCTCACACTACAGACTGAGCCAGAATTAGCCAAGTACGGCGCCGTAATTGTTCCTATCCAGCATCGCCTCAACCTGCTGGAGTGCGATGATGACGAGTGGGAGGAGATGCGCAACTTCATGAAATCGCTCACACGGTTCTACGCCGCTCAAGACAAGAGCGTCATCTTCTACGAGAATGCCGCTTTCATGCACGCGCGGAAAGGTCACGCAGCGCTCATGGCCGTTCCTCTTCCGCACCATCTGGCCGAGACAGCACCGGCGTATTTCAAGGAAGCAATTCTTTCATCCGATGAACAGTGGTCGCAGCACAAGCCTGTCATCGACACGCAGGCGCTTACGCAGAGGCCCGGGTATGGCAAGCAAGCTTTCCGCAAAGCGCTCGCGAAAGAGATGCCTTACTTCCACGTCTGGTTCTCGCTCGATGGCGGAATGGGCCACGTCGTTGAAGACGAAAGGAGGTGGCCGAAGGGTGACTTGTTTGCGCGAGAGATTATTGGTGGCATGCTGGACAAGGGCCCCGAGACCATCAAAAAGCAAGGCAGGTGGGAGAGACACGACAGGCGATTGGAGCATTTCAGGAAGCGGTGGGACGCTCACGATTGGACGAAAGTGCTAATGGAAGCGCAATGATGATTGTATATCTTGCGAATGAACGACTGGAAGATTGGCGATAAATAGTCTCCATTGTCCTTGGGTATCTCGTCACAGTGATGTAGTATAAGAAAGATGAAAAGCGAGCAATTAGCCCTTTAGAGCCTCCACGAGCAAGCCCCTCATGCCTTTGAGCAAGGCCGTCAGCTCTCTCGTCTCGTTCGACCTCTCGACCACTGCCTCGACGTCCTCGACCTCCAATCGCGGCTGCGTCGTCACGACCTCAAAGTCCCTTGCACCCGTGTCGATCTCAAACCACGCCTCAACATCATCGTCCTTCTCATCCACACAGCTGAAGCAAAACCGCAGCCTCTCTCCTCCATCTTCCGCACCCTCAATTCTCAGACCAAGACATTGCTCCCAGAATCGCAGCTCGGGTACGTTGTGTCGGGCTTGCGAATCGAGAGCACGCTGGTGCGCAGCCTGCGCCTCGCGTCGCTGTCTGATCGCTGCTTGAGTCGTGGAGATTTCCGATTGCAGCTGCTGGCGCCGCGAAATGTGCTCGTCTTTCTGCAGCGAGAGCGCGGCGATCGCGGCGTGCATCTCGGTTGTTTCCTGCGCTTCTTTCTCCAGAGTTTCGGCGTGAGAGGATGACTTAGATTGCATGTCGTTGATTGCGAGGCGGCGCGTGCGCTGGGTTTCTAGACGGACATGCGTTAGTATGGACATGTTTTTGTTGTCGCTGTTGCTGGGTGAAAATGCGACGTACCCTCAAGCTCGGCGACATTCATGCGGAAGGCATTTCGCTCTTCGAGAACACGCTTGCGGCCGCGCTCAATGAAGTCGTCAAATCGCGCGGTGAAGGCTGCCATGCGCTCGCGTAGGTCGTTGAAGCCGAAATCGACAGACGGCAGGCTGTCCGCCATTGAGGGGGCATCGGTGTCATAGGGAGCGTGCGAGGCGGAGAAAGAGTTGCCGAAGCGGCTGGGAGTTGCTGGTATGGCGGCCATGATTGCGAACGTGTGAGAATGTGGGAATTCTTGCGTGTGTGATCAAGCAATACTCGCGATCGAGTGAGTGTGGTGTAGTGCGCGTAAAGTTCGACGTGCAGTCGGCGCGGCGTCAACAAACATCCGACTGCCGCCCGGCAACAGCTTCGGCAGCCTGCATTAGCGCGAGCGCTTGTATCTTCGTCATCTTCTTCACACCTCAACATAGCGGAAACACGATCATTGAAGGGAAACATGGCACATCCATCAATCTTGGGGCTTTACGTTGGCCACGTGATTGCCTTGTAAATAAGCCTCTTGAAACGCAATATCAAGAGCCGCAGGTGGCCATTCTCTCAGCACTCAAGAGCACTAGCGCCGCAGCGGAGCGGACCGCTCGATCCTAGCCTTTGAAGACTTCGACTTCCAGCCTCTCCAAAAGTTGCTTGAAGACGTCCTCATCTCACACTTCGCATCTCTAACCAGGCACACAACTTCCATCAGTGACTGATCGGTCAGCTCTACAGTGCAGACTCTCAAATTTCCTTCACTGTGGATGAGCAGCTTTATCATGTTGGCGTTCGGACTTGACATCTTACGACCATCCAAGATTATAAAGCCGAATGGCTGACCAAGATTGGAACGGCCTGCCCTACGGCCATTTTGGGCAAGCTACTTACAACTCTGAAGACCAGTCCTGGTGTTTTGAAAAAAAGCCGGGCCTACCTCGAATCCTTGAACCACTCGAAACGCAAGATATCGCGATCAAACCATCCGAAAGGGCTATTGCAGAGCGCTCATCGGCTGAGTTGCCGAGTCAACGATATGAAAGGGAAATCAAAGAAGCTACTCGGAATCGTCCCGAGATTCAGCCAGCGACGTCGCTTCTTAAGCCCCTTCTCCAGGCTTCCGAAGCTGTCGAAACCGCCATCGACAGACACGATCCTGTCAAGGGACCTCTAGTCTCTTTTGGCCGGGTATTTGATGAGCAGGTGCGCAGATCGAGGCAGATCATAGCCTTTGCTTCAGGCGCAACAGGCAGCGACGTGAAGGTCCTCCAGGTGCAAATGGAGAGGCAGGGTTGGAGCGACAGCAGAGCAATGTGGCTGGAAGTGCCTGTAATCGCTGGAGAAGAAGTCGTCTGGAGAGGCGGTGGCTCACCCGTCTTGCAGGTCTGCTTTGCGCAGCCTCTAGAAATTGGTGAGAACCTGCTTGCGGTGCGAACCGGCAGCCGAACTGTGATCTTCAAACCGATACTGCGAGCTTTCGGCCCTGGTTGGCTGAAGCTTAAGCTTCTATTTCACCTGCCTGCCTGCCAGCAACATAATTCTGCGCCACATGCTGATGTGGCTTTCAATCCTTGGTTCCCTCGACAATTCGCGGTCATCGATCGGTTTGAGCACTGGAGTGTTTGGGAGTTTCGAAGCAGGGAGTCATCTGAAGCTACTTGTGTCCACTCCTTTGCGGCCAGTGGAGATGATCTCAAAGCAGGTGTGCTCAATGACGGCTGGGCGCGTCTACTGTGGGTATGCAATCCCAGCATCGTCGCGATTGCGACCAGGCGCAACGTGGCTCTCTATGACTTGACTACGGGTCCTTCAAAACTACAGGATCTCGATCTTGGCGTCTCTGATGTCTCAGCCTGGGTATTGGATGTAGCAAGTGTGCCCTCCGACCCTGCACGCGTTATGATACTCACAAGCACGTATTTGCACCTTTTTACGTTCGAAGAAGAACGCAGCGAGGTCCGGGCGCATCTCGAAATGCGCATTAGGCATTTCCAAAACCCGCAAGACATCACTCTGCGGCTGACGTTACATCGTGACGAACAAGGTATGCGCTTGTGCCACCGTTGGTAGAAAATGTGTACTGATAACTGTGTAGATATGACGGTTATCCTTCGGTCCGCCCTAAATACGACAGCCATTGCTTATAGGTTCACGATTAACAGCGGGAAGACGACAGTCTTGCACGACCCTGTGCAATTGGAATGTCAGTTTGGAATCAACGGTGTCCTCGGACTTCACATCCACCCTATCGCAACAGCCGAAAACCGCTCCGGCCACTCCGGCAACTCGCTCATGGGACGCTTGCGAGCAGATGATTGTCGCTTCGTTTCATTGATGGCACTCAAGAAGGACCTCACTATCTCCAATCTGATCTATCTTGACCGTCCTTACCGACGTCAAACATCGCAGATCATGGCCCCCGCATGGCGAGACAAGCCCGCGGGGACTTCTACCAGGATCAAAGAGAGCTTTGTGACGGATGAATTTTCCATGCTCTCAGACCCTGAAAACGACGCACGCGAGCCCGTCGCCAATTACGTCAAGCAAAGGAGAGGGCAGGGTAGACGACTTGTCCGCCGTGAATGGACATCCAATCTTGAGCGGGTAGCTCACAGTGCACAGCGGCAAGCAACACACACGAGATCTGTGGAGGATGTTTCCGACCAGATAAGGGACCTTCTCGAAAGACCCATGGAGCCTAATGTCAAACCTATGACAACCGCTTTCGAAGTCTCCAACGAAGAGCTTACAGTGGATGATATGGGTCGTGCTGCAACCCAGATGCAGCAGCTTATGGCAATGCAAGATGAACCGCCAGAGCGACCACTTGGTGATGTTGATGGCTTTGAAGCTGGCATGAAACTGTTGCTTCGACCCATTTCGGAGAATTCTTCACCGTCGTGGGCTCCTCTTCAGTCATTTGGCGAAGATTTGAATCTAACATATGAGAGAATCATCTCACACTGGATCTCGCCGCTTCCTGATGCTGTGCGTGGACGCATCCGACTAGCCAAAGAGCAGCTGGCGCGAAGACTCGCTGCAGAAGTCAATCTCGCAGGTCATGTACTACGGCCAGACGCGCCCGAAGGGCCTAAAGACACGCAGCCCGAGACGGCACCAGAGTCGCAGAGCCAGAGCTGGGACCTTCCAGTGCGCGGTGCGGAGGCCTCACACGCGAGCCACTTCAGCGACGCCATCGCTTCTCAGTCCGCACTCCCTACGCCTTCACCAACCGGCACCCCGTCCGTCACCACAGCTTCCAGCCGTATGTCTGCCTTTACCTCAGCCGAAGTCTCACGCCTGTCAAAGTACGTCAGTTTCACCAAACCCGCTCCGTCCGCTCTTGCTCGATCCCTCAACAAAGTTCTGGACCATTGGACCGTGGGCGCAGACCCGGCGGAATACGACTGGATCGCCGCTTCCCGCCGGATAACCCAGCGCACGGAAGAGGAAGAAGCCGAATCGCAGCTCACGGAGAAGCAGCGCGCACGTATGCATCGTAAGGCGGAGCGCCACATCCGGAGGCAACGCAAGGAGGCTGCTGCAAGCCAGCAGCAGCATTTGGCCAGCAGCCAGATGCCGGAGCTTGTCGTCAGCGCGAGTCAGCCGCAGTTCGCGGGCGCCAAAGTGGAGAATCAGCCTGCTGCAGGACCTGCTGGGAATGCTTTCAGTGGAGGGATTGGGAGTAGTCAGATTCGTGCGCCAGGAGCTGCCAGCCAGGCGACGGCGGGGAGGTTTGGTGGTAGGCCGCCGGCGAAGAAGAAGAGAAAGCAGGGGTTCTAGATGCTCTTGCGTATGTGTCAAAAAAATCGGAGATACGGATGCCAATGTTGTCTACAGTCCCACCCTCCATAGGTTACACAAGAAGACGGCGTTAGTGTCGTCGTTAAAATTTGCGTTGATGCACGACCGAGCTAGAAGTGGGGAGTACTGTTGCCCCAGAAGCATCAGGGCGATCGCTTAGATCGCTGAGCCTTCTTCTCACTTGCATGAAACAGCTGAGTACACTACACCCCACCATGCACTTCCAGTCTATCGCCCTCTCAACTTTCGCCGCACAGGCTTTTGCGAAGCTCGAACCAAATTTCACGTCCAATGCTGGCGTCGAGATCTACAATCTCTCCTCCTTCTTCAACACGACCGGACCATGGAGCCTGATGTCTCAGGCAGGGGATTGCCTCTACATTGCAGGTACGTCTCGGATCCTTGGAAGACACGCGGGGCTACATAGGTGTTAATTGATCTAGGCATGCGGGGCATATACCAGGAAAACAGCACTCTCACGCCAACTGGCCTGCCACGCGTCCGCCAAGCTTTCCGAAACATGCAGGATCTCGCTGAGATGGCGGGCGCAGAGCTTACCGATGCTGTGCGAATCGTTGTCTACACAACCGATATGTACAGGTACAGGCCGATGTGTAACCAAGTGCAGATCGAGCTCTGGGGCAACGACCCAGATAGATACCCGCCTCGTACGATCGTGGAGGTCGATCGTTTGAATGATGATGATATTGTTGAGGTCGAGGGAACGTTCTTCAATCCCAAGGGCGTGCCTGAGAGAAGATGATCGTAGACTGAGTTTGGAGTCGCGTATACACATGTTGGATGACAATGGCCCGGAGAGTCGAAATTGACGGTATCGAATATATTAGATCCTGTCTGATTTTCCATTTACTTCGAGCGAGATCTCGTTCGTCACAAAGAGTGCTATCGCCGTGCGGTCATCGTTGTCATTCGATGGCTCCTTAGACATATTTAGACCAAACCATCCCGGTGGTGCACATGGATCCCCACCAGTGCGAAGGACCTTGCCGCTTTGTCCGCATCGGCATAACGGAGTTCGTCGCGTTTCCCTGCGCGGTACCCTGCGTATACCCTGTCGGCCTGATAGACATTGTATGGTTGTTCGAGAACACTCATAGGAACAACAGCATTCATAAAGAGCGAAATGACCGCAGTCGAAAAGGCTGTTCGCCCTGGTTTCACGTTTGCCGCTAATAGCACTCCTTCGGTCATATCATTGAGATGACCAACAGAACAGAACGAACACACAACAAGCGGATTCCGAACATGCAAAGATTGAGTATGCAGGCCAATGACAATACAGAGCTTAATGACGGAGACATAGATGACATGGCGAAAAACGTACGGTGCGGTGGCAACACATTCGACCTGTTTGGCACTACGCGTATTGAGTGTCTGGTTACACCGACTCCATGATACGGTTCGTACGTAAATCCAACCAAACCTCTATCTCGCGCGAAGGCAGAGACATTACACTTCCAGCTTTTATCTCTTTCTCGCCTTCTCTTTGTTCTTTAAACTCACAGGATTACCACTCACTAGGTACCCAGTCCGGTCCCTCCGCTGCGTACATATCAGGCTTATCTTTCCTACAAAGCGGGCCATTCTCGTTTGGCAGCCCATCCACACTCTCGACCTGGAAGAACTCGCTACCAACCGCCGTAGAAGCCCAAAAGACGTTCTTTGGGTCGAATTTCTGCTTTAGCTCCAGTAGCCTTGGGTAGTGGCTGCCATAAAACGCCCACTGGAAGTTAGGCTCTAAGCGATCGCTCTCGCTCAAGTAGCTGCCGGCGCCACGCGAAAAGTCGCGCCAGCGCTGCATGTGCTTGAACGTGAACTCCTGCCTGATCTCCATTTGCTCCTCTGTCGAAGCGTACATGGGCCAATTAACAGAGGAGATCATATGACAAAGCGTCTCCCGCCAGGCAGGGTTGACGGCCGTATCCTGCTTCCCGCCCGCGGCCCACGTGGGCGCTTGGTTGAAAGCAATCGTGGTCAGACCTGCGTCAGCGCTGGCCTTGATTGCCTCGTAGGTGGAGTTGAGAATGGTCTCGTTGGACCAGTTTGTGCGCGGCCAAAGACGCGAGGCGCTTGCAACGTGCGTTTTCTCGATGGCTTCGAGGGGAAAAGAGGCGTTCCATGCGTCCCAAAATGTGCTGTACTCCTTGTACTTGGGCTTGATGTCGATGCCCAGTTTGGTTAGGTCGTTCATCCAAGGCCGTAACAATTCCTCGGTTTCGTTCTTGGACATGTTCGGCGCAAAGAAGGGCTGCATAAGGAAGGTGAATTCGTCCCCGCTTGGAAGGACGAAGAAGTAGCTATAGGTACCAGCGGCGACGTTGGTGGGGAAGTAGTTGAGGTAGGCGCGGAAGCCGGCCCAGAAAGAGTCAAGCGAGACATCCTTCGTGCTGTACGAGAACGAGGTCGAAGTGAATCTCATGTCCGGGTAGGCTTTAATGACCGCGGACGTGACAACGCCATAGGTGGAACCGCCACCGCCACGTAGCGCCCAGAAAAGATCTGAATTCTCCTTCGCGTTGGCTGTGACGAAGCGCCCGTCTGCGGTAACGATTTCATAGTTCAAGACCTGGTCGGCAGCCATGCCATAGAGAGAGCTTAAAGGAGAGTGGCCGCCACCTTGCACGTATCCGCCCATCGCGCCGACTGTCTGGCCCTCACCGCCAATCACGAGCAGTCCGTGGTCGCGGGCAGCAGCATAGATCTCGTAGACTTGCACGCCAGCTCCCGCTTTAAACGCCGGACCATCGTAGTCCGTAGTAGCATTGCCGTATGAAGGAATGTAGGCAATGTCCTTGAGATGGTGCACCCAGACACTAAGCGAGCCAGCGCCGCCCGACTTGCCAGAAAAGTCATGTCCAGTGTTCTTGATGACAAAGCGTACGCCAGTATTGCGCGCAAAATTGACCGCAACCTGCAGCTGCGCAGTCGTAGAGACGTTGACAGTGTAAGTCGGGTATCCTCCCTGTGTGCACTCGCCTGAGTCATACCAACTCGTAGGCTGGCAGGTCAGGCCCTGGTATACAGGCGAGAACATCTCGATAGGATCGTTTAGGTGGGTGTACGAATCCGTCCAGTTGGCGGTCAACTTGGAACATGCCGTTTCGTCGTGCCGGCGAGTGCCGTTGAAGTAGCAGACACTTGCTGCTGGCACGCCCTTGATCAAGGCACCCCCGAGAGTATCGTTGAGCTGCTCCCACTCGCCAGGCTTGGGCCACGCTGGATCGCCAGGGTAGACTTTGCATCGTTCCTGGACTTCGTTGTCGTGTAGTCCATTGGGCAGATGGGGTGGAGATGGTCCTCTCAGCGCTGAACCTCCATCTTCAAGAAGCGCTGTGGAAGATGGTTTCACTCTATGCCCTGTGTCATTTGCCGGACGATCAATATTCCTCACACGGTCAGTGGCCCTAACTTTGTCAAATGAGAAGAGCAGTCTCTGTGGCGCGGGAAGCTTTTTCAGCGACAATTGCGACCATTGCTCTTCTTCGAAGTGAAAAAGGGGGATGTGCCCAGCCTCTGAGATCAAAGTCGCGCTTGGGGACCCAGTGGAAGCAGCAGCTGAACTGCTTACTGGTGATGAGGTGCCATGTTGCGCCGCTGCTGCCAATATGAAAGAGGACGCCAAAATAAGTCTTGGGAATAGCATGATGGAAGCGATGTGCAGGGAAAGTAGAAAAGGCAGTAATCACCTAGGTAAACAAAAGAATGCGGCGGCGATGGACCTTCAACCAAACCTGCACACATCCCGGGCAATCAATATTGCTCCCGGCTCGCGTGGCAACATAACTTGCCGACGTGGAGGTACCGACCTTGCTCAGGCCTAGGGTCGGGAGATGCAATCACAAAGAGCAACACAATGTATGACTGGCATGGAGACCTCCGTTATGGAGCTCCGAATCCGCTCGTCTCGAGTGGAGTCGAAGTCGCAAGTCTCATGAGGAGGATGCTGCAAATCCCGAGTCCCGCTGATGAGATTCCGGATGGAGCAAAAGAGCCGCGCATGCCGCCGCTGGCAGCTTGCCGCCCCTCACACGAAGGAACACGCTATCTTTAAGCCCACACAAGGTCGCATGGAGGAGCACACCATCGTTTCTACCAGACAGCATCGGTTGCGATTTCGATTGCATAGGCCCGATTTCAATGATCGCGCAATGTATTGCGCGAAACGAGATAACCTTCCGCAATTCCAACGCTCAGATGCCGTTATGAAGCTGGTGTTGCGCCGTATGTCCAAGTCAAGTTTGACCCGCATGACACCTATGTGACTTGCGAGAAAGGGTCTTTGTGAGTTGGCCAAGGCCTTGAGAGACGGCGTTCGCTGGGGTAGGCGAGTCGTTGGGGAGAATGGGCGTTCTTATTCGCTGCTCGAGATTGGTTTATGGACCGTCAACCTTCGCGTCAATTCAACTGCCTGATCAAGCTGCCTAGACAACTCCGTGCGTTATCGTGCTACGCAATAATTGACGACCAAGCCTGTTGTCGCTGACCATTTCATAGGCGAGATCATTAGCGTTTCATCCTTCGGACCATGTCGTTTCCGGACAACTTGGGCCCGGCTCTTGCAATCCTTCATCGGTACGGTATCTTGGAGACACTGAGGTCCTTGTACAGTCCTTCTCCCCGTTTCTGCTCTCAATGCGGCCGTCTATCTCAGATTCCTGGTGCTCGGCGCCTTCGATATGGTCGAAACACTTCAGCCCACTGCCTTGGGGCTGATCATCCTATGGCCGTCGCTCGCGACCGTCACCGTTGCGCTGAGAGTCTACACGCGCATCTCGATGAGGCAATTTTTCCTCGGTAACTTGTCCGTGGCAGCAGAAGAGAACAGAGATGGTTTGCCTGACAATAACGCTCGCAGATGACTACACCATCGTTGTTGCATGGTCGTTTGCAATCGGTCAGGCGGTCATGGTGTACCTCTATAGCCTCAAGAGTTGGCAAGGTTACCACTACTACGACATACCCGATCTGTCTGTCGAAGACAGAATGCAAGCATCAAAGTACGACTTGGCGAACCAGCTCTTGTACAACCCCATCCTGGCTCTGGTCAAGGCTTCTATCATCTTCTTCCTGTGGCGTCTTGAAGACAAGCGGAAAGTCATCCGGTGGTCGCTCACTTCGTTCTTCATTCTCAACTTAGGCCTGGCTATCGCAACTTTCTTGGCAGATTTGTGCCAATGCACGCCAGTAGCGTACTATTGGAACCACTACGGGGCCGATGAGTACGATGCAGAGGGTAACGTGGCCGAGAAAGCCGGGACATGCATCCAACAAGTCAACTTCTTCCTCATCACCGCCGGCCTTTCCGTGCTAACAGACATACTTATCATGATAATTCCGGCGGCCATGGTCTGGAAGCTGAAATTGAAAAGGTCAAAAAAGATCGCTGTGTGGGCCGTCATGTCCTTGGGTTGGGTGGTGGCCGTTATCGGAGCAGTGCGGATTGCCTTGTATTATTACCGTTTCCAGCCGGAAAACATAGACCGCTCGTATAGCGTTGCTTACACCATTTCAGGCGCAGAGGTCAATATGTAAGTACCACCGTCCAAAGCTAGTATCCAATGTCTGACCCGCTGCACATAGCGCCATTATCGCCTCAAGCGGTCCAGCGCTGAAAGCATTCACGAAGAAGTATATTCCGAATCTCCTCGATACATCCCGGGGCAACATGTCATATTCTACTAGGGGGTATGCCCACGGTAGGGCGCTGGAGCTTTCTGGGTACTCGAGCCAAAAAGCCACAGACAACTTCGTCTCGCAGCCTGGGCGCTCCACCGATGATCAATACGGCACGGGCATTTTGAAGACTTCAAGCTACGATGTTGACACTTCCAGCCAAGAAGCTATCGTGCCTAATAGGAGTACTAGAACGCCAAGTGAGCGAAGCGAGTTCGAGTTCTTTGGCCTCAAGTCGATCAGATAACATTAGCTGTGTAACGTCGGTTGCATCAGTAATGAACTTATTATTGCAGAATGATATACGCAAGGCAGATACCCCTACCGAGGATCACGTACATAGATTTAATATTAATCGCATGCAGTCAAAGGAAGATGATATGACTGACGTGGCTAGAGCGTCCTCAAAGCTGCGAAGATGCACTGGCTCATATACCTACACCGCTACCCATGTAGCGTCAAGTTTATTAGCGTGGCAACCCTGTTTTAAATTTGTAGGTATATATTCGAATTTTTTACGTCAGAAACCACATACGACCACAGGTCAGTGAAAACTGGGCATCCCGTCCGCTCTGCCATACATAAGCACTGAACCGGGCGACTAGTACTAGAGTGGGTGACCATCTGGGAATCCCGCCTGTTGTATGTTTTTGTCTTTTGAGAAGTCGCCATGATTTTGACGTATTATGCAAGATAAAGTATCTCGATCGATTTCTCGCTCCATGCGGCTTGCGGCGTTGCCTTGATTTCGTGCGTGGTGTGTACGCGCTGGATTCGCTTGGGTTCTGAACGTGGTAACATCTTTGGTATGATGTGAAATCTGCATCCGCCAAGCTCGTAAGAGATGTTCGCAGAGGGTGATCAATCATTCACTGACCGAGACTTGCGAACGCGTATACCAAAAACACTTTAAGGGCCTAGACACGTCGTGATTGTTGTGATGAGGCAACCCAGTTGGCGGAGCGCTGATGACCTCGGACCGCGGCTGAAGACCAAACAATTTTCACTATGGTCA
Organism: Cladosporium halotolerans; assembly: GCF_011745625.1. Classification (NCBI taxonomy): domain Eukaryota; kingdom Fungi; phylum Ascomycota; class Dothideomycetes; order Cladosporiales; family Cladosporiaceae; genus Cladosporium; species Cladosporium halotolerans. The sequence continues at coordinate 263,550 of NW_027191463.1, read as the reverse complement.
GCAATAACCAATGCATCGACTCTGACCTCTGCTTAAGCTCCAAGAGTAGCCACGGATTTTCTCATCTATCCCCGACGGGCCAACATTGTCGCGGCAGATATAGATCATGTCGTTACGCCAACCACTGAGCGACTTTGTGGCGCTCAGTGACTCCATCTCATATTTTGGCCAGCCGCCAAACAGGAGGCATGAGACTGGCCCATCTCTGGTCGTCCTGTGCACTTGGATGTCGGCGCACCGAAAACACATCGCAAAGTACACACAGCAATACCGCCAGCTATATCCGACTGCCAGCTTACTTGTCCTGGAATCCTCCGTTGCCGACTTTGTCCTCCGTACCAACCGGACACAGCACGAGGCGATACGACCTGCACGCGATGTTCTACTTTCGCACATCTCTTCCTCCAGCAGTGACCGAGTAGAACACAGTGTTGCGCTACATTCGTTCTCCAACGGCGGCCTTCAGTGTGCCACACAGCTAATCGCCAGCCTTCCGAGCGAACATCGTGTACAAGTGTTCAACGCCATCGTCCTCGACAGCTGCCCAGGAGAGGCTACATACCATCGATCGGTCCACGCCATGAGCCTGTCACTTCCGAAGCATCCCCTCTCGAGGATCGTAGGGGTACCATTGGTTCACCTGATGATCTGCATGTTCAACATCTACTTCTTCCTCTTCCAGGTCGAGAATGCAGTATCACGCATCAGGAAACAGACCAACGACCCTGCTATGATTGCTCTGAATGTACCAAGGCTCTACGTCTATTCCAAGGCGGACCAACTTGTGCTAGAAGATGACGTGGCGAGCCATGTAGCGGACGCACGCCGTAAAGGCTATTCGAAGGTGCAAGAGCTGCTGTTTGAGTCTAGTGCTCATTGCGCGCATGCTATGACACACAAAGAGCAGTATTGGAAAGCGGTCGCGACCATCTTTGGGGACCGAAGAAGCTGAGTGAATGGTTCGACGAGTACTAAGCATGCTGTGTCTGATCAGTAATAATCAGAGCTTCAATCTGATCACGCAGAGGCAATGCATTTGTCGTATCCTTTTTCCCAGCCCAGCATCACTGTCTAGCACTGATCTTAGGCTCAACAACAGCCTCATCTGCCTTTCCATTCTCAAGGTCTTCCTGGCTGCTTGCCGCATCGTGGCTGTCTTGGTTTGCTGAAGAAAATCTGCGTGATTTCAGCGAGCTGGCAAGTATGAAAATACGCCGAGGACTTTACTGACGTCGGCGCGAAAGCACTCCTCTCCCTCAACCTAGCGCCATAATAATAGAAGAGAATGGGCATGGGCACAAGGGCAACGGATACCGCACCAAGAAGACTTCCGGCAGGCCCCACACCCATGCCTTCAATCATCTGGCTGTTCCAGCATCAATATGGAGGTTACATCGAGTAGCGGTGCCACAAGCCTACCGTGCGAACAATGGAAACCCGGCGCCAGCAAGGCTGCGGAGAAAGGTATTCGCGGCAATAGCAGAAGCTGCAAACATCAGATAGGCGTCGATCAGGTAATTTAGGCAGTTGAGGAAGATCGAAAGGATGCCGAATCCTGTAGCGAGGCCGGAGAGGGTAGGTGCAATCCAGTGAATGCTACTTCTGTTACCTGTCCAAGCAAACCAGAACAGACCGATACTGAAGCTGATACCTCCTAAAATTACGGGTGGGAGTCTCCATTCCGGTACTGGCATGTTGTTGTTTGCGGCAAGTTTCCGGTTGTACGATGGGGAGGTGGCGATCATGAAGACACCAGCAATGATTTCACCTGAGATGTCAGCGTACCTTCCCTTGGCGAGAGACTTCATCACCTACCAAGAATCATGCCGAAGAAAGGAAGCTGAGAATACACAGTCAGCAGTTGTCGTCTCAGTACTGCACGATGTTCGGCACATACCCCTCCCACGCCTGCATTGAAGCCGTGTATCCCCTGGAAGACGATAGGGTAGAACGTAAGGAAGAGGTACAGCAGGCCATAAACGAAAGCCATGTAGATGCTGATGGCTAGGATAATAGGCTCCGTGAAGAGGAGACGAAGCGGACGCGAGACGTTCTTCTCCAGCAGTTCGCGGAGGTCGACCTCGATCTCTTCCTGTTTGGCATGAATCCCCCAATTCTGCGTCCGACGTCTTAATTCGGCTGCTTTGTTAACCAAGATCACTGGAGGGTAGGTCTCCTCTAGAAAGAGGATCTCAAGAGCAAGCCACAAATCATCAGCGGCGTTGTACAAAGCATAATCACAAGATGTACACGTACGCCGAGGAAGCCCATGATGGCAGTGATGTATTCAGTCCAGCGCCAGCCAAGATAAGACATATCGATGAATCCCCCAATGAAAGGGGCTAACAAAGGCCTGTGATCGCATTAGAGCAGTTGAAGGGACGTTCCTTTCGGTGTTTCTGACCCGCTGAAGACCATCATCGAGAACAGGGAGATCGCGATACCTCGCTGTTGGTTGTTACTAGCCTGCATCAGTGACCTGGTATATCAAAATGATCGGATGCATGCTCACAACATGTCAGCAAAGACAGCGCCAACCACGGTGAGTGGACAAGCGCCGAAGAATCCGCCGAAGAAACGCGATATGAAGATGGTTTGCAGGTCTTTGCCAGCAGCTACGGCAATGTTAAAGATGGAAAACCCAAAGGATGAGACAATTAGCGGGTATCTTCGACCATACAGCTCAGACGCTGGTGCCCAGATGATAGGACCTGTCGCGAATCCAAGGACATAGAGGGAGACCCCAAGGATACCGACCTGGCCCGACACACCATATTGTCGGGCGACAGATCCAATCGCGGCGGAGAAAATGGAAGATCCAAAGGCGGCAGTCAGGGTCACGAATCCCAAGGTGATCGCGACGGGCAGCTTCTTCCGCAAAGGCCAGTTCTGCGCGTGCAGGGTATCATTAGGACCGTCAAACTCTACGACATACTCGTCTCGCGCTGGAAGCATCGGCGGGTATTCTCTGCCTCCTCCAAAATTTGGCAGTGGCTTCTTGCTCTCCCTCGTGACTGTTCGACTTCTCAAGCCCGCACCGACCGTGATATTCTGTTGGCTTCGGCCTGTCTGTACGCGACTAAGCGCCGTGCGGTGTCTTTCTAGATTGGCATCGTCTCGTTGAGTGGGCATCCTCGACATGCCAATCTCTTCTCTTACTACAGAAACCCGAGAGACACTGGAACAGCTAGAGCTGGATGTATCTGCCGTTGCTGAGCGCGATATTGCTTCTCCTTCCACCGTGGGTAGATCTGCACTGAAAGTTTGTCGTGCCGGCGAAGAGCCTGGTGAATGGAACCTCTCTGGGCTAGCGTTCCTCTCTGCATCCATCATTTGTCGGTCCGTTTCATCCATAATGATCAATGGGCGGTGCAAGACTGTCTAAGTCTAGTCGGCAATTGGCATTTGAGTAGTATAAAACCGCAAAGCCGCGACAGTCATTGAAAGGATTGCACGTGTGAGACATCCCAGTGAAGGGAGGGGCAGAGGCCAGAGCTCGTGGAATGACCGCTTATGTAAAGCAAGCCACCGAGGACAGTCAGCTGGTATCCCATGCATGTCAGCTTCGGTATCGAAGTTAATCAAATGTCAGGCGGTGGCGTACACGTGTTCTGGCCAATAACCGTTTGCGCATGTTGCAGCGTTCGGATTTGTGTTTCCGAATACGAACGCCCAATTGCATTGTAATTTTTGGGTGCCCTCCTCGAATAAATGCCATCCGATAGCAGAGACGTCAGCTACCAAGTCGAGGTAATCAAGCTTCAGACCAAAGACTCGTCAAATGCTTGACTGACATGCTTGACTACTCATTACCCATCACTTGAGGTATCACATAGTGTGTAAAATCCATGAGAGAGCAATTGAAGACCTTCCAGCGAGCAATAACGCTGTTTTATTCACATACTATCAACCGGCCAGCCAAACAATGGATTTAAGAAGCGATAGCGGTGGTTGATGTCATGAAAGCTGCGGAACAAGTCCGGAGGGCACAGTGGGCGAGTTTGCCAGCATGATCATTTCCTCTAGCATCGCACGAGGACTCTGCCTCTTTACGTCAGTGGCCAGAAAATCACGGCCGATCCTCTCCTGCGAAATGTCAATGCGGTGCAATCATAGAATCAGGGCATGAACTTACAGCATCTTCCAAGTCAGCGAGTTCGAAAGATGGGATGTCTGCGCAGGTTTCCACCAAGTCCTCCCCTGTTGCAGCAAGCAAGATCAAATTTTCTGCACGTTCGATCACAGCTGGGTCGATGCCATTCATGGCTGCGCAGTGTGTTCCAAAGCTAGATGTGCTTCGTCCTTGGCAGTATTTGTATAGGTACGTGACCTGATCAATAGCCTCCGCGGCTTCTGGGTCGACGTTTACTTGCATGTGTGCAAACCCCAGTGATGGACGTGGAGGGAGGAATCCATTCTCGAATAGCTCGTGAAAATGCGTGGCTCCCAACACCTTCGGGCATCCGTTATCACGCTGCAGGAGATGCTCAAAAATGCCCGCTGCAAGTCCCGCGCCGTCGTGGGTTTCGGTGCCCTTGCCGAACTCATCGATGATGACAAGGCTCCGGCACGTGGCCAGATTAAGCGCAATTGATGCTTGTTGCAAGTCAATCGTGAATGCGCTTTGGAAGCGAGAGACGCTTTCTCTTGTTGCGATGCGTGTCAGGATTTTGTCTGTAAGACCGATCTTTGCCGCTTCGGCGGGAACAAAGCATCCGATGTGTGCCAAATACGTTATCATAGCAACCTGCTTGAGATAGATGCTCTTTCCCGAGTAGTTCGGACCTGTGATCAGAACCATGCTAGGCCCTTCGGGTTGGCTTGTAGTGGTGTCTTCTCTGGAAAGTTGGGAACGGGTCGGCGAGCTGAGTCTAGGCGCTTTTGCATCGATGGGGTTACCACCAACGATGAATGTGTCATTCGGAATGAATGAAGGCACTGTAAGCTCTTGAAGCAAATGCCTGCCGCCCTTGATCTTCACTATGGTTTCTTCGGAGATCCTAGGACGTGTAAGGTTGTAGACTATAGCACCCTTTGTCAAAGCGACATGGCAATCGAGCTCGCCAGCAACGTCGGAGACAGTGTTCAACAACTCCTCGTAATCGAGTACTCGCTCGCCTAGGCGCTGGACTATTTCTATCTCTTTGTCGCAAATGCGCGCATAGAGATCGCCAAATTGTTGGTCCAGCTGATTCATCAAGTTGTTCTTGTAGTATGCATTCGCTTCAGTAGAGAACATTTTCTCCCATGAATCTTGATCAGTGCCTTCGAAAACCCCAGTTCCTGTATGCTCACTTAGCCGTATCGATATAAGAAAGCCGATTTGCGGGAAGAAAATGACATTAACCTTCGAATCGAGGTTTGCGGGAACTTCATTTGCGACATGCTCGGCGGCCAGAGAAAGAAGGTCTTCGATGCCATCGTACGCATCTTTTGCCTCGTCCAACTCTCCATCAACTCCTGGCTTGACGATCGTCCGTCTTTGCTCCTGGGATGCCGCGAAGTCAACAACGTCGTTGATCAGCGCTCCCACTTCCGCGAGTAGCTTCTTGTTGAATACCTGGGCGATTTTAGCCACGACAGCAAGGCGATGAGCGCCTGCCAGTTCGGAGAGGGTATCCATGATTTTGAGAGCATGAAAAGCAAACTGGCATAGGTTCGGCCAGACTGTTGTAGGCATTCTTTGATTGCGATTCAGGCCACTGCTGATACCTTTGCGGAGATTCACCGTATAAAGCCGCGCATTCTTCATCTTCCCGAGGCTTTCGGACAAACGTTGCAGGCAATCACTGTTCTCAGGCTGAAGTAAGACACTTACAGTGTCCAGGCGCTCATTAATGACTGTGAGGTTCTGGCTTGGGCGGAGAAAACACTGCTTGAGTAGAGAGCGACCTTGTCCAGTTTTTGCGAAAGTCTGGAAAAGCCCGAATACGGATAGGCCTTCCTTCGAGCCTCCGGATGCGCTCTTGCTTGACGGCCCATGCTGCTGGGCGTTAGGGTGTGATTCAGTGGACATGATCTGAAGCGACAGAAGGGTGTCCATATTGATGAACATAGACTCTGAAAGGCTAAACATCTCAATGGTGCCCACACGCAACATGCAAGACGCTTCTCCATCACCAGGCAGGTACGCAATTGGCCTTCGCCGTTGGATATACGAGAGGACAGCCCCAGCACAGCCTACAGTGAAGCGACTCTCCAGATTGATCCAGCCTGACAGACGGATGAGTTGTCCCTGACGATCGGGCGGTCCGATATCGTCTACGGCGCGTGAATCAGTCTGAGGTAGGATCTCTCCAGGAGTAACAAATGTTACTCGAGGCCCTCCTCGTTGACCGATTTGAAGATCAATCAATCGCTTGCGGGAGGCATCGTATCCAAATTCTGCATTTGGTCGGGACTCAAGAAGGTAAGGGAGACGTGTGGTGTCTCCGTTTCTCTCGGAAGCGAGTCCACTTGTTCTCTCAGGATCCAGCTTCTTGATCAGGTCTTCGCTGCACTTTGTTGAAACGAGTACGACGGTGGGATCAATGAAGAGCTTCACTGCGAGAAGTAAGCGAAGAAACGAGAAAGCATTGTGAGATAGAAGACGAACAAGCATCGACCATGTCCGGATCACCCATTTGCATATCCTCCATGAAGTGCAAGGTTTCTGTCCGCGCGACGTAATACGCGCACCCGATCGCACCGCGATCAGTGAGGTTTACGGCCATGATTACTTCACTCAAGGTGTCGAGGTCCAGGAAATCATTTTGAGGCGCCATAGACCCATCTTCGGTGCGGACGGCTGTCTCGCCAGTGGTTGGGCGAACTGATGCAGACTGTGCCGTGCTCGCGTCGCTACCTTGTAAGAAAGCTCGAGCTTGCTGTCCCATAAGCGAGGTTCCGCATGACCGTTTGAATGAGTTTGTGCAGCCAGTGCTCGAAGACTCATTTGTACTGCTTCTGCGCCGCTTCTGGGAGACCTTGAATGGCGACATGGCTGGTGATGGAGTCCGAGCGAGGAGAAACAAAGGCGTCCAAAAATGATGGAGATCGTGGAAATGGTTTCGGAGAGGTCTTGAGAGGTCAAATCGGCAAGAGCGAACCAGGGCGCCCAAACTCGGCAAATCTTGACTCCACCTCGTTCAAGGCGCATAGCAGCATACCGAAGCAGGGTAGACATCTTTCGCAGCAGCCTTGAAATTGAACGATACCTAGAAGCAATTCCAATGAGTCAGAGCCAATGTTTCGTGTGTGCTCACATCTTGTGCTGGGAGAAATGCATCGACACGCTTCCTGAAATTGCGTTTGGAGCAGGCCACGTTCCTGGGATTTTAGTGAGAGTGTCAAGATTCACGAAGAGGTACTCCAAAGAAATTGGGCTGTTCCACGGAGCCGTTTGGTTATACAAAGCAGTCCATCTCATGACGCCTATATGGATATGATCAATCCCGCTGAAACGCTAGACAAGCAAACCCCATGAAATTTGATATCCTTCCATTACAGCCGCATCTTCAAAATGATGTGCATAGATCATCCAGATTATTCGCGAATCATCGCGCTGAAACCTCAAAGTTCAGCCTTTTCGACGCCGGAAGCGTCCAAAAACCTATCTCCGTTAGTCTGTTGCTGCGAGTTGCGGCCCTCCGCAGCGCGTTCCTCCTCGACCTGTTTCTCAAGCTCGCCAGGGGAGGCAATGCCTTGTTCTTCATCCAGAGCCAGCTCCTCAGATTCGTCAGAGATACTGCCAGCCTGGCTGTTAGAACGCTCTTCCCTCTGGGCCTCAGCTGGCTTCTGCTCCGTTGGGGCGAACTTCGATTGCTTTCGGATAGGCTCGCCGTACTTGTAGAAGATGAATGGAATGGGAGCCAGCAGACATGCTACACCTGCGATCAGAGATCCGGCGCCACCCACGCCCATCGCGGAAAACATGAAATCCGTGAAGAGCGGCGCGGCACTGCCACATGCACTACGGCAGATGGTGTTTGCTGCGAGAGCGGAGGCGGCGAACATGAGGTAGGAGTCGGTGAGATAGTTGAGGTATGCGACGAACACCAAGAGGATGGATGCTGAAAGAATAACGCCGAAGATGGTCGGTACAATCCAGTGCACCTCGTTATAGTTACCGCTCCAGGCGAAGCCAAACATCGACAATGGGAACATGATTCCTCCGACCATTGCGACATGAAGTCGGTCCTCAGGACGGCGAGTTTCTCCCGCAAGGATCTTTTTCTTGTCTTGTGCGGAAACGTAGAAAACGTAGGAGCCTCCGAAGCAGGCGCCAACAACGGTTCCAATGAGAGGCAATTGTCCAACGCCGGAGTTCCAGCCTCGCATCTGCTGGAAGACAAAGGGATAGATAGAGAAGAGCATGTAGAGAAGCATGTAGACAACGCTCAAGTAAACAGCACAAGCCAGTGAGATCGGGTCAAACAAGATAGCCCAGGGCCTTGTAAGGGCGACTCTAAAGATTCCCATCAAGGTGCGATCCGTAGCTTCAACGGGAGCGATAACATTCTCGTAACCAGGCACATTGGCGCGTCGAATGCGTTTAGCCTTATTAAGCAGGACCTGGGATGGCAATGTCTCCGGAATGGTAAGCATGAGAGGAATGGTTCCAGCGGCCAACCAGAGAAGAACATAGAAGGACCATCGCCAGTTTTCTGTAAGCTGCAAAAATCCAGAAATGACGGGACCGAGAGCCGGACCAATGAAGGTCATACACGAAAACAGAGCCATAGCATTACCGCGCTCAACGGGGCCCCAAATGTCTATTCCAAGTTAGCAAAGACACTCCAATTTCAATCGGAAATTCATACTAACCTGCCAAAACACCTGGCGCATTAGAAAGAGTACAGGACGCAAATGTACCCGTCAAAAAGCGCCCAACAAGCAGAGCGCCGAAGTTCGGGGCGAAGGCGCACAGAAAGTTGAAGGCAAAGTAGCCCAAGAACGTGAAGTAGAAAACCCAGCGACGCCCGAAGAACTCAGAAAGAGGTGCCCAGAGCAGAGGTCCGAAGACATATCCAAGCAAGAAAAGCGTGATCACAAGTCCAGCGACCGGATTTGCCGACACATGTAGTTCCTCGGCAATGCTAGGGAGACAGCCTGAAGGACTCGAAGAGGCGAATGTAGCGTTCACGACCAGCATGACACTGACTATCGTGATGTACCATTTTCGTGTTGTTGACCAGTTTTTGGGATTTTCGATGTCGTTTGGTGCGAAGTCCAGGTGTCCATCTTTGTTCAAGTGAATTTGTTCGCCGGAGCCAAGTCCTCGGGTGCGGTATGGCTTTGCCACGGGCCGTGAAAGAATCCTTTCTAAGCGTTCCATGACAGACAGACAGTATCACTAATATACCGCCTTCAGGTCGCACAGAGAGGAAGAAAGGAGCCTGGTGCGAGAGCCAGAAGCATAAGTTTTGGTGGCCATCTCTCGTCTGGACTCCACGCGTTCGACACACCCGATTTTCGGTTATACGGCACACATGATGATGGAGGCGGCCACTGCGCCCTAGCGTCTGTAAACTTTATAAAGGGCTCGCGGAACAAGCTTCCGTTCCTTCAATTTCGAGTATGAGCGCGTCATCGCAGCCGCCACCATCGACTGCAAGGTGAACGGCACGCTGTGGACTTCGCAATGATTGAGGCTAGATCGCTTTGCGCTTCACGAACGATCAGGCGCCTGGCTCGTCACCAAATCAACACGCATGATGGACAATGATAGCTTAGCACCAGGTACCCTTGCTCGCTCCCGTTCCGCAGTCCTCGGGAGGCTCCACCGGACTTAACACACGATTTTCTGCAAAGCTTGGACGATCAGTTCGGGGTTTCGAGTTTGGTCGGGGTCTCGGCGGGCTCGGGCTCGACGTTTGTTCTAAGACCGACGCGGCACATGACAGGCACCGAGTGAGAGGCAAACTAAGTTTCACGATTGATAATCTGCCTTGCGATGAAATGACGAGACGGCCTCCCGGACACATGATCTATACTTTGCAGCGAGGAGCGGGTCGGCAGGAACGGTGGTTTAGTGTAGAGTACATTCGTTTGCTCCGCATCCAGTAATGCTAACGCCCTGATGAACGTGATCAGAGCTTTGAATAGATCACCTGGCCCGGGGACCATGCACATGCATACTGCTGCAAGAAGTTATCGATACTGCCTGGTGTGTCATTGTCATGCCACGTTGATTGGGACATTGAGGCGGAATGCCGTTCGTCAGAACAGCTGTCGTGCAAGAAGGGTATTTGCGACCCGTTGGCAGCTGCATTATTGCTCTTCGCCTCGCAAGTACGAGCACCACTAGGACCTAGACGACAGTTGCACAGCGCGTTCAACACCTCGAGTCTTAACACCGTAACCAGTTGTGACCATATTGGCAACAGAGAAGTAGGCAGTAGGGATCGATTGTGACGAATGTTGGTAAAGTCCAATGACTTTCACATATCCAGACACTCGGGGCCAGGCAGCGTTTGACCTCACTCCAAATATCTCCCTAGGATCGTACGTGTCTGGCGAAGCGGTCTCACCTTCAAGGTTGGTGTTCCGTAAACAATTCCGCGTCATCACCGAATCCTTTTCAAATGGACTTGGGCGAATAATGTTGACTCTGACGAAGCTGCCGCGCAGTAAGAATGACTTTCAACACCTTCGGATCACGCTCAGTTGTCATATGCTACTACGAGTACCACAAGACGAGAGACGCGGCAGTCCACGGACCCGCGGAAGGTGAGCTGTAGACGTGATCGGTGATGTCGAAACGTCGCATTAGGGCAAAAATCTGTGAGACGTCAAGAGCCAGTGACCGGTATGTTCGAAGTGCACGATTAGTGATGAATGAAGCCCAATGCATTGCTTGTCATGATGCTTTTTCGATAAGACCCAGCTCACCATTGCGCCGTGACATTTGTTTGGTGTAGAAAAACTGGCTTTTGAACGTTTGGATTGCAGCACTCCTCAAGCTACCGACTTGGCTTGCATCGAGTTTCTAATACGCAATGATAACGCCCTTACAGCCAGTGCCGCTCTTGACACAACTCCGCTTCCATGCTCATAACCTAAAAGACCATCTCGTGGGGCCTGTCACCCTTCCTCAGGCTGAAGTTGGAGGCGAGGTAGCTCTGGAGGTAGTGCTCCTTCTTGATGGCCTCGAGGATGGCCTTGTCGACGGCCTTCTGGTCCTCGGCGCGGCCAGCGGCGAGCTCCTTCTTCTGGGGCTTCTCACCCTGCTGGAAGAAAGCCTCCTCGGAACCCTTCTTGTCGGCCTTCTTGTCGCGGGCGAAGTACTTCTCGTCGGAGACCTTCTCGAGGGTCTTGTTGTCGAGGCCGCTGAGAGGAACGGTGGTGCGGGTAGCGATCACGTAGCGGGCGTTGACGCGGCGGAGGGGAACGCCGTTGACCTTGAAGGGACCAGTGACGAGGAGGACACCGTTGTCAAGGGTCTTGAGGAGGACGACACGCTTGCCGCGGAAACGACCAGCGAGGAGGATGAGGACAGCACCGGGCTGGAGGGAAGCGCGGGGCTTGTACGGGTGCTGGGTCTTGCGGGCCTGTAGTTATACGTTCAGCATTTGCGCGCATCTCCAATTTCCATGTCCATGCGCCATCGGCTCCTTTCCTCCCACAAATCCGCGTGCGCCAGAAATTCCGTACCTTCTTGTTGACCTGCACGTCCTCTGCCGGGTAGTACTTGAGGGCCTTGTCGGTGGCAGAGGGAATAACCCTCTCGCCCTTCTGGAACTTCTTGGTCTGGGCCTCGGTCGACATTTTGGCGGAGCTGGGCGACCAACTGTGCGGATATTAGTATTCGCCGTATGTTCGTGTGGTGTGTCCTGGTCGCGCGGGAGTACTGACGTTTTTCAAATGGGTGCTGTAATGGTTAGTCTCTGGCGCTGGGCGTTCAGGTGTTGAAGCCGGGAGCCCAAATTCGAGGAGTGCGGCGACGAATCTGCCAAGCCGAAATGCGGGATTGGCCCGCGTCAAAGTCGGCGCATTGAGCCCAGCTGGGAGACAAATCTTATCTTATCCGATTGGACTTTGGACCGCCAGTCGTCCTTTCTTGCAGGCGGGATGAATGTAATGAAGTTACGGACTGACTAACGGCATAACATACGAAATGCTTAGAAAGTTTGTTGACTAATCGTGTGTCTACCAGGCAGTCGCTGAGATTGAGACTATGCTGCTTGTCGATCAAGCCCTCTTTTTTATGCATCTCATCTTGATGCTTTGATGCCTCAGGCGCCAAAAGTTCATCGTCACTGATGCTCGTTGCATCAGCTTCGCGCTCCGCCTAGCGGGAGCTGTCCAAACGCCATCACCATAGACGGCCTTATTCGCAACCATCTACATCGTCGCTGCGCTGAATTACGGATCATCGCAGCCCTTGCAACATGGCGTCGAGCGCACTGATCACATTCAAAGCTGGCAAATGCGAGTTCCACGGCAAAAAGGTTACTCCGGTAGCAACACCTGGCTACCTCTACCTCTACGTCGAAGATGACATCCCACACTTTTGCTGGCGCCCCAGATCAGCTCCTCCAACTGAACCCGAGACCGATCTCTTCATGGTCCCCGGTGATGGTACCTTCCAGCCCTGGCTCAAGGAAGAGGGCGCTGATGACCTACACTCGCCCACGAACGGCCGCATCTACGTCCTGAAGTTCGCTTCCAGTAGCCAAAAGCATTTCTTCTGGATGCAAAGCAAGACACAACACAAGGACGGCAATTTAAGCTGGTTCAGCCAACGCGACCAGCGTGTTGGTCAGATCGTCAACGACATTCTGCAAGGCGATGAGGACGTGGACGTCGAGCAGGCGGTGCAAGAGCTGAGGAACGGCGGTGGGGATGACGATGGCGATGGCGATCTTATGGATGTTGACGATCAGCATCCGGAACAGCGCGACAGGACCGGTAGCACCGGCGGCGCTGGAGCAGATGCGACGGGAGCGGATCCAAGGGACGAAGGCGAGGCCAGCAGGGAAGGCGGTGCCGATGGCGGAAGAGCGTAAGTCGACGTCTTGGTTCATTTGTTGTCAGGATGAGAGCCTAGTGGAAATTGCTGGTTCTATGGGAGGACATATGAAATTCCATGAAGATGGCGCCTGTGGCTCAGTCGCAGTCGAGCCGCGCTGGACTACCAGGTCCGCGTTGAAGTTCTCAGAACGGGACGGTCGCAGCATCTGTATCGTAAACTATAGATTAGCGCTAACAATTCACTACCCAGGTAGTGCTACCGATTCCTCGTCACAAGATCCTTCGGCGGTTGTGCAAAACTTCTTGCGGTCTCTTCAAGGCAACAATCAACAGCCCGGTGGGCAGCAACAGCAGGCTGACAGGCCGTCGACAACGCTTCCCGATCTTCTGACTCCCGCAACGACCGTGTCCTTCATCGCCTCTGCAACACCCGGGCAGATCGATAACCTATGCAGCTTCCTGCCATCCGAGCTTTTCCTTCTCTCGCAAGAATCATCATCCACATCCACCATTGACACACCTGCCGACCCGTCTGGCGCATCCTCCGTTGCAGCGCAGGGTGCTCTGGAAGCATTGAGCACTGATCAGAAGCGGGGCATCATCAAGCGCGTCTTCCATTCACCGCAACTGCAGCAGAGTCTCGGCAGCTTGACCGTGGCATTGCGAGATGGCGGCTTGCCCATGATTGGCGATGCGCTTGGCCTCAAGGTGGAGAACGGTGGCTCGATGAGAGGTAGCGTCATGCCTCTTGGTGGAGGCGAAGCTGTTGAAGCTTTCATTGCGGGCGTGAAAACCACCGTCGAAGAAGAGGAAGCGCAGAAGAAATAATTTGGCAACGGCCAGTGTCCCCCATCGACAGAACTCCACGCATTATGGCATACGTGGAGCAGAGGCAAGCGTGTAGAATATGTATCATCCAATAAGCCTTCACATTTTTTATTTGAATGTTTCATATGCATTTTCAAAATCTGCTGCATGTCATGGCACTACGTCTAACTGCCGACCACGCCGCTTTATCGTGAACATGATCTGACAAACCTCCTGGGGTCCGTCTATCGCTCCCCGCGGACTCCGCCCTCTCGCTTTGGAAGGTGGAACCGGCTACATCAAGACCCATAGCCGATCTACCTCGATCAGAGATAGGCCTCTTTCAAGCATGATACGTATGAGTACATAAGGCATTCATCTTTTCATTAAAAGCCGGTCTTCGCTTCCCACAAACTTGGTTTTGTGTGCTAGTTGCCGCAATGGCACAATACCTCGGAGCGGCTCTTGCGTTCGCAGCTCTGGTCTCCGCTCGTGAGATCATCTTCCCTCCAACATCAGGCCTCCAGCATCCCGTCGGAAACAACATCGGCTCGTTAGCGTACGAGACTGGTGACATTTCAGAACCCCTGTACAATGGCCTGGCAACTTACGCCAACGTGCCATATGTCCACTGCCTGGCAAATAGCACACGCTCTGGCGAAGAAATAGAGAAATACGACATCGCTGTGCTGGGTGCCCCATTCGACACCGGTGTTACTGCCCGCCCCGGTGCAAGATTTGGACCGACTGGGATTCGGCAAGGCTCGCGCAGAATCTCGCCCGACTTCGCCTTCAACGTCTACACTGGCAAGAATGCGTTTACCCAAGGCTTCAAGGTCGTTGACTGTGGTGACGTGCCATTGACGGTACTCGACAACACTGTCGCTCTGAGGCAGCTTGACAAGGCTCATCGTGTTGTGTCTGCACGCAAGGCAAACAACACCGAGTATTCCGTCCCGCGAATCGTGACGCTTGGTGGCGATCACACTACCACTCTCAGCGCTCTCCGGTCCACATATGACCATTGGAGAGCCGTGAGTGTTCTACATCTGGATAGTCATATTGACACGTGGGATCCTGATGTGCTCGGAGGAGGAGTCTCTCACTACGCTGGGGTGAACCACGGCACTTTCCTACACATCGCGCACGAGGAAGGCCTTTTGTTGAACTCATCAATCCACGCTGGTATCCGTGCTCCTACAGCTAACAGAAAATACGACCTCAAGAACGACAAAGCGTGTGGATTTGAGATTGTCCGAGCCAGGGATCTTGACCGCTTGGGTACGCAGGGTTTGATCGACAAGCTGAAGGAGAGACTCCAAGGAACCAAGGTCTATATCAGCGTCGACATCGATGTACTGGACCCCGCTTTCGCACCAGCGACCGGCACAGCCGAAGTTGGAGGATGGACTACTAGGGAGCTTCTGACCATACTTGACGGTCTCACCGGCATGGAAGTTATCGGCGGCGATGTTGGTGAGTTGAAAGGAGATCCCAGTACTGCGTCTAGCCTCGCCCCACTTTTTACTGACACATACCGATACAGTTGAAGTGGCGCCCATCTACGACAATCCAGGCGAAGTAACTCAGCTTGCAGCTGCAGAAGTTGTACATTCGTTGATTCAGCTCATGGCGGACAAGCCAGTGCAGCCAAACTCAAAATGATGTGGCAATCACAAAATCTTTGATAGAACCTACAAGTTTACAAACCAGTCTGTTTCGGCGTTCGAGATTGAACATATATACGAGGAAGCCGGCAATCGCACAGTTGGTCTCTTGGCTTGAAGTTCGGAATTGACGTATGTACACATTCGCAATAGAGGTGCATGAGAAAATGAGATGGCGATAGGGTCACCATTTCGCACTCACAATGATTCCAAGAATAATTTCGCGTATTTTGTGACTTGTATATGCAAGCAACTAGAACAAATCGGATGCCTCCATGTAAATGCAATGCAATCAATTACCTTGATAGATGAGAACCACACCCCACGCCTTCCCAATCGGGAATAGCGTTCTTTCGGCTTCCACGTTGCTGATTACTTCACATCAAATCCTGAGATCTTTCCAGAAGACCACAAACGAGAGAGTCAGCTTTCATCGATTCACACGACCTCCCTTTAGCTAACGTAGAACGTACATCGAAATGTCTTTCGAGCCTAAGACCAAAGTCGAGCTTGACCCTCCCAGGGACGATATCATCAGCGTTGACTACCTGTCGAAATGTGACGGTGTGTTGGACATCTCTAAATCTCGCAAAGACCAATGATTGATCCATTTCGAATCAGGTACTAACCCTGATTACCCCACATACGTCGCTATCAAGGGTACTGTTTTCGATGTCAGCGGCAACAAAGCGTACGGACCGGACGGATCTTACAGGGGTGAGCTGTCGTCATGCAAGTCTCACTGGTTCGCGGACTCACGATGTCTGTCTAGTTTTCGCCGGCAAGGATGCTTCCCGCGCCTTGGGTCAGTCTTCGCTGAAGCCTGAAGAGTGCCGTCCCGATTGGTCTGACCTCTCCGACGAGCACAAGAAAGTGCTCAGTGACTGGTTCACATTCTTCAGCAAGCGCTACAACATCAAAGGCAAAGTTGAGGGTGCGACAAACTTCTGAAGACAGCTTGAAGCGGTTGAAAGCACGGGGTTATGTCAAAATTTGAAACGTCTTATGACCTCGGGAAATGTGAATTTCTCTTGTTCTCTCCAAAGCAGAATCATCAAACGCCAACATTCGCCGCCCCAAACTGGCCTGAGCAATTTTTCTGAGCAACGGTCATAACTTATCATCAGAAGGAAATCCCAAATGGTGGTAGCCCTCCGAATGCAAGAAATCACGCAATGGGTATGTCCGTCCAACGCCGATGCTCCAAAACTCCCTCCCAGATACAACATAAGATCTCCGATATGCGCCATCTCGGCGCCGAATCCAGTGGTGCCACGAATTCAAGTCCGAATGCGACCATGCTGCTCAGTCCTCCGAGCAGCGCCTTGCTGGCCACAAGCTTGACAGACTTGATTGGCACTGATCCATTCTCGCTTGACCGACCAGGCGCCGCAGCACTGATGGTTTGGATCGTTCCGGGCAAAGTGGCAATGTTTGATCAGGCGTCTGCCCGAGTGCCTGCATTGGAAGTGAATGACCTCGAACTTGCGGTGAGTCAGCGGCTACCCGAACAATACATATTGTGCCTGCGTCTGAGATTCGCGTACCTGGCACATGGCTGTTACTTGTGGCTAATCGGCGAATTTTTTGGGGGCTCCTGCTATTCTCGTGATTCGCGCGGTGCTAGGGTCGGAATCAGCGGTCTACCCGAGTGTCGCACTGCAATATCGGTGGATCGTAAAACCTACAAGGAAGTAGGGTGCTTGCGTGCGGGTGCGTGTGTTCTCCTTAGTTGCAGCGAGAGAAGTCAAACAAGATCCACCAATAAAAGACGGTAGATCCACCTGACTCGGGAAAGGCTACTATGCAAAAACCGGGTTTGTGAAGGTGATGAGAAGTCGGTGAGGGTCGTAGGAAGAGAAGGCAGCTGCATTGTCTCCATATATGGGCGGTCCCGACTAACCGGTTGGCTTCTACGTGATAGCTCGACATTGCCAACAGCCTTCGGCTTCTTCCATCTTCACGCAACCTGCCAGCATACCCCATGCCCACCGTTTGGTGATGACACGAGTCTGATGAAACATTCAGCCAACCATTTCCTAACAGCACCTTCCACCTAATGCCGCACCGCCGCGGCTGTCTTCCACCCGCTGCCACTCTGGCGAAGAGCTGCATACCTCTGACCACCGCGAGCATCAGAACCTGGTTGAGAGCAACCGTCTGCTGCCCCGTGCAGAGCTGTGCTCCCGCTACAGGTAGCTCGCATTGAGTAGCTCTCAACACCCTCAAAAGATGTATTACACAAGCAGCAGGCAGATGCCGAGAGCAACGGGATCCGAGACAGGCGTGACAGGGTTTACCAAAGCTCACAATGCGTGAAGATGGGTGATATCATCGAGGACATCCGACACAGACGATATTTGTGCCGCGCGGGTATCCAACATCACTCGGAATGGGATTCATCGTTATCAACGGATCAATCATCGTCCGTCGTACAGTGAGTGCACGACTTAGTGTCTCCGGCTCGGAGAATTTCATGTGCTTAGGAAGATTTGCGCTCGTGCAGGCTCGTAGAGCGTACCGGATAGGCAACCTGCAGGCATGGTGAATCGGTGGATGCACCTAGCCGTCATACAACCAACGGGAGGGAGCTACGGCCCTTCTGGCCCGTCAACCGTTCTCGCAGGCATATCCCGGTCTTGATGCAGTATCCAAGTCGTGTCCAGGTGCTAGTGTCGTCTTCATGGTCAAGATCTAGACGAAATCTTTCTTGCTAGACTACACTAGATTTGAGTGGACACGACTTCTTCAAGAGGCGCCTGCGTACGGACTCTTACCATACCATCGTCATTATCATTATGGCTAGAGGGTGCATGGCCCGCGACTTGGTCGCAGGGTCGAGGACCGTTCAACAAATCTCATAGCGGGCACAAGCCAGCACAGTGCTCTCTACTGACAGCTCACACGTGGGCCGGAAACAGTGGACAGCTCAGGTCGACGAGGAGGTTGTGGCAGGCGGCCCGCATGACGTGGGGTCACCCTTGAGGAGTCGTCCTGCACCATGTTGTGTCCGATGAGATTGCGAATCTTCTGGTTCGTTGGGCAGCACATCAACATCAACGCACCGATGGAGGGGCAGTAGTGGCCTCCGATCGCATTCCTGATAGCCTCACTGATGATCCAACATTGTTGGGCTATGAAATTCACTTGAATGCTGCTGGCCTCAGACAGAGATATCTCCTGAGGGCGAAGAGCAACAAGGATTCTCTAAATTTCCGTGGGGGCGTTGGCGCGTGACTGTGACCAGGTTCCCGGGGCTGATGGACTTCGACTGATCAACCGCGCCGGATCCGACGGAGAGTGCGTCCGGTAGTTCTACGGGTGGGCACATGAGAAGGATCATGCATGATCCAACGATGATAGGACCTATGATACATTGGGAAACTAGATTACTTCTTGCCACCTTGTCTGGCACGACGCATCTGGCGCTTGCGGCCGATGATCTGGTTTCTCTTCGCCGTCTTTTCATCCAGAGTCATCTTCGCTTCCTCTTCCTTAACGCTCGCCTTGGTCTTCTTACTCTTACCCATGATCTCATCCTTGTCCCTCTTCCTCTTCCTATCCTTCGCGAGCTTCTTACCCTTGCGATCACGCTCGCTGGGCACAATCTCGCCTGCCTCCCGACGCTGTTGCACAGACTTACTGCGCTCACGGGCCTTCTCCTCGCGATCCTGGCGCCTGTGCACCACCTGCGCATTCTCAATGGCGAACTCCACAATCAGCCGCTTCTTCTTATCCTGCAGTGCCTCCTGTTGGGCAGCCTTGTTGCCGTGGGGGGTTCCCCTCTGCTGTAAGACTGTGTAATCAATCGAGTGCCCGTTGAGCCAACGCAGACCCATCAGCGCGCTACGGTGGGTGTAGTATTCGATGAAACCGTAGCCTCGACTGCGGCCTGCGCCACCCTTCTCGGAAACTTTGCTGCCGCCTTCGCTCTCGAAGACGACCTTGGCTTGCTTGACGATACCCTTGCCCGCATCTTTACGGGCGAGATCTGCTTTGACCATTTCTTCACCTCCACGCTCGAGCTCTTCGTGTGACAGGCGCTGGCGTTTGCCCTGCTTGAGTTCAGTTGCGAAACCAACGACAGCTTCACGAGCCAAAGCCTTGAGTTGCTTCGAGTCCACGCTGCGAGGAACGTTGCGCACAGACAGACGTGTCAAGCTCAGGGACAGCGAGGGGTTGCCCTCGATCAGAGTCTTACGCTGCTTCAAGCTTGCTTCACGCATAGTCTGCTCTGACGGAGGCAGACTCTGCCACAGCTTTGAATTTGAGGGAATCGTGCCCTCAGAGAGCAAGTAAAGCCTGCGCTTGTCTTTGTCCCTGCGGTCTCGGTGCGCATTGCCTTCTTCGGTAAATTTGTTGGCCTGCGATTTGTCGACTGCCTGAGTGATTTGAAGAACGCGACCGTCGAGGGTGTATCTGCCGGTAGGATCGGTCTCAGTGTTCTGTAGGACGGACGGACCCATGGCAAGCTTATTTACGGCCTGCTGGGCATTGGCGCCTGTACGTAGGGGAACTTCACGAAGGCAAGCTCGTGCATCTTCCGGGTTGTAGAAACAGACGAAACCAGTACCTCTCGATCGTCCGGTCGCATGATCCATGACCACTCTGGCGTAGCGAGTGCTGCCAAATTGGCTGAAGTGATCTTCCAGATCCTCGTCTGTGCAGTTGAAAGGTAGGTTGCGAACGAACAATGTCGCAGACTTGTCTTCTTCGCGGTGCATCTTCTGTTGCTCCTGCTCCTCCTCATCCATTTCCTCATCCATCTCCTCGTCCTCATCCTCATCGTCGTCATCTTCGTCCATTTCTTCGTCGTCTTCATCTTCAGGATCCTTGTCATCTCCAACAGATTCCTCATCTTCTTCGTCAACATCGACACCGCCGTCGCTCTCCTCGTCCTCAGCCTCGTCCTCTGCACCAGCGACTTCCTCGTCTTCTTCTTCAGCAACACCCTTCTCATAATCCTCCTTCTTCACAGCCCAGTCGACCGCAATCGTCCTGCCGTCGACCTCCTTGCCGTTGACGCCAGCAATCGCCTTCTCAGCATTTGCCCTGCCCCTCATGAGCACAAAACCGAAGCCCGCCAAAAGACCACCGCTCTTCCTCGGAATGTACGCCTGCTTGACTTTTCCGTAGCTCAGGAAGAGCTTCTCCAGCTGCTTCGGCTGCTTGATTGTCCAAGGCAAGTTGCGCACGATCAGCTTCGGCGGCTGCTTAGCCTCTTCCTTCTCCGCCTCGCGCTTCGCCTTGTGCTCGGAACCCTCCTCGCCCTCACGGTGTCTGCGCTCTGCGATCTCCACGCGCAGCTTCTTGCCGTCAAGAACGTGGCCGTTGAACTCGGCTCTCGCGCGCGCGGCATCCTCAGCGTCTGCGAAGGTGACGAAGCCGTAGCCGCGGCACTGCTTGGTGGCAGGGTCTTTGACGGCGACGGCGTGCTTAACGGGATAGGAGTCGGAGAAGAGCTCGGTCAGGGACTCGGTGGTGGCGGAGGCAGGCAGAGAGCGGACGAAAAGCGAGCGCTTGTGCTGGTCGTCCTCAGGCTTTGCTGCAGATTGGCCGTCTGCGGCGGTGGAGGGCGCATTTTCCAATGCACTCTCGGCGACCTCGGCCGCGGTGCCGTTTGATAGTCTTTGCTTCTTTTTGGCCGGACCCATCGTGAGGTATCGTTCGTAAAGGGCGAGAGTGGATGTTGCCCAAAAAAGTTGAGCTTGCAGACTTGAGAAAAAGTTGCGGGCGCGGAAGAGGCCCGGCACCAGCTCTTCAGCCTCGGAGACCGAACTTCAGGGCAAAGTCTCTGTAGGAGCCACCCCTACAGGGAATACAAATTTGGACTCGTGAAAATCGCAGTTTGAAGAATTGGTGCAGCGCGCATACGGTGATCTGAAAACTTGGACTACATAGGAAGTATGGGATCCACTTGGTGCATGTCGTACATACACGAAAGATGGTATGAATGTAAAATCGGAAAATGGACAATGATGTGTTCTCGTCATGCACAACTTTGTGCGTCACATTGGTATCAGGTATCTAGTTCATCAAGCGTTTCACCATGAAACCAATGACCATGCAGCTTTTGAAATGTATATCGTCACATCAAACTCAAACACGCGCCAGCCCCGGCTATGGACAAGCACGCTTAAAGCTTCTGCATGGCGGCAATGTCGTTGGACTGGACGTAGTCCTCGAAGCCATCAACCTCCTCCTGGAGCTCGTCCAGAGAGACCTTGTCGTCCTCAACGACCAGGTTGATCTGGAGCTTCTTGATGCCGAAACCGACGGCAACAAGCTTGGAGGCACCCCAGACGAGACCGTCCTTCTCGATGCTGCGGACGGACTCCTCGAGAGCCTTCATGTCAGTCTCGTCGTCTGCAGAATTGGTTAGCATGCGTCCTACTGAGCGAAAGTGAGAATCGATACATACCCCAGGGCTTGACCTCAAGGGTGACGATGGACTTGGCGGCAGGCTTGGCCTTGCCAGCCTTCTTCTGCTTGTACTCCTCGACGCGGGCGGCCTTGATCTTCTCGGCCTCCTCGTCCACCTCATCG
Organism: Cladosporium halotolerans; assembly: GCF_011745625.1. Lineage (NCBI taxonomy): Eukaryota > Fungi > Ascomycota > Dothideomycetes > Cladosporiales > Cladosporiaceae > Cladosporium > Cladosporium halotolerans. Next base: position 241,576 of record NW_027191463.1, on the reverse strand, counting down.
TCGCTGCCGAAGAGGTCGACCTCATCGTCGTCCTCCTCCTTCTTCTCGGGGGCCTTGGCCGGGTTGATGGTGAGCTCCTCGGCACCAGGGCCGTAGGCAGTGACGTCCTTGGAGGCGTCACCGGGGAGCTTGCCGAACTCAGACTCGAAAGAGGCGATGTGCTTGTACCAGCGGTAGGCGTGAGGGTACTTCTCAACGGCGGGGGCCTCCTTCATCTGCTGGAAGGCCTTGACGTCGGCCTGGGACGGGGCATTGCTAGGGTTCCTGTCAGTGAGTGCTCGCCGACTGAACGTAGCTTCATCTCGAGCGAAAATAGATGCAGAAATAATCGAAAGATCAGAGGTGCGCAGAACGCGTATGGGTTTGTCTTCATTCAGCGGGGTCTTAAGCCGCCTCAGAAACACGGACCAAAGTTGCTCATCAGGGAATTCGCAGGGCAAGGGAGGGTCGCAGTCGCAATGGGAAAATCGATGTCGCAGACTTACCCAACGATGTAGCTGCGGGTGGAGACCCAGCTGTTGAGGACTATACCATCCGTCAGCTACTTGCCCGGCAGCGGTGTGACTGGCGCGGCGCTGGAGACGCCTGCCTCGCGCATGGACTAACCGTGGAGACCAGTCTCGGAAACGAAGTCGGTGAAACCCATTGTGAAGTTTTTGTCCCGGGTATCTGTGTGGTATAGGTGGGAAGTGGTGATGAGAAGACGATTGTGCTGTAGAGAAGATGGAAGAAGAGTGAGGGGCTCTACAGTAGAATTTCTGCGCACGTTGCGGTTGAAAGCCACTAGCAGCGCCCGGGCCGCTTGGGCCCCAGCCTGAATGCTCGGAGAGCTGTTGGAGATAAGATGGATCTTATCGCAGCGCCGATCGGGAGCTTCGAGAAGCTGCTCGGTGTTTCTTTAGTACCATCAGTATCGTTCTTGTCTTTGCGTATATCTATTGGCAATAGCAACAAGCGACCACCCGCGGCGTGAGCTTGTGCTGCTGTTCAGTCTCACATATTACTACACATCAAGATGCTACCACATGCAGGGCGAAATGCTGCAAGACGCGTTGCCAACGTCCGACACTCCCTCCCTCGACGTGCAACTCGATTGACTCCGAAGCAACTGGTGCCATCAACTCGATTCGCTTTAACAAGATCACTCCCATCCATTAGTCAATGTCGTCCGTATGCGACAGGGCGAGGTAACCCTCAGCCTCCCGGCGGCAACCATCGCATGAACCTTGGTGGCGAGCCCGAGAAGTCGGCGCTCGAGCAGTATGGTGTCGATCTCAACGCAAGGGCAAAGGATGGCAAACTCGATCCAGTCATCGGCCGCGACTCCGAGATTCAACGAACCATCCAGATCTTGTCAAGGCGGACGAAGAACAATCCTGTGCTCATCGGCTCAGCGGGCACTGGCAAGACAGCTATTCTGGAAGGACTGGCGCAAAGGATCATTCGCGGCGATGTACCGGAAAGCATTAAGAATAAGAGGGTGATAAGTCTTGATTTGGGAAGTTTGATTGCCGGAGCAAAGTTCAGAGGTGACTTCGAGGAGAGACTGAAGAAGGTGTTGAAAGAGGTGGAAGATGCGCAAGGTGGAGTGATTCTGTTCATCGACGAGCTGCACACTCTCTTGGGCTTGGGCAAAGCGGAAGGCAGTATCGACGCGAGCAATCTGCTGAAACCTGCTTTGTCCCGCGGAGAGCTTCAGTGCTGCGGAGCGACAACGCTGAACGAGTACCGCCAGATCGAAAAGGATGTTGCGCTCGCTCGGAGATTTCAACCGATTCAAGTCGGTGAACCCACAGTACAGGATACGGTTTCGATCTTGCGTGGAATCAAAGACCGCTACGAAGTTCACCATGGTGTTAGGATCACGGACGGTGCTCTCGTCGCCGCGGCCGCATACAGCAACCGATACATTACCGATCGCTTTCTGCCCGACAAGGCTATCGATCTGGTCGACGAAGCCGCAAGCGCTCTGCGGCTACAACAGGAAAGCAAGCCGGACGCTATCCAAGAGTTGGATCGCCAGATTATGACCATTCAGATTGAACTCGAATCTTTGCGCAAAGAGGAAGACGTAGCAAGCAATGAAAGGAAAGAGAAGCTCGAAAGGGATTTAACGCTGAAGCAGGACAAAGTTGGCGAGCTCACTGCGAAGTGGGAAAGTGAGAGGGCAGAGATTGAAGACATCAAGAAGGCCAAGGAGAACCTTGAGCAAGCGAGAATGGAATTGGACCGAGCACAGCGGGAGGGCAACTTCGCCAGAGCAAGTGAGCTTCGGTATGCCACTATCCCAGAGTACGAGAAAAAGCTTCTGCAGGGCGACGAGGGTGGCACTTCGTCAGATCGCAGAGAAAGCCTGCTCCACGACTCTGTCACCGCTGATGACATCGCCGGCGTCGTTGCTCGCACCACAGGCATTCCGGTTAACAAGCTCATGTCTGGCGAGGTCGAGAAGCTCGTCCACATGGAAGACACGCTGCGAAAGTCAGTACGTGGTCAAGACGAAGCTCTCACAGCAGTCGCCAACGCCGTCCGCATGCAGCGCGCTGGTCTGAGCGGCGAGAACCGCCCGTTGGCTTCGTTCATGTTCCTCGGTCCCACCGGTGTTGGTAAGACAGAACTCTGCAAGAAGATGGCTGGCTTCCTCTTCTCCACCGAGTCTGCCGTCCTGCGCTTCGACATGTCAGAGTTTCAGGAGAAGCACACAGTCTCACGCCTCATCGGGTCACCCGCTGGCTACGTGGGCTACGAAGACGCAGGCCAGCTGACCGAAGCGGTGCGACGCAAGCCGTATGCCGTCCTGCTTTTCGACGAGTTCGAGAAGGCGCACAAAGACATCTCCACGCTGCTCCTGCAGGTGCTGGACGAGGGATTCTTAACCGACGCGCAGGGCCACAAGGTCGATTTCCGCAACACCATGATCGTCCTGACCTCCAACCTGGGCGCCGAGGCTCTCGTGATGGACGAAAGCACAGGCAGCGAGATCAGCCCCGAAGTCAAGGAATCTGTCATGGATGTCGTGCAAGCGTCCTACCCGCCCGAGTTCCTCAACCGCATCGACGAGTTCATCGTCTTCAAGCGACTTTCTCGTGAGGCGCTCAGAGATATCGTCGACATCAGGCTGAAGGAACTGCAGGGTAGACTTGATGACCGCCGGATCACGCTGTCGGTGTCCAACGATGTCAAGGCATGGCTGTGCGACAAGGGATATCAGCCCAGATACGGTGCGCGTCCCCTGAACCGGTTGATTTCAAAAGAAGTTGGAAACATGCTGGCGGACAAGATTATCCGTGGCACGATTAAGAGCGGCGACACGGCGAAGGTTGTGGTCAACGCTGACGGCGATCACCTGGAGGTCCTTGCGGTCTGAAGAGGCGGTTGCAGGGTTATTTGAATAAGTAATGATTGATGACTTTGTATATATATGTACTCTACTAGCATTGTACTTGTAATATAGTGACTACTTCGACTGCTCAAAATCAGTGATTGAAAATTTCCAGTAAATTCGACAGTGCTCCTCATTTTAAAATGCTTCGTACGAGGACTGCCTACAAAATCTGACTGATTCTCGTATCGATGGTCGATCGTCCCGTCCAGCAATCAATAATGGTGACGAAGTCGCGGGCAGCTCGGCACACCTCCGAAGCGTCTCGATCTCCGCCCGCAGCGAGCTGCACTGCGGCATTCGTCGCAAGCCTCTGTCCCATCAATACATTTCTTTTGTGCCTAAGCAAAAGGGCTCCCAACGCCCCATTGGCATAATGAGCAATGCGTGGCTTGCGGTAGCCTCACGAGCGCGCTGCGCGGCTCCCTCAGCGCAGCGACAGCCAATCCTCCACCTCTTCAGAGGCTTCCAGCGGTACCACAGCAGTCATAACTTGGCACGCGCCCAGAAGCCGGCGCCAACTGTACAAAGGAGTCGGAGTGTGTTCGATCATACGCTGGCTTACCAACATGCACGATACTCTAGCAAAGCGAGCAAGAGAAAGAAGAAGAGTCAGGCCGATGACGATTCGAAGCTTCAGCCCGCGACGACCGTGGGCTCGCACACCGAGGGCGTGGTAGAAAATGTGGTCGGAGAAGATGAAGGCATCACATGGCGCGATTACGATCCAGAAGGTGGCATGCCCTTGCCAAACGGCGAGCTCCCCCAGGCCGAGATCAATGCCATCTTTGGCGGCGAGGGCGTAGACGCGGACACGGGCAATTATATTCTCAGCGTGATGCAATGGCGGAGGGTCTCTGGCGCCCTTATTGACGTCGGTCTGGACTTTCCCAAGGCGAGGCAAATTCCGAGGTGGCAGGCTTTGCAGGGCTTGGAGTATTTGCGATCGCTGGACTCTAGCTTCGACGAGCAGGTGGCGGGTGAGCGGTGGGCGGCTGAGGAGACGGAGCGTCTGCGGGAGGAACTGAGGGAGCGCGCGGTTTCTCTTAAGCTGTACAAGCCGGACCCTACCGAAGAAGAGGAGGAGTCGGACCAGGGCACTGATTACGGGCGACAGAGGTCGGGCGAGAGCACGCTCCAAATGATGCAGAGGCACAACGAGGCGAAGTGGGAGAAGGAGCAGGCCGAGAAAGAGGCTCGGGAACGCCAGGAGCAGAATGCTGAGATCAATTCTGCTAGAGGACCTCTGGAGCTCTCGGGCGGCGTGCAGCCAAGTGTTGCTTTGACAAAGTACGAATCTCTCGGAGACGTCGAAATCACTGGAGCTCAAACGAAAGGATGGCTCAAGCCGGTCGAGCGCAAGGAATGGGTCAAGTACTACGAGGATCAAGCCACCATCATCAAGGACAACGCTGTCCCCCAGCTGAGCTTGCTACAGCGCCTTGGACCCGCCACCTTGTTCGCTGTGATCGGTCTGGCCGCGCTTCTCGTTTTGAGTGACCAGTACACGCCTCCGCCCAAGAGCGCGCGCATATTCCCCGAAACTGCTCCTGCGGTCACCACTATCGGCGCAATTACCGGCGTCATTCTCACGACCTTTATCATGTCCCGCCTTCCCATCTTCTGGCGCTTGAGCAGCAAGTACTTCTGCATCGTACCAGCGTATCCCTTCGCGGTATCCCTGGTCGGTGCTGCATGGCGACACGACACCGTCTCCCACTTGGCTGCCAACCTCACAGCACTGTGGCTCTTTGGCCTGTCTTTGCACGAGGACGTTGGCCGCGGGACCTTCCTTGCCATCTTCCTAGGAGGAAGCATTTTCGGAGGATGGGTCAGTCTCACGCACAGCGTCCTCCTTCAGCGCTGGATGACCTATTCCTTCGGCTCCTCCGGCGGCGTGCTCGGCGTCGTCGCCGCCTCCTGCGCCCTGCGACCAAACGGCTCCGTCACCATCTGGGGCGTGGACGTGCCGTACGTCACGTGGATGTTGGTTGGTCTTTACAGTCTCGGTGAACTGTATGGCATGGTCAGGTTTCACAAGAAGACTAACGTAGACCACGCTGGGCACGTCGGTGGGCTGTTGACTGGTGTTCTTGCGGCTTATCGTCTCAAGGCGCAGCAGCCGGCGGAAAGCGATATTGCGATGAAGCACACGCCTGCTGTGGAGTCGCTACAGAGCTAGACGGTCACCAGGGGCTGAATTTCAAGGCCGCCTTTACTGGAGGCGCACTGTTGGGGGCGACTCTTGAAGAGATGAACAGGACTGGACAGGGGACATGGAGCCCACTCGTATATCAACCACTCCGCTTCTAATCAGTCTGTACATACTATTCAATCTGTATATCAAATAATACCAAGAGCACGAATTGCTTGAAAAGAATGAGCCAACCAGCCATTATTGACACGGCATCCATAGACACGTGCAACCTGGTCCAATCGACAAGGCGTGGCTCGAGCATGCGCTCACGAAGCCCTTGGGCAGACATCTGGGGCTTCTGCCCCACCACGACAATAAGAAGAGGTTTTCGCTATCATCGATGGTCTCAGCAATATAGCCTGGTCGTGTTGAAGGTTTCATACAGAGCGCGCGCTATTTGCCAATCGCGGACGAGCATCTTGCCGGTGAGGGTGGATCGTATCACGCTCAGTCCACCTTCTCAATTAAGCTTGCATACAACCAAGCTAGGCCAAAGGATAGGTCTGAAATCGCTTGGGCTGCGGGACTTCGGCATCCAGATGCCTTACCCATGCGTCCCCTCACCGCGGAGTGTCGAGATATGGGTATGTGATGCAGTTGGAGAATTATCGTTGTGAGCAGGGGGAATGCGGTTCTGTCTGTACGAGGATCAGACCTTCGCGATGAGTATTGCCTGTTGAAATAAGTATCGCTTAGCTATACAGAGCAAAGACAAAAACACGCACGTGGGGAGCTGCAGGGAAGTGAAGCAGTGCCTGCTAGCGCTGTCGGTAGCCGAGGACGCCGTGGGCTGCCCGGGCAGAACGTCTCTCATCCATTTCCTCCGCAGTCAATGCGGAGTTAGGCTCAGCGATTTACAAATTCTTTATCCGAATCCGATACATTCAAGACCGCGAGTGGCAGCGCAACATGTTGTCGATACTCGTGCTGGCATCGACAAGATCATTTATGCAGACTTCTGGGATGCTGGCTTCCCGTAGGGCCGAGATGGTGGCGTCGCCAGATCTGCTGGCGTGAGCAAAAATGTGTTGATTGGTGCGGTGGAACGTCTGCATCGATCTCCACTGGGGACGCGGTGCTTGAAGCTTTGCGGGTGATGCAATTTGGCGCTCGCCCGTTGCCGGCCAGTATATTACCAATTGTGGACCGCCCTTCGCTGGTGTCTGTTCTGCATATCTCGACTTGCTCCCCATATCTATTACCGCCAGCTTGGAGCGAGTCGCCATCTTCATTGATCGGCCGCCTTTCGCGCCTTGCAGCCATCGCCTTCTTGATACAACAGCTCAGTCGTTTTTCGCCACCTGGAATATTGGGGGAAATCTTCGCGGGGTTGCTGCGCCTGTGCTTGCATCGGCCATGTCGGTCGATTTTCGCAACGATCCGTACACATGGGAGGGTCTGACAGGATGGAAGTCCTATCGCATGGCTCGTCCGTTCCGCGGCATGTACTGGGACGTTCGACGACGATTACCGTACTATTGGAGCGACATCAAGGACGGATTCAACTATCGGACGTTCGCCGGCACCGTGAGAATCTTCTTTGTCAACCTACTCCCGGCATTGGCCTTCCAGCTTGACATGGAGCGTAACACCGATGGCTATTTCGGCATCAATGAAGGCCTGTTCGCCTCCGCGCTTGCGGCGGTTGTTTTCAGCTTGCTTTCGGTTCAGCCACTCACAGTCGTCGGTATCACCGGACTTATCTCCCTCTTCAACTATACGGTGTACGATATTGCGGTAGACCAAGGCGTTGGCGACATCTATCCACAGCTCATCGCGTGGGTATCGATCTGGGCGGCTATCTTTCATTGGATGTCCGCTGTTTTCAACTGGTGCGATTACATGCGGTACATCACCGACTTCTCGAGCAATTCGTTCGGCCTGTATGTCGGAATCATTTACATGAGTAAGTAATGGCTAACTAATGCTTCAAAGAAACATCACTGATATGATGTATAGTTAAGGGAGTCGAGGAGTTGGTGGATCAATTCAACAACGGAAGTTTGTCTGGTGGTTACCTCAGCGTGGTGATAGCGCTGTGCTACTGGGCCACAGTCTACGGCCTCGAGTTGATGGGTAGCACCATCATGTTCAGACCTTACATTCGCAAGCTTCTGTCTGATTATGCATACCCTATCGCTACAATCTTCTGGACTGGCTTCTCGCACATTCCTGGTCGCATCAAGGACACCGACCTCTTGCGAGTGCCTCACACGCGCGCATTCTATCCAACCGTCGATCGGAGCTGGCTGGTCGATTTCTGGAATCTGGACGTCAAATGGGTTTTCGTCGCCCTCCCAATGGGTATCCTCCTCACGCTGCTATTCTACTACGATCACAACGTCAGTTCCCTGGGCGCGCAAGCGAAACAATTCCCCTTGACCAAGCCGGCTGGATTCCACTGGGACTTCTTCCTCCTCGGCTGCACATGTTTCATTGGTGGCATCATTGGCATCCCTTTACCAAACGGCCTTGTTCCGCAAGCTCCTGTACACACCGACTCCCTAACAGAGTACAAAGACCGCCTCGTAACCAGCAAAGAAACCGACGACAAACCCGACGCGCCCCAACTCGGGCACAACAAAAAGATCATCGTTGCCGACAACGTCGCCGAGCAGCGCGTGTCGCACTTTCTTATGGCCCTCGGCCTCATCGGCACCATGACGGGCCCATTGCTCGTCGTCCTGCACACGATGCCGCGCGCCCTCTTCTGCGGCGTTTTCTTCGTCGTCGGCTGGGGCAGCATCGAAGGCAACGGCATCATCGACAACGCGATCTACATCTGCAAGGAAACGCGCTTCGTCTCGCCGCAGGAGCCGCGCCGCTCGCTGCGCAAGTCGCGCATCGCGCTGTACATCATGTTCCAGATTCTCGGCGTCGGATTCAGCGTTGCTATCTCGCAGACCATCGGCGCCCTTGGCTTCCCGGTCATCATCGTCTCGCTCATTCCGCTGCGCTGGGCTATCCTGCCGAGGATCTTCACGGAGCACGAGCTGCTCGTCCTCGATGCGCCGACTGCGGATGCCGACGTTGTGCTCGCCAGTATGGGCGGGCAGCCTGAGCTGCCGGAGGTTAAGCTCGCGCGGCAGAAGCGGGAGGCGCAGGATGGAGACGGCGAGCAGGGTGATGCGAGCGGCACGAGCTTTGCCTCGAACGCGAGTGGGTTGCGATCAAGAGAGGTGGTTGGGAGTAAAGATGAGCAAGAGGACGCGCGTGAAAAGGAGCAGCTAGAGGCGCAGAGAGGGGTTGAGCCGACTTTGAGGACTGGGCATGCATGATGTGCTTTTCAGGAGGAGGGTTTACGTTTCTTTTTGCAATTGCATTGGCAACATAGCGTGGCATTTGCTTGGACCGGCCATACATTGACAGCGGAGTGAGGGTCAAGGACCTGTGATACTGGCATAATGATATTTCTTCAATAGCTCATCCAACATCAGTCCAAGGATGTACTTCAAATCGCCGCACGGTCAGCATACCGTCATGTAATTACTGGATCCTGCTTTGGGAAACTTGTGTCAAAATCCCCTACATGGAGGGATTCCGCTGCTGGTCGTAGGGAAGGGCACAATGGCACAGTGAGACGGCCGAGCGAAGCCTTGGCTCGTGCACCGTACCAAGACTCCCATTCAAAGATGAGTCGTGATGTATTGTTTAGCTATCCTCTAGCGCTTTTGTCGACTGTGGTTCCGCGATACTATGGTCTCGCAATTGCCTCCCCCAGAAGCCCCCTCACCCCGTATAATGCGCCTACCCTAATGCCAATGGATCGCTTGAACGCAGCAAAACCCGAGAGTATGTTCATTGGGCCCTTTAGCCAGTCTTCATGCTCTCAAGCAGAGCAGGCTCGTTTTCGGCAACTTCGAGAGGGTCTCCGTAACGCGCTGCAGAAAGCTCACTGTCAGTAGGCTGTCCCTCGTGGCGCGACGCACGAAGCGAACGAGCAACTCACCCTTGACCATGGCATCCTTGTGCACCATGCCATCCCAAGCCCTGTTCATCTCATCGACGGCCTTCTTGTTGGTCCACGCATAGCCAGGTTCATCCTCCGCCTTCGTCCAGCTGTACCCGCTCGCGTCGTGCGTCTTCGCAGGAAGGCTCGGGCGAGGAGCGTTCGGCATGCTTTCCACTTCGTCTTCCTCCGCGCCGTTCGTGAGAGCACCGTGGGGACGCTTGCCGTTAGAATTCGCGATCTGGGCGCCAGAAGCGGCGGTGGGCATGGTGGATGGATTGTGCGATTCGGCGGGGCTGAGGAGCGCTGGTGGGGAGGAAGTCATGTGGCTGTCTTGGTCTGCGGGAGCTGTAGATGAGTGAGCGCGTCGAGCAGATAGGAACCTCTCAAGTGAAGAATACCTGACATCGTTGGCGCTTGTGATTCGGTGCGGCTCACGAGCGCTGCTATAGACCTTCACTTCGACACGAAGCGAGGCATCGCTGCTCTGCTTGACGCGGTTGGCCGGTGACGGCATGTGGGTTTAGACTCTCGGGCCTTGCCGGAGGCACTCCCGCGCGCGTGGGGTAATCGGGGCCTTATTTCGAGGGAACTCTCGCCGAATATAAAGCGGTGTCTAGCTCGACACAACCAAGGTTCGGTATAACTATATGTCGACCGTCTTGCTTGTCAATTGATCAGCCCGCAGCCGCGCATAGAATTGCTTCTTGTCTTCCTGTGTTCTCGCGTTCCAGTACACCAGTCTGCGATATGAGCAAAGGCGGGGTTCCAAGTGCATGGGACGACGATTGGGAGACCCTTGCAGACGTGAGTTGAATCAATATCGTTCAAGTAAACACTGGTCTCTGACTTCACTGCAGCGACCGCCACCTCAGGAGCCCGAGATACCGACAGCAAAACTATCCAAAGCGGAAAAGCGGGCCCAGCATCAGCAGCTACAGAAGGACATATGGGCTTCAGCCGAGAATACAGGGCGCAACCTATGGCTCGAAGCTCAGGGCGCCGTGCCTCTCAAGCAAGAGCCTAAGCAACCCATGACTGTACTCAGCCGTAAGCCCATCATAGCGAAGAGGAACGGTGATGGAGCGGCAGACGATGGAGACGACAGCGAGGAAGAAGCGCGCAAAAAGAGGGATGCCGACTTTGAAGAGCGTAAGAGGAAAGCGGCGATAGAGCGCGAAGAGAAGGTGAGGAAGTACGCCGAGGCAAGGGAGCGAATCATGGGTTCGTCGAACCCGTCGTCGCCAGCACAGAATTCCAGGGAAAGCTCGCAAGGGCGTGACAACCGCAAGCCGCGAGGAAAGCAGCACAGCAACATGAACAGCCGTCCAACTTCTGCTGGCCAGTCTCCGGCAAGGCAAATGGTCGGTGGGACTCAGGTGTTCGACCCAGAAGACATGGGCAGGAGATTGGGCCCGCAACGAGCAATGGCATCAACACCGAAGGAAGGCGAGCCTACCCGACAGCCTCGTGGGCCTGATAGCACCGGCCGTGGTGGCTTTGGCTTTGCTGGACGTGGTGGACCTTTTGGCGCTTGAGTCACTCCAAGGTTTATCCACAAAGCCCCGCCATATGAGTGGTGGCCTCCACATTCAGACGAACGCCTTCAGCCTCGCTTCGAGAAATAAAAGCCAAGCCGCCTTTTCCGAGCGAGTTAAAGCACCAACAATGCCGGCTGGAAACCATACCTGTCTCCTCGACAGCGCTCGACTGTCGGCTTGCGTCGGCTACTGCAGAGTCGTGTCTAAGCCCGACGTGGCTTTCGACACAAACGCAAAGCTTTCGACGAGCAGGGGTTTCCTGCAGTCGTTCGGAATGTCATGGCGGCGGCCCAAATCTCGTTTATGCTAAGCTGCCATTCTCCATAGGCCCCTTCGCGACAAGGATCCGTACTCTTTGTGAGCCTCAGACCGATGGTTACATGCGGCGACGACCGCGTTGGTAGTAGTGGACCAATCTGGGGCTCTCTGCCACTGCTTCCTAACGTTGCTGCCCAACGAACCTGCCGAAACAGTTGAACTCAAACTAGATTCAAGTACGAAAGACTTCTGCTAGCAGCGATTGCTATCGGCTTCCAGCCGGGTCTAGACTGAATTGATTGCGTTCGCTTGCACTTGAACCGAGCGACGCGAGTACCGTCTAATGCCCTCCCGCTCGTGGACTAAGGGAGCAGACTAAAATCCATGTTGCCGACGAAGATGAGAGGGCAAATGTCTGTAACCCCATCGCTTGGCATGTGGGCAAGCGTGGGTGTCGACAAAGTATGGCCATCCAGACGGAGGGGTTACGAAAGATGACTACCTTGAAGAGTAGAGGTCTAGACAAGACCGATGATCTAGCTTTAGGCTTCATGGCGCTTGACGGAGATAAAGACAGAGGCCGGGAAAAACAGAGTCCCAGGGCATCAGGATAGGATTTACAATAATGGGTCAAGTCCACGCGTGCCCTCAGCTGCGATCAGATGACTGCGCAACACATTTCTAAGAGAACGTGAATGCCGTCGTAAATGTAGTTGGTCACCACGACCAAAAAATTAGATTGAACAATTCCACTCTATGCCCAACTAATCCCGCAAAACCACCCCATCACGAGCTCCCACTCTTCGACCCCTCCGTAACCCAGAGCCCAAAAGCCTTCTTCGCGCCCCTCGGGTCCCAAAACCCAGGCCTCTCCTCCAGCTGCGCATACGGGTTTCCAGCAGCGACGCCCGCCTCGTCCACTATCCTCGCTTCCTTGCTACGCTCCAGGTTGCCGGCCCACTTGCTCCATTGGATCGGTTTGAGATCGGGGCTTGAGAGCACGACGCCGACGCAGAGCAGGAGGACCGAGAAGAGGGTTTCGAGCGCGATGTCGATTGGCAGGCTCAGTTTGGGGTCTGATTCGTTGGGAAGGCGGAGAGAGGGCGATTGCGAGGCGGAGGCGAGGAGGGAGTGTTCGTAGGCGCTGTAGACGCTGCGAGGAGGGTTAGATGGAGGGGAACTGGGAGTGGGAGGGGTGAGGGAAGGCTTACGCATGCGCCAGGAACACAATGCCCACGATATTGAGGAGGCTCGCGGCGAAAGCCATGTTGATAGTTGACTGAATGCTGTGGGTGCTGGCTTCCGGTGATAAAGGTGGTTCACACACGTAGATGTTCGTTGGCGTGAAGCTGGAGCAGCACCCGAGCGGGATGCGTTCCGCGGACAGTCGATTTCACATGCCACCAACAACACCATCATTCTGCCACCCGCCAAAACCACAGACCGGCCACTTGCACCAGCAAAAAGGCGCGAAATACCCGTCACAATGGTCTACTACTTCACCAGCAACGTCGTCAAGCCCTCGGCGTACATCTACGTCGGCAAGGACAAAGTAGAGAGTGCGAAGCCCCGCCTGCGCCCACAACCCACCGCAATCGTTGTGCTAACTTCTTGAGAGAGATGAGGACCTGATCGCGCACGGCTGGCCTGAAGACGTGTGGTTCCACGTCGACAACCTCAGCTCCGCGCACATCTATCTGCGCATGCGCGACGGCGAGACCTGGACCAGCATCCCCGAGGCGCTGCTCACGGACTGCGCGCAGCTGACGAAGGCCAACTCGATCGAGGGCAACAAGAAGGATAACATTACTGTTATCTACACGCCGTGGTCGAATTTGAAGAAGGATGGCTCTATGGCGACTGGGCAGGTGGGCTTCAAGGACAACAAGCTCGTGAAGAGGGTCTATGTCAGCCAGCGCGAGAATGCGATCGTCAACCGCCTGAACAAGACTAAGGTGGAGAAGCACCCTGATCTGAGGCAGGAGAAGGAGGACAGGGAGAGGGAGCTGAGGAAAGTTGAGAGGATTGCGCAGCAGGAGAAGGTAGGTCTACCAGTCTCAATGCCCGTGTTGGACAGATTATGATGCTGATCACCAGTCTAAACAGAAGAAGCAAGATGCGCAGCTTGCCGAAGAGCGCCAGAGACTCAAGTGGCAGAAAGACCACATGTACGACGACATCCACACGGAAGACCAGATGATGGAGTCGAGCAACCAGAACCGAGACGAGGACTTCCTGGACGACTTCATGTAGCGTGAGCGAGACATAGTACGTGCCACACGCTACGTCAAACGCTCAACTCAGCTCTTCATACTCCGCCCTTCATCTATTCCCCACTACAAAAACTTCAGATCCACATACTTCTCCCCCTTCCACCCCTCCCCCAGCACCGTCTCAATCGCCACCGGCGCCTCCAACTCCTCCGCAAAACTCGCCCTCTCCCCCTTCGCCCCCGGCCCCTTATTCCCGTACTCCGCGAAAGTGATATTCTCCAGCCTCTCATCCCCGACATTCCAAACACTCCACCCCGCCGGACTAATCACCTTCGACAAGCGCGTATTCTGCACCACGACTCGCGCAAAACTCCTCCAAGGCCTCCCCAAGTAGTACCTTCCATCCTCGACGACATTGCCCGGCGCCGCCTCTACGCGCGACTCGTTGATCACATACCACCCTGCATCGTCCGACGAGCGGCCCGAGGCCGTCACCCAGCCGGACTGGTTGTTGGCGACGACGCCGATGTCGCAGGACTCGAACCAGGCGCGGGCGCGCTGGCCGAAGATGAAGTCCGTCGCGCCCTCGATGTAGGAGCGCGCGTAGAGCTGGGTGCCCTGCTGCGCGAGGAGCGTGTCTTGGTAGCCGGTCAGGGCGCAGGAGTAGTAGCCTTGTTGCTGTTGCGTGGGGGGGGAAGGTCAGTTGGTCAGTTGGGTTTGAAGGGGGGAAGGGAGGACGTACGCCGGCGTTGGCGCTCACGGCGACGGCCTGGGAGCCGACGCCGAAGGCGTTCTTGACGTTGACGTTGTAGAGCTTGAAGTCGGTCGTCCAGACGCGCAGCGTGGCGGTGAGGTCGTTGTTGGGCTGCGTCTTCTGGCTCTCGGCAGCGACGATGGTGACCGTGTTGGCGGCGTGGTTCTTGTCGTCTTTCGTGGAGCCGTAGACGGTCAGCGGGCCGGCGAGCTTGGGGATGAAGACCTGCTCGGCGTAGGTGCCCGGGTGGATGAAGATGGTTTGCTCGGCCGTGGTGGTGTTCGAGAGGGCGGCGACGGCGCTGGAGATGGTGGCGAATTGCTTGCCGCTGCCGACGACGAGGGCGCCGGTTGGGGGTTTGAGGCGGCGGGCGGCGAGGGTTAGGGAGACTAGGCTTAGGAAGAGGGTGATTAACTTCATCGTTTTTGTGATGAGCGTTGGTGGAATAGATCAGACCCCGGGGCAGAGGGCGTCGATGTTTGAATCATTTTGTATTTTTCTCGACGACACGGCCATGGATCAATTGCCCGCTCATCTCGATTCAAAAACAAAATCTAGTGAAATTATTCCGTGAAGCAAGTATCCAGAGAGGGGTATGTTGTTTAGAGCCGTGTTAGCCATACTAGCTCTGCTCCACGATGATGTGAAGTTCACCTCCAGACGCCAGTTGATTGGTGGAATCACCGCACTGGGTTCCGTCACACTTCAAACACACACTAAACTGGAGATCGACGGCACTTTACTCCAGCATTGCAATATGGGTATGATGGTGGTGATGGTGGTTGTGGGGAATATCACATCTTCCCGGGGTAAAATGAGGAGGAAGTGGGCCTCGTCACACGTGTTCATGCCCACACTTTGCGCAGTTTGGTTCGCGGGCAATCTTGTTCTGTGACCACTCGGTAGCCTTTGTTAAATGAAAAAGTTGTCTTCAAAGCTGACCAACGACCTTCAATGGTGGTTGTGAACAATAATACAATAATTGTGCCTCGAGGATGGTCGGTATCTTCACAAAAGTTACCCCAACCCTAACCCTAGTAACACCACCTCTCAGTTCCTGATCCAATGCAACGTCGGTCGGACCACGAAATACGAGATGATCAATGCGAACTGAGTCGCCACCAACGCGTATCGCAAATAGTACCACAGGCGCGTCTGTTGCAACGCGATCATTAGCTTTTGCTCCGTCGCCTTCCGTACCCAGCGACTGTCCCGGGCTAGAGAAAAATCACATGAAATCAGAGCACTTACAGGCGGTGGTGTCGCATCAGAATCCTCTCCTGACCGCCCTGGATCGAATGATCCCTTCTCGAGCTTGCTCAGATCCGCGTCGACAGTCTGCACGCCCGCCGAAGACGGCGCGCGCGAAACGGCCTTGATCGATTTGACCGTCAGGCTAAAGTCGCCCTCCTGAGTGCCGAAGAAGCTGGATAGGTATCAAGTTAGTCAACGTTACTCGGATCAGGAAAGTCAGGAGACCGTTTCCTACCTCCTCATCATGATGCTGAACCTCTTGACCGATTTCAGATCAATCGGCTTCGCGTCCTTCTTCAGCTTCCCACGGTACGTCGGGTTGAGACTGCTCCACGGGATGAAGACCGAGTGATCCCTGGTCTCGCCCGGCACGGTCTGCGGCGGCAGCTCGAAGTCGCATTCCCACGAAATCGTCGCTTGTTCGCGGCCATTGTCGGGGTTGCGAGTCAGGAGTGTGTCCTTCAGAATCAGAGTGTACCGCTTCTCTGCGCAAAGAGAGTTTCAGCCTCGCGCTCAACGGCAGGCGCGCAAACACGGTATGCTGTGGCAGGGGAGAGGTAAAAACTTACTGTCGCCCTTCGCGACGTCCAGCTGGATCCCGGCGTAGTCGGACAGGTCCCAGGTCTCGTGCTCGGCGACGGTCCGCTGGGACGCGAAGCCCGCGCCGCCCAACGTCTTGATGTCGAGCGTGCCGTAGAAGCGCGCGTTCTTGCCGTCGCGCGCGAGGTAGCTCTGTGCGGAGAATCGATCGATGCATCAGCGATTGCCCCTCTCGCCATCTCCTCCTCCGGGAATATGCCGAGGACGACGGCAACGACGCGCATGGCGTCTCAGACCAGAACAGGACAGGGGCACACGACATACCTGCGACTTTCCCCCTCTCACCCGGTCGTCACTAGCCGTCCACTCATCTTCTCGCCACTCCCTGCCGTCGAAGCGATTAGTAATGCGAACACAGACAGCAGCGCTCCGCACCGCAGGCCGAGAGAGCAGCAGCAGCAGCAGCAGCAGACGCGAGCGAAACGAGCCCGGCAAAACGCCCGCCACGTGGGAAGGGCGTAGGCGAGACGCCGTTTCGCTGCACCGTCATCGAGCGACATACACAGGCGGAGCGGGACCGGCCAGGGCAGGGCAGGACAAGGGAATGGATGCAACGCAACATACCTCTGGCCGCCGAACAGCACATGCTCGGCCTTCTCCTTCGAGGCCGTCCTCTGCTCGTCTCGGCTCGGCGGCGGCGACGCCATGATGTGGATGTTGTCGCGGGGCCGGGGCCCAGAACTGCTGGCGCGAGACGGTCGGGGAGCGAGCGGCGGGATGTCCGGCGCGCGCTGAGTGGCCGGTTCGGGTCGAGTGTTGTCTGCGGTGTCGTGGAAACGGCGGGTGGCGCTGGCTCTCAACGGGCGCGGTGCTGTCTGGAGGCACGTCTTGGCTGGGTGACTTGCACAGCTCTGTCTGTCTCCTCTCGCGCGCTGCGGTGGTGGTGGTGGGGTGACGCGCAGACGAGGCGTGAGTAATGTCGCCCGCCTCCCCGCAGCGGGCGCGACGCGAAGCGAGCGCTTGCAGATCCGGCTTCGCCTCCCGAGCCACCACCGCCGTTGCAGCGACCCTCCCGTCGCAGGCAGACCGGCCGGCCGGCCGCCGTGCTCTGGCCTCGCTGCTGCTGCTGCTGCTGCTGCCGCTTGCTGACACATCATCAAGCGCTGCTGCTGCGTCTGCGGGGCACGGGAACAGGCATGCGTCTTTATGAATCAATTGATCAATCAGTCAATCAATCGCAGCAGACGAGCGGCACTTCGCCCTGCACGCCCAGGCATCCCCTGCCATCGCCAATTTAGCCAGCATCGAGCCGAAAGGCAAGTCCCGCACGCGCACGAGCGCAAAGCACGAAAAACCGCAGCATGTGAACGCAGCCAGCCAGCCAGCAAGCCAGCAAGCCCCCCGCCCGGCGAACGGCCAACCCGAATGCTCTCCGAGCGCGCCGACGAGCAGGCCGGCGGGCACGCCCTTCGCCTAAACGCCATGGCGCGGGAGCGCACGAAGCCGTTCGCGTCGAAGCGAATGGGCGGCGCGTGTTTTGCTGGCGGCTGGTTGGGGAGAGGAGGAGGGGTGCCTGGGGCACCAACGAGATCTCGAGATCGCGCGAGAGGCAAAGAGGGACTGGAGGGAGAGTCTGGTACTCCAGCCAGGCCCCAGAGGACGGCCTAAGCTAAGGTGAGAAAGGTGTTTAGGGCAGCTTGCCCTGACCCTGGGGCCCTGCTTTGCCCTGTCCTGGCCTGGTGTCTCTCTCGGCGGGAACCCGCAGGAGCAGGCAGTGAGTGGTACAGTACTTCGACCCTCGAAGGGCAACTTGTAGCCAAGTACCGTAGCGATCCCGAAGCGGTTTCGCGGCCGCCCGCCGCCGCTCTTGTGGGAGCGAACGAGCGCAGCGCAACGCAGCGCAGTGCAGCGAAATGCGTCGCGCGACCGCCTGCCTGGCCGGACGCCTGCAGATTCAGCCTTGCAGGATCGCCTTCGGACGCACTGCGCTGCGCTGCGCGTGCGTCGCGTCTCTCGCGTCGTCGATGATGATGACGACCACTATACCTACGAAGAAAGAAAGTCTTGCGACGACTCCAGACCAGATCCAGCGCAGCCCTGATGGCGGGGCCGCGAGACCTAGCTGGACCTGGAGATCCAGTCCAACGCAACCACCCACCGCGGAAGTGGAGCGCTCCCCGGCCGGCCGCGTTCCGTGGTATGGAGGGTAGGATGTGGCGGCGCAACTCAAACCACGCCGTCGCGCCCGCCCAATCCCAATCAACATCCAGTCCAAAGCGAAGAGCCACCACGGCGGCGGGGCGTGTCTGGCAGCTGATGAGGAAGAAACCCCATCCATCCCATCCCAGCCTGGCGCCGCGAGCGCAACCCTGATGGGCGGTTGAAGGGCGCGCCAGCTGAGCGATTAGGGTTCGAACCGAACGGGACAGCGCAGCCTGCCTGCCTGCTGCGTCGATCCACAGACCTCACGCAGCCAGAGCGCTCGCGAAAGCGGGCCACCCAGACTGGGGGGGCTGAGCAGTGGGCAGTGGCGGGGGAGGAAAACGATGCGCACTCGATTCAATCAATTAAGGTTCGTGCCATGGGGGACTGTCCCTGTGATGAAACGGCTACTTTGCTTTTCTGAGGTATCGCAAGCACCCAAGCAGGCATGCATGGAATGGCTTGCGGCGAGCGGCCGGGCTTGCTTGCTTGCTTGCCACCACCGAGACCAAACCGATGATTCCCGCGCCCCTCCTCCGCCTCCGCCGAGACCCATCCATCCATCCAACCATCCATCCAGCCTGCCTGCGTCATGATCAAACAATGGTATGGAGACTCCCCTTCTCCAGCCAGCCGCAAGCCGTGGCTACGCGGCCCCGAAGAGTGTAGCGAGCGTCCTGGGTTCCCCTCTCCCTTCCCTTCCCTTCCCCCTCCCGTCTCGCGCACCCCTGCCCTCCGCCCTGCAAAAAGTGAAGCCGTTGGTACGTAGTCGTGATGTGGCGCCGTTGCGCCGTTGCTTTCCCCGTAAAACGCAAAAGTGAACCCCCGGTCTAGTGGTTCGCGTCCTGGTTGGGGACGCTGGTAACAGATTGGAAAAGACAGAACAGATCCGATCCAGACAAAAAGGAAAAAGGAAAAGAAAGGTGGTCAATAAGCGTTGGAAAAGTGTGTCGTTCCATTACAATCGTCGCTCGTCAAATTTCAATTACCTCGCGTAGCGTTCGTGAAAGTAAAGAAGTTCCGCGCTGCCCGCTCCGTCAAGCCCGCTCGTAGAAGTGCAGCGGCGGGGTCCGCGGCATGGAGGCCGGCGTGCGCGGGTAGGCCGTGTGGTCCGGCGGCGAGCGGTGCTCGAGCGAGTCCGACAGCGAGGGCGTCTGGCGAGCGAGATCAGCCCTGTTGTCCCTTTTGCGGAAATCGCCGAAGTCGTTCGCCTCGCGCCCGGTTTCAGTGCGGGTAGCTATAGCTCCTCGCGTACGAGACGGGCGGGCGGGCGGCGGCGGCGGCGGCGGTGGTGTTACTCACATAGGCAGCGGCCGCGACGTCGTGGTAGGACGGGCCGGCGGTGGTGCTGACGTCGACGCCAGCGATGGAGGCGTAGCTCATGGAGAAGGGGTTGATTTCCTCATCGGCGTAGAACTCTTGCTTGATGGGCGGGGTCGCGATGCCGTTGGCGTAGGCTTGGTGCAGCGGCTGCATGTAGGAGTGGTAGAGGGGGATGTCCATCGTCGGCTGCATGTTGCAGTATGCGTTCGACTGGGAGTAGGTTGCGTATGTTGCGCCGCTTTCGCTGGTTGCGAGAGAGGCGTAGGAGAAGGGAGGCGGGGATGTTGAGAGCTGGCGCGTGTACTGTTGAGAGAACATGCCTCGGTCTTCTGAGGATGGGAGGACGTATTGTTGTGCTAGCACTTCGGGAGTTTGATCGCGACGCATGTGACTGCTCGTTGATCGAGGCCTTGACGAGTTGACTGGAGGCGCGCGAATGGATGCAACGGAATCTGTTCGTGCGAGCTCGACAGGGCGTTGTTCAGGAGACGCTGAGCTGGATCCGGCGCGGCGTTCCAGGTCTTCCAGACGCTTCTTCAGCTTCTTGCCTGCGATGGTGTTAGGGGAGTGAGCACGCTATGGCATGGCTGTCCAGTACTCACGGTAGTTGCGTTGAGCGATCCGATTCTGTATCCGCCTACGCTCGGCAAGATCAGAGATCTTCGTCCAGTCCTCGTTGGGATTGGCACTTGCACTGAAAGCGCTGCTAGTGCTGTGGACTGTGGGATACTGTTTCGAAAGGTCGGGCTGAGTAGAGTACTGTGGTGGGTACGAGTAGGTCGCATGGCGAGACATCGCCGGTCGATCGTACATGTTGACCGTGTTGAACGTTATGTTGATATTACAAGACCGGTAGTATGAGACGGTGTCTTGTGCTGGAGTGTCAGAGACAAGGCTGGCGAGGGATACGACACGGAAGAAGTAGTGGCCTCGGGGCCTCGCCAGCTCTATATCAAGTCAGCCAATTGCTCAGGTCACATCCACAGCGACCTGAAGAGTAGGGCCCGGGCGGAACGGCATCCCTGCACAGTGGGCCGGGAGCCATGTGTCGCAGCGAACGCCCTCCGCATGCCAGCCACCCCTGCAACGCCGTATACGGCCTGTCCGCGCGCCGGCGTGGACAAGAGTCGCTGCTGCGCAGCACCTCGCCCGGCCGTCACGGCCGCCCGCCAGCCCGCCAGCCAGCCCGATTGTGGACGCCTTGGACCCTTGGTTAGCAGGCGTGCGCAGGCGCATCCTGCAGCCCTCACGCCATGGGCGGGCTGCGTCTGGCGGTGGGCTCAGGCGAGCTGGGCGCGGTACATCCCTACCCCGCCTCACTCGCAAGGCTGAACGCGTCGCAAAGCCTGCCCAGAATAACGTGCCGGCGGTTGGTTTCGGTTTCATGTGTTGGTATTCTGGTGCTGCTCGAGCGCGATGCGTGGATCGCTGACACGGCCGCCGGCAGAGCGCAGAGCGTGCCGCCGTCACTTGCGGAAGCAAACCAGCGAGCTGTGCAGAGCCACCGTCCACCGTCCACCGTCCACCGTGTCGCCAGGCATCGGCATTCCCGCGGCCGTCCGGACGCAGGCGGGGCGATAGCACGTCCGGACGGAGGGTGTAAGGTAGGCTGCCCAGCCTGCCTCACAGTGCTCTATCGCCGCTTGCCGCCGCGGTGACGCGGTCGTCCGCGGCGATAGTGGTGAATAATCCGGCACACGCTCGACGCCCGCCGCAGACGCTTGATCACTCATTGTTCGCATGGCGAAAGCGCTCATGTGCTAGCGAGTACTGGACTGGGCCAGATACGGCGTCGGCTTTCGGATGGCTTCCGACGGTACGAGTACGACTGGTCGCAACCTTGTTGGTATTTCGGGCAGCCACCTCCAACGTCCAGGACTGAAGTGGTGATGGTAGGGCGCGCCACGACCACTTGCGTGACCCGCTGGCAGTGCTGTGAGTTCTGTCGACAGGCACGCGGCCCGCCGCCGTCGCGTCGTCTCATGAATTGTGCACCGCTCGGTATAGGCAGCGGGGAAAGCCGCGGCGGGCGCATAACTGCGTCTTCGCAGGCAGCAGAGCCTCGCCAGTCCTATCAGATGGCCTGCCGATAGCTGCACACCACCGCGCCCTCACCGACTGTCCCACGCCGGCCACGCGCACATGCCAGGCCTGCGCGAGGCACCGCGTGCCAGCCTATCAGCCCTACGGCCACCCGAGTAGAGGAGCAGCAGGGCGTGTCGCGGCGACTGTGTGTCGCTGCATGTGCACCGTCTTGGTCATCGGTCTAAGTTTAGCAGGGCGCGCGCATTCGGCCTAGCGGTCGATCGCCTGAGCGGGCGCAGAGGAAGGATAAGCGTCTCACTGGCCGTGTCGTAGCACAACGCTCGCACATGGGCTAGGCAGCCATTCCAGCCTTACGCAAGCCGTGAGGACGGGGTCAGTCAGCACCGTATGCTGGACAAGGTGCTCATCTCGTCGCCGCCGACACGTGGGTGCGTAGGGATGGGGATGGGGGGCCGTGTGCCTGTGTCGGCGGAGCAGCGAGAGACTCGTCCGTGGCCATGGCCGTGGCCGCTCCCCGCCCGCGACGTGCCACGACAGGGCGAGCGAATGCGCACCTTGGCCCATTGGCAGCGAGAGCGAGCCCGCCAGCGAGCGAAGGAATCGTCGCCCCGCTTGCGCCTGTTGCGGAATGTGCCAAATCGCGACACCGCGCGAGCGGGCCATTTGACTTTCCCGAGGATTCGTGCAGCTGGCTGCTGGCCGCCCGGTATGCCAGGTCTGGTGGGATGGACCGCAGTCGCTCGCGTTCGCCAGGCAAATTCCGCGCCTGGCTGGCTGTGCCTTGGTGTAGCGTCTCGCGGAGCCCTCCCCCGGATGGCTCCACCCCATCACTCTTCAGCCGCAGTGTAGCGCACCAAGCAGGTCTTGTCCAGCAATCTACAGATATCACAAACAACCACATTAGTCATTCTTGGCCTCGCTTGACACATCATCCTCGCGATCGGACTAGAGTCAAAACCGAGTTGACGGATTTTCTGATGACAAAGAAGCACCATAATCGGCAAACAGTCAAACGGCGACTGACATTACACTTCGAAGGATCGCAAGGTATTCATTCCATGGACGGACTACCGGAGTATCTATCACCCCGCGGCTCTGAAGGAACGACTACGTAGACACCTGAGACGAATACTTGCTCACCAGCCTCAAAGCCACGTGCTCCCTCGCCGAAGCTCTCTCACAATGAAGCATCAGTCGGTGGCCTGACAGCGCCTATCGGCCGTAAAGAACAGTGTTCGTCCAGAACCACGCTCAAGGATCGGCATCGCCGTCCTCTCCCTTTAGCCCCTGCCACCGTCACCTTACCTCACACGTAACATGTCACGACTGGAATTGCCGCGTGCGTGCGGGCCCCGTCTGTTGGCGCAATACGGCTGCGTGCAGCATCGCTTCTTGACCGCTCTCCCCATCATCATAAATACATCCATACATATACGAACGAAACTCAAATACCCGCGCCTGATAAACGACGTGCATACGTGAAATCAATCAACGATGAGGTCCTCCACATTCCGCAGCCGCAAGCAACACAGCCTCGCCGCCGGCCGGTATTATCTCCGCGACATGCCTCCAGAACAGGCAACACTCGCGGCCCCGACAACGCACCTCTGCCTCGCTCGCCTGGCCAGAACAGCCTGGACATGCATAACACGACGTGTTACAGCGAACGCGGGCAGCGCCCAGAGCCCCACCAGGCTTCCTCAGCTGAAAAAGTAGCCAGCCGCGCCAGCCGCCAGCGGGATCTACGAGCGCTCCTATCAGGTGTTGAGGGGGGTTTGTGGAGACGGGACGACAAGGGTTTAGTGATGATGAGGAAAGGCCAAGTCGTTCTGGAGCCATGCCTACCTGTCCAGTGGCGATCCCAGAGACCAAAAAGTCACCAACACGTCTCAGAAAGACAAAAAAGAAAGGTCAGATCTTCTGATGATAGGAATAGCCGAAGGTGGGGCTCGAACCCACGACCTTGAGGTTGATCTCTGTATCATGATACCAACTACCATGTCACGGTAGATGGTGGTCACATAAGAGCCACACGCTCTACCGATTGAGCTACCCCGGCAAGGGTACTGATTGATGAGAAGAGGAGGGTCTCAGCGCAATAACAACGCTGCGTTAATCAAGCCGTGATTTTTCTCGATTTTTCTCGGCCAGAATCGACCGAGAAATGAGCTGGGAAGTTTGGCAGCGGATTTCCGTTCACTTCCGGCTTTGCGTGCCTTCCTATTCCGCTTGCGACGCGGGGGCTCAGCGTCAATATGCAGCCAACGTCTTCACGCAGACAGCGAAGTGATCATGGCTTCAACAATGCACACTGCCGCTCTATGCTTTGATCGCGCAATCTAATTTCTGAAGGGCTGAATTATCTTTGACATCACTACGTGGTAATATCGCTGTTGGCTCAATTTACGTCCAGCCACGTCATTCCGCATCCAAATACTGCTTTCCCGATTGAACGAATGGTATGCTTGGCAGCTGGTGGCTTGATATGCGACTTAGTAAGCATTCTCACATTCTCACCGCCATCTCTGGACACCTGCAATGAACAACCCTGGCCAACAACTATCCGTCACATGCCGTCACGGGTGCTCTGCACAAAACGTCAACCTCATCGCTGTCGCAATTCCAAATCCGACCAACACATCCCAGCAGTCTCTCGCCCTCGACCCCATTGCCCACACCCTCCCACATTCCCGCCCACGCCGCCCTACCCGGTCAGCACCCGTCTGAAACAACTCGCTCGCAACAACAAACACCACCAACAGTCCATGCATGTCATCATTCCCACGTGGCCACAGTCTGACAAATCCAGCCCAACCTGCAGCCCTACCCAGACCGCCTCTCCTCCCGAGCCTCTGTTCGACGCTAGGAACAGTACAGGACGTTACATGTAGCCCGCCACACATTCTTCCATGCGTCTTCACTCCGGCATCTACCGACCGGCTGACACTGCGCGTGCTACTTGACAGAAAGTCCCTATCGCTATATCCGGTGCCACATAGGGCGCGGCGCCAACTAGTACCTGTCATATGTCAGCACGCCGCCCTATCTAGAACAACCGACCGGCACGGACGGCTCCCGGCCTGTTACACGCGCACGGCACTCTTTTCTGCGTGTCCGGCCGAACGAGTGGATGGCCCAGCGAGCGAGCGAGCAAGCCACGCGCGGTTGCGAGTCTGTCGGTGCTTACTTGCTTCTGACTCTAGAAGAAGTCGCGACAGAGCGATAGGCATACTCCCTCTGCTTTGCCCTGCATGCGAGTCCGTAAGTACCAGGCGACGAAGTGACTTGCGACTACATCGTCTTGGAACACCCCCCGGCTTACAGTCGCACAAACCCACGCGCCCACCGCAGCCGGATCTGCCGCTTTGGCCCAGCAGTCAAGCCTTACTGTCACCGGCGCAGAAGTGGGAGCTTGTTTGCGGATAAGCTTTGAGCCCGTCATCACTCTCTTCTCTTGGAGGTGGAGGCCGGAGGGACGTTTGAGCGAGAGGGAGCTGAGCGGTTGCTCTGTGGCTCCTGCTGTTCGTGGGTTTGATGGCTTCGGATTGAGACACCCACGCGGAGCGGGCTCAGCTGGCTGGCTACGATGGCGATGAGAACGGTCTACGCTGCTACTATCTCCGTGCTAACCCTGTCGTAGGAATCGCCGGCCACGCCGTCTCGGTGGGCGCAGCACCATCAACCAGGACAAGCCCGCTGTTTCAATCGATCCGCTCACCGCAATGCCCTAACCCCACGGGGCTGTGCGAGGATGAGTCTCAGAGATCCAATTTGAGATTATCGGCCGTAAACTGGAAGGAAGGAAGGCCAAGGGCAAGGGCAAGGATCCCTGGGCTCAGCTCCTCACAGCCTCACCCTGTGGGGCGATGGATACGGACACCTGAACGACCTGCCAGCGCTGAGCCCCACGAAGGATCGCAGGACTGGTCGCCTTACCTGTTGTCCTGTTTCGACGCAAGCCATGAGCAGCGAGGCGATGGGGCTCAGACTTAGGCGTGCAGTCTATTTTATCTGGAGATGCAGGTGGGTCTTCGGTCGGTAGAACGAGGTTTCGTTGAATCCGAATTGTCGTGTTTGCTTGACATTGAGGAAGGAAATTCGATGTATCGACGATGTGAGGGTTTGTATGGCGCTCCCGTCGCTCTAGCAATCCGATATCCCAGGGTATGTGTATATGTGCGTGTATGTGTATGCGCAGGATTTAAAGAATCATTCAAGAAGAGAAATGCACATGCTCTCACCCCAAAAATCATCAATCAATCAATCAATCGTCAAAAACCGCAAACTCCGACGCCCTCCGCCTCGCCATGTCACCCATGCTTTTCTGAGGAACCGCCTCCTGACCACAGCTCTTCAAATCCCTCCTCTTCGGCCAACTCCCTCTCCTTCCCGACTTCGCCGGCGTCCGTAAAACGACGACCGACGGATTGCGCTGACACTGCAGCCTCTTGGCCGCCGAATGCAACTGATCCCGCCGCCGCGACTCCTCCAAAGGCGGCAGGCATCGGCCACTGCGTGCCGCCGGATCGCGGCGCGACAGGCGCTTGTGGCACAGACTACATTGCTCCATCGACCTGAGTCGTCGCGAGAGATCTCTTGCGGCAGCGGCGTCAGACCCCAGTAAGCTGGACATGGGCCCGATGTCGTTGCCCTGCTGGCAGGCCATTGCGAGCGACGAGCGCCGGCGCTGGGCGTAGTACGCCTCGTGCGTGGGCGCGCGGAAGATGTCGTGGTTGAGGCAGGGGACGCAGAGCCAGGGGTCGAGCCAGCGCGATTCGACGGTGCAGGTGCAGGAGTTGTCGGAGAGCTGGTTGAGGTGGGTGAAGAGCTGCTCAGTCGTGAGGACGGCGGCGTTGCTGTTGCGCCGGGCTATGCGGCCGCGGCGCACCATGCTGTCGAGCATTGTTTCGATGTTGGAAGTCACAGTGTCGGGGCGGGAGGAGGATCGCGAGGGGAAGAACCAGCGGCGTTTGTGAGTGTAGGTGAGCATTGCTCCGCGGGTTGGGTTGAAGCGGCAAACCTGGTGGACGGAAGGTTAGTTGAAAGATCTTCTTGATGTTGTTTGGTTTCAATCGGCTTACCTCACACACCGCCACACCGCAGCCTTCGCATCGTCTCACTGGCACCATTTGCGAACTCGCGCATGGGAGCACATATGGAGTGCCCTGGTGTGGACTCTGCGGTCGCGGCTGGATGTGCAAGCCCTCGCATTTGAGAGCGGTCTTCGCAACGCCTCCTCTTAATCGCAACGGTCTCTTGGATGCCGACAGGTGGGTCCACGTTGTCTTCGAAGCCAGTCCGAGGTTGACAAGGTCAAGAATCGAAAGATTTTCCGCCAGGGAAAGAAGAATAGGATATTGCGACGTCAAATCATTGAACTGCGGCACATCGCCGTATGCGCTCCGTCTCCTCTTCCGCGAGCGCACAAAAGAAAAGTCGTTCCACAGGTCCGGGTATGTCATAACGTCGTGATTGCTGGGAGGAAGAATGAGAGAGGGGAGGACCTGATATCAGAGGGCCAGACAACAATGATGAAAGATTCCCTCCCTCCATCCCACCGCGCAGGCCCTTGTCGCCTCCCCGGGATGTACGTCAGGGTCCGGGAAAGAAGTGGAAACGAATTTTCCTAGCAGGCTCCACCTCCGCCCTCTAGCCTTCCATAGTCCCGCGCCGGCCAGGAGCCACTCGCGTGCACGGCTGGGCCGACGTCTCGTAGCGCTCGAAAATCGTCGTCGTGCATACCGGGTGGATCTGCGTGGAATCTGCGGAGAAGCGTCTGGCAATTGACGTGCCAGATCGCGTAACGAATGCACCGCAACCTGTTGTCGTTTCGCTTGGAACGCGAGCGATCGTACGTCATGATTCTTCGCCGCTGCCTCGTGCCGCAACCTTAATCTCGCGTGATATCGCGAGGTCGGAGCCCATGCCGCCGCGAACGGAGAGTCACGCGATCGCTGAAGGCAACCTACATTCCGTTGATTCCGTTTCCATGCAGACGACGAACAAATGCGTTCCCTTGAACGCTGATAGCTACACGGCCGGTAATTCCGGACAGGGCAATTTCGAGGGCAGCCCGACACACGCTGTTCGGTTTAAAATGCAGCAGCTTTACGTGTGGTTCAACAAATGGCATTGTCGTTTACTGTCGCCGAAGCAGTCGGACAAGCCTGAGCTACTTCCGGCCTCTCTCTATCGGCGCTTTCCGCCATCGCTCTTCTCCCATCTTGTGACGTTTCCGCTTTCATATCTTTCTGCCATCTCTTGTTATTGAAAGTCTGTGCCGCCATACTTCCGGGGCTCTCTTCGACCCAGAACAATCTCCATAGCCCATAGGAGATGACAGCAACACAATTGTCTGTGGACAGATCCTATTGAACGTCGATCCTCGTACTCGAACCTGAATCAGGTCGCAAAGACTACATGCCTTGGTAGCACGTCGACTTCTGCCTAGGAGCTTCCTCCCAGCAGCTATAATTGCATCTCTCTGTGCCTCTCAGGCTAATGACCATGCGCGTTGATCCATAGAAGATGACAAGAGCCATTTCAATGCAAGAGAAGCCTATACAAAGCTTTGATCCCAGCGTCTCGAAATATCCAGGGAAGCACGACGCTACCATCACATTTCAAGCTGGTCACGCTTGATCTTTCAGTCATGCAGAGATCGGCATCTCTGTGTTCACGGTTTCGGCTGGAACAACATGTCTAGGATTGCAAGATCTAGATTCGAAAAAATGTCTATCGCCACGCCAAAGGGAATTCATCCGGGCGGGAGATTAAGTGAAATGACTGTGTCAATGGAAGGCGCGTTGAAAAATGGACGCCTCCTTCCGCGGAATCGATTGGGTACATGAATGAGCAAGGATCCGGATGTCGCAAAGAGTGTGTAAGTCACAGATCTGACAGGCTAGCGACTACGTCAAGATAAGAGAATGTCGTGCTTTTCCAAAGATAAGACACAAATACTGAGAAATGTCAAAGAACTTGGGATCGTTTTTGGACCCTGCTACTGACTTTCAAAGAGAACACATACTGTGACTTGTTACGACTGTTGTTGGACCTGCGAGTGATCAAAAGCTACACGTGGCGAGCAGACGAACCAATTCTGCGGGTCGCATATCTCGAATCTACTGCATTATGCGCGCATCCCATTGTAAATCTTGAGGATGGTTAAGAAGACGACGAGGATCAACAGGGATATACGTGAAACGGAAGAGCGGGCTGATCACGGTTTGATGGTCGCTGCGAGCAAAAATAGAACAGTTGAAGCGCGAACATGGTCACAGTAATTGAAGTCGCCGAGTAAAGGGCGAGGTAGGTTGCAAGAACAGTAGACGCAATCGCGAATTTGTGTGTATGCAGCTTTCAGCCAGTCGCTTTAACGAGACAAAAATGACTTAGAGGCAAGACTAGCACGTAGACTCATTGCGGCCAGTGGAAGACGTGGAAAGATGTCAAGATAAATGTGTTGTGACCTGTCAAGAGCTTGTCGAAGCCGGAATTCATCATTATTATAGACTTCGATTGCCTTGTAGATCTGGAATGGACGATTGTACGCAGTATAGCAATGCAAAAGCAATTTTGATGCAGACACTCCATCAGATTTGAACTTTGCTGATCACATGGAAGACAAAGAAATGCATTCAAAGCGAAAACAGATGGACGAGCTTCAGAAAACCTTTATTCGAATTGTGGAAGCGTGTTACATGTGTATATGCTGTTGTGAGCGGCAGCATCTCTTGCAAATTCATGTAAAGATCAGCTTGCTGGCATCCTTGTAGTAGATGAGAAGATCTCATGGTAATGTAGACTCATTGAGCATCTAACAGTCCTAGCAACTTTCATGCTCATGATCGCCGCTTTGCTCATAAAACGTTCGTTCGCTCGCACAACTTCAGCGCAGACGAAATTTAAACTTATATAGAGCAGACCAGTAAGGATGCAAGCTTCGGCTTGGCCCGGCGGCTTCGCGCGTTGCGCTGGCACGTCAGCTTTGACACAAACGTATCGCGTCGCACTCCCGACAGCACTCTTCGTGCATCTATCAGTGTGTTTGATGATTTGAGCGTCCAGGACTTGGTTCACTCAGTCAATCTCTTTGTAAGACAATTAAGTTCTCACCAAAGATGCTTCCACGATCAGTCTTCACGTTCCCTCCATCGAACACTCCAGTCGCCTTTTGCAAAGCTGGGCTCGACCACTTTGCCTTGCACAATTGCCTCACATTTTCGTTTCCA
Organism: Cladosporium halotolerans; assembly: GCF_011745625.1. Lineage (NCBI taxonomy): Eukaryota > Fungi > Ascomycota > Dothideomycetes > Cladosporiales > Cladosporiaceae > Cladosporium > Cladosporium halotolerans. The sequence continues at coordinate 211,683 of NW_027191463.1, read as the reverse complement.
TGATCTCAATTCGCCTTCGGCTGGACCCTTGACCAGGAAGCCAAACGCGACGCCTCTGCGTGCCGCGCATCTCACCAATTCTCTTCTGTGAGCTTTCTGGAGCCCCGCTTGCTGATTTACTACTTGTGTTTGCATCCTCGCTGTCTTCCTTCCGCCATTCTTACGCTCATCGAGGTGTGACACATCTTGGGCCGGTTGCTCGATCGTTCGTCTTGACCTCTCCAGTGGGCCATTCGCGTCCCCTCCAACAGCACTTGTAAAAACCTCGTCCTGCTCAGCGAGTATTGTTGATGTGTGCTGGCTCTGCGTGTCCACGAGGCTCCGTTCATTCATGTCAGGATCAGTCAAACTTGTTCGATCTTGCTGCTGATCACTCTCGTCGGTCAAACTTTGAGGGTTGCCGAAAATTAGAGCTTCCACTTCCGCACACGAGACAAGGACTCGTGAGCTTCCAGGTCTTGACTTTGACTGACTTCCGCTGGCTTGTGTTCGTCGTCGTCGCCCCTCTTCTTCCACTCCATCTTTTTGTTGCGCAGTCAACTCGTCTCCCGACAACAACGCTACGAAAGCTTCTTCGATCCGTCGATCAAAGGCTCCCGGCTTACGACTTCTGCATTTCCTCGAGCAGTACGCTGCAGGCGCATCGTCCTTGGAACCAGATCTGCGTGCACCTGGCAAAATCATCAGTCTTTGCAACATAATCTTGGCCTGAGCGAATCGCGACATACTTATCACACGCCCGCACGACCGACAGAATGGTATCGACGCTCCTTCTGGGCGCATGTAGAGGGGCCGAGGGGTCGCTTGATGCTTCGACGGTCGCGGCCACGAGCTCATCCATCTCGACGCGATGTTGTTCTCTCGCTGGGAGCTCACGCAGGTGTTGCCAGCTCTACTCACGCAGAATGGTGTTTGGTCAATGGAGCGTTTGCTTGCTAACTGACATGTTTGATGGAAAGGGTGCGACGCGAGCTTTGAGCCCGAAAAGCCGCTTTTCGGGTAGCGTATCAGCATGAGATCTGTCGGAAATATCGCGCGGTGTATCAACGCGTGTTTGTCGATGGCTCCAATGATGGACTCGATGCGAAGATTAGCCTCTCCAGATGCCCGGCTGTTTGCTGAGGGACGGAGCTGATGGCATTGGTGTAACGCAAGCTTCAATCATGCGGGGCTGCTCTTTTGGCGGCAGTATCACAACAGAGTCACACAGAGTGTGATGTATCGACCCGTGATTGTCGATGGCTGGCTTCGGTGTCAATTCTGACAGAGTTAGACCAGATCCTATGGTGACATCATCGAAGTCTAGATAGCGACGACTGAATAATCAAACCGAACGAGCTCTCTCCAAGCATGCGGATGAAGTTTGAGGCTTTGAGGACGAAAGTCATGCCCACGCATCATGATAACGCGTCCGCTTGCGGCTTCAGTATGTTTCGAGACATCTTTGGGATGGGGTGACTGATCGTGTTGATGGGAAAAACTCTACATTACGGGCACGTGGAATGCGTAATGTAATATTGATCAGTGTTTGGAGCAATGAGTACATGATCCACGACAAATCCGCACGCGATCTTGCGCACTGCATTTGCACCTCACTGGCAAGAACGGCTTCAATAGACTGGAATAAATGACGATAGCACATTGCCGGTCCCTACGAAAGACTGGAAGAATAAGGGTTTTCGGGTAGAGGTATTAGGTCACCCATTTCCAAGCACCGCTCATGGCAGCCTGATGCCGACAGTAGTAGGAGATGGACCGATACCACTGAATGGATTGATGGGATATGAACCGCAGGGCGATAATAGCAGCACATCGACAATTCAAACTGAAGGAGTGAAAGTAACGTTTCCCGGTGACTCTCACTGGCACGGCAGAACTTACTCGTGATAGTCTGGCACAGACGGTAGCAGCGCATTTACGGGTTTCATGAAGGAGTAAGTTTCCCCGGTGAAGTGGACTACGACTCGGGCACCGAGGGCACGTCGTATACCTGAACATGACAATGCGTACAAGTGGTCACGTGTGCGCTGGCGCCCCTCCTTCTGGCGAGAACGTCGGCCGTCTCCACCAGTGGGCCAGTTGCCTGTGCCATCTTGGACCTCTGAACTGGGCAGTATCGAAGTTCCGACGCATTCGAGAGACGACATGGACGGAATGCGTCTTGTTTAAGAAGCTCGACTCTTCATCGAAGTCAGGGTGTGCAGAGCACAATATCGGAAAAAGTCACTTCAACGAAGACATGACTCCATCATCTTGCCACATGCCATAAGAGGACTCGTTTCCAGAGATGGCCAACGCTAGACCGAGATCTCTACAGGCCAATAACCCGTCACTGGCCTCTCTCGGATCGGGAGATCAAGCATGTAACGAGTGCAAACGGAGGAAGGGTCGTTGCGACCGGCAGCTCCCAGAGTGCGGTCCCTGCGCAAGAAACAAACGCCACTGCCTGTATGAGAGGCACAGTAAAACGCCCTTGACACGGCGGTACCTGACTGAAGTAGAGGCACGGTTGCGTCAGACCGAGAGCCGACTGAAGGACGCCGAGCGGAGAGCGACACTCGCGGAGAACAGGTTGCAAGCCAGCCAGTCATTCGCAGAACCTAACGGAATCACAACATCCAACCTCCAAGACTCCTCGGGAACAGTGCCCCAAATGCCGAGCGGAGAGATGTTTGCTACCGACTTTGCCTCGCCCTTTGTCGGGACCACCATGTCAGGGGAACACGCCGCTGATACGCTACCGACTCTCGGCATAGCTTCGCCAAAGACGGCATGGCCTCTAGGGTCGTCCAACATTGCCGCAAAGGGAATGCCCGATTCTGGAGTCTTAGCGGATCAGATGAGAGCACAAGAATTAGAGCAGCCGCCGTCTGGACTCGAAGACTTTTCGTGGGACGAACAACAGTCAGTTGGTGATGAACTCGACAATAAAGCCTACCGAAATGATGCAGAAGACGCGGACTCCCCTGGTGTTACCGACAGCATGGCTTCGCTTTCTGTCGACGACAAGAGAGCAGGATATCTTGGAGTTGCTTCAGGGGCGGCCATGCTGCGACTCCTCATGCCTGATGCAGAGCACAGGCGGAAGAGACCGCCCCATCGATCAGCCGCTAACCGAAGTTCGTTGACTTCAAATCCAAATGATATGGGCTGGGTTCCAACTCCAGTCTATTCTGAGCGTAGGATACATGAGCTCGACTTGGATGCCGCCATCAACGCATATTTCTCGATGTACCACGTCTCATACCCAATTGTATGTGAACCGACTTTTCGAGCTCAGTATGCGCAGGTAATCCCGCGACCCAGTGGAAGAAGCTGGAATGCCCTTGCCTACATTATAGCAGCTATTGGTCTCTTCACAACATCTACGGAGCCAGTCACGCGAGACTTAGACCTGTTCGAAGCAGCGAAGGCGAATATGTCGATTGACAGTCTTGAGACTGGCAACATTACTCTCGTACAAGCGCTCGCTTTGATGTCCAACTACATCCAGAAGCGTGGCAAACCCAACAGTGGCTACAACTATCTGGGGCTCGCTCTCCACATGGCGATGGGCCTAGGCTTACACAAGGAGTTTCACAACTGGCGAATAGCTCCTTTGCAGATGGAGATCAGGAGACGAGTTTGGTGGTCGTTATTCTCATTTTACGTGGGTGCGGCCATCACCTTTGGCCGGCCTCTTGCGTGGCCTGCGAATGGCATCGAAGTCGCTCTGCCTCTGAATGTCGATGATCGAGATCTCACCAATCTTTCAACCACTCTCCCGCCACCGAGATCAGGGCTGACGACACATTCTGCAATAGCAGCTCAGGCTCGCTTTCATCTAATGACTAACGAGATATACGCAAAGGTCATATCGCTGCCATTCCCCTCAGCTCAGGAACTACTGACATTGGACGACGAGCGCATAAGCTCCTGGCACGCCATCTGGTCCTTGGAAGCATCTCCAATCGATAGCAGATTTTTACTCTCTCGGAGCATTATGGAGTGGCGATATCGAAACCTTCGAGTCATTATGTTTCGACCCTTCGTAATCCGGAAAGTCCTCAAAGCTCGTATGAGTCAGATAGACAGTTCAATCTCGGATGCCGCAGCCGAGACAGCGGTAGCTCGATGTTTGGCCGAAGCAAAGAGTAGCATCATGTCGATCAATGCTTTCTGGACCACAGGCCGCCGCAATTGTATGGCATCCTGGTACGCGCTGTACTTTTTGTTCCAGGCGTCCATGATCCCGTCTGTGTGTTTGCGGAACGAACCCATGTCCGAACTCTCCCCAGATTGGCGCGAGCAGTTGAACACAGCACTCAAAATTATGCAAAGCATGTTCTCGATCAACCCATCGAGCCGAGAATGCTACGAGGTTGTTCTTCGTCTCTGCTCCAATTATCTGCCCGCCAGCTCAGGAGTACCGACATCGTCTCCTAACTTTGGCCTTGAACCCGTGGAAGAGTCACCGAACACCCAGATCGAGAATTTATATTCGATGATGTGGCCTGGCGCAAATACAACCGAGGTCGACATGCTCATAGAGAACGATACCTGGAATGATTTCATCGCGGATATTCCTGAGGATTCACCAACATTGCTGGACCAGACCTACGACACTCTGCAATATCCCTGATTGCCCAGGTCTCTGCCATAAGTCCCTTGCTACCCTGAATCCAGCCCCTATCACTTTATTTTCGGTGGACAGCTTGCTGAGCGTCGTAGGGTTAACTCCGCCAGTTCACGGAAGAGAAAAAGTCGTGTTTCAGTGCTTCAAAGGGAGATGGTAGCAGCAACATTTTAGTTCCTCGAGCTGTATCTTCCCAAAGAGCCCAGAATCTCGCGCAAACTCGATTCTCACTCACAAACAACTAGGCTCGCTCAATGCGCTCTTCAGTATACTCCTCAAAAACAGTTTTGCTCATCTTCCGCTCGGTCTCCTCAGCATTCGGCAGAGCATTCGGGCCATCAAAGATTTCTGCAATCTCTTCGAGACTGCGCCCCTTGGTCTCCGGGAAGAAGAAGTATGTCACCGCAAGGAAGACAGCCAGAAGGCAACAGAACACGATGTAGTAATTGTAGCCGATGTTCTCCATGCCAATGGGGTTGCAGAAGGCTGCAATAACCAGGGAAGAATAGATCGCAAGCAGCTCACAGGTAAGTCCCTTTGATCTGCATGAAGTTAGCGGATGGCCGGATGTCTCTCGATCAGACGAGCTTTACTGACCTGATGTTGTAGGGTAGCACCTCTGTGCTATAGCTCATCAGAAGCGGCGTGTACGCTGGTGCGATGTCAGCGAGCCGTGTACTATTTGATGACGCTGCTGCGACTTACCTATGTCGTAGTGGAAGAAGAACGTGAACAAGCAAACGATCACGACAATTCCAGCGGAGCTACTTCCAGTCTGGGCGTTGACAGCAGAGCACGCTGTCCACACGATATAAGACACGAGCATGCCAATACCGCTCCATGTGAACAGGGTGCGCCGACCGAGGCGATCAACGAGGAAAGCCGCACCCAGGGCTGCCCCAAAATTGAAGATTTGAAGCAGGCCATTGATCAAAGTCTGCATGAACGGGTCCGTAACTCCCACGGAGTTGAGTACCAGCGTCAGGTAGTAGCTCACGACTCCAATGCCGTTCCACTGGGCGAATGTCCCGAGACAAACGACGATGAAGAGCCTCTTTCGGTTGCCTGGGGTAGCGACCAATGCGCCCCAGCCTGTTCCTTGCGCCTCTTGCTCTTTCTTTATGGTATCGTGGATCTCTCCCATCTCGCGGAGCACAAGAGGGCTGGAGCAGTCTCCCGCTGCATGGTATCGTGCGAGAATGTCGAGGGCTTCTTGGGTCCGATCATTTGCGATGAGCCATCTCGGAGACTCAGGAATCCAATAATATCCGATGAGCTGCACCGCAGGGAACCCTGCCTGCAAGATCGTGGGTACTCGCCAGCTCCAGTTCGACTGCATTGGCTGCGTTCCGAAGGTGGTCCAACTTGCAAGGATAGCGCCTGCTTGGACGTCAGTCAAGGTGTCTCTAGTGGCATATGGAATCTAATTACCAAGATAGTACATCGTCCAAAATGCCGACGTGTATCTTCCTCTATGGACAGGATATGCAAGCTCTGCGATGAGCATGGGAGCTGGCTGGACGACCAACATGCCGGCGGCACCTACGACGAGCCTCGAAACGACGAATTGTGCGTACGTGGTCGAAGTTGCTTGAATGATCGTTGCTATGATCACGCCCAGTATGCCGCCTAGAAGGACAATTTTGCGTCCAAACCTGTCGGAAAGCCATCCTACTATCGGAAGCACAAGGACGGAACCGATGGACTGTGCCGCATTGACAAGCCCGAGCATTGAGCCTTGTGGGTTACCGAAATACGACTGCCACTGCTATGTTGTTAGTATTCGTGTAGTAAACTTCGTGGGGTTCATAGCTTCTGACTTGTGGAAGAGACTGCAGGCCGTTCATAAGCGATCCATCATACCCAGCTACCGAGGAAGACAGGAGAGGCACCAGAAGGAGAAGATTGAGCCTTAGGAGATGTGACTGCTGAAACCACCACTTGTCTGTAACAGGAAGCACCTCGGCGAGAGTAGCTCCGACAATATCTTCGTTCTTCATTGCACAGAAGTGGTAATTGAATGGTCCTGCTATCGTATAGGTTGCCGATAGGCCTTCAATGTTAGTGGATGCTTATATACTACTCAAGATACATTCGGCACGCTCATGCCCCTCCTGCATCGCCCGATCGTTCTCACTGGCGGACGAGGAGTGAGCAGCCACAAAGGGTGGGTCTTCTCCGCGAACTCTCCAGATCTTGGTTTTGCGGAGGCGAATCCACATGCAAACAGACCCCACAGGTGCACAGTGGCCCTCATACGCTGATCCCCCTCACCGGCCCGCCACTACGACCTTGAATGTAACGACTCGACCCCATGTGGGAAATCCGCAGGGCATGACTCGGTGAACTAGCTGCGCGGTACGCACGCGACCGTCTTCGGCCGTCTGTCAGCCATCAGCGGAGTGAGTATGCCGGTGTTTCAACCTCTTGGACAAATGTGCGCGTGAGGGTGGATGTCTGCCTCTGTCCCGCGAAGCAGCGATCTGCTATGCCCGATAGCGTGGACAAAAATAGGCCGAATCGTCTTGAGATGCGCCCAGATCGCAATTCACTCTTCTGCCGATGCTGGGCACGTGAATGAGGTGCCGGAATGATGACACCAAAGGTCGCGCCTTCCTTCACTTACACGGAAGCTTGTGTTCTTACTTTGCGTGTCTGAAGACATTCATAGAGTCATACAGCACACGGCTCATGAGCCTCTCAGTGTAAAGGTAATTCCTCAGTAGTATGGAAATCGAGGAGAGAAAATTGTTTTGCCGCAAGCAACTCAAGATACTTGTAAATTCACATGAAGTGTCTATAACAATCTGTCGTTGAAGCGATCAAATTGATCCCTGAACGCCCTCAATCACGACCTTGAACACGCCCTCCTTACCAGCCTTCACTAACTCAAACGCCTGTTCTGCCTCTTCGAACTTGTACCGATTCGTAATCAACCGCTTCACGTCCACTTTTCCAGAGGCAACCAAGTCGACCGCCGCAGGGTAGACCCCAGTAGTGTATCTGATGCTGCCCTTTATGTTAAGAGCTCGGATACAAGCAGTGGTGATCGGGAACACGACATTTTCCTTGCCCATGCCGGCTTGGACGTAGGTGCCTCCCTTCTTCGTCGCAAAGATGCCGGCTTGGATGCACGGCTCAGCGCCTGTACATTCCAAGACGACCTCCGGTCCTTCTCCGAGGTCGAACTGCTCTTTAATCAAAGCCGCGACCTTCTCTGAATGCTCCACTGGATCCGCTCCGGGGTCAGCTTTGGGAGACATGAAGACGCCGTCTGCACCAAAGGATCTGGCAAAGTCGAGCCGTGACTGGACTACATCGACCCCGATTACTTTTTTCGCCCCGTAGGCTTTAGCAACTGCTTGGCAGAGCACGCCGATAGGGCCGCAACCGAAAACCAGCACCGTTTGGTTTGCTTTCAGATCCGCCACTTTTGCGATCTGGACGGCAACAGAGACCGGCTCGACGAGCGCGCCTTCTTCCATGTTCATGTGGTCTGGGATCGGATAGACGAAGTCGCTGGCAACGATGTAGTATTTGGCCAACGTTCCATCCCAAGGAGGTGTTGCTGCGAATATGGTGTCTGGGCAGAGGTTGTATTCGCCGTTCCTGCAGTATCCGCAATGGCGACAAGGGACGCCCGGTTCGATAGCAACTCTATGCCCAACCTTGACGTTCTTTACTTCGCTCCCAACTTCGACGACGGTACCTGCAATAGGTCAGTTATGCTCAGTGACAATCGTCAGATCAGTCATACCAGAGCTCTCATGACCAAGGACGATCGGACTTTGCAGGACAAAGTCACCAATGCGCCCTCTTTGCCAGTAGTGGACCTAGAGATTCGTCAATCTTCTAAAGTAAAAGCGTCAACCAAGATGAACTTACATCACTTCCGCAGATACCTGTCTGGGCAATATGCACTCTCACGTCTTTGGGTCCTCGAAGTCTAGGGACAGGTCTGTCTTCAAAGGCAACATCTTTGACCGCTCTCAATACAAATGATGGATTCTGCGTAACACATGTCAGTCATGTGCAGATGAGACACAGTTTTAGCTTCGGAAACGTGACTTACAATGTCAACGCCATTGGTCTGAGCTGCCATATTGACGAGATTCCTGTCGGAGCATGGAGTGACAGGGAATGAAGAGGAGTCTGTTTACTTCTGTTTGAACGATACAGTATACTATGCGGAATCGATTAGCTATGCTGAAGCTATTCCCGATGTTGTCGTGCCTTCGGATGGTCCACACCTCTTTTTACTCCTCAATGTGGAGATCATGGGTCGGGCTTTGGTGGATGATCGCGCTGGAACAAGCGACCTCGGCAACGGACGACAGAGCACCTCTACCCACCTCAGACGTGCGCCTTGACATCCACAAAACCATGCAATCCGTGGAACAAGTCATAGGGTCAAGAATTCGATCCACACCCATCGTCGATTATAGGTCATCGACCTGAGGTTTGCCTCTGGCCTTTTCGCTTTCTGTCATCCCAATTGCTACCCACTCATCCATCTATCTTTCGCGATTGAACTGCCTTCACAATGCCGCTCGCAACTCCCCCAGAACCCTCAAAGCATGTTCTCTCTCACTTCTCGCTCCAAGGCAAAGTCGCTGCCGTAACAGGCGGCGCGCGTGGCATCGGCCTCGAAGTCTGCAGAGCTTTGGCGGAAGCCGGCGCGTCGGTGGCCCTCATTTACACGTCAAGCAAAGACGCAGAGCAAACAGCCGAGTCGATCGCCAGAGCCACCGGGCAGAGAGTAGTCGCGTATAAGTCGGACGTGCGCAACAAAGCAACCATCACTGCCACTATCGATCAGGTGGCCAAAGACTTCGGCAAGCTCGACATCTGCGTTGCTAACGCGGGCATCGCTGCGCACCATGACAGTCTATCTTATGCAGAGGATGATTGGCAAGAGATGATGCGCGTCAACCTCGACGGCGCAATGTTCACGGCGCAAGCTGCTGGCAACATCTTTAAGAAACAGGGACCGGGTGCTGGGAGCATGATCTTCACCGCTTCGGTGTCCGCCATCCTCGTAAACATCCCACAGAAGCAGAGTGCCTACAATGCTAGTAAGGCAGCGGTAGTGCATCTGGCAAAATGTCTGGCAGTAGAGTGGACCGAATTCGCGAGGGTGAACTGCATCTCACCTGGCTTCATCGCCACAGACAGTAAGTTTATACGAATAATGTGGCATATACCTTCACCTCTGACGTCATGACAGTGCTCAGCGTGCACCCACCGGAATGGAGGGAAAAATGGTTTCAGATGATCCCGGGCGGCAGGCTATGCGACCCTGCGGAGTTGAAAGGAGTAGGTGATTATCTTCCCAAATGCATTGGATCGAACGCTAAATCATGTCTGAAGGCGTACGTGTACCTGGCCTCGGATGCGTCTTCATATATGACGGGCGCCAACATGGTAATAGATGGTGGATACACACTTCCCTAGCCGTTATCATTGGTCGCAGACGCAGCTTCGCCGATTGGGCCACCAGGGGATTTCAAGGCGATATTGCTGTTCTAGGTATCATGGACATGAAATTGCGTAGTCAAATAAGATCGGATAAGTTGATCGATAAACCTCGATTGAATCTGATTCTCACATCTTCCCATCGTCCTTGACCTCGGCGTGCCTAGTCTCACCGTCACCCAGCCCCTTCTCACCGAGCACGCCACCCTCACCATTCGGACTTCCCTCTTCGCTCGCGCCAACATTCTCGATTCCGACCTTCGTCTGAGTGAAAGCATCGGCCGGGTTTCTGTAAGCCGGCACGAAATTGACGCAGATCGCGTACGAGTACGCGGCCACGAAGAAGCACAGCGGCACTATCATGCCAAATTTGGTGTCGTCTCTAGAGTCAGACGCTGCACCCAAGATAGGAGGCACAACCGCACCACCGCACACGGCGCCGACAATGAAACCAGATCCGCGCTTGGAGTACTTGCCCAGACCGCGCATGCCCAGGGCGACGATGGTGGGGAAGCAAATGCTTTCGAAGAAGAGCGTGACGAAGAGCATGGCAATGCCGGCGTTGCCGGGCACGCCGATCGAAGGTGCGATGAAGACGATGCACAGGCCGAGGTAGATCAGGAAGACCCATCGGGGCCGGATGAATTTCATGAGGAACGTGCCGACGAAGCGACCGAGCGCGAATCCGCCCTGGGCGCCGGCGAGGAGTTGGGCGGCCGTGGCGTCTGAGTAGCTGGAGTCGGCGTCTTTGACGTAGTTGATGAACTGTGAAAATTGTTAGTACATCGGTCATGGTCCGCGAGTGTTGGAGGGCTCACAAAGCCAGCGATTCCGACCTGCGCACCAGTGTAGCAGAACTGAGCGAAAGCAGCATGGAATAAGCGATATTGCTTCCGAAAGGGCTTGACAGCAGCATTTGCGTGAGTTTCCTCGGCTTGGAATGCCATGTCTGCGTCGGTGATTTCAGGAATTGGAGAGCTGCGAATTGATCAGTATGATGCAGTTGAACCAGATGGCACCTCGAGCTTACAAGTAAAACACGACAGCGAGCAAGAACACAAAGCAGGCAATAGCGAGATAGATCCATTGCACGTTCTCCAACGCGCGCTGGTCGTTGCCAACATGGTTGAAGATGACGAAAGACCCGATCACAGGCGCGACAACCGTGCCAATACCGTTGAAAGCCTGAGAAAAGTTGATACGAATCTCAGAGTACTTTGGCGGACCGCAGACGGTGATGTATGGGTTCGCAGCGGTTTCGAGGCTACCAAGGCCATTACCGATGATGAAAATGGCCGCACAGAAGCCTCCGAACGAGCGGTAGAGGATACATGGCCATGCGACAAGCGAGCCGATGCCGTACAGGCACAATCCCCAGATGAACGTTGCTTTGTAGCCGTAATGGCGCAGAATCCAGTTGGCGTGGCCGAGCGAAGCCAAAGGATACGCGCCGAAGTAGGCTGCCTGCAGACCAGAAGAGCGTGCACGGGTGATGTCCAAGACGTTCTGAAAATGTTTGTTCAGAGTGTCGAGAAGACCATATGAGAAGCCCTATTGACGGTTAGCAAGGGTTGATACGTCGGTATCTTTAGCTTCTCATACCCAGAGGAAGAACAGAATAGTCACTAGAACAATGGGATAGATTGATTGACGCAGCGTGAGCTCAGCAGCCTTAGTCCGCTGGTCATCGCGGCTCTTCAACGAATGCTTCTTCAGCCAGCTCGGCGCCATCGTTGCGGTAGTGGAAATGGGACAGGGGGCTGAGGGAACGACGGGAGAGGTGCGAGGAGCTATTGCAATACTACTTAAGTGCTTCTATGGAACTTCTCCGGCAGTTACGCCTCTCTGACATGCTTCGACCGCGCACGCACGGGTATCACTTAGCGTGTAGCATGGTAACGAATGACCTCCTACCGTGTCTTGGCCCCGTACCATCCCTGCTCAGGCCTGCTGCGATGTTGCATTGTCGTCGATTTCCCCGCACGCCCTCTCCACACCTCCAGACAATCGCCATAGGACTAACATTCGCGCGATCCCCACAATTTCTTCGGGGTTCAATATGCCGTGGGGCCGAAGGAGGCGAAGGATCAGCGCCATGGCTTGTTCGGTGGCGCCAGCTTTCGAGAAGAACTCAATATGTCAGAGGCGTCCACTCAGAGTGCACCTCGTTGTTGTCGAACCATGAGCTTCCATGTGACGGCCACGTCTGCACGCAGAGAATGATAGATCGGTGATCGGCGCTCATAAGAGCCACATGGCTGCACCAGTGAAGTACCGGGTAATATGTTGCTTTCGAGCTACTCAAGCTTATTTTGGCTGCTTCAGCGCCAGGTGCAAGTGGGACGGAACCACTAGGCTGCCGCTGATTTCCCGAAATCGAGGTGCGATAGCCGAAAGACGAAGGAATGCCAGTGGCATCTATACATGTCGCAGTCCTAGCAACCATGCTTATCGCGAAGACCGTGTGCCAAGTTTCGGGAGCATGCATACGCCTCGTCGGCGAGCAGCGAGCGCACATGAAAGATGAAGGTCCATGCGCGGACTGTCCGATCGGACACGGCAGTGCTTCGATCATGCTCTAGGCTCAGTGGTGATGCTGAGAGCCATGCGACACACTTTCGTCCGTCATCTTATGCGAAGATGTCCTTTCGCGAACCCGTCCTCCATGGTGTGTTTCACTCAACCCTTCTGCGAGTCGCAGGCCCTTGACCGTCCTGTGAAAACCCAGAGATAATCTCAGTGACCAGCTTGCGCAACTCAGCCTGGCCCTCCTCCGTCTGAAAATCGGGCCTCGCCGCCAGCTCCTCGATCCTTCGTCTTATCTCAGGATCAGGCTCTTCTCCCGCCTCGCCAGCGTCCATCGTGCCCACATTGACCTTCACATTTCCAGGAAGAGGCGGCGGCGCATGAACGCTGGCAGGGTCATCCACGCCGTTGGTGCCAGCCTGCGCCATGGCAGAGTTTGCAGCGCCGCCAGTCTGCGCAACCACATTGGCGGCCTCTTCCACCGAGGAGCCTCCAGCAGCCTGGCGCAGGAAAGCAGCGACCATGGGCTGCTCATCCTCATCATCGAGCTTCTCTGCCGCAGTCTGCCCCTCGCTGTTCTTCGCATCGATGCTCACACCCAGTACCAGCAGCTCTTTGGCCATCTCGATCGTCTCGGCGTTGAACAAAGCCGTTTCGCCATCTTCGTCGGCAATGTTGGTGTCGACGTTGAAGTCTTTGATCAGAGATTGCGCGAGCTGAATGTGCCCGTAGGAGGTCGCAGCGTGTAAAAGACTGTAGCCGTGTGAGTCTTGCTGCGATGCAAGTTCGGGGTGTTCGCGGAGTTGGTTGATGACGGTGTCCGGAGAGTCCGGCACCAGGTTCAGCAGGCGGTCGATCGTGATTATTTGCGACATGGCTGTATCGATCGTTTGTGGCAGGATAGGAATGTGTCTGACTGCAAGGATGCTCTTGATCAGGAAACAAATGTTTGGTGGGGGCCACGGCAAACTTGCCTTCAAGTTTGTGGCGGGCAATTCACGACTCCGCTTCAAATCGTGAGGGACGAGAACTGATCTGAAAGGCTCTTTGCTTTCGCTGAGCTATGGGATACTGAAGGTGAGAAACAATGTCAAAATCTTGCAAGGTTGATGAATGTCCCAGAGCGCTCGACACAAAATTAACGTCTGAAACCAAATCTTCACCTAGGGTGAAACCCGACAGAGCTCTCCGAACCTTTCCAAACCGATGTCTTTTCTGTGTTTTTATTCATGGTCTCGTTCTATGCAACTTTTCCCATAGCGATCTCTACGCAGTTTTTGGGTATGCCATGCTCCAAAACGCAACACCTTGCTCCTCACGCTCGCCCAAACAATGCAAATCCAAGCTTTGTCGTCTGTACACCCACCCAATTTAGCTCAGGTCAAGCTTCCACAGCCCATCTCCAACGTAGTGCCCGTTCTCGATGCCGACGCCCTTCTTCTTCTCCTTCATCTCTTTGGTACCCATCTTGAGCACACCGATCAGGCAAGCGTGTTCCTTGCCTTCAGCCTCCACCACAACAACCTCTCCAGCATCGATATCCTGACCTCCATTGTCATACACACCAGCATCCTCGTCGCCAGGCAGTCTTCCGCCAGGGCTCGTAAGACCAGGCACCATGAGCGTGGCGCCACTCATGACGAAGCGGATGGCTCCTCTGTCGATGCGTATCCTCTTGAAAGCCCAGGGGTACTTGTGCACGACCGTCAGATGCGGGATGATGGCGTCGTCCATGTGCTGCCAGAACAGCGGCGTGCTGCCGTTGCAGTAGAGAGAAACGCGATCGGGGACCTTCACCAGGTCTAGTTGTTCCTTTTTGGGGAGGACATCGTCGATGTAGGGCTCAAGGCCGGGATAGGTCTCGATGACTTTGGCACGCACGGCGCGCTGAGCAGAGGACTTGACCTGCAAGAGGGTAGGAGGTCAGATGTTGCTCGTTCACGTGCGGTCGATTAATCGTTTCGTGGCATACCTTGCTCTTCTGGCCGGCGGTAAACTGGGCACTGCTGTCAGTTGTTTTCTTTACTGCTAGACCGCCGGCACATACTGACTTCCTTCTTGAACATTGCTGCGGACTTTTGTGTTTTGAGGAGGTGTATTGCTCAGGAAGGGCGAGCGTATACCGCGACGTTGGGCGACAAATCGAGCCCCACCATGCCATGCCTCTGCCTCGCAGCGCCCGCTCATCACTACCCCTCCATGTCTCGGCATACCTGCTTGTTTCAGCCCATCCGCCGCGTGGGAGCCAAACGGCAGGGAACTTGGAACTGATGAACTGTGACGACTCCAGAACCTTCTGGTCTCGCTTGGCCACGGTATACAGACTCACGTCAACTCCATATCCCTTCTTTCGCGACAACTGCTTGGATCGCCTGCACTGTCACATCTCACACAAAGCGGCCAGACACATCAAAACAACAATATGGTAAACACATTTGCAACCCGATCGTCCCTCCAACGCAACGTTTACTGACAACGGCCCCCAGGCCACCGACTCCCGCAAGCGCCTGGCGCTCGCCGTGATCGACTTCCTGAACTCCTCCCTCAAGGACGGCACCCTTCAAGCCGAAGATGCCGACAGCATTGAGATCGCGAGCAACTGCATCGCGGAGTGCTTCCACGTCGACCCGACCGACCAGGCCGCGATGAAAGACGCCCTCGCCGGCCAGAACCTCCTCTCCATCTACGGCGTGTACGAGAAGCTCAAGGGCAAATCCACCGCGTCCACGCAGGGCGCCAGCTCCGCACAGGAAGGCCGGCCCAGCACTCCCTCCGCGCCGCCCAGCTCGCAGCCCGACAGCGAGGCGGCCAAGGGCGGACCCACCGAGGAGAGCGAGAAGCTCAAGGGCCAGGGCAATGCGGCGATGCAGAAGAAGGACTACCCGACGGCGATCGACTTCTACACCAAAGCGCTGGAAGTCTCGCCGCTCAACCCGATCTACCTGTCGAACCGCGCGGCGGCCTACAGCGCGCACAGCCAGCACGAGCTGGCCAAGAACGACGCCGAGCTGGCCACCGTCGCCGACCCCAAGTACACCAAGGCGTGGTCGCGGCTGGGGCTGTCGCGCTTCGCGCTCGGCGACGCGAAGGGCAGCATGGAGGCGTACGCCAAGGGCATCGAGGCCGAGGGCAACGGTGGCAGCGACGCGATGAAGAAGGGCTACGAGACGGCGAAGCGCCGGTGCGAGGAGGAGGGCGTGTCGCCGGAGCTCGACACCGCGTCGCGCTCTGGTCCCGAGAGTGCTGGCGGCGCAGGCGGCATGCCCGACCTATCGTCGCTGGCCGGCATGCTGGGCGGCGGCGGCGGGCAGGGCGGCATGCCGGACCTGGGCGCGCTGATGCAGAACCCGATGATGAGGCAGATGGCGCAGAACATGATGTCGAACCCGGACATGATGAACAACCTGATGAACAACCCGCGCCTGCGCGAGATGGCGGGCCGCTTCGGCGGTGGTGGTGCTGGTGGTGCTGGTGGCCAGCAGGGCGGCGGCGGTGGAATGCCCGACCTGTCCAGCATGATGAACGACCCTGCGATTGCCGAGATGGCGCGCAACTTCATGGGCGGCATGGGCGGCGGCGCTGGCCGCGGGCAATAGATTTCCTGGTTATTTGCTGAATGAGTTTTTTGAACTGTCTACATCGATGATACCACGAAAAATAACAGTAATGAGAACACCGAGACTGCCACTGCACATCACTCTTCACTATTGAAATTATGCAGTGAATCGGAAACGGTCGTGAAAATGGGTCTTGACACGGCCGTCCATTAAATTGAGTGTGTGCATCAATCGTTTCCCCATATCTCACAGAAAGGTAAAAGTATCTACTATAGTAACAAGAAAAGAAAAGGATATGCCCAAGTCCCTCCCAATCCGAACAAGAAAGTACATCCAGCCATCACAGGCATCGTAAGATACAGCTCCTCAGAGCATCCACGAAAAAAAAGATACAATCCGAAAACGAATCAAACGTTCAAAACGGGCCCGAAACCCTCAGGGGAAAAAAAAACCAAAAACACCATCACCGCTCCTCGCCACCTCCCACCCCCTCCAACGCCCTCCTCACCCCCTCCAGCCTCGCCCTCGCCTCCCCCACTTCCACCCCTTCCTCATCCTCGCCCTCCTGCAATTTCTCGCACACCCTCCGCAAACTCTCCACAACCCCAAACACTAGCGCCTTATCCTTCAGCCCCAGACACCTTCCCTGCGGATTCAGCAGCGCATTGACAGCGACCGTCGTAGGGTCCGCGACGGGCGTCGAAGACAGCAGCGGGCTGAGCAGCGGCGTGGGGATGCCCTGCGAGCGGCGCAGACTGCTGCTGATGCGGCTGGGATCTGAGGGGGGTCGGCGGGAGCGTTGCGGGTCGGTGGACGAGGGGCGCGAGAGGGCGCGGCTGGAGCGGCGGCTGTGGGATTTGGAGACTTGGGCGAGGGCGAGGGCGCTCGGGGTCGGGGAGGCGCGGCCCTGCTGCTCGGTGGCGGTCGCGAAGGACGCGAGCGTGCTGACGCTGTCGACGGATTGTGAGCGGCTGTGGGCGAGCTTGCGCTCGATTTCGCGCAGGGCTTCGGGCGTGTCGGGCGGGTCGGCGCCGTCGTAGTGGGCGGGGTCGAGGTCGCGGGTTGTGGTGGTCGGGCCTTTGGCGGTGGAAGTGGAGGAGACGGAGTCGGTGTCGGAGTGGTCGGGGCTGCTGCTTTGTTGGTAGCGAGCCATGGCACTGTGAAGGAAAAAGTGCTCGTAGTCGAAGGCGTCTTCGCGCTCTTCGTGGGGGACGACGGAGGTTGGGAGGTCGGGCTCAGCGTCTTCGTAGACGCTTTCGTCGTCGTTGTCGGGGAAGTATTCCGAGGGGTTCTCTGGTGTGGAAAGCGTGGGAGCGTCGCTGGTAGATGTTTGCGCTCCTCCTCCAGCGTCCGAGAGAACTTCGTTGTCACTGGTATCGAATGACCCGGGCATGTCTCGGCTTCCAGTGCGACCATGGCCTTGTCCCGGCGGATTGCTGTGTCCTGCATTCGCCTCTCCGTACTGAATACGTCTCTGGCGTAAAGAAGGAGAATCGGATCGCTGCACTGCCGCCATCTCCGCGAAAGCATTTCTACTGCCAGTTTTCAAAGGAAGTGCGCCCCACGTCCTATCACCTCCTTCAGGCTTTGACGGACTCCTCTGATACTGATTCTGTGCATCGAATGGACTCTGCCCGGCAGGGCTAGAAGAGTCAGAATACCACATGTCGGGCGCCTGAAAATCAGCATTGTTGAGCGGCGACGCGTCTTTCAAGCTGTTGTAGCTCTGCCGTCGGATACTGTCCTCTTTCGCCCTATCTCTGAGTGATGAGATCCTGCCTTTCAAGCTGGACATCTGCTCCCTTAAATTGTCTGTTGTCGAAGGCGATCGAGTAATGCCCAGACCGTACCCGTACGCTGACTCGGTATATACGCTCTCCCGGTTGTCTCGTACAGACGGGGCGACCTGAGAAGCGCTCTCTTCAGGCAAAGGCTCCAGATCTGGGTCAGGAGTCCCCATGGCAGCGGGAGATTCGCGTGGAGGCTGGACATCGCTGCTCTTCAGCGAGTCGAAACTGCGCGAACCTCTCAAATCCGTCCACGTAGAATTACTCGGCCGTACAGGTATGCGTCCTTTCCTGCCAAAAGCATCTCCCCTCGCCAGAGCGGTATGAGGCCTCTCCGGCAACGCATTGTCGCTGTGGGTGCGGGCATGGCCCTGGTGGTAGTCGGCTCCGAGGGAAGGCGTGCTAGCCTGCATGTGTAGAACCCGCCCGGGCCGCGTGTTCGTGTATCCGTCCATCAAGAACCTTTTCGTCCCGTAAGCCGGCGACGTATGCGAGGAGCCCAGAGAAGTCGCCCGCTTCAGATTCGCAGCGGTCAGCGGCGCGACCAAGTCCCTCGCGCCGCGCAGGTTGCCTTCCATGAGGTTCAGCCGCTTTTTCGCGTTCGCCAGGATTTGCTCTGCCCGTTGGCTGAGCATGGCGGAGTTGTGCTCCTCCTCTTCTTGCGCCTTTCGCTGGGCGTCTGCGCCGCCGGCGATGCTGCAACTGTATCCCATGCGCACCGCCGGTGGCTTTTCAGTGTCGGTGAGCTCATCCTCGGTCTCCTCCCTGCTTTGGTATCTCGAGAGGAACGCCGGAAGCGCCGCTTCGTATTCTTCACTGTTGAACGAGCTAGCACCGATGCTTGAGCGCTTATCGTTGCTGATTTGCGGAGCCAGACGGTCGCCGTCGTGGATCGTGGGCGACGATGCGATGGGTGGATTGTCGTCGTAAAACTCCTGTCGAGCCGGACTATCATGTCTCGACTGAGCGTCATCTTTTTTCGCGCTGCCCGGGCGGTTCCTCAAAAGCATCATCTTCCGACCCATGAGACTACGCTTCTCTTTCTTGGCAGGCTGCTGAAGCTGCCATTCTCGATCCATGCTCGCGCGCTCTCCGGCATCTTGGTTGGTGATGTCTCGCAGATAGCTTATGCTGGGTGGTCCGCCTAGACTCTCCGGCGAGTCTGGCGCATGTACGGACCCGGCGTGGGGCAGAACCATATCGGGGTTTGTCAGGGTCGGAGAGGGGAGCGACGGCAGCGGCTTGTCGAGCGCCTGAGGCGTCTGCGGCGTCTGTGGCCGCTGCTGCAGAGGTCCGTAGCAAGAGACGACATTGCCCGTCGCGGCCGAGGGCTGAGTGGGATCGTACATGGCGGGCATCCTAGGTCCAGCGAGAGCAAGAGACAGCCCGGAGTCCTTCCAAGTCCCAATGGGCCGGTCAGTCAAAATTGACCAGCTCGCTTCCAGGCAGCCCAACTCCGTAGCAGCAGGACGAGCCTGTGAGAGCGTCCGCGATAGTCGGTTCGACCTCGAGAGCGAAGGAGGGAGACATGCTCAGACGGTCGTGGGCCAGGCAAGGCTTGCGTGGAGCGAGAGCCGTCCACACTGCTGATCTTCAGGAACAGGCATAGCGCCGGCGCTGCTGTCGAAAGCCACCAGAAGCGCGCGGCGGTAGGGCCAGCGTGCAACCCGGCCCTCGACCTGTCAGGTCGCCGCTAATGAAATGCATGGGCGCCTGGGAATGACAGATGCGCAAGGCTCCATGCACGCCTCACTCCTCCAGCTCATATCGCATACCGCGTAGAGCTCCTCCTGCGCGCGCGACTCAGGTCTCATGTTTTGAGAAACGGCCCCCAGGCGTCCTTCCAAGCAAAGCACCCCGCTAGCCTCAGCCGTGTGGGACCCGCAGGAACACCAAAGAGAAACTCGTTCGCCCGCCGTTCCCGCACTACTGGGTCTGCAGATGCCCGTCTGATTCGTGAGAGCCGGGATGCTGGCTCGAATCATAGATTGATGATCCAATCATTTCCGACTGATGATTCTTATGTCCAGTCGGCAAGCTTGACTCGGCGTAAAAGGCACCCGGTCAGACGTTGTACGTAGGATGGATGTCACTGCTGTTGAGAGAATCCAGATATATCACAGTAAAATAAGATAGACTCGCACTCGTGGGCACGACCTCTTCCAGCGAGCAAGGCGTGTTCCAGGAATGAGAGCAATCTTCAGCAATCTAGTTCCTTGCCATGATCAAAGGGACATTACTCAAGAGGGATGATCGAGCTAGGGACTCTAGTCTGTTTCAGCTATTGCTTGTCCTAATCCCTGCCCGTGCTCAGCAGGCATTGGCATCTGATCACATTTGCAGGATACCTTATGTTGTAACGACTAGCTACCTATCCGGTACGACCCTACACTGCGACACAGTGAGAGCTACACAGATCGAACTCTAATATTCACCACAACGAGACGAAAATGCCAGAAAAGGAAATTCGAAGCATATTCAAAAAAAAAAGAAAAAGGAAAAACGTTCGCTAGCATATAAACTAATCATACCGCCCCTCGCAAGGTACCCTAACAATACCCAGAAGAGCCTCATCGCCCTCCCATCACGCGTTGCCCCTAACATTCAATCATTTCGCACCTCACCCATCAACCCCAATCATCAACCACCCCCACTCCCCGCCCTCACCGCCGTCCCAACCCCAACCCCATTGCCATTACCATTCAACCCCCCATCCCCACCACCGCCATTCTCCCTCCTCCGCCCCTTCCCGCCCTTGGCAACCACCTCGCCCACCCCCTCCATTTCCTCATCTTCCACCTCGCCCGCGCCCTGATCCGGCATCTCCGCGTCCGCGTCCGCGGCCCCAGCCTTCGCCGCCTGCGCCGCCGCCCAGATCGCGCTCTCGTCCAGCTCGTTCGCGTCGCCGGGCTTCGAGCGCAGCCACTTCATGCGCGGGCCGGTCTTGGCGACCTCGCTGACGCGGAAGCCGTAGATCCGGGGCTCGTAGATGTTGCCGTGCCCGAGGCCGGGGGCGAGGTTGTGCGGGGACACGCCGTTGATGTTGTCGGGTTGGGGAGGGAGGGGTACCGGGTTGGCGTTGGCGGTCGCGCTCGCGCTGGTGTTGTGGGGTGCCGTGGCGGGTTGCGGGGATGTGAGGGAGGAGGAGAGGGAGGAGCGGGCGGTTTTTGTGCCTGCTGCTGTGGTGGAGGAGGGGCCAGTGGCGAGAGGGTCGACGAGGGGAGCTGGAGGGGGAGGGGCGGGCTTGTCGCCGCCGACGTCGAGCTCGGGGAAGGTCATGAAGAAGAGGCAGCCGAAGGTGGTGCCGAAGAAGGCGCCGTCGACGGTCTGGAAGCGCGAGTTGGGCGGCGTGTAGACATCGAGGCAGCTGGGGCAGAACAGCTTGACAGTCTCCTGGCCGGGGATGTCGGAGCAGCCGACGGGCAGGACGCGCGCGCCGTAGCAGTGCACGCGCGGGCAGTGCCCGAAGTGGCCCAGCTCGTACTTCTCCGCCATCTGCTGGATGCCCTGCCGGCTCGTGATGAAGCGCTGGTGTATCAGCCCGTACAGCATCTCCGCCGAGCTCTCGATCACGCTCAGGTCGCTCGCCATCCGCAGGTGCCGCCGCTCCGCCGCGTCCGCCTGCCGGTAGCTCTTCCCTTCGGGGTCGAGCATCTCGTCCTCATCCTCGTCTTCGTCCTCTTCCTCTTCCTCCTCGTCGCTGGCATCTTCAGGCTCCACGTCCAGAATCATCTCCAGCGCCTCCTTGTACATAGGGACCTGGCTCTGCAGGCCGGTCAAGTTGAAGTCATCCTCGATGAAGTCCTCGCTGACCTCGGCGAAGTATTCGTGCCCGACGAGCGAGCAGAAGGCCGATATCCACGACTCGGGCGCCTGCGAGGAGGAGCTCATCGTCAGGTTCTCGTCCAGCTCGATCTCGCTGATCGTGAGGGCTTTCTCTAGCGCGTTCGACAGGCGTTGCTCGGCTGCCGCTTCGTAGGAGGCGGACGTCGAGCTGGCGGTTTCCGAGAGCTCGGCTAGGTCGTACTCGCGCTTGGGAGCCAGTTTCGGTGACAGGTCGTCCGCGTGGTATGTTGTGGTAGCCTGCTCTCCAGTGCTAGGTCTTTGTCGTGGTCTGCTCTTTCTGTTCCGAGTGAGGGTAGCTGAGCGGTGTAGCTGTAAATGCGGATTGGGCCTCAAGGCTGTGTATGGGTCCGCAGTGACTCGGTCCGCAGCTGGAAAACACCGTTTCCGGCCGTCCAAGGCAAGGCAATGCTCACGCGCGACTTCTCGACCGTCTGCGCCAGAATCACGTGCTCCGGTTCGCCAAAGCTCTTCACTGCAGTGCGCTGCAATCACACCCAAGCCCCACCAAAAGGCGCAAAATCACCGCCGTTCGCCGACACTGAGGGCTTGTCCGCCTTTTCGCGAGGTAGCCGGAAGAGTTCCAGCGGATCCGAGGTGGTGCGTTCGACTGCGAGGGACTGGCCGGGTGCCAGAGTTGTTGTTGTGCTCTTGGCGGTGGTTATGGGGGAGGTTGAATGGGCTTTCGCGCGCAGAGCCGAAAGTGGGATGAGATGCCTGAGCCTGAGAGCCCCAGTTGCGCTGTGGAGCAGGGTGCGCTTGAACGTGATTGGACTTCACCACGGGGAAATCGAAGGCAGCTGAGCGTTTCCAGTGTCATTTTGAACGTCACGTTTCGACAATCATCATGAATCCAATGCAGGAAAGGATATGTGCAAAACAACATGATCGTGACTGATCCAATGTCGTGCGTTGATTACGTTAGCCGATACTGATCTGTGAAACAACAATCTAGGCGCATCTGGTATCACTCTATCGCAATGACAATTCCTTAGAACAGATCATCCATAATCCCCGTCAACTGCACCTGCGCCGCATCACCGTTCTCGTCCTCAGCATGCTGCGCGCGATCCTGACCAGCCATTTGGTTCCCGTTCATCCCATGCTGGCCGTACCCCTGCCCCTGACCCATTGCCTGCAGCCCTCCAGCGGCCTCAAACAAGCTCGTCAAGTCGTTCGCCATGCCTTCAGGACTACTACTATTTCCGAGAGGCACGGGCCAAGAACTCTGCTGGTTTTGTTCGCCGCCGTTGTACAGCTCGATTTCGTTCACGTTGTGGCCTGCGAGGCCGGCCATGGCGACGGCTGCGCTCCGGCTGGGATCGGAGTCGGACTTTGAGTTTGACTGAGATTGTGGTAAAGACGGTGGCAGAGACTGAGGCGTTGACAGCGTATTTGGCTGGTGATTTTGGTGGTGGTTTTGCGGCGGCTGGCTGTCCGCTTTGTTTGCGATCAAGCCAAGCTTTGGCGCGTATTCCTTGAGGTGGCGGATGGCGTTCCATAGCCTCTGACTGATTGGGCTGCCTTTGCTGAGGACGCGCACGAGATCGAGGGCCATGTAGAATTCCTCGCGGACGTTGTCGGCAAAAGTTGCTGGCGTGTGGCTGACGGCAAGAAACAGGACTGCCAGAGCTCCCGTCAAGAACGGGTTGAACAACGCCTGTTGCGTGTGATAAACATCTGATGTCTGGCTGACGTGGGTGAGCACGCGGATAGTATCCTTCGCCACGTCCACTGTCGTCTGCGCTTGTTCGCGATTCTGCATGATGCTAGTCGCTGAGTGTAGCACAGGTCGGTAGATGTGTATGCGCATCTGGTTTGCGCGCAGGTATAAGATGACGCGCAGACGGTAACCACCGCGAGAGGGAGCTGGCTCGCTCGAAGGTGGCTGAGAAGGATGCTCAAATTTGAGGGACGACGGGATGCTGCGATGCCAGTCGATGACTTGGTAATCGAGGTAAGCCATCTCAGGAACGTTCACGCTTCCACTGCCGTCGTTTGCAGCTGTTGGAGTCTTAGACACAGTACGCCAGACTCTGCTGCTGATCTCGCAGAATCGCGCCATCGCTGATAGGTAGCTCGATCGGTCGTCGGGTTTCGGTACTGACGGATCGACATCGGTATCCTGCAACGCAAACGGCATGCCCGTCCCAAAGCTGAATCTTCGGTCGAGGATGTAGACAGTCCAGAACATCATCTTGGCCTCGACTCGATCGTTTGGCTCGGACATCGCATCATAGGTCTCATGTCGGTGTAGACCTAGCTCGACACATCGTCTTGCTGCGTTGCCAATGTTGCGCCACGAGGCGACTTCATTGTCGCGGTGGAATTCATACATTGCCTGTTGAAGTCAGTGACAGTCCCGAGAAATAAGCGAAATCAGTGGAGCCTACCATCATTGCTAGAATTCGCACGGACTTCAAAGAAACAGGAGGATCCCCATTGAGTGCACTCTTAGCAGCCGCCTGCACGCCAGGACTTTCGAAAATCTTCCGAGCCAACTCGCTGACGCCTGATCCCTCCATCGTCAACGTGACTGCTATGATCAATTTCAGCACGATCGTCTCGTCGTCGTAAATAGCGTCTGCGCCAGGGAAGCCTTGCTGCATGAAGCCAGAGCGCCTGATCGCCTCGATGAACTGATACAGCCGCTCCGTGTGCGCGATGACCTTCTCTAAGTTGAGAATTGGATACATGAGATGAACCTCCTCTGCATACACTCGGCAAAGCCGAAGCGCTTCATCTTTCGAGACGCTGTATATCGGATCTTTCTCCTCATGCGTGTCTTGGATCAATTGGTTGTTGCGCTCCGCCGGCGTCGTTGTCTCTTGCGGTGCCCTATGGGTTGGCTCTGCTTCCACCTCGCCATTCCCGTCCATACTCTGAGGCGTGATACCCATAGTTTGAAGGCTATTCTTCGCGACGCCAAAGCTAAATTCCGAGCTGGTCGGTCCGCGATATGTAGGCTGCTGCGAGAAGCTGCGTTGCCGGGCATGAGATGGTGACATCGGGACTGGCGCACCTGGCGCGGCTTGCGGTAGGCCGAATGCATGGTTCTGCAGTGACGGGTCGATGGGCGTGTTCGACTGGGGAGGCGGTGGGGCAGGTTGCGGCTGTTGTTGGACCTGCTGGGTGACGGGAGGTGTTGGCTGGCCCAGGCTCCCACGCAGATTGTTCAGATTGTCATACAGCATGTTGACCTGCTCTTGAAGTGACGCGACGTGATTCGCCATATCCTTGTACTCCTGCGAGTCCTTGAAGCCAGTGCAGCAGTTCGGCGCATAGACGCACTCGAGGTTCAGGTTCCCACAGCGCTGGCACGGCGTCTGGCCATTGCACTTGATCTTGCGACGCTTGCATTCATTGCAGGCTAGCGAGATGTATCGCGAGCGCCGTGACTTCCCTCCAGGGCCTTGCGAGCCATCCTCGGCCTTCCTCTTGGTGCCGTGGGCGTCGCCCGGACTGTCGGCATACTGCGGATGCGACTGCTGGTGCTGCGGGTGTTGTTGGTGGTGCTGCTGGTGCTCCTGGCTATTGGCGAGCGAGGCGATCTGGACGATGCTGTGGTTGTCCATGGTCGCGAGGGAGTCTGGCGGGCTCACGTCTGGTTGGCGCACGCATTCCGCGATGGCACAGACAGGACGGAATCGCCAGCGAGGGCTTTCGCGCGTCCCAGCCAGCCAGTGAGCGGGGCCGTGCGCTAGAGGGAGGCGCCGCGTGCCGCCGCTTGGTGGTAGCCGCGGCAGATGGAGATCCCTGCCGGGGCTGCCCTCACTCCACGCCGGCCGATGTCATTGTTGTGTCGCGTGGGAGCTATAGTAGCACAGCATGATCGCGTCCACCGTGCGTCGAAGCCGTCTGCACATGTTCTCCCTTCGCCTCAATGATATTATAACTAGTCTTTACGGGAATTGCATGGTCAGAATTGCTAATGGAGGCCAATGGCCAGCATCTCACAGGCTGGAATAGCCCGAGGACCCGAAGTCGGCGGAGGTGATCGTCATAACTTATTCCCGGACCTAAACATACTTCCTCGACGTCCACGAGCTTTATTCAAATACCACAAGAATATCCTTAGACGATAGAATTGTCGAACCGCCTTCTCCTCCTGTCTCCTTGTTTCCCCTGTATTACCCAGTCATCATGGCCACGGTACGGCGCAGTCAGGCATTCTCTGCCGCCACGAGAATCACCGCAACTCGCACAACATCACGACCTTTCTCTTCGTTCAGAGCCCTGCAATCGTATGAGGACACCGTACAGAACCTGCGCATCGGCAAGCACACCCGTGTCATATATCAGGGATTCACTGGACGCGTCGCCACCGGCAACGCCAAAGACAGTTTAGAGTATGGCACCAACATCGTAGGCGGAGTTACGCCTGGTAAAGAGGGCGAGCATCTGGGTCTTCCACTTTTGCCAGACTTGAAAAAGGCCAAGGAGCAACTCAAGCCCGATGCTACTGCTGTGTTTGTCGCTGCTCCTCACTGTGGCAAAGCCATTGAGGATGCTATTGAGGCGGAGATTCCGTTGATCGTTGCTGTTGCGGAGCACATTCCTTTACATGACATTCTGAGAGTGAGTTTTGAACCTTTTGAGACCAACAAGTAGCAAACATTGACCGCGATTCGTCCAGGTATCGAGCATTCTCAAGACTCAGTCAAAATCTCGTCTGGTAGGCGCAAACGCACCTGGAATCATTGCACCTATAGGCAACTGCCGAATCGGATTCCAACCACTGCCTACATTCGCTCCTGGACATGTCGGTATTGCTGCAAAATCAGGCACTCTCTCATACGAGGCTGTCGCATCTGTCACACGAGCAGGGCTCGGTCAGAGCTTGTGCATCGGCATGGGCGGAGACATCGTTGCCGGAACCAACCTGGTAGATTCACTCAAGGTGTTCGAAGCGGACCCAGAGACAGAAGGCATAATCCTCATCGGGGAGCTTGGTGGCCGTGCAGAAATCGATGCTGCGGAGTGGATCAAAGACTACAAGAAGCGTGTAAAGAACCCGAAACCCATCGCTGCGATCTTGGGTGGCATCCACGCACCGTCAGGACGGATCATGGGTCACGCCGGTGCCTGGACGTCCAGAGGCGAGAAGGGCGCCACGGACAAGCTCAAGATTCTGGAAGACGTTGGTGTGACAATGGTCGACCACCCCGAGAAGTTCGGCCCGGTCATGAAATCGCTGCTCAGCCAATCCGGCAGAGACCC
Organism: Cladosporium halotolerans; assembly: GCF_011745625.1. Classification (NCBI taxonomy): domain Eukaryota; kingdom Fungi; phylum Ascomycota; class Dothideomycetes; order Cladosporiales; family Cladosporiaceae; genus Cladosporium; species Cladosporium halotolerans. The sequence continues at coordinate 184,660 of NW_027191463.1, read as the reverse complement.
TAGCAAAATCATCCAAGACGCCGCCAACCAGAAACGCGGATACCACACATCCTCGCGCCGCCCACTGGCAGAAACCCAACGACGAGCCCGCGAAGCAGCCCAGCAAAAACGCACCCTCGTCCTCAAACCCGACCAAGGCCCCGACGTCCTCGCGCCCTACCTCTCCCCCATCGAAGGCCTCTCCATCACGCAAGACCCCGCGCCCAAAACCGGCTTCTACCTCTCCGTAACCGTCGACCGCACCGCGCGCGAACCCGCCCTCGCCACAGCCCCCACGACCGACCCAACCCAATTCCTCCACCGCCTCCACCGCTTCCCCTACCCCTACACAACCGGCCCCTCCCAATCCACCCTCAGCGCCGCAATCTCCCACGCCCAACTCGACGCCGCGCCCCCAGCAGCCCACGCCCAAACCACCGCGCTCCTCCTCGCCCTCTCAAAAATGTACACCGACAAAGAAGCGATCACCCTCGGCGCCTCCTTCTCCATCACCCCGGCGGGCAACCTCCTCCTGCACGCCCCGACCCTGCACCTCCAATTCGACGACAGCGCGCCCAAGTCCGCCAACCGCCAACAAGACCTCGTCGCGCTCCGGCGACCCGCGACCGAAGACCCCTCCGAAGTCGAAGCCGAGCGCGACGGCATCGTCCTCATCCGCCTCGACCCCTCGTCCCCGGCCGCCAACATCGGCACCCTCGTCAACGGCGCCGGGCTCGCGATGAACACCGTCGACGCGCTGCGCCTGCACGGCGGGCGCGCGGCCAACTTCCTCGACACGGGCGGCAAGGCGACGTCCGCGACGGTCAAGAAGTCCTTCGAGCTCATCCTGCGCGACGAGCGCGTGAAGGTGATTTTCGTGAACATCTTTGGGGGTTTGACGGATGGCGGGATGATCGCCGAGGGCGTGCTGCTGGCGTTCAAGGAGGTGGATATGCGCGGCGTGCCGGTTGTTGTGCGGATCAGGGGCACGAATGAGGAGGTGGGGCAGAGGATTATTGCGGAGAGCGGGCTGGGGCTGGAGGCGTTTGATGGGTTTGAGGAGGCGGCGGAGAGGGTTGTGGAGATTGCTAGGGAGAGGGCGTAGGTGGGTAGATAGACGATGGAAGGGTGGAAAGAAAAGATGGGTGGGTGTTTGTTAGACGTCTCCCCTCCCTTTGTGGGCGGGTTGTAGATATTGGAAGATCGTGTGGAAATTCGGCAGAAGCGTTCCTGTCCTTGTTTCACACTGGGGAGTTTTGGAGAAGCTGTAGCGGGAAGATCGACGAAGACGTGAGCGTCGTCCTGTCTCGATGATATGTGCGCACCACTCGTGATTACCATGCCTCCGGGCTCCACAACTGTTCGGTGTACTTCTCCACCTCACGCGGTAGAGCAAAAAAGCGTACATTCGAGATCCCCTCGCCCAGCCATCCGACCACTACCCCGAACATCGAATGAGATGAGGAGCGGGAAGGCAGAAGAGAAGCAATCAAAACTCTGATATCGAATTCGCTCTCACTGCTCCGATCCAACAACCTACTAACTCTAACTTTGCTCCTCATCCAAACCCCACCATCCATTATCCAACCCACCATTCGCAAAGGGCGGAGTAATACCTTAGCCTAGTAGGTAGCCTAAATCCTCGCTCCGGGGGTAATCATGCAACCCAACCCAACCCAATCCCATTCCACACGCCTTTTCACCCATCCGATTCCCATCGGAACAGAATCAACTGTCCGGAAAGAATTGAAAAAACCTTCCAGGAATCCAAGAAACCCCGGACCCTGGCGAGCCCAAAAAACGCCAACGCTGGGGGAAAAAAAAAAGAAAACAAATCCCCCCCTTCCCTCTCCCATCCCTACCCACCCGTCTTCCCCCCAACCATCCGCCTCAACGTCTCCTCCCCCTCCGAAATCATCCCCCTGATATCCTGCATGCCGTCCGTCTCGAGCGCCTGCATCAGCTCCTGCTGCTGGCCCTCCGTGAGGCCGTTGTTCCACGCGTTGCCGTCCAGGTCCCAGAACTGCTGCATGTATTGGTCTGCGTTTGGTTGAGCGTCGGGGTAGGGGTAGGTGGGGTAGAGGTTCTGTTGCTGCTGGTGGGGGAGGGGAGGGTAGAGGTGGTTTTGCTGCTGGTATTGGTCGTAGGGGTCCTGGGGCGGGTTTTGCGGCCAGGCGTAGTCGGGGACGAAGGGGGGGAGGTGGTTCCATTGGGCGGGGAGGTCGTAGGCGGGGAGGCCGTTGGTGGGGGCGGGGGGGTTGAAGGCGGCGGCGTTGTTGGTGGTGGTGGTGGTGTTGGCGAAGAACTGGTCTGCGCCGGGCTGGGATTGCTGCGGGATTGGGGGCGTGTGGTTGTTCATGGGAGGCGTTGCGCTGCTTTGGTAGGGCACTGGCGGGGGCTGCTCGATGCTGCGTCGGGATTGCTGGTTGATGTAGCCGAACGGAGGGGCCGCTTGTCGCTCGGGAGGCGTGGCGACGGAACTGCTAGCCACGGTCGCGGGGCTGGCGACGTTCGAGCCGGAGCTGTGGCTTGCGTCGTGTGATTGCACGGCGGGCGAGGCGGCGTCGGATGGAGTTGCGGCGGATATGGGAATGTCGCCATCCTTCTCGTAGATCTTCAGGATCGCGCCGATGAGGTTTTGGTACAGCTGCACGGCGGAAGCCACGCCGGGCCACCGTTCAGAAGCGAGCTGGATGGCGTCCATCGCGACGTTCATGTGGCCTTCGACTGTTTGACGAGAGTACTTCCGCCGTACTTCGACGTAGCTCAACGACCACAGCATCGTGTTCATGGCCATGAAGATGGCCTGCGTGAAGATCCAGGTGAGGTCCACATTCTTCTTAGCGATCTGGTCTCTCTGGATGTAGATGTTGAACTCGCAGGCTTCAAAGCATTTGAGTGCGGCTTGTAGCGTTGGCCGTGGAACTTGCGGCGAAGGGCGATAGAGGAAAGCCAGCATGGTGTTGTATCGCACAATGAACCATCGCTTGTCTAGCCCAGAACCTTCATCTTGATCAGGAGAAGAATCTCTCCAAGCAGACAGTTTCGCGTTCATCTGTTGAAACCAAGGGTCGCTGTCATCCTTCGGATCCGGTTGCTTAACCCTGTACAATTTCCGTCTGATCTCGAGCTGCAGCAGACGCATCTTGAAGAAGTGTATCGTAATCCACTTCTTCAATGTCGGTCTCGCAGCTGGATCGATTCCATTCCTGGTGATGAACTTATCTTCACAAGTCTCGAACCATCCAACATCGAAATGTTCCTGATCTGTGGCAAGAATCGAAGGGCGACCGAGAGCGTGCGATAGGCCAAACTCCATGACAATGATGCACCAGAACAATCGTCTCCGCATGTCGATTTCCAAAGGGTCTGCGCGACCGTCGTGAGGTCCACGTATGATTGTCTTCTCCTCATGCAATCCCAAAGCTTGGGCCAGACGAACAGCGATTCCCACCACGTAGTAGATTGCTGTCCTTGTTGGTGTGAGTAATGAGTATTCGGCCATTAGCGCGAAACATTGAAGCGTTCTAAGATCCATGGGTCGCACACAGGGCTCCAAGTATTGTAAGGCTGCGAGGTAGAAACTGTCTGCCAGTCCGGCGTATTGTGTATCCATCTTCTGCAGGCTGATTGAAATGACCATGCGCGTGACAAAATTCTGGTAAGGCGAGGCGTCGATGCCTTCGTTGTACACGGCCTCGATGTCCGCTTCAAGGGTAGGCTCGTGCAATGCTGGGTACATAGGTTGGACTTTGAGTATGTAAAGCCTGAGGAGGACATCCGTAAGACTTCTGTTGGGCAAGTCGGGCGCCGCGACATTACTGGTAATTGGGTAGACCTTGGACGTGGGTTTCGCCTGTTCTTGGTTGTACAATTCGTTGATCTGCTTTGCGCGCGCATCCGGTACGATCTCCTTGATGCTCTTGGCGTCGGTAAACTGCTTCGCCAACTGCATCACCAGCCTCGTAGTCGCGATCCCGCTGGACGGTCCCAGATACTTTGACTCCCGGGCGTCGTGCATTTGTACTGTCGCGGCGCGCATCATGGCTTCCGGGTCGTCGGCGCACTCTCCGCTCTCCTCTCGCTCCAGCTCCTCCTCCAACTCGCGGACCTTGTGTTGGAGGTAGATGACATAGTTTCGGTTCATAACCCGACCCTTGCTGGCGTCCCAGTACTCGCAGGCAGAGTTCGAGCGGTCGCAGGGGCCGCACTTGGGCAATGTAGGATCGCATCTCGTTTTACGCTAGAAAGCGTAAGCCTACATTCTCGTCTTGCGGACATGACAATAGCAATATACCTGTCTACATCTGGTGCACGCGGTGAGGGTATGTGCGACACTGGTGCTGGGCCCAGCGGCGTCGCTGGACCCCTCTCTCCTCAGGCTCGTCCGGGCGGTCATGGTTTGTGTGGGTTGGTTCGGCGAGGCCTGGAGTGCTGCCATGGTGGGCGACTAGGGCATCGGCGGCATACAGCCCACAGCGGCCTGACAAGGGCCCCGACCAGGGCCGCTCTCAGCTGTGGTGGGCGAAGGCGCGGCGGTGCGCAAGCGAGGAGCGCCTACAATGCGGCTGAAGGAGACTCAGGTGCCACAGGCCCGGCTATGGTGTGCGCGGTCAGGGCCAGACATGCGAAACGTGGGGTGGGGAGGTATGGGATGGGATGGGATGGATGGTGGGAGGTGAGAAGCGCATGGGCAGTATGGGAAAATGCGATTGCTGTGGGTGGATGGGATTGAAGGTGGGGCCGGGAGAGAATGAAACACGTGAGAGATAGAGCAGGCAAGTAGCGAGGCCTTACCGGTGTGCGAGGAGGGCGCGGGTGAGGTGCGCGAGGCCGCGAGCGGCAGCAGCAGCGCAGAGCAGCGCTGGCGTGTGGTGGCAGAGGGCAGTGGGCAAGGCCGTGGCGGCGGGCGTGGTGGCATGCGAGCGCGCGTGGGAGCGGCGCACAAGCAGCAGCGGCCGCCGACGCGCCGATGGGCCGGGCGGGGCTAGACCGCCGGGGGCACACCGGGGCGGAGCTTCAACCACGGGCGCGGACAGCAGGCGTGGAGTCTGCCCGGCGGCGGAGATGATCGAGGGCATTGGCAGTCGCAAGAGTGGTAATAATGAGCGCTCGACAGGCGCAGGGCCCGCATCGCCGTGTGATGGGCTGGCGAGGCTGGCAGGCGGGCGGATTAATTTCACCCAATGCTCGCCGAACGCCCCACCGGGTCAAGGCCCGGGAGCGGGAAGGCGAACGATCACTCGCCGCAAGGCCTACTTTGGCGATAGTCAGTTGAGGTGAGGTACCTTAGGCTCGCAGCCAGATGAGCCGGGTAGCGTGCCTCGCGGGCCTCGCGGGCCTCACATGCCCTGGCCGGCAAGCCTCGGTGCGCGCCCGTTTGCCCTCACGCAGCGTAGAGTTCGGCGGCACATCAGTCCGCCGGCCGGTCAGCCAGCCCACGCGCTGCTGTGCTGAAGATGCTGTAAGCCACGCCGGTGGGGAGACGGGCGGTAGTGCAGGTGCGAGATAATGTAGTAGACGCCTGTCAAGCACGGCAGCCTCAGGAGCTGCCCGCTCGAGCCGGCAGGCTCTGCTTGGGCGGCGGCGCAACGTTGGTGCAGGGCATGGTGCAGGGCGCCTGGGCGGGACGAGAGACGAGGGACGAGGGACGTTGCTCCTCCACCAAAGCTCCTGCCTCACTGCCTGAGTCTGCCGTGCCTACCTCAGGCTGCTCTACCTGCCTGTCGCATGCGCACCGCACAACCCTTGTCGGCCTTGCCACACCCATTGCCGCGGCCCACAACAGCAGCAGCATCGCCCTCACCACCCAACCCACCTCGTAGCACCTGCGCCGCCTCGCGTGCCACATCCCACCCCGTCTCCTCCACCGCTGCCCTCACACCCGCCTCTCCGCCGTGCTCGCCCAAGGCACTTCATTCCGCGACACACTTCGCCCTCGCCGCTACGTGACATTGGCCTGCTGCACGCTAGCCGCGCAGGCCCCCATCCTCAGCCATTCCTTCGGCCCAATATCTCGCCCGCCCTCCCACAGGGCTGAGGCTGAGCTGACCACTGTCCGGCAAGCAAGACCACAGGTGCGTGCCACTACCATGCCACCCCAGCACCCTCCCGCACCGTCGTCTAAGGCAGACGCCTTGCTGTCGCCGTTGCCGCTCGCTTGCCCCGTCGCTCTGCAGGTCGCTGGCTCGTGGACCTGGGGAGCTGAGAGCTGAGCGCTGAGACGATATGTCTCCGGCATCCCACCGTCCTTCTTACCGTTGTCGTCGTCTCTCCCACCGCGTCCACCTTGCTGCTCTGTCAGCTTACTCACGTGACTGCCGCTCACCATGTTGTCCGTAGACGACTTCGATGTTACAGACCTGATGCCGCTCGAGACACCGGTGCTGAAGGTCTCGCGGCCGGTCGCAGCCTGTTCACGATGCAGAACTGCGAAGATCAAGTGTGACGGCAAGCTACCGGTAAGCCCTCGAAAGATGTGTCTTCGCCGCGCTGTCAGGACCGATCACTAATCTCGCAACCCAGGCTTGCACATCCTGCGAGAGAAACGGCAGGGCGGACGAATGCACGAGTACCAACGATCAATTTGCTAGGGGTAAGGAGCGTAGCTATGTTTCGACGCTGGAGACTCGCATCGACAAACTTCAGGCCAAGCTGGAAGATGTGCGACGCAGAAAGCCGTCCGTCGTCTCTATGTCGGATGAGGATGCGGCTACTGTTGTTCCATCGAGAAGGCCTTCGCATGAACCACCACGACCTCTCGCAGACAATCCCACTCCGAATACCAGCAAAGCTCAACGTCGTGAGGAAGCTTCCGCAATTGACGAGCTTGTGTCCGGCTTTGGATTTCTCTCCGTTAACGCCACCGCCCGAGACTTTTACGGATTCACCACTGCTATGTCCTACGCACGTCTTATCCTTTCCGCATGCACCAAAGACCCTCTACCACAAGGAACGACTAAGGAGCTTCCGCCGTGGCACGTGGCTTCACAACTTGTGGAGTACTATTTCAATAACTTCTTCCAGCTGGTCCCAGTCTTCGACAAGGCGAGCTTCTACGCATCAGTTAACAATGTCTATCGTGGAGGCCCTGACCAAGCCGAGCCTATCGACCACTGGATGCTGCGAATGGTACTGGCCATTTCGAGTGCCACACTCTCCGAGCGAAGTGGTGACCAGCATTACCTTGAGGGCATAGGGCACGTGTGTGCTGCCCTGGAACACTCCGAGGCGGTTCTTCATCCCGGTGCTATATCTAGTGTACAAGCTCTGGTGCTACTTGTGGAATACGCCATGCTGGATCCGCATCACTTTGACTCCTGGAGCTTGATCGGTGCAGCTTCTCGGGCTATGATTGACCTGGGCCTTCATCAAGACCCTCCCAAGGGCACAGCAATGTCAAAGCACAAGCTGGAATTGCGACGCAGAGTTTTCTGGTGTGTCTACTGCTTCGATCGGTCGACCTCTCTTGTGCAGACGCGCGCGTTCTCTTTCTCGGACAACAGTGCCAAAGTCAAAGTACCTTTCGCCCGAACGCCGTGTTCCCAGCCCCAGTCGCCGGATCCCAGAGAACTTCAAGCTAGGGGCTGGTTGCAGTCTAACCAACATGCAATGGATCTCCTCGCTTTACGCCGGCTGCAATCCAAGTGGTACTCTGATCTTTTCCAGTCTGGCAGAACCGCATGGGATGAGCCATACCCATACATCTGGGACGCATGCGACCAGATGAAGACTTGGTTCGAGAACGTGTCACAATCCACGCCGCCGAATATGCTCTTGTTCTTCGAGCTAGATCTCCTCTACTCCTATGTCTATGTTCTATCGCCGTCACCTCGAGTACCGATCATCAACCCTTATGCTCAGACCTTGATCTTCGAATACTGCATCCGCTTCGCAAGAGTAATGCTACAAAGAATCACCGACAAAAATTGCACTGCACCGACCACTTTTTACGATGCCATGAGAGTGTACATGACAGGCCGCCAGTTCCTTGATGTGTTGCAGCAGAACATGCAAGGATTACTGAACGGCGTAGTAGCCCAGCGACCAGAAGTCAAGGCGTTGACGAGACCACCACCTCCGCTCCCGCTGGTCAACCTCCCACCAGGTGATACCCCTCAGCACTTCAATACGATGAGAAGCATCCATTGCATCAAGAACATCTCAGAATGTCTGACCCAATTTGGTGTCCGATGGGGTTACATGAGGTAAGTAAATGCCCTCAAATCGCAAGGTCACATTGACTGACTGCTCTCTAGCTGGAGCCAGCGTTATCAGAACGAGACTTCTGAAATACTTGACGATCTGAATGGACGCCTTCGAGAGTTGGAAGTCATTGCCGGAACAAGACGGCCAAGCATGTGGCATCATTCCAACTCAACGGGCTCGATTGGTAGCAACAACAGCAGCAACGCTTTCGGCTCGCCGCACAACAGTGCTCAAGGACAGCCACTCTATCAAGTTACTCAACCCGGCCAAGCGTTTGCGCCAGCGCCGGCAGGACCCAACTACGGAGAAGCAGGTCCATCTCAGCACTACAGCTCACCACCGAGCCAGCAGCAATACTATCGACGAGGCTCGACTATGCCGCAGAGCTACGCCGTGCAGCCTCCTGCTCTACAGCAGACCGCCCCTCAGCAGTTCAATTTCAATGATCCTTCTATGGCCATGCAACACTCAGGCTTCAACATCAACCCGCACTCGCAATTCGGTGCATGGGGTGGATACAACGGGCCTTCGGTCCCCGACACACTGGACGAAGAGAATGCCGTACCGCCTACCTCCGCCCCTTGAAGCTTGATGTTGTGAGGAGCTTGCGCTAAACGAAACGCTTCTGTTGCAGGTACCGCCCACGGCCATGCAGATGCTTGCCAATGCCCCGGGTTTTGAACCTGCCTCGCAACAGGCTGCCGCTGATCCTACCTCCAACGTCGCTGCTCAAGACCAGCGACGGCCTTCTATGCAGGACGCTGCTGACGCGATGATGTGGGATACCTTCCATCTCCCTGGCCCGACTGAGCCAGTCATGCTACCACCACAGCCGTCTCGCCACGCCTCACTTGGGCAGCCACTGCAACTCATTGATTCCAATCAATACGCCCCCTACATCGGCAAAGGCAAAGGCAGAGCAAGAGACTTAGAAACAAACCAACGGCCGCCCCAACCAAATCCTCTCTTCAACATGCAACCTGATATTCCGCTCCACCAACACCCCAACCCAGCCGCCTCACAACCCCTCCCTCTCCCCGGCCCCCTATACAACACCATGCCCGCCCCCGACCAAAACCCCTCCACCTTCGACTTCAACCACGCCTCCATCGACCCCGCCGCCTGGCTGCCCCTCTCCCTCGCCGACTTCCAACACCAACCAGCCACAATGAACCCCGCCTCCGACCCTTTCCACTGCGCAAACCTCCAAGCCCACCCGCACGCCCACCCGCCCCCTTACCAACCCCCAACCACGCAAATGTCCATCTCAACGCCCCTCCACGAACCTTTCCTCCCGCCCCCGGGCTTCCCGCAGGCGCCGCACAGCCCGGGCTGGGCGTTTTTCCCGGGCTCCGCGGGCCAGCAGGCTCTTTCGGGCTACTCGTTTCGCCCTGGGCGGGGGTTCGTTTGTAGGGTTTGTGGGTTTGCGATGCGGCAGCCGGGGATTCATCGTGCCGCTGGCGGAGGAGATGGTGGTGGGGGGAGTGGAGGGAGTGGGGGTTGGTGCTGGGCTGATGGGCCGGGGATGAGGGAGGAGGTTGGGGCGGAGGCGGGGAGGAGGGGGAGGTTTATCTGAGGTTGGATGGGGAGCGGAGGGGGGCGGGAGGAGAGGGTTGGGAGGGACATTCTTGATGGGGTTTATTGGTTCTGGGGAGTTTGCAGATAGCGAGAGAGAGAAAGAGGAAGAGAGAGCGGATAGGACAGCGTATTATGCTTGTGGTAGAATTGATGGTCCAATCTTTTTTGAGTTCCTTCGGTTAAGAGAATTGGCGCGATCCTTTACAAATACTATTGTCCTTCGTGCGCACCCAGCAAGCGAGAGATGACGCACGGTTGGTTCGCGTCGGCCGAAGAAGCAGCTTGCGGTTTGTCTCGCGCTCTCCCAATGCCCGCCTCCCAAAACATGGAGGATTGCGCGCGAAGGCGGAGGCTTTTGCCGAAGCCGACGCACAATGTCATGCCGAGAGGGGCAAACTGCACGCGGTGGAAGCCAAGCCTGGCCGCTTGCGACCCCCGTCTCTCTACCTTGTTTGCTTATAGAGTCTGTTGGTTTCTCCTTTCCAGCCTATCCTTTGTGCACCTTTGGCAATCAATGTACAGGCACGACTCAAGCCCTATCCTCTCTCACAACGCATCCCCAATACAAAGGGCACTCGAGGATCTTAACGCGAAGCGGTTCGTCGCGCACCGCTAATGCCTGCAAAGCGGGTACCTCATGTAGCATCCTAGCCAGAATAATACACGAGGTGTCGTCCGCACTTGGCACATGTGCCGCCTGCCGCCAACCGACACAACCCTAACCCCGTGGGATTCGGTGGCTTCAGCCTCCCCGCCCTGCGAGGCTGTCTCCCGGGCTGTCAGGAACCTCACTTGCCGAGCTGATCGGGACGAGCTCCTTCATGAAGCCACCACCTTCCGATCCAGCTCGCAGATCACTGATTCGAACATGATATTGTGCGGTTAGGAAGAGTCCTGACGCTGCAAGACTGGATCGTTCTTGCGCCGACCGCGGGCCATTCTGAGCCGGAAGAGCACCACCCGCACGCAGACACTGGTGCGCTGGGCTTCGTACTACATTCGTCCGAAGGCTTTGTTCGATCGGCAGTACACGGCAATGATCTGCTCGGGATCCGACGCGATGTGAATCTCCAAGATCTTGGGACACGTAAGTCCAAGATTTGGAAGCATTTCGAGGTCCCACCCCCATGCGAATTGGACATTTGGTTCTGGGGCCCCGCCTGGAGAGCACGGTTGTGGGATCAACAATGCGGAGACGCTTGGCCTTGGAGGGCGGGTCTTGAGGGGAAGCGGCATGGTTGCATAGGCTATTCTCTTTGTCCGAGTCTTCTAGCCGCGGGCTTGAGGTCTCTGAGTTGGCCAAGTGAGTGAAGTCGCATGCGAACTAGAGCGACCAGCCTCAGACTATTGGTCACTGCCTGTGAGCGTGCCTGACTGGGTTTCCGTGGAACTACTGGCCCACGGAAAGTTATCAACATGCCACACGCAAATGGGAACGTCCTCTGGAATTACCAAGTGCAATATAAAGTCGTCTTCTTCGGTATGTCACCTGGCAACGAAGGAACAGGTCGCCCTCGACTTTTCAGTTCAATCCGCCACACGCAGCCACTGCATTGCTCAACAATATGGTCGGCAGCGATAAGGTCACCCCGCAAGATGTCGAAGACAACAACCCACCTGCAAGAATGTCCGCAGAGACTCCCGCGCAGAACCTGAAAGACAATACAGACGCCGTCGCCGATGCGGAAGTCTTCGAAAAGCAAGCCGACTTCGTCCCGTCGCCTGAAGATCAGATTGACGCCCTGGGGATTCCCGAATGGCGTGCTTTGGAGAAGAAGATCGTCAGACGCCTTGACATGACACTCATGCCCTGCCTGTGGTCTTTGTACCTTTTCAATTATCTGGATCGCGCATCTATTGCGCAAGCTCGGCTCAACACCTTCGAAGAAGACTTGGGTCTGGAGGACGATCACTTCCAGACTGCGGTTATGATCTTGTCCCTGGGGTATGTTGATTGACGTCTGTCATCGTCGGTGATGCTAACGGAGTTCGCATCACAGCTACGTTCTCGGTCAAATCCCCTCCAACATGATCATTGGATATCTCCGACCTAGTCTTTACCTTTGCCTCATGGCGATCGTCTGGTCGGGCGTGTCAGTGTCCATGTGCGGGACGACAAACTTCACGGGCCTCGTCCTTGTGCGATTCTTTTTGGGTGTCGTTGAAGCCCCTCTTTTGCCAGGTGCAGTCTACCTGATGAGTTGCTGGTACACACGCAAAGAAATGGCGATGCGCGTTGCTATTCTCTTCACTGGTCAGACGCTGGCTTACTGCACGGCAGGGCTGATCGCCGCCGCAGTCTTCGGCACACTTGATCAGGTGAGTATCTTGCCTTGGAGAGTCCAAGAGCCCCGCGACACAGCTTCCCAATACTAACGGCATGGCTCAGAGTTACGGCATCGCCGGCTGGAAATGGCTATTCATCGTCCTCGCCGTCTGCGGCACGGGACTGGCCCTCATCTCCCTCTTCCTCCTCCCAGACTACCCACACTCCCAATCCGGTAGCGCAATGTGGACGATGACCTCCGACATGCGGCGCATCGCCTCCGCCCGCATCGTCGCAGACCGCGTCTCGACCTCCGCCGCCACAACCGGCGTCTGGGCAGGCCTCAAGATGGCCCTCTTCGACTGGAAGATGGTGCTGCTGGTCACGCTCAACATCGGCATCTCCGCCGCCTACGGCTTCAGCAACTTCTTCCCGTCCATCGTGCGCGGCTTCGGCTACAGCGACGTCGTCAGCCTGCTGCTCACCTGCCCGCCGTACATCTTCGCCGCGCTCGGCTCGCTGCTCAACGCCTGGCACTCCGACCGCACCGGCGAGCGCGGGTACCACTTCGCGGGCCCGATCGCCGTCGGCTGCGCGGGCTACGTCGTCTGCCTCGCGACGCTGGACGGCGGCGCCCGCTACGGCGCCGCCTTCGTCTACGTCGGCGGCATGTACACCGCCAACCCGCTCATCAGCACCTGGGTGTCGAGCACGATGGGCCGCACGCCGGAGAACCGCGCCGTCTCCGTCGCGCTGTGCAACGTGCTGGGCCAGGTGGGCAACGTGATCGCGCCGTACTTCTTTCGCGACAGGGACGAGCCGCGGTACCAGCTGGCGTTTATCTTGATGATGGTGTGTGCGGCTGTTGCGGTGACGGCGGCGTTGACGCTGAAGTTTCATATGAAGCGGCTGAATAGGAGGCTTTATGAAAAGGCGCTTCTGGAGGGGACGGTCTATCAGCCGTATGTCACGTAGGTGAGCGAGAGGTAATGAGGAGGCGGGGAGAATGGAGTTAGATGGTGGATCGTCAAATATCGCGCTAAACAGGATACGATGCTGCATGGGCACCAGCAAGTCAGCTCAATCCAAATGAAGCAGTCACTGCTGCAATCCAAAACAATTCCTGACTTGGAGTGAAAGTAATAATCCGTGAGAAGCAATGTAAAGTTCCTGACTCCAACACGTCGCCAACTGTTCAACGATCAGATGCAACAGAATAGCCACACACGAAGATACTTTGAATTCCAGGCTTTTTCAATCAGTCCATAGTTTACAAAACCTGTAGACTACGAACAGTCATGCGAACGGCGCGATTGACCTAGCGACGAACTCTTCGAGTAAAATTCTAGGGCATTCAATAGGGTTAGGGTTAGGGTAGTCATAAAGGAGGTCGATTGACGTCTTGAAAACGGCCTGCTATATAGCAGGATAAGGTGAAGTCTGCCTGACTGGTTTCCTCAATGTTCTTACCATTAGGTGAAGAGCAGCAAGCTGGACTTCGAAGTTGAAGTGGAAGCTGAAGCGTTGCGCTCAGACTCGCGAGCAGTGCCCGGTGACAAATTCACCTGATACCATCGAAAACAGTCTTGCTGCGTCGCCAAACCGCTAGCGTCATCAGCCTTTGGCCGACCATCATTCCGACGCAGGGCTCATCTACATGGCAAAGGTGCCCAGCTCACATGGAAATCACGGCCGGCTTGCATGTGCCGTCGGCCGCGCCAGATCGCGATGAGATAAGCCTTAGCTACGACAAATAAAGCTTTCCGTGGGCGTCTTCGAAACACTCCGGGTGGGCGCATGGCATCTTTGTTCCGAGAACAGTAATCTCGCGAAACGGGCTAATCCCAAAGTTCGCAGCGCATGTCTGCTTCCCGCGCGTCTATGACGATCGTCTACATCAAGCGGCTGATGAGTCGGGGTCAAGCCCGAGATCGTATTTATCACGATAGTGAGTGGGAAATCGCAGTCATGCCTGTGCGAGCGCAGACCATTGATGTAAGGTGTCTGACGGAAAAATGCAGCTACCACTCTAGGTTCGTCATTGTGTATTACTCAACACATGGAAGACTGTCAGCCGTTAAGACTGTTTGTGTTGATCAACGTGGTCGCGGTTTCCAAACTGCCTTGGCCCACAGATAATATGGGGCTTGTCACACACTACCACCGACAGCACGGACACGACGGGACACTACTGCATCACCGTAGATCCTGCCGTGCGTCCATCTAGTCGATCGGGGTTCGGTCCCGATAGACCAGGCAAAGATCCGCTGGTTCGATGTAGTCGTCACCTTCGGCAGGCGCATTCCGTTGGCCGTTTTGGATGGGCGGGAAACGGTGTGAGAAACAAGATTGGTATTCCAGATCATACTGGTCTTGAAAGATATCAATCTACTCATTGCTCATGCGTCTTACGAAAGCTCTCACGGGCGACTGGATCACAGACCCTCGTCCATTGGACTGCCGACATACAGTTACTACTGACAGAAGCTTAGGGCTCAAGTCTGAAACTCCGAATATGGATCGTGGAGGCCCTATCTATCGTCACAGCCGTGTTGGTCGATGCGCTTGATTAGCACACGGAGATCCATCTTTACCTGCGCTAGCTTCAACGATCAATCAATTGCCCGAGAGTATGTATTTAGCGACGATCCTGCCTTGTTTTCTTTGCCACGCAGCTTCTTGAAGAAACCGTTCATTACCACAAACTGTATTCGCGGTGCATTCTTGCTCCTTCTCAGTCGTTCCAGCACTGAGATGCCCGCGTTCACAAAGCTTGCAACTGCGGCACTCGCAGAGCGAGGACTGCTGTCTGGGCTCGACAACACCCTCAAGGATGTTACGTCTGGACTGAACGATGGTATAGTCCCTTGCTCGCACAAGAATCTGTTTTCTTTTGCAGACTAACAGTGAACATAGGCCTCTCGAAACTTAATCTATCGCCATTGGGCACAAATAGCGCGAAACTCCTTCCGTCATTCTTGAAGGATAACCCGCTGCCCAATGGCTTTCCTTGGAGCGACAGAACCTCGAAGAACACAAACTACTATGACATGGATGCAATCCCCAACACTGGAGTGACGAGACATTACGATTGGACTGTTTCGTCGGCACCATGTGCTCCTGATGGCGTTACCATCGACTGTGTGCTTGTCAACGGCCAGTTCCCTGGTCCTACTATCGAGGTACGGCAAAGTAATTGGCACATTTCGGTGGCAACGATGCTGATCAAGAGTAGGCGAACTGGGGAGATTGGATTGAAGTGAAGCTCAGGAACAACCTCACGGATCTCGAAGAGGGCACATCGATTCATTGGCATGGTTTCCTTCAGAAGAACACACAGTACATGGACGGCGTTCCTGGATACGGACAATGCCCCATTGCGCCAGAGGGCGAGTTCACCTACCGCTTCCGCGCGTCGCTGTATGGCTCGACTTGGTACCACTCCCACTACTCGGCTCAATATGGTAGTGGAATGGTTGGCCCCATTGTTGTATACGGACCCAAGAACATGGATTATGATGTCGACCTTGGCCCTGTGATGGTCATGGACTGGTACCACCAGAACTACAAAGACCAGATTGACGGACTTTTCCAGCCTATCCCCAACGCCATCGTCCCCAGGGCTGACTCGAACACGATCAACGGCAAGGGAACCTACTCCTGCGACGACACTGACCTCCCCTGTGAGGAAGACCCGTTGATGTCGACATTCAACTTCACCTCTGGCCAGACTCATCGCCTTCGCTTGATCAACCCGTCGTCTGTCGCTGTCCAGAAGATCACCATCGACAACCACAAGTTCAGTGTCATTGCTAATGACTTCGTCGAGATCGAGCCGTACGAGACGGATGTCATCACTCTCGGTGTTGGACAGCGCAGCGATGTCGTCGTTAAAGCTACTGGCGACTCGACTGATGCCGTCTACATGCGCGCGTACAGGCCAGCCGACTGCGCTTTGAGCAATGGCAACGAGGAAGTCTTAGCCGCAATCTACTACGAGGACGCGGATCGATCTGAGCTTCCAGTCTCGTCTGCCGGACCCAACGCCTACAACAACGACTGTAGCAACGACGACCTCAGCTTGACAAAGCCCTACTACCCCATGAAGGCCGAGGACCCTAGCGTGACCGAGATACTGCCTATCGAGCTGCGATCGAACGGCACTCACCTCGTCTGGTACCAGGCCAACCGCACCTTCCGCGTCAACTACAACGACCCGATCCTCCTCCGCGCCAACCAGGGCGACAACGACTACCCCGAGATCGAGAACGTGCACAACTACGGCACCAACAAGACCCTGCGCTTCATCATCGAGAACCCCGGTAACCAGTACCACCCCATGCACATGCACGGGCACAACATCCAGGTCCTGGCCCAGGGCCCCTGCACCAACAACGACACCATCTTCGGCGGCAACCAGACCAGCAACCTCACCAGCAACATCAACGGCTTCAACAAGCGCGACATCGGCTCTTGGCCCGGCATGGCCGGCGAGACGATGGACAACTACGGCTCCTGCTGGGACGGCACCATCACCAACCCGGAGAACCCGCAGCGTCGCGACGTGCAGAACGTGGCGCCGGGTTCGTTCATCGTCCTCCAGTGGACGCAGGACAACCCTGGTGTTTGGGTAAGTTTTGCAACCTCTTTCACACCTAGACCATTACTGACTCTTCCGCAGCCTCTCCACTGCCACATCGCATGGCACCTGAGCGCCGGCTTCGTCTGGACCGTCCTGGAGAACCCCGACGCGCTGGAGAACGAGATGAAGATCCCGGATATCATGCAGCAGACCTGCGACGACTGGGACGCGTGGTCGAACCGTAATGTTGTCGACCAGATCGACGATGGGCTCTAGTGAGCCTGTCTGATGGCGCATTTCGTAGTCAATTTCGTAAACATCATTTCTCATAGATCAAAAGTTGTATTCTATTCTACTTCTTAGAACTATTTCTGTCGAGGCGACATTCTTCGATTTTCGTACCATCTCGTTGTAGTTTCTCATCCCTGGTGGCGAGGTCTGATGACTGGGAGAGAAGCCTTTCTCCGGCGCCCCTAAGAGCCTGCAAGATCGGCTCCAGGAACACATCTCGACTAGGAGTTTGCTCGTCGTCGATTAAGGCATGTATCAGCGTCAAAGGCTCAATTGCAAAGTAATTGCCTCTCTTATTGGCAGACTCAACTACCACCAGCCTCAGAGTCTCTCTTGCGAAGATGGCAGGCATCTGCTTTGCGCAAAGCTCTCAAAAAGTCGAGTTTCCGTGCGAGAAAACAAAAGATGCGCCCTCGGGGAATTGAACCCCGCTCTGCCGCTATCAAACAGGGGTTTGGAAGGCGGCAATCATAGCCACTAGACCAAGAGCGCTTTGTAATTGGCTTGTTCTTGAATGAGTGGCAAAAACACAAATAATATAATACATTAACAATCCTCAGGCTTCAGATGAAAGTTCTCGACACGCACCTGCGAACAAATACAGCCAACTCAAGCAATGTAGAGAGCAAACAGAACTACCAATTGCAGAACCGCTCAAGCCAGCCGCTACCGGGTCGGAAAATTAGTCATATTAGGATTCTTAAGGTGTACAGGATTAGAATTGTCCATGCCCCAATACAGTATCCGACCCTGGTTTCACTCTTGAGGGGATGAGGCATAAGGTCCTTGGCAGGCCATTGCACTTGCGCATACACGTTCCCCTCATGCATGGGCCCTTGTTGACATACCAAGACTCTCGGTGCATCTCGAACCGGCTACCGCGATTGATTCTTCCATCGCGTCATGGGTACAGGCGTAGGCGTTCGAGGTGAGGGGAAGGGGCGATGGTACAAAGACCAGCCATTGGTCTTCGAGACCGCGAAGGCGCCTTGAGCTCGCTCATCCTTGGACTCATGATTGCGCAGATGCTACACTCTCTTGTCAAAGTTGGCACTCTATGCAGCCTCATCCTGCCATTGGTGACAGCCCAGGCAGGCGGCTCTACCAGACAGCTGCTGACGAACGTCACCGTCTTCGACCCACCGGAGAACTACACAGTCCCTCGCACTCTATATGCCCGTGTCAGAAAACTTGACTGTGACGGCAGTAGCACACTCCTAGCCACATGGGAGAACTACCTGCCAACGGAGAATAACACGGCGCCTTGCCCGGACAATTGCCCTCTGAATCCGTACATTCCTATTTGGGAGTCGACCGATTTGGGCGAGACGTGGTCGGAGAGATCGCGAGTGTATGATGCCCAAAATGGCTGGGGGCTTCGCTATCAGCCTGATCTCTATGAGATGACCGAGGATATTGGGAGCTATCCTGCTGGAACACTCCTCGTGGCAGCCAACAGTATTCCGGCTGATCTGAGGGAAACTAAGATTGATGTCTATGCTTCTACTGACAAAGGGTAAGTCTTCGCTTAGCCTCGACTTCAGAATGATTCGTCAATAACCAGCTTCTTCTAGCTACACCTGGGAATTTGTCTCCTCTGTGGCCCGAGGCGGCGTCGCCCTCCCAGAGAACCAGTACGAACCAGTCTGGGAGCCCTTCATGCTCACCTACAACGGCGAACTCATCCTCTACTACTCCGACCAGCGCGACCCCAACAACACCCTCGGGCAGAAAATGGTGCACCAGACCACAACAGACCTCTAACCTGGGGCCCGATCGTCGACGACATCGTCTACGCAAACGCCACCTGGCGCCCCGGCATGCCCACCGTCAGCGAGCTGCCCTTCGGCAACTGGATCATGACCTTCGAATTCTACGGCGCCGAAGAGGCAGACTTCGCAGTCTACTATCGCATCTCGCGCGACCCGCGCACGTTCGGCTCCAAACCCGACCATGCTCTCGTCGCAACTGACGGAACGATTACAGTCGGTTCGCCGTACAATGTCTGGACGCCGGCTGGCGGGCCTCTGGGCACGATCGTGGTTTCCGACGGCAATAACAGGGAGCTGTTCCTAAATCACAATCTTGGTGCCGGCGCCTGGACGGTGCTGGAGACGCCGGCGGGCGCGAGCTATACGCGGGCGTTGATGGTTATGCCGGACGACCCGGCGACTATCATGATCATCGGAGGTGGCCGGTTGGGCGGCGCGGATAATAGTGTGCAGGTCACGACTGTTGATATCGAGCCGAAGATGCCGACGCTGGGGCAGTGTAGTGCTGGTGGAGGGGGGAATGGTACGGAATATGGACGTCGCCGATGAGCCCAGAGTGATGCAGGATTGATAAGTGATATTGCTACCGGTCGTTCTTAGGGCATACTTTACAGTATCTCAACTAGTACTCTTCAGTGGCATTAAGCCGTGAATCAACGCTGGCTCACAAAGTAGCAGCACGCAGCCACCGTTGTCCATAGAGATCGTGAAGCCACAGTCTTGGAAAACCATGATGGATTCCTCTAGGCTCTCAAAGTCCCTTGGGTTAGCAAAGATCAGAAACGCAGCCTTCTTCAACCAAGAGCCGCCCAGCACTCCGGATGATCAACGGTCCAAACGAGCAGACACGTGCTTATCGTGGAGGAAGAGGCGTGAAGACTAGCGGCACATGCGCCAAGCCGCTTCATTGATGCCCAGACCTCCAGCCGCCTCCATGCAGCACGTCGCCGATCCAGGACTCGCTGCTGGCCTCAGGCCAAGAACACGCGGATTTGCTTAGCCCGGGAGATGCTGCTGCGAAAGGAAGGTACCGCTGCTGCCGAGGGCGTCGTGCCCGGTTCTGGTATCAAGCCCTCTGGGCGATCAGAAGGCTGGCCGTGATGTGAAATAGAAAGACCGCCCTGCAAGAGCGTTGTGCGACTTCGCTACTCAAGCAAGGGTCTCAGGTGTATCAATTGTCAAGATGGGTGCCAGCTGGAAGAATTTCCTAGCAGTGTCAGCAATCGCATCCGCTGCGCTTGCTGAAGACGTTCTGTACAGCGAGCGGCAATTGAACAAGCGTTACATCGACGCGGACGGCAACTGGAACCAGAGCTTTTTCCACATCAACGATGTCCACGCCCATTTGGACGAATTCCGGAGCTCCGGTACCGACTGCGAGGATCCGTCGCGTGGCTGTTATGGCGGCTACGCGCGAGTTTCGACCGTGATCAACGAGATCAGGCCCACCCTCAACTCCTCGCTCTTCCTTAACGCCGGCGACGAGTTTCAAGGAACTCTCTTCTACTCCTACTATGGCGGCGAGAAGATCGCAGAGACCCTCAACCAGCTGGGCTTCGACGGCATGACACTCGGCAACCACGAATTCGACGGCGGCGACGACATGCTCGGCGAGTTCCTCGAGAACCTCACCTTCCCCATCATCTCCGCCAACGTCAAGTCCGACAACCCGGCTCTCAACCGCACGATCCAGCCATACCACATCTACGAAGAATTCGAGCTGGCTGTCATCGGCGTCACGACCCCGACGACACCCGGCATCTCCAGCCCTGGGGAGGGAACCACCTTCTCTGATGTCGTCGAGGCCGTCCAGAATGCCATTGATGAGATCAGAGAGACGACAAACATCACTCGCATTGCTGCTCTCACTCACATTGGGTACGAAGAGGACCAGGAGCTGGCTCAGAGCACCACGGGCTTGTACTTGATCATGGGTGGCCATTCTCACACGCCTCTTGGTACTGGTGAGGATGAAGAGGGTCCTTACCCGACTATCGTCAGGAACATGGACGACGAGGAAGTCTTCGTTGTCACTGCATACCGTGGGTTACCGTCTTGCTGAAATATCTAAAGAAAATTGCTAACTCATGTTTTAGGGTGGGGAGAGTACCTAGGTTGGTCGAGACCTCGACGCAGTAACTGATTCAGGCACTGACCATTCAATTCTAGGATACATTGACGTAACCTACGATGCTGAGGGCAAGATCTTGGAGTACCACGGTGGCCCCATCCATCTCACCAACGAGACCGAGCAGAACGCCACCCTGCAAGCTCAGATTGACGAGTGGCGCATTCCCTTCGAAGAGTACGCAGCAGAGGTTATTGGCTCTACTGAGGTCGTTCTCGACCAGGAAACCTGCCAGGAGCAAGAATGTAAGTTTATAGTGCTGCCGATGGTCTATGGACGTGGATGCTGATCTAAATAGGCACCCTCGGCGATTTCATGGCCGACGCCATGCTTGAGTACCGCCTCAACAACAGCGACAGTGCAGATTTCGCGCTCATCAACGCAGGAGGCATTCGTGCGACCATTGAGGAGGGCGATATCACCCGCGGTGATGTCTTGAACTCCTTCCCGTTCGGTAACTCCTTGGTCGAGATCCAGATCTCTGGTGAGGACCTGTGGAGTGTGCTCGAGGGCATCCTGACAGGCGTCAATGAGTTCAACGGCGAAGAAGTCACCAGCTTCTTCCAGGTCAGCCGTGGTATCAAGGTCGAGTACAATCCTGAGAACAACAACGGCAGCAAGCTCGTTAGCGTCACCATCGGAGATTCACCTCTCGATCTTGAGACAGAGTACAACGTCGTTACCCTCGATTTCATCGCCGGTGGTGGCGACAACTTCTTCGCCGAGACCTTCGACAATGTGATCACGCTGGACACCCAGGACGAGATCCTCACGCAGTACATCCAGTCCCAGACGCCCATCAACATCGAGCTCGACGGACGTATCGCCATCGTCGACGGCTCCGCGGGCTCTCCTGGCAACGGTACAGCCAGCGGTCCTCAAACTCCTGAACCCGAGGACTGCCCACCTGACACTGCTTGCACTCCCCCAATCTACGGCGGCAATGGCACGACCAATGGCAACGGTACGACTGGAGGTAACAGCACCACCGGAGGAAATGGCACCGTCATCGGCCCTCAGGTACCTGAGCCTGAGGATTGCCCGCCCAACACCGCTTGCACTCCTCCCATCTACGAAGGTGAGGCGTCGCAGACCCCTATGATCGCGAACGCCGTGGCTGTGGGATTCCTCATTTGCTTGTACGCGATCTTGTAAGGAGGTCTCAGTTTTATGACGTTCATGGATACGAAGTTCAAGGCGACAGGCATCGCTGCCCAGGAAGTGATCATATAGCTTTAGCCGATACAGTCGAATTCAAACGGCTGTCTGATTACAAACCACGGTACTCTCACTTTCTTCCCTCAGCCATCAGAGCCATGCTTTCAAACTTCTCCCTCACATCGTTAGGGTGGATTCTCCTCCCGGTAAGGTTGAAGAAGTTGGCCGAGATGCGCTGCCAGCTCTGATCGCAGTCTTTCGCGATCAGCTCGCTGAGACACTGCAACTCGCCGAAAGAGAACAGATCATCTTCCTGCAGAACCAGCCAGTCGCCCATCGTAAAGCGAGTCTCCTGGTTCGCATCCGCAGCTTTGAGCGACTCATCCTTCGCCACACTTTGCTCTTTCTTCGCCTCGACTCCCTGATTGCCGCCCTCACCCTTGCCGCCCTCACCCTTGCCACCCTTTCCCTTCTTCCCCTGCTTTCCCTGACCCTCCTGCTTGCCCTCCGGCTTCTTCCCCTCTCCATCCATCCCACCCTCGTCTTTCTTCCCCTGCTCACTCCCACCCTTCGCGCCACCGTCGTTCTTCTTCCCCTGATCATTCCCGCCAGCATTTCCACCCGCGCCTCCAATCTCCTTCCACCTCGCCTGCAACGCCGCCTTCCCCCTCCCCATCTCCTCCCCAATCTGCCTCCAAGTCTTCCCCTCCCCCTTCAAAGCCTTCAGCTTCGCATCCTCCTCCGGCGTCCAAGCCGCATTGGCATCGGCGACGGGTTTCTTCTCCGCCGCCGGTGCATCGGCCTTCTTCTCCTCAGCATTGTCGCCACCCGTCTTGTTTTCGCCAGGCTTGCCCTCCTCGGGCTTGACCTCAGCCTCCTGCTTCGCAGCGCCGGCCTCCGAGCTGCCTTTGTGCGCGACCAGTTTCTTGCTCCCGTTGCTGCCGTTTTGCAGCTCGTAGTAAGTCACGCGAGTGCGGCGGCGGACGTGGGGGTCGAGCGGCTGGTTGGTGTCAGCGTCGAGGGCGATGAGCTTGAAGGGTTTGCGGAAGAATGGCTGGATGAAGAAAGGCATGGTGGGCGGTTGGTGGATGTGAGGTTTGGGTGTGAGGTTTGGTGGTGGGGAGTGGAGGGAAGAGACAAAGCGAGCAGGTGCGCGTGGAAGGAGGGTTTGGCGGATGAGGCAGGAGCGGACGGAGCATGTGCGCTGTGTGCTGTGAGGGGATATGGCTGGACTTACCTGGCTCTTCTTTGATCTGGAGAGAGATGCTGGAAGGAGGGCGTCGAAGAAGGAGATGTTGGGGAGCTTCTCGGGGAGGTTGCCGGCGTCCACGCCAGCGGCGGCGATTGATGTGGTGAGTCGGCCCATGGTTGGGTTGTGTATACTATGTTGTCCTTGAGTGCTGGAGGATGTTTGCCATTAGTGATCTCGCAGGTGTTGCTATGCAACAGCATGGGAAGGAGCACGGGAGCTCCCGCATGGTTTGACATGTGAAAGGAGTGAAGTCTGATAATGCTGCGATTGTCTGGTTTATCTTTCTATTTGTGATGGTAGCATGCGTGGGCACTGTACCATCGAACGAGTTATCTTCTCGTCCTGAACATAGTGAATCTCTCCGTAGTCCTCCTTTCAACGTTCAACCTGACCGAATCAGGGCCTGGCGCGAGCCTTCAATGCGCGACGCTGTGCCCTTGTTCTCACTGGCTTTGTCTTGGTATAGACTCAATCGCTCAGCATCGATGCTATGTGTTGCAAATATTGAGAGCAAAACTCATCAATCCCATCGTGCTGCGCGTGGTAAGGTGTGTATACCCGCCGCGGCTTCGTCCAAGATTGGTGCAAAGCTTGACTGGGACTCGCCCTTGGCGTAATATGAGCTCCTCGTGGACGTTGGGAGCTTGGAGCTCCAGCAATCCAGAAAGTTTGTGCTTCGATGCAATTCTGGCTTCTGGTGTTTTGAGCCCATTGGTGTAGTTGCTTCATGTCGGTAGCTTGGAAAGATCAAGGAGTGTCATTGCCCTCCGACTGTTTGGATCCGGCCCTCCTGCTTTGGAGCTCCTTCACAATGACCTGATGAGGCACTTCGCGCTCATGCTCCGTAAAACCCATGACCTGGCCAACAATGCCACCAGGCTTAGGGACCGGGCATTCCCGCCTCTTCTTGTGCTCGGACACATATGCTTGGTCCAGCAATTCCTCTGTGATACCACCCTCAGAGTCGGAGTCTTCAGTAGCCTGCCGTCTCCTCCTGCGCCTCCTCATAGGCTGCCCATCTGGCCCCTCAATGGTGTCGGCGAATTGCTTCGGGTTGACGGGGCATGGGAGGATGTGCGGAGCGCCCACGACAAGGAAGCAGATTGCGAGGGTCGAAGTGAAGAGGACGCCCGTCTGGCGAGAACGAGGGTGGAGGGCGGGCGGCATCTTCGGTCGAGGGGTTAGGGACTGCGGGTGCAAGACGACGAGAGCAGAGAACGCGAAGTATCCCGTCCAGCACTCGTCGACGTGCATATTTGCGGCGAACCCCCGGCGACTCTCCCAAAGCGGGAAGATCGACGTCAAGGTCCGAGCTTATGCGAGCTTGATGACCTTGCACTGGCTGCTGCACAAAGCTGCGCAGGCTCAGGCACGAGTCGCGGCTGCGACACATCTTTCGAACTGTCCATCATTCACCCACTCGCGCGCGACAAATTGCGCAAATACTGGTTTCCTCTCGCTGTATCTCACACTCACTCGACCGATCTCACGACCACAGATCGAGCGAACACGCAAGTATGGCCGACGTTGCAAACGGCGCAGCGGTCGAGCAGGACATCCCACAGGACATTGTACAGAATGCGAGACTCGCAGTCCAGCGCTCTGCAAAGCGCACGCGCGAGGTCTTCGCAGCAGATTTCGGCCAGCCCTCAGCACTTGATAAACCACCCCAACCCTCGGTAGCCCCGGTCGAGCCATCACCTGCGGACAGAGCACAGCAAGCGAGCGTCGCGGCGCGGATACGGAACGAGTATGCGGATGTGAAGGAGCTGCCTGCTGCGCTGGCGCAGAAGCAGGCAAATGCACAAGCTGGCCTTGCTGCGCGGAGGAAGAAGCCCAAGACGGAGGAGCAGGCGTCTGACCCGAAGATGGTGAAGATGATTGAAGGTGTGAATGCAAATCAACCTCAAGCGAACGGCGCTCCTTCCACAGCTCTCACACGTATCAACGGTACCGCGGGCGCAAAGGCGCCGCCGAACGCGAACGGACCGACGCCTCAGCGCGACACACCGGCTACTAGTCTCGTCCGGAGAGATACAGTTCGACCTCAGAAACCTCAATGGCACGCGCCTTGGAAGCTCTTCCGTGTGATTTCTGGACATTTGGGATGGGTGCGTGCGCTTGCTATGGAGCCAGGTAATCAGTGGTTCGCCTCGGGTGCGGGAGACCGGACGATCAAGATCTGGGATATGGCATCAGGAACACTGAAGGTCACTCTTACCGGCCATATCAGCACTGTACGTGGACTGGCAGTCTCACCTCGCCATCCATACTTATTCTCGTGCGGTGAAGATAAGATGGTGAAATGCTGGGATCTCGAGACAAACAAGGTCATCAGACACTATCACGGTCACCTGAGCGGTGTCTACACACTGGCCATGCACCCGACTCTAGACGTTCTGTGCACCGGCGGTCGCGATGGTGTTGTTCGTGTCTGGGACATGCGCACTCGCAGCAACATCCACGTTCTGAGCGGTCACAAAGGCACAGTGTCGAACATCCAAACTCAGTCCACGGACCCGCAAATCATTTCCAGCTCTCTCGACAGCACGATCAGGATGTACGACCTTGCAGCCGGGAAGACAATGGGCGTTTTAACGCACCACAAAAAAGGCGTGCGCGACCTCACAATCCACCCCACAGAGTATACATTCGCATCCGCCTCTCCAGGCCAAATCAAGCAATGGCTCTGCCCCCGCGGTGATTTCATGCAAAATTTCGAAGGCCACAACAGCGTCATCAACTCGCTCTCCGTCAACGAAGACAACGTGCTCTTCTCTGGTGGCGACAACGGCAGCGTAGCTTTCTGGGACTGGAAGACCGGTCACAGATTCCAGTACGAGGACTCGATCGCTCAGCCTGGCTCACTGGACGCCGAGGCGGGTATCATGACTTCGACGTTCGATCTGACGGGCATGAGATTGATCACTGGCGAGGCAGACAAGACGATCAAGGTCTGGAAGCAGGATGAGAACGCAACGGAAGAGAGACACCCGCTTGACTGGAGGCCGACGCTGGGAAGGCGGAAGTTTTGAGGTGTCGCGTAGTGAGTGGCGGATCTGTAAAACCAATAATGATACCCAAGGTCTTCTGTAATGTAGTAAGGATCACGCATTTCAAGGCGTTGCCTTTCTTCACCAATATTCCTGTGCGATTCCGGACTGGTAGTTCATCTTTTGATCACTACTTCACAGGACAAACCACAGGCAAGTTGCACAATGAGCGCCTTCGGTCTCCGGTAAAAACATCGATCTTCACGATATCTCACGCCTGACGAAACATCGTCCCGAAAGACAATCCGCAATACACGTAACGTTCTTTCTCCAATCCAAAAAAAATAAAAAGTAGGTACCGTCTATCAGCCCATGGATATCTCAAGTACAAAACGCCACCTATCTATCTGCAAACCAGCAGTAAACCCCGCTCACTTCTCCTACCCCCGTCTCCCCACTTACCCATGACCCCCCATCCCCCTCGTCCCGCCCCAAATATCCCCCTGCGCCTGCTTCGCCGCGTCCTCCCTCACATACCGCCTGAACTTCTCCATCTTGCTCTCTTTAGGCTTCTTCCTCGAGACTCCCACGCCCTCCGTCATCTGGCCGCCGACGGGTTTGGGCTCGCGCGTCGAGCTCATGGGCGGGTGCGAGTGCGTTTCGTAGGGCGGGGGCGGGCCGCTGGGTTTGGGGCGCGAGGACAGGAGGGCGGAGAGGGAGAGGGCTGGAGGGTAGGGTTAGTGGGTGGGGGGGGGGGGAGGTTTGGGGCATGGGAGAAGGGGGGCCGTACATTTGGACATTTTTGTTTTTGGGGGTGGAGTTTGGTTTGAGAGGCGGGTAGTGACTGGTTGGTGTTGATTGCGATCAGAGTATCGTCGTCGCAAGAGTCAGGGAGAGAGCGAGAGGAGTGTATAAGAGTGAAGAGAGCGCCGAGCCGTCAACCTATCTATCGATCAAGATAATACAGCCGCTCACCCCACCGTAGGGTGACCGTCACGTTCCTATAAACCCTCCACCTCCACCACCACCACCACCCGGGCAGGCGCACGCGCAACCCAAGCCGCCCCAGGGGTCTCGCTTTATCATCGGCGTTGAACGATCACTGATCCACCACGCAGCGTTGGCAAGGCGAAAAATTCGCCGGCCTCACTCACGCGTGACGTACGGGTCGGCGAGTCGTCTTCGTCGCAGAGGTGTCGCTATGCCAAAGCGGGGAATCCGGGGCGGTTTGAGTTTCTTGGAGTCGCAGGGTCCGGCGATTCTGGGGTGACAGAGTTGGAGATCATGGGGGCGGGTTGCGATTTCGGCGTTTGCCGCACGCGCGCGTGAGGTGTGATTGTGGTGTGGTTGATAAGCTGATGGTGGTGTTTGTCATGGGGAGGTGCGGATGGAGAGGGTTTTGGGGAGAGGATTATCAATCTCCTGCGACCTCAAAGTCTCAAGATCAATGCAACCAAGATCTGGGGCAAGCCAGCGAATAGAAACCCGAGGGGAGAGCGCCATAAGTAGACAGACTCGTAGGGTGAATGACATTCCGTGAGGCGTTGCTCGAGGAAGCCGTTACCGCACGCTCAGCAACCAACCTCCTCTCTCAAGCTCAGCAATCCAATCTTCCACCTTAGCCCGCTTCAAACCTTCTCTACCCGCGATCTCTTCGAAAGCATGCTCGCCGTCGAAGTATTTCAGCAGCAATTGGAAACGCTCGCGCAGCTCGGGGTCCTCCAACGAGGCTTCCACGCGCCTGATTGCCGCCCTCTCCGACGGTGACGGGTTCAACGGGTCGACGATGATACCCAGACCATCCTGGTCTTCCTCGTCAGCCTCGTGAACAGCCTTCTCGTTGCCGTTCGTAGCGCTCGTTGCCGCAGTTTGAGGCGCCCCCGTCGCGAAAGCCGTCTGATCCGACGCCACACTGCTCCCATCGTCCGAAGCACTACTCGTGCGGACACCCAATAGCCGCGTGACAGCCATGGGTTTCAGATCCGAGTGCTCCGCGCCGTTCGCATCGTCTTCCTCAGCTCCATCAACCATCCTCAGCCACCCCACCGTCCTCAAATGCACCACCAGCTCATGGCTGACCATCCACGCCAGGATCTCCATGTACGGCACGCGGTGGTCTTTGCTCTGAATCAGAGCTCCGTAGCGAATCGGGCGCCCGCCGAGCATGGCGAGCATGGTCTCCATAGTCGGGAGGGACGGGAAGCGTCTTGCGTATTCCACGCTCAGTTTGCGCAAGCTGCCTAGCGGTGCGCGTGGGTGGACGATGTAGACGTTGCGCGGATGCAGAGGTGCTATGGGGCGCGCTTTGCGCCATTTGACCAGGTGCTGGGCGAGGAAGAGGAGGGTTTTCTCGGGTACGCCGAGCTTGTTGGCTTGTTTGCCTAGAGACTTCGTTGGGGTGTTTTCGCGGATGAAGTACGAGAGTAGGGACGCATCGCGGTGGTCGTCGAGGGCGCGGATGAGAGTTTCGCGGTCGTCTAGAAGCAGGATTGCTGACAGGGGAGAGACGTGGTGGTCCAGACGGGTCTCCTTCGGAGGGATCTGGAGCGCTATCTCCATGCCATCCAAGCGAACGCCGGCGATGGCATTCGCGGCAATCTTGGTATAGAGTTCTTGCAAAGCCCACGCGAGCTCGCTGTGGGAGGTGAGCTGCGTCCATAGAGATGCGGTGCTGGGCTTCTCTGCACGAGCCCTTTGTTTCATAGCGAGCAGCTTCCTGCTCTCGATGGAGACGTAATTGCCTCGTTTCTGGCAGTATCTGAGTGCCTTGCTCAGCTTTTTTGCGATGTGCTCGTACACGTCTGCTGTCTGAAGGACGCCCTCGCTGGCGTTGCCGGCGAGGGCGAAGACGACGTGGAACATAGTCATTTGCTCCGCCACGGCTCCGGAAGCGGTTGAGGCGCTGTTCATAGAGGTGCCCAGACTTGCTATCCCATGTGAGTCGAAACTATCAGGCATATGGGTGTAATCTGCGGTCAGGTTTGCCGTCGCCGGCTGGGGAGCTGTTATCGTGATGCCAGCGACGCCTGACGAGAGATCCTTGACCGGGCTGTGCTGCTGACTTTCAGGCTCGAGATCTTCCAAGCTGTCATCTTTCCGGAGAGTTGGATGCGACGCAGGATCTCCTAACGGCCCTGTTCGTCGCGACTCAGGTTCGTCCCGAGTCGCCCATGTGCCGTCCTCTTTCGCGTAGGTTGGTAGCCCAACAAATGTCACTCCGTCGAGACATATTTCAAACTTCTTCTTCTCGCACCAGCGACCAGGTGATAGTAGCCGCTCCAAGCTTTCAACATTGTAGCCCAGCACCTTCTCCAATGGATTGGCGGGGTCTACGGAGGTCGCCCCCAGGTGGCGGACGGTAGTATCGCTCGCGCCACGATCGCGAGCCGTTCCATCGTGATCAGAGTCATCGTCATCAGTATCCGAATCAGACGAGTCGTCCTTAGGTGAGTTGCCCTGATCGCGAGTCGCCTGACGGTCGAAGATTTGAGGTATGGGCGGGTAGTGAAAGACCAATTTAGGGCCGGGGCGAGAGCGAGTGATGAGAAGCACAGCAATTAGGCCGCTGGCTCCTTTTGAGCTGGCTTGGGCATCCATTTATCATCCTTGCTATATGTTCGTTGCCATTGACCAAGTGTGCGCGTCCAACGCACGTGGACGACCATCTATCAGCAACGCGAGCTCCGAATTCTGAGGTCGCGTTTCGCCAAGACCCAGGCGGAAGTGAGCCATGTCGTTCTTTCTACGATAGAACAATGTACACCCGTGAAATTGGTTGATGGTTTAGAAGATAAGGAGATCACAAGAAATAGCTGCTGAAAGAACCGCATGCGTTCTGTGCTCGTTTCATACATGTTGAAGTCCGTCGCGTAAACGTCCGATCGTCTATAAACTCCATGCTTTTCCATGCCACAATGCACAAGACCGCATATCGTATTAAAAACCAAACAGATATCCACCAAGACGCTTACAAGTCTCCCCTCATGTTGCGGAAGAAGTCCATCACGCCGGTGAAGACGACGAGCAGGATACCACCGCCGGGACCCAGCCTGAGCACCTTGGGGATGAAACCCTTGTAGAGCGCGCCGAAACCCTCCTCCTTCAGGACGGTGCCCAGCGCGGGGAACGCCCAGTTGTACTTGGGGACCTGGCCCGGGACGCGGGCGGTGTTCTGGATCCTGCTCTTGACGACGTCCATGGGGGTGTTGAGGATGGTGCCGACAGTGCCGCCGACGGCGCCGGAGATGAGATCGTTGCGGATCTGGACAGACTTGTCGCCGGTAGGGTTCGCAGGCAGCATGGCGCGGATCTGGAAGATGCAGCCGAAGTAGCCGGAGTTCCAGAAGATGTGGCGCCACATGGTGGACTCGAGACCCTGGTAGAGGGCGAGAGGACCCTCGGCACGGACGATCTTACGGACGACATCCAGAGGACCGGAGTACTGCGCGGCCTGAGCCTTGTCTGCGGCGAGCGTCAGCATGCGATTGCAATGCTTCGATGTGTCCCAAAATGCTTACCCTGCAGCCTAATCTTGACCAGCTCGAACGGAACGACGACGATAGCCTCAGTCGCACCAGCACTCGCACCGGTAAGGATCGAAAGCGACTGGTTCATCTTGGCGACACCGAACAGGTTTCTGTAGACCTTGCCCCACTCGTCGTTCGCAGCGAACTTGGTCGCACGCTTGGGAGCCTCCATCATGATCGGGGCCGAGATACCACGGTAAAGACGGGAAGCACTACGTCCAGGTCAACCAGATGCCCAGTGTCTACCCAAGCTCATGTATCCTTACCCCTCGTTCTTCACGATCTTCTTAATGCAGTCCAGCATGCCGGTGTAGTGATCCTGGCCCGGAATGGGCACTTTGCCCTGAATCTGGCTGTACGCGGTGTCAATGTTGCGGATCTGGTGTCGCGCGCGTGAAGCGATTCTTACACTCTAGTCTTGACCACGTCCAGAGGGTACATGACCAGAATCTCAGACACACCGGCCACGGCGCCAGCCGCGAACTGGTAGACGAAGGGAAGAGGCTTAGGGTCGGCCATTGTGCGAACGTGAGCGAAGTGTGGTTGAGGTGTTCGGCCTTGGTCGCTGTCGCGGTATGGAAAAGGCGCGCAAGCAATGGCGCGGTCGGGAGGAGTGGAGAGGGGTGCTGGTAACGAATGTTCGTGTCGCAATGGGTCTCGAGTCACTCAACAATGCAACTGTGGCACACAGGTGGTCGCAGCGCGGATGGGTCAGTGGCTTGTCGGCTAAGTTCGAGCTTCATGCTGGCCCGCTATCGGCGCCGGCCACCGCGTGTTTTTCTGGGGAAAGCAAAAGCAACGCGCCAGAATCGCGAGCGTGATGATTCGCCAGCGCCTCTCGCAATGTGTCTTCCTCAATGGCATGCACGGTTATTGAATATCATTATTGTGTGACGGACATACTTCCCCGTGGGAAACTGAGATCATGCAACTCTCTCACCGCCGCTGCCTATCCCACTATCTATGCATGATAAGGTAGCACCGCCTCCAGCCTCGGAGATCCAGCACCAACGCCGGCGACTCAAGTGCGTGTTATTTGTCTGGAGGATATTTCCAAACAGCAAGAAGAAACACATTGTTCGCTGAAAGGTCATGAATTACGAATTGCATTATCGTTGTTCCAATTTCCTGTCCATCTCGCGGGCTTCCCACGAATATTAGAGGCACTTCTCGTCAGTGTGTTGCCGCAGGAGTCCATCCGCTGAGTATGAAACTTCCCAGGAAGGTCCCGCCAAGTACCGACATGAAGTATCCTACGTTCATGGTCATAACGGCAAGCATCCTGGAAAGTGGTAAGTAAGCTGACATTGACGCGTGACGGCAGAGATGATTCGGAACTTACATGAGATAACTGACACCGGCAAGAAGCGTGTCCAGAGTGGCGCGTAAAAGAGCCTCGTTGATGCTCCACGGTCTATGCACCTGCTGACTGGCTTCTTTCCAGTCGCCGCTCTCGTCGGATGAGTGTCGAAGAATGTCCGTTTCGTGCCAGGCGGTAGTTCGCGCCAAGATAGCAGGCAGGTTGAATCTCACTGCAAGTATAGCGCGGAATATAACTGGCAGGATGATCAAGAATATGCAAGTGCCCGCATACTGGCCAGCGTTGTTGGGAGTCCAGGCGTTGGAATATAAGGGCGTCACGGTCGAGGTGAAAAAGACCATGGCCATATCCGCCATCGACATGGTCATACCACCGCCCATGGAACCACCCATGTCCATGTGAGAACTCATGCCCGAAGAGGTTGCCATTGACGTTCCAGAAGAGGTCGCCGTCGCGCCCATGTTCATGGTGCTTGAGCTCATTGACATTCCAGACATATCCATAGTTGCGAAGTTCTCGACTGTTCAAGGGGATGGACTCCAAATTGGTTGCCGGACAGGATGTGAGTTTCGAGATATACCTTACTGGTCAAATCGGCCGAAGCAGCACACGCATGTTTGTACAGGCCCATCAAGGTCTGTGTCCAGAAAGCGTTGGCACGTGACGTCCGAGAGGACCCACCGGACCTACCTAAACTTGCTCAGACTTGCTCAATTGTTTCGCACGGTCGACGCGCGATGGAAGCTGCGCACGCAGAATCCTGCTCACGCATCGCAGTCATGACGGCCTACGGCACATCCTTGCCGGAGGTGCGGCCTCGCTGGACCAGCTAGCACCGACTGCTTGGTAGCGACTCCTTGCTTACACTGTGATTAGTACTTTACTTGCTCTTATTGACCGCTACAATATAACATCCCGGATGCGATGTCTCCACGGCCGTTACGATCTTGACCCACTTGTTGACTGTCTTGTGTTCAGACATCTGTGAGCAAAGCTGCTGACCGTTTCTTGTCCCTTTCCACCAAGCGACCACACTCCGCAGTGTAGGCATCGATCAGCATGAAGGACATGCACATGGGCGGCGGTACGCCGTGGCTCGCCCAACCGGTCATGCTTCACTCATCTCGCAAATACAAGTGTTCCCTGGACACTGACGAGCAATGTCTCTGGCAGCAAGGCTACTGGCGTTTCTGGTAATGAAACCCCTCAATCAATTCTTCCGATTCCCCCTCCCACTGACAGATTGTCAGGTACGAAGCAGATCACAGATTCGCCCTCCCGACGATCGCTTTCTTCCTCGTCGGCATCATCTTGTTCTCCATCATCTATGTGCTGTCCATGATCTACTCGAGAAAGTCTGTCTGGTCCGCCAAATCAGCCCGCGTTGTTGCTTTGAACCGGTACCTTGGCAATCGATCCTTCCGCATACATGCTCTGAACTGGAATTCCGCATCGCTGGGAGTTCTCATTCTCGGCGCCATCGGGGCCGTGTTCTTCTTCGCCATGACCCTAGGCCCCCGTCCGTACTACTGGCCCAACACACGCGAGCTCTCGTACGGCAACTCGCCTCCGATTGCGACAAGGACCGGCTGGATGTCGCTTGCTTGTATGCCTTTCGTGTTTGCGACTTCGCCGAAAAGCAACTTCATCACTGCCTTGACTGGAGTTCCGCATGAGAAATTGCAGGTTTTCCATCGGTGGATCTCGTACGCCATGTACGCTCTCGCGCTGGTGCACACGTTTCCGTTCATTGTCTTCCACGTCTGGAAGGGTGACATGGTAAAATCCTGGAACACTTCGGTAGTGTATTGGACCGGTGTCGTCACACTACTTGCTCAGACATACCTGACCTTCGCGTCAATGAGCCCCCTTAGGTAAGCGCTCGCTCTCCACAACGATCTGGTAAAGTGTACTGACCTGTTCCAAGGAACATGTGCTATGAGTGGTTCAAGTTTTCGCACTTCCTGGCCGCCCTTGTGTTTATCCTGTTCTTCTTCTTCCACTGCGACTTTCGGCTCTCATCGTGGTAAGTACTTTTGCGCTCAGTCCCGGCCAACCTCTGACGCAGGTACAATAGGGACTACTTCATCGCTACAGCGATTCTATACTCCCTATCCTGGCTCCACAGTCAGCTTCGCACGTACTTCAGCAACGGAATCCCAAGAGCCGATGTCACGCTCACATCGAATGGCTTCATCCGGATCGCGATGCCCACAAAGACAACGTGGAAAGCCGGACAGCACTACTTCATCCGCCTGCTCGGTGTCGGTGTGCATTCGTGGACAGCTCATCCATTCACTGCATGCTCGTTGCCCGAAAGAGCCCACCTGTGTGACGTGAGAACCTCGGAACTCGTCTTCTACATCCGGCCTCAAGGTGGATTTACCTCCAAACTTGCGAAATCCGCGGGCGCAGGTTGCGGTCTACCGACGAGGGTGGTCCTTGACGGTCCATACGGCGGAGTAGACATGGCGAAACTCGCGAGAGCGGAGCGTCTCCTGTTCATTGCTGGTGGCTCAGGAGCGGGATGGCTTCTCCCAATGATCGAGAGCTTTTTGCGCCGGCTCGGCAGTCCTTCAGCTCAGAGCGAGATTGAGAAGTCAAGTCGCCCAACTGCCAGAGTGATCCTGGCTACCCGTGATACAGCAACCCAGCACTGGTTCATGCAAGCGGTGGGCGAGCTGCTCGCGAGGTATCCTACCGTGCAGTCATCGGCACTTCTGGACTTGGAGGTCTATTTTACCGGCACCGACAGATTCGTTTCAGACCCGGACAGGCCTTCAGCCGAGCCCAAAAATTCCATGAAAGATACCATCTCCAGACACCCAGAGTCCGACTCGGATGACTCGGACGCACAGAAACCCGAAACTTCAACAAGCCACCATGTCAGAATACACAAGTCGGCCGGCCGCCCCAACGTGCCTGCGATCATCGAGACAGAAGCGCAAGCGGGTGGTCGCTCGATTGGAGTATTTGCTTGCGGTCCGCTGAGCATGCAGAGCGACCTGTCCAATGCGGTCGCGAAGCAACAGCTCAGTATTATGAAAGACGGCTCGAAGGACATGTACCTTCACATGGAGCATTTCTCCTGGGCTTAGGTGAAGTTTCCTCGTCCTTTGGTAGCTCCATGGCTGAGTTTCAAGCATGTTCCCCGTGTGACGGTCACTCAACAACGTCAAAGTCGATTGTAGATATGCACAGTGCACAGTACATGTGTGAATTGAATCATTGACGATTATGCCAGCTGCGGCGAGACTCTCGGCGGCCTCCGTGCAGGGGTGGAGGCTGTCTGTGGAGAATCTCCACACGCTTGTGCCGCGTGCGGCCCCAAAGTCAACCACCTCGTGCATGCGGATACGCCACATCCGGCGTGCGGACATCAACCTTGGCGGTGCTTGCTGTTCTTGATGCAAGTGTAGTATTGCCTCACTCTCTGAGAAGTTCGCGTCGGTATTCTTTGCTTACAGCTACGTGTCTAATGCTTCGGTAATTCATTGTCAGCGACGGGCTATGCATAGACTGAGAGAATTCGAACCTCGGTAGCCGCATATGCGCAATACCTGCGTGCGCGCGGGCGACATCTTCTGCGGACTCTACACCTGAGTCTTTCGCGGCAAAATGTTCATGACACTCGATGCTGCCGCGGGCGTGCCGCAAGGCCGACAGAAGACGGCGGCAGACAGGGCAAGTCTGCGATCGTGCCAGTCATCGCGTGCACTTACTGATTCTCTTGTAGGCATGTGACCTCTGCAAACAAAAGAAGGTCCGCTGTGACATGGCCAATCCGTGCAAGACGTGCACCGGCCGAGGTCTGAAATGCACATACAACGATGCCCGCAAGAAGCGTGGTCCCGCCCCCGGCCGCATCGCCAAGATCCTGCGGCAGCAGTCGAACTTGGGCTCTCAAGGGAGCATGCATGTGCTGGATGTTCGGGAGTCGATGGTTTCACCGCGCACGAACGGTGCGACCGCCGAGATCAGTCCGACCAGCACTCAGGACGGAGCAGCGCTGCACCGTATTAGCACGGTCTCTTCTGACGGCTTCGCTATGGCTGATGCGCAGTCTTCTCCTACTTTGACATATTGGCCTTCTGCCACCGGAGATGCAACACAAGCCTCTAATGCGCCAAATCAGGTCCGTGAAGACCTTGGGTTTGCGAATACGCAAAATGGCCCTACGCAGCCCGGTACTTCTGCCTCCTACGATCTGGATGCGCCTGATTTCCTATTACCTAGTCTACCGATCGATTCGCCGCCAGACGACTCCATGAACTTGTTCGCTGCCATGCCCGAGCAAGCAATGCTGGAGTCGGTGGAGTTTTGGCCGAACAGCATCAGTCAGGAGGCACTCCTGCCTTGGATCGACGTCTACTTCAAGCGCCTGCATCCCACCGTGCCGGTCCTGAGCCGCACGATGATCTACCAGGAAATGCTCTTGCGGAAGCATCAACAGGATCCTCAGTTCGGTGCGATGTTGCTAGCAATGTGTGCTTTCGCCATGACTCAGCCCGTGCAGATCCACGAGGTGGCCTCCACGCCATCGCGGTCTGTTCAGGCTCGGATGCTTCTTGAGGAGTCAATCAAGATGAGGATGACCATCGATTTCGGCGAGAATCCATCTGTTCATATGATATTATCGAGCTTCTTCATCTTCGCCTGC
This sequence comes from Cladosporium halotolerans, assembly GCF_011745625.1. Classification (NCBI taxonomy): domain Eukaryota; kingdom Fungi; phylum Ascomycota; class Dothideomycetes; order Cladosporiales; family Cladosporiaceae; genus Cladosporium; species Cladosporium halotolerans. The sequence continues at coordinate 147,946 of NW_027191463.1, read as the reverse complement.
CTCTTCGGCAACGGCTTGCATAAAGCGGCACATCACCGTTTGAGAGAGGCTGTTGACCTTGCCAACTCTCTGTCTATGCATCTGCCGCAGGCTTATGACAGCCTGGACTCAGAGACAAGGGAGCAATGGCTGAGAACTTACCTGGTGCTGTCAGTGACTGAGAGGTAATTAAAGAGCATATCCATGTGCCCTTGGGCTTTTGAACTGACACCATCCGCAGAGCTTACGCGCTCCAGAAGCACCACTCGATCGGCTTCCGCGGCAGCCCAGCTGTGAACGCCTGTTTCATGCGTGCCTTCGGGTCGTCCAGCACAATGAGCCAAGACCAGACCGACACCATCGGCATGACAGGCCTCCTCTACCTCATGGAAACCTTCGACGCCATCGACGAAAGCGTCGTCGAATGCTGGACGGGCTACTGCAAATACAGCGACGGCTGCTGCGAGACCTTCGACCGGCGGCGAGCCCTCCAGATGTTCCGCGCGCAGCGCCGCGCCCGCGAAGGCTGCCTCATCGGCGGCATTTCCTTCGAGCCCTCCGCTTCCCTCCTGCCCCTGGATCAGCTGCTCGAAAGCCAGCAGGCGGACATCTCCGTCACGCAGTTCTGGCTGCTCAACCGCCTGTGGAGCCTGTGCATGTCGCACGGCTTGCTGCGCGACTCGTCCGACCACGCCGAGCTGCGCTTCGACTTCGCGTATCATATCGCGCACGCGCTGTTGGCCGTTTGCAATGGCTTGAGCCTGCCATCTATGGAAGTGCACGGCGTCGGCCTGATCGAGAAGGTCTACGATATCGCCAGCGGCCTCGTCACGGCTATGAACTCGTCCGCGCAGCTGGATATGGATACGAGCCTGAACAGCGATCCGTTTTCTGATAAGCCGGAAGCTGCGCGCGCTGGTCTTACCGTAAGGGCGCTTTTGCAGCGGTTTGATCAGATGATACGGAGCTTTCGAGGTGGAGACCACGAGTATGTGGCTAAGTTTGCGATTGCTCTGGGGGCGAAATATGCTTCTCTCGTTGGGGCAGCCGCTGTCTGATCTTCTGGGTCTGTTCAACGTATTTTCAGCTCTGGAGATGAGCGGGTTCCGCGGGGCTTAGTGAATCTGGAGAACCTCTCTTCCTGGTACGACACTTCTTGCAACGCCTATGTATGATGGGAGTTCCCGAAGGTCACTTGCGGGGATTTGCGATTTTGATGCTTTCAAGGGATCACTGGAAGACTTCCGCATCCGAGAGACCCTTCAGTACTAAAAACTACACACAACCCACGCAGCAGCGGCGAGCCACCGCGACGAACGGCCTGGACCGAGGCCGAGAAGTCCAGCCATCGCCATTGAACGCGTTCGGTTCAAACCTCTATATCTGATGGCATTACCTCGAACACCTGCGCAAAGCACCGCAGGAAAGCATTCTCACCGGCAACGGAGGGTACGGTGGATGTGGAGGTCGATGCGAGCGGCACGGAAGAAGGCATGAGTCAGGTCTGCACGAGCCCCATGTTGTGGTCGTCGAACTCATCGTTCCCTGGGATTTCCTTGAGCGGATTGTCGTAAAGGCGATTGCGTACAGGGACCGGAACATCCGCTCTGATACCTGAGTGTTCCATATGTAACGTCGCGCAATGGCGAGAAACAGAGAAGATGAGCGCTAACAAGGAAGTGAAGGTCGGCGAGGCGGCCGTGAACGTTGGTGGTGTTGATGAGAAAGCGCCTTAGTCGAGATCATTGAAAGAGCCCCGCGAGGACGAGATTGTCGCAGGGATTCTAGAACAACGACTGAGTTCCGGACTAGGCGCCTGGACGACTCGGAGAAGTGGTACGAGCTTGGGGAACGCTTCAAACATCTCAGTACAGATTTTGTAGGAGATGAACACACTTATTGGCGCAACTCACTCGTTTCAAAAAGCATTTTGCACAGATAAGAAGATTCGTTATATGTTTATAAGTCACCTCACAGTCACTTGCTCACAAGCGTCACAGCCCCATACGGCTCCAACGTCACATATCCAGCTTTGATGCCATTCTCCTGGTTCGACACCAGCACCTCGTATTCTTCCCGCGAAGGCGACTCGACATGCACCTTCTGCTCCTTGTCCGAGAAGTTCAGCAGCACGACCGCCCTCTTTCCAGTCTCGAAGCTCTCCCTCTCATACCCAAGCACCATCTCACCCGTGTCCAGCTCGCTCAGCGGCTTGTACGAGCCGTACGTGAACAAGTCGGTGTACTCCTTGCGCAACGCCAGCATCTTCCGCCAGTACCCCAGCACGCTGTCGGGATCATCAACTTGGCTCGCGACGTTCCAGTCGATGTAGTCCTTGTTGACGGTCATCCAGGGCGTTGTGCCCTCGGGCGAGAAGCCTGCGTTGGCGGAGTCGTCCCACTGCATGGGGAGTCTGCCGTGGTCGCGCGACTTCAGCTGGATCTCGCGCATCACGTCGCCCATCTTGAAGTGGTCGCCGCCTCTGGTCTTCAGGACGGCGTCGTAGTGGTTCCTTCCCTCGACGTCGATGTACGCTTCAGTTCCGTAGTCTTTGCCCAGGTTGGCCATGCCGATCTCCTGGCCAGCGAGCATGAACGGCGTTCCGCTCAGCGTAAGAAGGTATGTGGCAAGCATCTTGGCCGCTGTGGAGCGGTGCTCAGGCGCATCGGAGCCGTAACGGCTAAGCGAGCGACCACTGTCGTGGTTGTCGAGATAGACGCTGTTCCAGCCATTCACCTTCGGCATGACTCTCTGCCACATGTTCGTGATATGCCTGATCTTGCGCGGGTGGAAGTCGTCGCGCCCGTACTTCGAATCAGGGTCGAAGTCCATATCGACGATGTCGCCGGTAAATACCATGTTCAGCTCGTGTCGGTCGTTCGCGACGTACTCGCTGACGGACTGCTCGTCTTTCGTGAACCCGAGCTCGCCGACGGTCATGGCGTCGTACTCGTCGAAGATAGCGCGCATCTCGCGGATGTAGTCGTGCATCTTCGGGCCGGAAGCGAAGAACTCAGCGCCGGACTGATATGGCTCGTCGTCGACGACCTTGCCGTCGGGTAGATCCGGGTGCTTGCTCATGAGGTTCATGCTGTCGATACGGAACCCGTCGACGCCGCGGTCGAGCCAGAATCGGATGTCGTCGTAAGAAGCCTTGCGCATGTCTTCGTTCGACCAATTCAGGTCGGGCTGGGACGGAAGGAACAAGGCGAGGTAGTACTGGCCAGTCTGCTCGTCGAAGTGCCACGCGCTGCCGCCGAAGATGGATCTCCAGTTGTTCGGCTCCTTCCTGTTGCCTTCAGAGTCATACTTCGGATCCCGCCAGAAATACCAGTCTCGCTTGGGGTTGTCTTTTGAGCTTCGCGACTCCTTGAACCAGTCGTGCTCGTCGCTCGTGTGATTGACGACCAAGTCCATAAGCAGCCGCATGTCGTTGCTGTGCAGCTGGTCAATGAGGACTTGGACGTCTTCGACGGTGCCGTACGGAGCGTGTATTGAGCGGTAATCTGAGATGTCGTAGCCCATGTCATTTTGGGGAGACGCAAAGATCGGCGAAAGCCAGATCGTGTTGACGCCGAGTGATTTGATGTAGGGAATTTTGCTGATGATCCCAGGAACGTCTCCCAGACCATCGCCGTTGCTGTCTTTGAAGCTGGCTGGGTAGATCTGATAGACTACCGCCTCCTTCCACCATGCTTTCTCTGGTACGTTTGTCATGATTGCGTGTGGAGACATGGAATGCGGGTGGTGAGTAGGAAAGGTTGGACGAGTAAGAACGAGAGAGATGAGGGGTGCAAAGTGGTTCCTCACGGCTTTGCGAGCGACTTATGGTGCTTCGAATCCCCACCTCAGCTCATACACACTTGCATGTGCCCACAACTGTCGCAAACGGTGTTTCTCTCGGTGTTGCTCTCGATCAATGGTTGCCAAAAGGTATTTCCCCATTTGACTAGCCCGGACGGAGTATTCCCAATATGGTCAGTTTCTCCAGAGCACATGCCCGGAGCCCCGCAACAGCCCCACACACATCTCCCCGGACCCCAACCGCCACCGCTGACCACGAGGCCAAGCCGGTAGCGTGGATCATCGATGGCGATCTCGTCGTTGATGATCAAGAGCGTCACGTGCGGTCGATGGTCTCTTCGGAAATGTTTGAGGATGCTTCTTGTCAATCTTGACGAGACGTCTTGCGAAGAAACGCTTTGGGCAAAAGCACATTGTGAACGGAGTAGTCTTCCCTTTGCAACATAGTGTTGACAAGATGTATCTTCAGAGATAAGAAGAGAACAGATACGGCAATGAACTACATGTTCTCACGTCGTCCAATGTTTATTGTGAGAAGGATCCCAGTCAACGATCAAACTGAGTATCGTCTCTGATTAATTGTAATGCAATCTATTTTAGCAAAGTGGCCATCCATCAGAGGAGTGCAAAGAAGAGGAACATATACGTATTTGGAACACAAATGTATGTAAGCGCAGTCAAGTACCAAGATTCGCCATTGTTTCTGTGAAAGTTGTCATCAGACCATGAGACGGACCATGTCGTCGAAACGAGATGCGTAAAGTGAACATAGATGAAGGGAAGTGAGATGCGAAGTGAAGTGTGAATGAAGTATTTTAGCATTCGATATGTACACATCAAAGACCAAATCTCAATAACCATCGCTATGCTGGAACGAGTAAAAGTAGAATCGCACGTGTTCCGGGAGTTCGATCGTTCCCTTCAATCCCCTACGCCTTCCTAGAGAAGCGGCTAAGGAAACCGTCCTTCTGCTCCCTCTCAATCACCTGGCCATCAACAACGGCAAAGTTCTTGAACTGGCGAGGGGGAATGCCAGCAGCGTACAAGATCTCAATGTCCGCATAGCTCCTGTTCTTGGTCTCGGGCTGGAAGAACCACAGAGCGGTCATGATGAAAAGCTCCGCGCCGACGAACAGGAACATGATCTTTCCGCCCCAGTTGAGCTGATCGGGGTTGATGAAGTAGGGGAAGACGGAGGACAGCATCAGCGCGGTGAGCTGCTGGCAGATGAGCGTGAAGGAGATCGTCTTGGGCCTGGTGGCCTGCGAGGCGGTCTCCTGGGCCACGGCCCAGCCGTAGCAGCCGACGGTTCCGGTGTAGAGCATGGACCAGGTGATCATGAAGGCCAGCAGGGCGGTGTTGGCGGCGATGTTATCCGTACCAGCCATTGAGGTTCCGGCAATGATGACGGACCAGAACATGAGGATCGTGCCGCCTCCGATGACTCCCTTGCGTCTCGGCACAACGTCGGCAAGCAATACCGCGACGAAGTTGGCCAACAACTGCAATGTCGACGATACCGCGGTCAACGCAAAAGGATCCTTTTGCCCAATAAGCTCAAAGTAATAAGTTTGATACGTGTTAGCAAAGTAACCGCCAGAGAAGTTCTGAGATTGGAGGCCAAGGACGGAGACGAAGGTGCGGGTGCGGTTTTCTTTCGAGAAAATGGCGCTCCAGCTGGTTTGGCTCTTGCCGTTCTCCTCAGCCTCAGCCTGCTTGAGCTCGGTCTTAATAATGTCAATGCGCTCATCAACATCAGTATCGACACCGAAGAGCTTAATAATAGCCTTGCGTGCATCGGCTTCGCGACCTTTTTTCATGTACCAGACGGGGCTTTCCGGAAAGAACGGCAGGCCGACGAGGAAGATGGTTGGCATAGCGAAGGTCATGCAGAAAGCAAGTCGGAAGGACCATTCGCCGGCGATCTTGGAAGCACCGAAGCCAGTCATGGACGAGGCAAAGAAGCCGAAGACGATGATGATGTTGGTCAACGACGATGCGGTGCTGCGGAGGTTTGCGGGGGCATTCTCGGTGACGTAGAGAGGAGGCGTGGCAGTGGAAAGGCCGACAGACAATCCGAGCAAGAGCTTAGAGACGAAGAGGACTGGAAGGTTGGGGGCGAAGACCAGGGCGAAAGATGAAGCCAAGGACAGGACGACAGCATGGTAAAGCAGGGGCTTGCGGCCAGTAACATCGGCGAACTGGCCAGCGGCGTAGCCACCGAAGACTTGGCCAATGGTCGAAGCTGCGTTCCAGAGAGACTGCCAAAGAGCTGGAATGACCCATTGGCTGCCGTCGGCATAGTAGTTGCCGTAGTATTCTCTGAATTCAGGGAAGGCGATGGCAACACCTGATAGACCAGCATCGTAGCCCCAGCTGAAGACAAGGAGCATGACATAGAAGGTCCACCAGACGAAGCGCTTGTCGGCCTTGATTGCTGCGCCAAGTTTGGCATACTGTTCCTTCGCGGTCAAGTTGGTGACCTGACGGACTTCCTCCTTCGTTTGGGAGTCCATTGAAGTGGTCTCAAGGTGAACGATGTCTTTCTTGTCGACTGAAGACATTTCAGCGTCGACAGACTGCTTGGTGTTGTTGGAAGTCATTGTGGTGAGCGCGAAGCCTCAAGGGCAAAGGCCGTTCTGAGGTGAGGGTTGGAAGTGAATGAGTGATGAGTGGAGATTGATCGACTTGATGCTGCTGTGGAGTTCAGACCACATGGCGGCAGATCGCTGAAGATATACCGCATTGTCTCCCAGATAGTCTTTGCGGGATAACCTGGAGAGAGTGTCTGGGGACCGGAGCAGATGCATGGGGATTGTGCGGAGGCGTGCTGGGGAACGGAGAGGATGTTGCGAAAACGGCAGGTTTCGCCGGACTGAATGTCCGGATGAACTCTATTACCGGAGGCTAGATCGTATCCCCGGATTCCAACTGCTATCTCGTACCAAGAGAATAATAGCGCCGAAGGTGTTACTCCGGACGCGGGGACGCGTGGAAAATGTTGGTCAAGACTAGGCTCGGTCAGATCGCGGCATGTCGTGGCAGCTTGAAGAATATGAAACGCTATCTGCACCTTTCCTTCGGTCAGTTATCGAAAACATCCCGTCGATTCTCTTGTTCTCTCATCTGCTTCCATTTCAGCTTGCAAGTCTTGACGGTACAGCACAAATTGGTTGATTCTACCTTCAAACACCCGGCACAATGAGCGACACAAGCTCGAGAGAGATGTCTCGCAGTCCGAGCAACTCATCAGGGTCCACCAACATCACAAGCCTCTCGTCTTCTCAAGAATTCGAGACAAAACCATCAGGAGCATCAAAGTCAGCCTTCCAACGATGGAGACCATCATACCACCTCCAAGCTCCTTCAGGATGGATGAACGTTAGTATTCACATCACAGTTACCTCCCAAAGACACAGACTCACCCTTTCCAGGATCCATGTGCTCCCCACTACAACCCAGCGACAGGCCTCTATCACGTCTCATACCAATCAAGCCTCGACCTCACCAACGCAGACTGGGGCGAGATCTCGTGGCGAACCGCAACTTCACCCGACCTCGTCTCATGGGACATCAAGCACAAACCCACCCTGGTGCCAGACACACCCTACGACGGCAAAGGCGTCTTCACCGGCTGCAACGTGCCCACCCGCGACGGCTCCCTGACCTACGTCTACACCTCCATCGGCGCCCTCCCCATCCACCACACCCTGCCGCACGTCAAAGGCAGCGAATCCCTCAGCATGGCCAAATCCCACGACAACGGCCTCACCTGGCAAAAGTACGCGTCCAACCCCATCCTGCCCAGCGAACCCCCCAACCTCGAAGTCACCGGCTTCCGCGACCCCTTCGTCAGTGCCTGGCCCTCGATGGCCGCCGCCCTGAACCTCGACGCCGAAACAACCCTCTTCGGCATCATCTCCGGCGGTATCCGCGACGTCACGCCCACCACCTTCCTGTACAGCATCGAAGCCGCTGACCCCACCAAATGGACCTACGTCGGGCCCCTCGTGAACTTCGGCCTCAACTTCCGCCCCTCAAAGTGGTCCGGCGACCTAGGCGTCAACTGGGAAGTAACCAACTTCGCGACCCTCTCCGACCCCTCTGACCCCTCCTTCTCCCGCGAGTTCCTCATAATGGGCACCGAAGGCTGCCTGCCCTCCGCCCTCTCCCCCTCCTCCACCTCCACGACCCCAACCCGCCCCGCCCGCAACCAACTCTGGATGTCCGGCCCCCTGACCCCTTCCTCCCCTTCCAATTCCTCAAGTCCAGTAACAATGCCCTTCGCCTTCGGCTCCCACCTCGACCACGGCGCCTTCTACGCCGCCAACTCCTTCTTCTGCCCCAGGCTGCGCAAGCACGTCGTCTGGGGCTGGATCACGGAGGAGGACCTTTGCGACGAGCTGCGGCGCGAGCAGGGGTGGAGCGGGATGTTGTCGCTGCCGCGAGAAATCCACCTTCAGACGATAAGGAACGTGGTGGGCGCTTGGAGCTCGGATCTGAAGGGCATCACTTCGGTCGAAGCGCAGCCTGACGGGCAAGGAGCGCACACGGTGCGGACGCTCGCGAGCGAGCCCGTACGCGAAGCCGTCGAGAAGCTGCGGCGGAGCGCGAGGGCGGCGACCAGCGCGAAAACGTCGGGCACTGCGCTGCCGGGGCGAGACGGAGGCGGGCTGGCGTTCGACGTGCGGACTACGGCGTGGGAGCTCGACGTCGGGTTCCAGCTCGCGAAGACGTGCAGGGAGGTCGGGGTGCAGATCGTGCATTCTTCGAGCGGTACGTTTGTCCCCATTCCCAACATCCATCCATCCATCCATTCCGAGCAAAGACTGACTGACACACGCAGCAGACCCCACACACCCCAAAACAACAACCCTCTCCTTCGCGCCCGCCTCCGAACTCCTAACCCTCACCCCTCCATCCTCCATCTCCACCCCATCACAAATCAACACCGCCCCGACCCTCGCCCCGCACACCCTCTTCACAACCCGCCACCCGCGCACCGGCGCCCTCTCCACCGAGCCCCTGCACATCCGCGCGTGGCGCGACAACTCGGTGCTAGAAGTGTTCGTCAACGGGCGGACGGCGCTGAGCGCGCGGTTGTACGAGGGCTGCGAGGGGAATGTGGGGGTGCGGTTTTACGCTGAGGACAGCGAGGGGGAGGAGGGGGAGGGGGGGACGGAGGTCGCGTGGGGGAGGGTTTGGGATGGGATTGGGGGTTGAAGGGTGATGAATTGAGGGTCGCGTTTGCTGGTGGGTAGATAGATGCGTGGGTAGAACGAACTGCATGGGAGACGTTTGGATGCGAATCGTCTGAGCGCAGCACAGCACAATGCTTGAATCCGTGCCGGTCAGTTTACAGTACAGTAATGTAGTCAGAAAGGCAAGCGTGCGCGCGGGCTACCGGACTCTCCTTCAGCAAGCCGACGCCTGCGACGGAGAGGCCAGAACAGAACCCGCCTCGACAGCCGTCGATCGTGTCAATCGTGTATCGGATCCAACGCGCGGAAGTCGACGGATTCCTGACCCTCTCTCCCAAGGCCAGAGAGAAAACGTCCAAGTCTGTGTCGCTGGCAGCAGGCAGAGCCGTGGAACGTCCCTGACCGAGCCTCCGGAGCGGTCAAATCGGGACGTCGAGTAGCGGAGTCGAGTGCGTCCAAGTCCAGCGACACAAGTAGAGTCCGTGGGTATGTATTGGAAAGAAGCCAAAGTCGCGACCTCATGTCCGAGGGTTTCGCGCGGTCAGCAGCAAGCAAGCCTACCTCACCCACTGGATGTCAGCGGAGAGACAACGCCGAAGTTGCACGATTGATTCACTGCATACAGAGGTCATGAAAGTAGATTCGTTCCACCATATCGTATACAGCATCTGTGTAGTTCAAAGTATGTAGCGTATCTTGCTAAAGATTCTAGGGCGATCTATAGTAAATTGTACACTAGAGAAGAAGAGAAAGAGAGACAAGGAAAAAAAGGAAAGTTTAGATCAGAGAAAAGAAAATGTTGTCGACAAGTTGTCCAAAAGGAAAAAAAGAGTAGCAGGCAAAGCAGTGCTACGAGAGAGAGGCCAAAAAGAAAAGGAAAATAGTCCTGACCGACTGTGGTCGTGGTTGGGGTTTTCGTTCTCTTCCTCCCCCCGCGAAGCAGTGCTGGAACTGCCGCTGTGGATTTTCTTTTCCTTTTGTCGTGCAAAACGCGAAACAGACAGTGTGCGTATCATTTCGTGACAAGCGCTCTCAACTCAAGCACATACGCTTAAGTGAAAGTCTGGCCGTCGGCGTTGCAGTACTTGTCGGCGCAGTCCTGCCAGTTCTCGATCATCTCGCAGCCCCAGGACTCCGGGAGGGTGGAGTCACCGCTCTTGTAGGTGGTGCGGTAGGGGAAGCGGCAGTGGTCGCGCTCGAACATGACGCCCATGGAGGGGGTGTCGTACCAGAACTTGGTGCCGCGGAGGGTGTCCGGGGCGTTGCCGTTCTCGACCCAGTCGACGAGGTTGGAGACGATGTTGTTAGAGGCGGCGGAGGCGGCGCCGTTCTGGCCGAACATCCAGGCACCGGCGCCGGAGATACCGCCGACACCGCAGTGGGCCATACCGGAGATACGGAAGAAGCGCATGAACTCGTCGATCTCGGTGTTGGAGAGGCCGAGCTTCTGGGCGACCTTGAGGTAGTAGCGCTGGGAGTTGCCGCCGGAGGTCATGGGGTCGGCCATACCGTGGTAGACCATGAGCTTCTTTCCGGCGGCGTTGAACTCACCGAGCTCGGCGGAGAAGGCGGAGGGGTTGCCGTGGAGGTCGTCCTGGGAGACACCGAGGGCGATATCCTCATCAGTGATGGTGGTGATGTCGAAGCTGGAGTCGTTGAAGACGGCACCGCGGAACCAGTCCTGGGCAATACCCTGGATGCCACCGTTGAGCAGACCAAGCTTGAAAGCGTCGACCTGGGCACCGTAAAGGAGAGCGGGGTAGATCAGGTTGCCCTCGGTGTCGTAGAGGGGCTTGAAAACGTCCTCGACAGTCTGGATCTGAGTGGCAGTAAGGCAGTTGTCGGTGGCATCACCAGAGCAGACGGGGATCACAGAGGCGTCGAACTCGCAGCGGGTGGGGTCCTCAATGATACCGTCAGCAACGCCGTCAAGAGCCTCGTCGCACTGGTCGAGGATGTAGCTCTGGACGAAGACCCAATCATCGGAGGTGAGGAAGGTGTCGTTGGAAGTGGAGCCAGTGATCTTGCGGAAAGTGGCAGACCAGCCCTGGAGGTGGTTGAAGTCGTTGGCAGCAGCACCGGAGATGATACCGTCAAAGTCGTTGGGGAACTTCTCGGCGGACTGGATACCCTGGGCGCCACCGGCAGAGCAGCCGACGTAGTAAGAGTAGTCCGCAGCCTTGTTGTAGAACTGGTCGATGGTCTCCTTGCCGACCTCGACGGCGGCGTGACGGGAGCGGTAAGACCAGTCGATGATGGCCTCGTTGTTGTTCAGGGTCCAGGTGCCGTCGAAAGAGCTGCCGTTGTGGCCAGCGTTGTCACCAATGGCGGCGAAGCCCATACCGGTGACGTACTGCATGTCGACGTAGTGGATGCAGCCGTTGAGGCCACCGTTGTCCGTGTTCATCGAGCGACCGTTCCAGGAAGTCTCGTTGGCGTTGGGGAGCCAGACCTCGACGTAGGTCTCGGCAGTGCCGCTGGTCTTGATGTTCATGGTGACCTGGCAAAGGTCGACCTGAGGAGTGAAGGAAGCAGCGCAGCCGACGCTAGACTGGCCGGACGGAGAGCTGACCTGGGTGCCAGCGGTGTGCTGGGTGCAGGTGAGAGGGGTAACATCCCAGCCGTTGAAGGAGTCGAGGGACTCGCAGAAGGTAGCGCAGTCAGACATCTCGACGGCAGCGGTGGCAGTAGCAGACGCAGAAGAAGAGACGCCAGTGCCAGTCGGGACGACGCCGGTCTGGAAAGCGGAAGTGGTAGAGTTGCCGGCGGGGTTGACAGCGACGCTGCTGGAGGTGAAAAGAGTGTCGGAGGCACCACGGGTGGTGGTCTGCAGGCCAGAAGAGGCGCCGGTAGGGTAAGGAACGTGGGTGCCGTTGGTGAAGTAACCGCGGGTGGAGCTGATGACACCCTCAGAAGAACCGTAGCTGGGGATGGCAGAAGAGAGAACGCTGGAAAGAGCAGAAGAAGCCTTGCCAACGTTGCCGTTGCTACCCGAGCCGGCGCTAGAGACAGGGGCCGAGGGGATCGGGCCCTTGCCGCAGTATGTTTCAGTTGCGGTGACGATCTCAACGTCGCCAGTCTCAGACGCGGACTCCGCAGCGTCAGTGACGGTGGCAGTCTTGGTCAGGTGGGCAGTCTCAGTCTGGCCAGCAGTCACAATAACAGTGACAGTGGAGGTGGACTTGGCACCAGAGGTGGGCGCGTTGGGAGCGTAGTACTCGCCGTAGTTCTTGACGTCGCCGGAGTCGGAAGAGCCGGAGCTGGAGCCGGAGTTGGAGCCCTCGCCGGAGTACTCAGCGGGCTTGTCAGAGCCAGAAGAGGGAGCAGAGGAGTCGTCGCTGGAGTAGCCGGCAGGCTTGTCAGAGCCCGAGGCGGGAGCGGCAGGCGAGCCACCGTTGTTGGAAGAGCCCTGGTTGGAGCCAGTGTAGCCAGCCGGGGAGCCAGCAGCGGGCGCCTTGGAGTCAGCACCGCTGTGGGTGTTGTCCTCGCCAGACGCGGCAGTGGCCTGGGAGCCAGCCGGGTTGACGGGGGCAGAGTATCCAGCGGGCGAAGAAGCGCCGTTGCCAGAGCCAGAGCCGGAGCCAGAGCCACCAGCGACGGGGCTGGCGGGAGCGTCGCAGGTCTGCTGCTTGGCGGAGTCGATCTGCTTGTGGAGAGCGGCGACCTCGGCCTCGAGCTCAGCGACGATCTTGGCGTTGTTGTTCTTGGAGTAGGAGTTGTCGACGGAAGAGGAGGAGTTGTAAGAGCCCGTGACGTTCTGGGCGGCGGCCGAGGCCGCCAGAAGGGAAGCAAAGAGTGGCACGTCGGCGCGCATGGTTGCGTCTTTCTCCCGACAAATAAATTAATAAATAAGAGAGGAAAAAGGGTGGAAAGGTGTGCGAACGAGCACGCGGCTTTCTCTCCCGGATTGACAAGAAAGAGCTGGCGGTGCTGAACGAAAGACGTGAGGAGGAGAGAGAGGGTGGAAAGGCAGAGGCGAGCGCTGGGTAATAGATGTGTGGCCTGGCGGGCGGCGGGATGGACGAGTGCTTGGGCTGGGCGTGGACATGGGGCGCGAGGCCTGCCGCAGGCTCCGCGTGGGCGGCATCTGGCGTCTGATCGCCTCGTATCACCAGCGCCGGGCGGTGCTAAGACGGTCTAGCAGGCGGCGGCCGCGATGATTGCGGGCCTTCGCACGCCATGCGGCTAAATTTGGTGGCGCCGGTGCGCGCAGAAGGGGCATGGCGTTGAGCGGCGGCGGAAGGCTGTCCAGGATGCTGCTGCGGGAGCGGGTGTGCCTGCAGAGCGTGACAGAGAGCAACGCTAGGACAAAGACAGCCGCCGTCCGCGGATCGCAGGATACGCGCGCCGGCGCCGTCTAGCGGTGCGCAGTCCGAGGCGAGCAGCGCTATGATTGCTTGAGGCCGCCATGAACGAGCCGCCAGCGCACCCATCCGCTCCACGCCCCGGCCGGCAGACTTTCTGGCCCGGCGCATCGATCGCAGCAGCCCGCGGCCGAGACTGGCCGTTGAATTGAAGAACTGGCCAGTAGCAGTGCAGTAGCAGAACGGCCGCAGACCGAACGGGGATCGCCGTGCAGCGCGCGAGACGGCGCCCGTTTCTGCGTTCCGACCAGATGGGAAACGGCCTTCTGGCCTGAAGGCGAGCTGGTCATGGCATGGCATGGCATGGCGGTAGTGTTCTAGTCACTCGTCCGCGGCCGTGGCAGTCCATGCACGCACACAGCAGGTAGAATGCATCCATCCCCTTCACTCGCCTCAGCCAACAAAAAACATAATAATATACGTGGCGCACACGCGCACGCAGGAACAGACTTCGGTTGAGCCGCGCGCAGCCCTGATTCGTCGCCGTCCCACATCCATCACGCCCAAAACAGCAAGCCAACGCCACAAATGTCACTTCTGCTCAGGGGCAAAAGGCGGGAAGGGCGGCCAACAATTTGCTTTGGCTTCGTACCTGCATAGCCGCGGCGGCGCACGCGGTCAGAAGTCTTGGTCGTCGTGGGCTGGCGCCAACCTTGTCGTGACCTCATTCTGTCTGTCTGGCTGGCTGGCCTGACGGTGGGAAATTGCCTTACCTGAAGGGCACATATGCATGCACGCACGCCTGACACGTCCCGTCCACGTTCGTGTTCTGAGACGAGGCGAGCAGCGACTTAAGCCCTCTCTCAGTAATAACGATAGCGTGTCATGACACCTTTCCTAACGCACCGCGCCATCCAATAATTCCCACGCAGCCCTCGCCTGCAGCGCAAAGCGAACACGAGTCGACGAAACCCGCTTGCCCTGCCCTGCCTCGCTTGCTTGGCTAACCCGGCACCGCACCGCACCGCACGCGTCGCGTCGTGTTCCCAATAGCGTTTCCGCCCAACCGGTCAGTAGTCCTCCGAGCTCCTCTCCACAGCGGCAGCCGAAGGAACTGGCTAGGTAGCCAAGTACTGTACCTAAGCCAGAAGCAGCACACACACACAGAGTTCTGTCAGCGACCCGTCTGTCTACTGCCCCCAGCTACGTATACGAGTCGACAAGACGAGAATAGCCCGCCGCGAGAAATTAAACTCCCCGCCATGATGCCCGCCTGCTCCACTCCTCCCACAGCCTTCCAAGTCGGGTTCCATGGCCTTCCGCTCCCGCCCTACGGTTATTGAGGTACTGTGCTGTAAGACTGGGATGCTACTTCTGTTCTGCATCGCGGGTGACGGAGTCTGTGCGCGGCGTGGCAGTGCCGGCATTGCGGTGCACGGCGTGACGATGTCAGTCAGTCAGTACCTTAGTGAAGTCTCAGTCGCGTGGCGAGGTCTTGGAGAGGGCGTGGCATCCGCGCCGGTGCGTAGGGCAGGTGGCGGCATTAGTCAGTTGTTGTGCTCGAAGCGGGCCGTATGCGAGATGATAGAGACGTTTCGGGTGAGTTCCTGAATACTACGAAAGCGAGAGAAATTCGAAGATTGGTGTCTGAGACAATTTTTTCGTTTGGACAATGCTAGTCTACCGGTGGATAGATAGATAAGACATGTGCTCGACTTCGGTTCATGGAAGTTACGAGGTAAGAATAGAAAGAGTCAAGGGAAATCAAGGAAACACACAAAAACGGCTAGAGACATGATGACGAAAATGAGACATGCATGGCAAGAAGAAGCGTTATAGGAAAGAATTTCCGGCCCGGTAAAGCCGTTGTGTCAGGCCCACGTGTCTCTCTCTCAGAGCTCTCTGAAGACACGCCCCGCTAGCCCCCTTCCCCTTGTGCGCGCCGCACGCTTACTCGTAGCGGTAGCAGTACGGGCCCTTGAGGGTGTCCATGAGGTCGCCGAGCACGGGGCTCTCCGTGACGAGGCCGAAAGGCAGGGAGTCCTGGAGAGTCATGTCGGCGGAGGGCGGGGAGTTGTTGAGGGTGGAAGTGCCGTAGATGGCGTCCTGGCGGGCCTCGCGGTCCATGTACTGCCAGGCGGTCCAGATGCGGTCGATCATGGCGTGGTGGATGTAGAAGACGGGGTCGTTGGGGGAGGAGTGGAAGTCCTCGAGCTGCGAGGGGCCGCCGCCGAGCCAGTGGCCGCCGCCGTGCACGCCGAGCTTGTTGTCGCCGAGGTAGCCCTGCATCAGCGCCTGGAAGTACTGCACGCTGTCCTCGCCGAGGACGAGGTCGGCGACGTTCGTGTAGGTGTTGTAGCGCTGCGAGAACCAGGAGTTCAGGTCGCGGACGAGGCAGCGCGGGTTGAAGTCGAAGTGGCCCTCGACGTTGTTGTTGTAGGGCGAGTCGATGGGGCCGAGGTTGGTGGTGTAGCTCGTGTTGCTGAAGGGGCCGCTGTACACGCAGCCGCCGCCGGTGCCGGGCGGGAAGTTGATGTCCTGGAGGCCGAGGTAGGTGTCCTCGCGGCCGGCGATGTACTCGCCGTTGGAGCCCATGGAGTACTCGTCACCGTTGAAGAGCTCGCTCTGGTCGACGGCCTGGGCGTCGGCGGCCCAGTCCCAGTAGGGGAGGGTGCCGGTGTAGCCGCAGCTGTTCTTCAGGTCCTGCTCGAACTCGAAGATGAAGTGCCTGTGCCAGGCGAGGAAGTCGGCGGTGGCGTGGATGTTGAGCGTGTTCTCGATGTGAGTGGCGACGTACTCGTCGTACCTGCTCTTCACACCGGCGTACTTGGAGCTCTGGTCGGCAGTCATGACCTGGGGAGGCATGTTCTGGAGGCAAGAGACGGCGTCGGTGAAGGCCTTGCGCTGGTCGTTGGACATGGCCCTGAACTCAGTGCGAACCTCGGCGGTCTCGTAGGTGCAGCTGCCGGTGAGGTCGTCGCGAGCCTTCATGCGGTCGTCGGCGATCTTGGCAACCTCCTTCCAGGCGTCACCGTTGGCGATCTCGGCGTCGGTGTAGTCCGAGAGCTTGGGAACGTAAGTGGGAGAGACGCCAGTGCTGGAGCTGGAGGCGGCAGAGGAAGAGGTGGTGGCGACAGAGCTGCTCGCGCCGGTGGAAAGAACCACGGAGGAGGAGCTGCCGACGGCGCCAGTGCCAGTGGCCTGGTGGTTGACAGAGGTGCCGTTGGAGTAGGTGGAGAAGGTGGGGAAAGGAGCCTCAGAAGAGGCGGCGCCAGATGCTCCAGAGGTAGCAGCATCAGAGGCAGCACCAGACGCGCCAGCAGAGGCACCCATGGAGGCACCAGATGAGGCGTAGCCGGGGGGCTTGCCAGCCTCGCTGCCGCTGTCGCTACCATCGTCCTTGCCAACACCAGTCGGGGCCGGGGCACCGGTGGATGAGCCGTAAGAGCGAACGGAAGTGGGCTTCAGGCGAGAGACGGGGCCCACGGAGGAGAAGTAGGACTCGTAGGCGGCGGGCATGGTGGCACTGGCGGCGCCGGTGCTCATCGCGGCGGTGAAAGCGGCCGTGAAGCCGGCGGTGGGAACGCTGCCATAGTTGGTGGCCTTGGAGTGAGCCTGGCAGGCCTGGCTGGGCTGCTGGTAGACGCTCTGAAGCTGCTCGCGGAGCGAGGAGACCTGGTCGCGCAGCTCGGCGACGTGCTTGTCGGAGGTGTCGCGAGCGGCGCCGCTGTGCTTGGCCTTGCAGGACGGGGCGGCGACGGCGGCGGTGGAGAGAAGGGAAAGAACGAGAGACTCTTGGGCACGCATGATGCCTGATTTGTATTAAGAAAATAGAAATAAGGACAATGAATGTGGTGAACAACGAAAGCAGGTGCGGGACTCGAGAGAGCGACGTGGGTGGGAGAAAAGCGACTTATGTTGCACCGTCGATTCGAGGCAGACGGAGACGACGGCAGCGAGGCAGATCCCCCAAGGGCCAGCACCAGGACGGCGGCGAGTTGTATTTTGGGCGACGACCCGGGCGGGCCCTGGCCGGCGCTGCAAGCGTGGCCCTACGACATGGCGTGGGTGCTCTTCAGATCCGAGAGGGCCAGTCTGTCGTCGGCGGCGGCCAATGCGCGGGCGGCCGCGCGAGGGTCGCACTATTGCATTGGGTTTACGGTGTCGCTAGGCGCAAAGAGGCCGTGGCGGGCAGCAGATTCGACTCGTATAAAGCGGGCGAGCCCTGGCCACTAGGCGCTGCCGCGGAGCGCCTGGCCGAGTCAAAGTGCGAAAGGTGCCGGCATATCCGCCCAGACACGGGAGAGGCTCGCCAGGGCAGCGTGTTAGTGGCCCGTCTGGCCATGCGGCGCTGCGGCTGGCGTGCAGAAGGTTAGCCTCGCACGACGTGCCCCTGGTGTTTAAATTACGGCCGATCATGTGTTTGGAGTGCTGGAAGCGACCAGAGAAGCATTCGCGCTGCTGCGCCTCTGGGGCACGGCGCCCTCGGCTGTCTGCAGCCGCGTGCACAAGTCAGGTGTGGGCGGCCAATGGATGAAGCGTGCCGAGACTGATGGGAGTGTGTTTTAATCGTTCGTTCGTTCGGAAGTCGCATATATACATGTGTAGCTGGCGAGCACGCCAAGCGATGCGGCTCTGCAAAAGCTGAGCTCACTCCATTCGCTTTCGTTCGATTCTGTCCCGCAGAACACTACATACAGTAAGGGTATCGTCAAGGCCATAAAATAAAAGCGCTGCTTCACATGTTCTCAATCTCAGCTCCTCACACGGAGTTCGAGTTGTCCGCGCAAGACCAGGCTCCCGAACCCCCGCCCTCCGCGCTGTACGAGTCGATAATGCCCACGACGGAGCCGTACGTGCCTCCGATCATGAGGAAGGTGCCGATGACGATGACGAACGCCGCCCAGCAGACGCGCAACTTCCACTTCCAGTCGCGCTCGACCTTGTTCCAGTTGTCGTAGAACCACATGGCGCCCATTGGCTGGAAGGTCATGAAGGTGCCGAAGAGGGCGCCGACGAGCGAGACGAGGCTCTCGAAGACGGGGATGCCGCTCGCGATGCAGTAGGCGATGATCGTGATGCCGCCCGTGCAGCAGAGCCAGGTCGTCCAGTGCTGCCAGGTGTTGGCGGCGAGGTGCTTTGAGCCGCGCAGGATGCGGACCATGAAGTACTTGGCGGTCAACTGTGTCCATGTCAGCGGGGCTGTTCGACGAGTTTTCTGGTTGTCTCTCAACTTACGTGGATGTACAGAAGGGTCGAAACGATCAGACCCGGCAGCACCAAGCCGTAGCACACCTTCTTCATAAGCACACCCGCAGACCCAAGCGCAGGCGAAGCGACGAAGGAGCCGCAGTAATAATAAACCACAATGCCAATAATCGAGTAGGTCACAGTCGCTACCAGCTGACACGACAGGACAGAGCGCGTGTACAGCTTCGGGTCAGCCATCTCAGAGGCGACCGCAAAGAAAGCCGGCACGCCGGCGTACGCAAGGACAAGAGACGAGACCGCCGCCATCGCCTCCTCGAATGTAGGGTTGGCAGCAATCTTCCAGTTGGACTCCCAAGGACCAGTCTGTGGCGCCGCTGCAGGGCGCTCCTGAACTCCAGCGGCAACGGTCAGAACGAACACTGACACCAGAACGCAGGCAGTTCCGACCCAGGCAAGCCAGCTAAGGCGGCCCAGCGTCCGGACACTGGCGAAGATGAATCCGATGGCCGCGGCCACGGCGACGAAGATCGCAGTGCATGCTCCGTGGGTAGAGAGGGCGTTGAGACCGATCGAAACGCCGAGCATGCCAGAGCCGGAGAGGAAGATCCAGTCTGGGATATTGTCAGCGTTCGTTGAACGAGCTGCATCGATCGAAGCACTTACACAGAGTGAATCCTCCAGCCATCATCTCACGAGCGATCGGACCGGCAATCATCATGCCGGCATCGTCAAGTCCGTACACCGAAGGGTGTCGAAGCTTAAATGGACCAACGATGAATCCAGACCAAGTCGCAACACTGGCGATGAACAGCAGGCAGATGATACCCGGGATCATGCCCAGCACGTCGAAAGCAGTCGGGATCGATAGAACGCCAATGCCGATTTGCGACTTCAGCATGAGCACAGCTGCTGCGATCCAACCGACCTGTCGCGAACGTTAGCAACAACGCATTCCTTCGATGCCTGCAAGAATACGAACATTTCGATAGTTGGGCCCGTCCTCGCCAACTTCTCCGAACACATCATCGCTCATCTGAACATTCTGCACATCCCCCGGCTGCGACGGAGCGCCCGTCATGGTCTGCTCCAAGTCGCCATGCTCCGCGGCATCGTTGACCTTCGGGTTCATCTCCATGATTTCTCGTTGAACAGGAAGGCAGTAAAGACAGTAGTTGGAAGGTCAACTCCCACACAGTTGGAGAAAGAGAAAAAGGAAAGCCGCCGCGGTCGCCCCGAAGCCAGCAGAGAACTGTCTCCAGGTCACGGATCGCGCAGATATGGGGTTGGGGTTTGCTTTGGCGAACCGGTCTGGGGGCGATGATGCTCACGGCGAGGTGAAGGCGTGCGGTACCTACCTTAAGGAGGGCCCTGCTTCGCTCGGTTGAGGGCGGCTTTGACGGGCATGACATGGCAGCGCCAGAGCGGTTGCGAAATTCTTTGCGTCCGCGCCCGCGCGGAATGGGCATGGTGGAACGTCGGTGTCGTGAGGACTTCGGGGCCGCCCACACTTTTTACATAACGTTGCCCTGCGCGAGCCAATCGAGCGATAGGCCCTTCTGCGGTATGGCCATTCCTCCCGTCGGGTGTCCACGGTGTTCGCCAGCGTGCCCACGGGGTTTGGGCGTGCTAGTCGGCGGCGATGTTGTCATGAGGACTGCGAACTTGCCCGCCGCGTAATTAGCACGCTTCGGCCACGCTGGCTGCTCAGATAAGGTGCTTCCATCTGGTTTCCGTCGCGACAAATTTCTTTGACGTGCCTGATGTAAGTGGGGAGCGGTTAGCGGCGGTGGCTGATCAGTAGAACTTTGAACGGCGGACGCGAGTCAAGCTTCACGCGTTGCGGAGGTGTCTTGCGGACTCTTAGCTGTTCTTGTTCCGGCTTCCGTGCCATTACAGCATCGGAGTGATCGTTATCATCGAGCGCACCGAGTACGGCGTGAAATCAACACCAAGGACGGAGCGCATACCTGCCGAAGAGACATTATTCACCTACTACTGTTTCGTCCATCATGCCCAACGTGGCCCCCACGCGAGGCAGCCAAACGGCTTCCGCGACGATCCCCTTCATCTGGCGATTCCTCCTCCTCAATGTCGAACCGCTCTTCGCGCTCGGCGGCGCAGCCCTGCTGCTCCTGAACCCAGGACACTACACATCCAACATGACCAGACAGGCCGTGACCTCGATCCAAACCGGCTCGGACTTCATCTACACGGAACTGCTGGGCGGCTGGCTGCACTTCGCCTTCACGGAGGCCGTCGTGCTCCGGCTGGTGGACGACGCGCGCGTGTGGAGGCTCCTGTGCGCGGGCATGCTGCTGTCGGACGCGGCGTACTGCCACTCGTGCGCGCAGGCGATCGGCGGCTGGAGCGTGTGGGCGCAGGTGGGCGGCTGGAGCTCGGAGGAGTGGGTGGTGACGCTCACCACATGGCCGTTCGTGGTCGCGCGGCTGGCCGTGGTCTGCGGGATCTGGGGACGCGTCAAGGTCGACTGAGCTTGGAGTGCGCGAGCCGGGCGGGTAGTCTGTATGCTAGGTATACAGTAGCGATGCAGAAGTACATATCCTATACACCACGGCTACAGCCGCCAATCGACGCCCTCGGCAAAGGGCCAAGATCTCCCCGTCGAGCCGACACGGCCTCCCGTGCTTTCGCCAACACACGCCCTCAACGCTGCGAATGTTGGGTAGGCGTGCGGTAGTGGGCGGTCAGGCAGGTGAAGCCATCAAGGTGAGCAGTGATGAGCAGCTGAGCGGGTCAGGCGAGGGGGAGGCGTCGCTCGCACTGCGCGCGTCTGCTGTGCAACGAGCAACGTGCGCGTGCTGCAGGCTTGATTGGCCCGGCCGCGGCGTCTGCTAAAGCCTCACAAATGCACAAATGCCATGGGGTCGGTCGGTCGATCGGGCCATGGACAAAGAGGAGAATGTCGCGTGCCCTCGCCTTGTGTGTAGCCTGCGAACAATATATACGCCGTGTGCGGACCCTCTGGTGAACGCTCACATCGCCCACTCCCGAATTCCCACCACGCCCACGCCCACGCCCTTTTCGCCGCTCTACTGTACGATCAGCCCCGGGGTTCTCGCAATTCCCAGCCGGCCGGAGCGCAGTGCGGCGCGGTGACGTGTGTTTGCGCCTCAGACGCCAGGCACGGCACATTTCCCACGCCCGCCGATCTCAGGAACGCTGCAGGCACCGCAGTACAAACCACACAGCTCACGCCGCATTTTCGCTTCCAGCGTCATTTCCAGCGTTCGGTTATTCATCTCTTCCTTGCTTGCATTTCCCTCCCTAGGACCGCCCACGGCATGCCCGCCGCCTGAGCGCCTGTCGCAGAGAAAAACACCCTGATGGTCGCGAGCAAAATGCGTCTGCTGACCGGCCTGCTGGGTGCCTGTGGCCTGGCGCAATGGTCATACGCCCGCCCGACGGAGCAAGCGCCTCTGCGCGAGGAGGACGTAAATATCATTCCATTGGGTCGCGGTGCGGGGCAGTCGTCGAAGCAGCGCCCGCTCCACGGCCGTTTTCTGCACATCACAGGTACATTCCCTCGCGCGGACAAGAAATGCCTTTCCAAGCGCAGTCTCTGATCCGAAGCAGATTTTCACCCCGATCGGTTCTACAAAGTATATTCATCGACGAGTGAAGACAATGCCTGCCATCATGGACAAGGCCCCGCCGGCGTCTACGGCGCCGAGGTCAGCGATTGCGACAGCCCGATCGCGCTGATCAATAAGACAATGGAATGGATCGGGCAAGAGCTGAAGGACGAGGTGGACTTCGTGATATGGACGGGCGACTCGGCGCGACACGACAACGACGAGAAGCTGCCCCGCACGGCGGAGCAAGTGGTCGGTCTGAACGAGTTCATGGTGAGCAAGCTGGCAGAGGTGTTCGGCAAGCACAACGGCGACGAGGAGGACCCGGACCCGTACAACGACTACATCGTGCCCATCGTCCCGAACATCGGCAACAACGACATCCTGCCGCACAACATCATGACCAAGGGCCCGAACCGCTGGACGCGCGCCTTCCTCGATGTCTGGCGGCAGTTCATCCCGGAAGTACAAAAGCACTCCTTCGAGCAAGGCGGCTGGTTCTCGGTCGAAGTCATTCCGAACCACCTCGCCGTCTTCAGCCTCAACACCATGTACTTCTTCCAGTCGAACGCTGCCGTCGACGGCTGCGCTGCGAAGTCAGAGCCCGGCTACCGCCATATGGAGTGGCTGCGCATCCAATTGCAGTTCCTGCGCGACCGCGGCATGAAGGCCATCATGATCGGACACGTGCCGCCCGCGCGCACGGATGCGAAGACGCAGTGGGACGAGACCTGCTGGCAGAAGTACACGCTGTGGATGCAGCAGTACCGCGACGTCGTCATCTCCAGCATGTGGGGGCACATGAACTACGATCACTTTATGTTGCAGGATTTCCACGCGATCGAGGACGACACGCAGAATGGACGCATGAAGATCGCTGAGCTGGAGGAGGGTACGTTCAGGGAGATTCCGGACGACGAGATGCACGTGGAGGTTTCGCCGAGTTACTTTACGGATCTAAGGAGGCAGTTCTCGGAGATCCCTAAGCCTCCCAAGTCGCTCAAGCGGAAGGCTGCTTTCGAGCAGCTGATGTCGAGCAGCGACGACCAAAGGCCCGAGTGGGAAGTCGACGACCTGCTCGAGCAGACCTTCAAAAAGGGCGGCAAAGACAAGAAAGGCGGCAAGAGCAAAAAGCAGAAGCGCAAAGAGAAAGAAAAGAAATACCTCAAGGAAATCGGCGGCGAGTTCGCAGAGCGCTACTCCGTCTCCTTCGCCAGCGCCAGCGTCGTGCCCAACCTCCTGCCCGTCGTCAGAGTCTACGAGTACAACGTCTCCGGCCTGAGCACCCACAAGCCCTTCGACGCCCTGGCGATCGCGCAGCGCTACAAAGAGCTGGACTCCGAATTGGACGCCGCTGTTGACGGCCCGTCATTCGAGCTCGACGATCAGTCCGACGACGACTCCTCCTCGCCCACCCTCCTCCGCAAAAAGCGCAAAGGGCAAAAATTCACCGTCCCCTCCCCGCCCTCCAAATCCTCTCCCCCCGGCCCCGCCTACTCCCCGCAGACCCTCACCCTCCTCGGCTACAGGCAGTACCTCGCCAACCTGACGCACATCAACAACGACTTCGGCCCCTCGTCGAGCGCGGCGAGCGGCGAGGACGACAGCGTCGACGATTCCAAGTGGAACGAAGGCAAGCACAAGGGCAAGAAGCCGCACGACAGGGAGCACACGCCGGACCCGAAGAAATTCAAGTTCGAGCTGCACTACGACACGAGGGGCGACGGGGTCTACGACCTGCCGGACCTGACGATCCCGAGCATGGTGGGGTTGGCGAGGGAGATTGCGGCTTGCGAGCCGAAGGCGAAGAACGAGGTGTTCGGGGAGTCTGATGTCGATGCTGAGGATGAGGATGACGACGACGACGAGCTCGCCGCGCAGAAAAAGAAGGGCAACAACAAGAAAAAGCACAAGAAGAAGAAGAAGCACCGCGGCGGCAAGAAGCACAAGAAGTGCAAGGAGAACGAGACGTGGCGGACTTTCATCCGCAGGGCTTTCGTCGAGACGCTGGCGCCGGAGGAGATCGGGGAGCAGTTTGGGAATTAAGGTAGATCGTGGAAAGGGAAAAGAAAAGAAGGCCTGGAAGGAAAGAGCGATATATGAATATACCCTATGCATGGCTAGGATAGATACCTAGAGTTGGAGGGGGAGGGGATACGAATTGCATGTCATCTCATCATTTCAGCTTGACTGCGTTACGTAGCTTGCTGTGTCTTTTGTGAGTGAGGTTCTCGTCTCCTCGGACAGTGCGTTGTACTTTGCTTCGTCCAACGACGGCAGGAGTGATTCTTCCCTAACAGCGATGGCTGTTGACTGTGGGGTTGTGGTGAGGGAGGTTGGGTGGGAGGGGTTTCAGCCGGTCTGTGGGTGGTGTTTGAGGATTGTGGATGAGAGGAGGATGGAGGTTGCGAGGGAGGCGTGGAGGGAAAGGGAGGGGTGGGAGGGTTTGAGGAGGGGTTCGGCGGGGAGTTGAGATTGAGGGTGGGGTTCTGTTGGTGTGCTTTTGTGGAGATGGAATCGATCGCTTTTGTCGCTCTCTAGATGTTAGGCTATGGCTGTCTAGTTCGTCAATCGCTGTTGCCTGGCGTCGAAAGCGAGCATTCGTAAGTCGCTTGGTTGAGCATTTGGTTCTGTTTCGTAGCCCTGAGACATTGCGATTGGAAATCCGAGCGCTGATTCAATGGCCGTCTTGAATGCGTGCAGGTCCTTGGTTTCCATGTCTTGATCGCCACTGACCTTGACTTCGCCAAGTGTAATGTCGACCTTGCCGTGTAGCTTGCGCAGCGGCTCGAGTATGCGTGCCTTCTCAGCCCAGCCGGGGATTCGAGTGGTGTCAATCCACGAGATTGTGACATGTCTCAGCTCGGAAGCTTTCAGTAGCACATCACAGGCTCGATCGGCTCGTCTCTGGATCTCGGAGCAGAAAGCCTCTAGGCCGAAACTAGGGTAATCCTTGAGAAGGAGGATGTCCTGGAAGAACACCACTTCAATATTCTGCATTCTTCTGAGGGCATACGAGGCTTCCAGCTGGCGAAGCTCCGGATCGGTTCGAAAGAAGTTGAAGGCATGGCTGATAACGGTCTTCAGAGTAGCTTGTGAGTAGAATCGGTCGAGCAGTTCTGCGGTCACTGTCGGATGTAGAAGCAGGAGGCTCAGACATGGAGGTGCGTGGGTGACGGAAGTGATGCCGACGCCGGGAAGTGGATGGCTGCCCTGCCCGGGAGTATCGAGTTGGAGTAGGTAATCGTATATATGCTGGCGTAGTTCAATTGGTAGACGGAAGAACGCCGGCACGGGTGATGTTTGAGGTGGCATGGCAGATCGGGGACGTATGAGATGTCATGAAATGGCTAAAGAGGCGCTAAGTGGAAGACAATGGCTTACTGTGTGGAGGTGGATAGACATTAGCCTGCCAACCGCCAATCCCGGTGAGGTTTCGGTGCTTGCATCTTCATGAGAGGGTTTCTGTACGTATGAGGGTGTTGTTGGTCAAGGTGAGGTCATTCATCGCCTCCTCCCGCAGGCGGGGGCGCTTGCTCGCAGCTCACGAACGCGTGAAGCTGAAGCCAAAGCGCGTACATCGTCGATGCACCTCAAACACGTCCACGCGCCCAACTCGGCCTCATATCACTCCTCTCATACCACACCGCTTCCAATGCATATTTAGCCATGCTATTGCTACGACTGCGGCGACTATTATAGTGCGAGCATGTCATTACTTAGTGCCTCGCCTATCCTTGAATCCGCAAATCGACTGAGCGCAAAGAAGCGGAAACGAGACGAAGAAGCGGAGACCGGGTTGCCTAGCGAGATCGACGCAAGACCTTTCGCCGTACGACCTACCGGAGATGATCCTTTTGCGAAGACAGCCTCTTTCACACCACTATGTTTGCTGCGGCGTCAGCAATTGCCGCTAGCTTTCCTGGACTCAGAGGGCTCGGGTAGCCGACTCTTCACCGCGCGGATTCCGATACTCGAGTCGAGTCATGAAGATGGAGATGATGGACACGTTCTTGTGGCTGAGCAGAGGGAGGAGGGTCGCCTGTATGCGGTCGAGCGTGCGGCAAAGCGCGTGTATGCACTTTGTCGCCTAGGGAAATGGGTTACGAAGGATACAATGTTTCGGCTGTCCAAGGTCAACAGTGCAAAGCCTGAGCGGTTTGTGAAGCGAAAGCTGGACGAGCAAACCGGTACGTCACCGTGGTGGTCGCGTGCTGCAGTATCGCTTCCGTCAGCGGATTCGCAAAGCCCATCGCGGGTATCTGGGATTCTGCGATTGTCGGTGCAGTCCCAAGCCCCTCCGCCTGTCCCTGGCACAAGGCCTGTCAAGGATGACTTGCAAGAGATCGGTGACTCGGCAGAGGGCAATGCGGAACCTTTGCCTCATAATTCGAACGCGGATGCCAAATCCGGAGAGAATACTGTCCTGGATCCTTTGGAAGAACTTGCGAAACAGTATCTCGACGCTTTGTACCTCTCCAGGACCTCTCTCGCATACTTCGCGAAAGGACCACTTTCACGCGCCAGATCTGCGTTTACCAGTGGGACCGAAGACTCTCCGCAGGCTTCGCAGCTGGTTGAGTTCCTGCGGAATTCTATTCTTACGGCCACTGTGATGGACAAGAAGTATCGCGATCAGGTTCCAGCCGTCGTCAAAGACCTACCCGTGATCGCGCCTATTCAGGATGACAAGGGAAGCAAGAGTCGTCGAAAGAGGAAGTTCAAGCCCAAGCGTGACAAGGCTGGTCTGTTCACGAATGAACCGGAATACCTCGAAAAGTGGTGGCGCGGAGAAGAACCCTCTGGCAGCACGACGTCTCCCGAAAACATCGATACTGCTCTGCGTCGACGTATTCCCGGCTTGAGGGCGCGGGAAACTTATCTGCAGGTTATCATGATCCTTGAGACGATATTTCTAGAGACAACTCTCACCAATACAGATCAGCAACCTAATAAGGTTTCTGATCTTGCTATAGAGTCTCAAAACATCGAGACCCAGGAGACGGAGACACAGACAGCGACCGAGATGCCAAAGCGTAAGAGCAAGAAACCTCAAGACTTGCACTCGCTTCTGGAAACTCTGCTCGACCGATTGTGCATCTGGCAATCTTTGGAAGCACACACGCCTGCCAGCAGTCGCGTCAACGACGGCAATACAGCAGAAGGCAAAGGACAGAGCAACGATCTGCGGGACTTCTGTGTCGAGATCATCGTACCTTTCTTCATGTCACGCTTGCCAAAAGAAGCGGCGCTTGTGAACAAGAAACTGGGAGGGCCAAGTCCACCGTCGCCGGAGAAGCGCAAATCAACTTCTTCACGAAGCAAACCCGGCGAGCCAGCCTTACGCTCGCGGCCAGAGAAGCAGCCCCGAAAGCCGCTTTCTCGAGTCACTACGGAGACTCTGAATCACACTACGAAACAAATGCCCGGCCTGCATCGCTCAGCCACGGACTCTGCGCTTATCAAGCGCGAGGACTCACAGCCTCTTCTCTCCGCTATACCTGCAGCACCGCCACAAGCAGCTCGCAGGCCTCGCGAAGACCTTCTAAAGTCACTCTCATCCACACATCGACAGGTAGATCTGAACGCCAATTCTGCTGCGGCAGCGGAGAAGCTTCGAAAGAAGAGGGAGACGGAAGCACAGGTCCGGGAGGCCATTAACAACGCCCGGAAACCCAACCGCCCGATGGCGACCAAGGAAGTTGCTGCGAGGGCCGATGAGCGATTCGCACAAACGCTGGCGAAGTCCTCTCGCTCCTCCAGAACGCAGGGCGTGCATGTAGCGGCTACCCCGAAACGTGTCAAATCAGGCCCGACAGCTCAGTTCGTCCCAGCAAGCACCCATAGCGCTCAGCCGTCAATGGTCCCTTCATCGTCTAGTCGCTACGGCGTTGCTCCCCCTCTGGCGCGCATAGACGGCACGCCGGCAATACCTCAGACCTCGCATCAGATGACAGGCATAGAACAACGTGCCGCTGGCATCGCGGAGACTCCCTCTCGTGGCAGCAGGTTCGCTGATGTCAGCCCAACGGCTTTCCGCGCAGCGCCAGTCAGCCTGTGCGAATCGCCTTCGGCACGACGTAAGTCGAAAGCGCCGGTAGCTTCGACGCCACTGAAGGTGCGAAAGGTCAGCTTTGGAGTGGGGGAGACGCCCGTGATGGGGAACCTGAAGGACAAGGCGCCGATGAAGGCGCTGGTTGAAGGGACGCCTGTGAAAGGATTGTCTGAGAGACAAGGTCTCTTCTCTGGACAGGAAGCCAGCGCTGAAGAGAAGTCCATTTACGACGCTTGGAATGATGACGATTACGAAGAACTCGCATGAAAAGGTGATCGCTATGTACTCTTGTATGGAATGATAATCTAACCCCAACCCTAACCCTACGCGGGTCATCCTTCAAAGTGCTCTGTCCCCCTTGCCATGATAGTGAATCATCAATCGACTTGGAAAGCCATAAATTCATGTGACCGAACTCTGTCATCTTTCGTCCAGTATATTGGGATATTGATACTGCTGCTTGTCGTCGTTGTAGCCGATTAATGGTTTTCCTGATTCCAGTGTCTACAACGTCCAGATTGTTCATGAACTTTGACCAGAAGCTGTTCGATGAACACCATTTGAGTTAATCGAGTTGCGCCAAACACTATGGAGATGGCTTATTAAAACGGACAATATACTGTCAAATCCGCTGTCCACCACACTCTGTAAACATCGGAAGTGGATGCTACCCCATCCGAGCCCAGCCTTACGATCTACTTGGACGTCGAAAGAAGCGCGTCACAGGCCCCACCCGCGAAGCACCGACAAGCAAACGTTGGCACGTCGATGACGATCTCAGATCTGGGCTCCTTCGTAAATCGGCCATCAGCAAATCGCATCCCGCCCATCTCTGCGACGACCACCGTGCCCTTCACTGATCGCCCGGATGCTTCGGGCGTTCGGGCTTCCGCCCTGACCTTCTGCTCCCACACATGGCCGCATTGGCCACTGAATCCATGACGCTGTCTGAACGAATACTTCGCGAGACGCCGCGGAGGGCCGTCTGATGGACCGAATGTAGTCGCTTTGGGAGTCCTTTCGCGTCGCGTTCGGTGCATCATTTCATATCCTTTCTGTAATAAGTACCCCCCGTCTCCTTGTTCGGTCGCGGTTCTTTGACTGCTTGCGACTACCTCACACGTGCTTGTTCATTGCCCATACTACACAGCCTGTCGCATTCAGCATGAAGGGACTCATGCGCGACACTGCCTTCGGGCAGATTGTGCGCCTCGTGTCCGGCAAGCGATACTTCAAATATGCGGAAGAGGAGGACCCGGAACTCTGGAAACAGTTTATCGACGAGAAGAAATCAGCCAATCTCGCCCACCACGGTACCACTCAACCGCCCGAGGATGGCGAGGAAGTCCAGGGCTTGGGCGGCATGCGGACGAGAGACGAGCAGGCAAAGACCGGCAGAGAAGACTCAGAGGCGTCTTCCAGGACGCAGGTCGGCGACGGATATAACGAGGCCAGTGGCGTGAAGGTCGACTCTGAGAAGGGCAGAGACATCAACCTTGTGACATGGTATGGTCCTAACGACCCGGAAAACCCGCAGAACTGGACAACGGGCAAGAAGGTCTTCGTCACGTTCGAAATCTGCCTTTTGACCACGTCCGTGTACATCGGTTCATCTATCTACTCCGCCGGAACAGAGAGTGTCATGAGCATCTTTGGTGTTGGTCGTGTCGCGGCGACTCTCGGCCTCTGCCTTTTCGTTGCAGGCTACGGTATCGGACCCATGATCTTTTCGCCAATGAGTGAGATCCCGCACATCGGGCGTAACCCGGTGTATCTGGTCACTCTGGCCATCTTTGTTGCGCTCCAGGCGCCTACAGCACTGGCGAGCAACTTTGGCATGCTCCTCGCGTTCCGCTTCCTCACAGGCTTCTTTGGCTCGCCTGTCCTGGCTACCGGCGGTGCATCTCTCGCGGACATTTACCGCCCAGCCAAACGCGCGTATGCTATGTCAATCTGGGGCATCTCTGCGATTTGCGGTCCGACTCTTGGTCCCCTGATTGGTGGATTCGCCGTGGAGGCCGCTCCTCTGGGAGGCGGGTTCACAGCGCCATGGACTTGGCCCATCTGGGAGTTGATGTGGCTCAGCGCCTTCTGCCTGGTCCTGCTCTTCTTCTTTTTCCCCGAGACATCTGCCAACAACATTCTCCTCCGCCGCACCATGCGTCTGCGCGAACTCACTGGGAACAACAAGCTCATCTGCGAACCCGAGTTGATGGCGCAGAACATGACCGGTAAAGACGTCGTCATGATGTCGCTCGTGCGCCCCTTCACGCTCAACTTCACGGAGCCGATGGTATTCTTCCTCAACCTCTATATCGCCCTCATCTACGGCCTGCTGTATATCTGGTTCGAGTCCTTCGTCATCGTCTTCATCCAGATCTACGGGTTCAGCCTCGGCCTCGAAGGCACTGCCTACCTCGGCATCCTCGTCGGCGCCCTCATCATTATCCCGCCCTACTTCATCTACCTGCACAAATTCCTAGAGCCCCAGTTCGACGAGAATGGCGAGCTGCAGCCGGAAAAGCGCCTCTACCCCTGCATGTTCGGCGCCTTCTGCATCCCCATCTGCCTCTTCTGGTTCGGCTGGAGCTCGCGCGCGTCGGTCCACTGGATCATGCCGATCATCGGCAGCTCGTGGTTCGCGATCGGCACGTTCTTGCTGTTCAACAGCATCCTCAACTACCTTCCCGATGCGTACCCGGAGTACGCGGCGTCTGTGCTTGCGGGTAACGATTTCATGAGGTCCGCGTTTGGCGCTGGTGAGTTACTTGTTCGATTGGCTTGACTTTGGAAGACATCGCTGACGGTTACCTTCCTAGGCTTCCCCCTCTTCGCGACAGCTATGTACAATGACCTCGGCGTCGGCTGGGCCAGCAGCACGCTCGCGTTCATCAGCATTGCTTTCATCCCTATTCCTTTCGTGCTTATCAAGGTACGCTTTTGTTTCCTGCCTTCTGTTGTGTGCCGAGTGCTGACCCTTCTGCTTCTACAGTATGGCCCAATGCTCCGTCGCAACTACTCCAAGCATGCACGGAAAGATCTCTAGGGGCGATGGAGGACCTGTTTCCATATCCCTCTTCGTAGGCGAGTATTCGGCGTTCTGGTAATGATTTGACGAAGTTCTGAATCGGGCCTAGACTCCGCATGGTGTTGGGGCACCTTAGGTGGCCACTAGATTTCCAAGATATTGTATTTACTCGTGTAATGTAGAGTTTAATGAGAAGCGGTATTCCTCTTCCATAAGTCCTGAACGCTAACCTCAGGTTTCCTGGTTATCGGTGTGATGTATCCACTCACCATTGAACGTTTTATCCCAGCTGAAATGTCATGAAAGCCAAGCAAGAATACGAACGACACTTTGCGACCCAGTGATTGTAGCTGCGCGGCGCCTACGTAAGATATGACACTACTCGCTGGCAGGTGTATTGGCGATCACTGCTGAGGCGAAAAGCAGTCACAGCAAGCTTTACGTTTGCGAACCGCTACTCCGAATCGCGGGATCTAGTCACTCCCTGGCAAGACGGACATGATTAGACCAACTTCATATGCCCAGATCGATGCACTACAGTACACATGCGCAACAGAACCCCAAAACATCCCAGCTTTTGCTTCCTTGTTAACAGATGCATCATCTGGACGATTGACTTCTCCACGCGGGCGGTTGATGCGGTTCGTTTACACGGCTATGCGGTGTCCCAAATTGTTGGGACAAACTAATTTCCAACTGATCGATCTCTCCCATCTCCCGGCACGATCCTGCTGGCGATTTCGCAGACTTTTGGCCTCGGCCGCCTCCCATCTGACCTTCACCTTGTTCATCGAAAGGCAACCCCATTCGGAGGTTTACAACTTCGGCCTGGACAC
The DNA here is from genome assembly GCF_011745625.1 of Cladosporium halotolerans. Lineage (NCBI taxonomy): Eukaryota > Fungi > Ascomycota > Dothideomycetes > Cladosporiales > Cladosporiaceae > Cladosporium > Cladosporium halotolerans. The sequence goes on along the minus strand of NW_027191463.1, from coordinate 115,935 downwards.
ATCATTGTTATGCATGTGATGCTCACTTGTACTGATTAGTTGGCCATCGCTCTCCCGAGAGAGCTCGCCTCTGATCATAGCCACACGTGAGCCAATGCTAACGATCTATAATATTCTGTCAGCGGGAGCAAACGACTACCGACGTAATGTCGGCTCAGTCCCGGGGAGTGTGACCTTTGTTCTCAGACGAAGGATTTCGCCTTCTTTTGCTATCTTCAAATATGACATGTTCAGCGTCCTTGAAGAGCCAAAGGATTCCCAGTAGCCAGGCTTCGCGACGGTGAACAGAGTCCATCCGGTACAGACATCATGCAGTGCAGCCTGTGCACCTCCCGCGAGTTGATGAACAAAGTTCAGATACTCTTTTTGCACCGGAAATCGCCAGTCGAGGCTGCCGTCGCTGTTCTGCCCGCTGGAGGCGGACACGAGCGTGGTTTCTGCAAACCATCGTTGCAGATATTGGTTGGGATCGTGCTGTGCGGCCGCGTTCTAAGTCAGTATTTTCTCATTGTGTATTGACACGGAAAACCAGATGAACCCACACGACTTATCAGGTCTTTTGATTGGAGATGACTCCGCATCCTCTTGAGCAACGCAGCATCGCGCTTAGCCTGCTTCGTTTCGAGGTCAGACATCTCTTGAACGAAGTATCATGAAATGGACACCGCTTCAAACACCTTTGACCGCTGAACGAATTGATCACATTTGGCTCGGGTCATGGAGGGCGCAGTGAACGTGGCTGAGCCTTGCCAAGTAAGAAAGGGGCAAAGGCGATCGTAGAAGCATTGCGGCACTTTTACGAATTGAATCGACATGATGCAAGCCGTGATTCCCAGTCGAAACACTCTTGTACGAATAGGGTTGCCGCACACTTAGTCTCTGCCGCCCGCTGACATGTGCCGTTGATCAGCGATGGAGCTCCGATAGGGACCCACGTCGGCGGGCCACTGATCGCTTTGTCTCCCGTGACGCTGACCGCGACTCAGCTTCTAAGGGCAGACGTTAAGCACAATCCTGGCAGTTCTTGTTGATTGTCCAATCGAAATGTCTACCTTGGAGACTTGGGTGAGATATAGATGTCGTAATTGCCGCTAAAAGACGGCCCGGCGCATCGGCTAAGAGCAGTAGGTCCATAAGTCATTCGTAAGAATTGGACTTCCCTTCACCACATCATTCGTTCGCTGCACCTCCCAGCACGAGCATGGCCCCGCCGTTGACCTCCGGATCGGCGAAGACGTAGTGGTCGGTCCCATGCTTTCAGTATCAACGCAGTACAGAGTGCACGTCCAAACAGTGTTGTTGAGTGAGATGAGACAGATGATACGGTCTTTGTAACATGATGCCGGCTTTCCAAAGTCTATCAAGTATGCGATTACCAGGATAGCGTTAGACTGGCGTGTCCGTGGCGGTATCATCGGACCTCTAGCTCTGTGATATATACTGAATCTGCTTATCTCGATCTGCCGACATTAGCACTAGACCCGTTGAGCCCTCGCACGGCGTTTGCCGACATCACCATACCTGCGATTTTCGTCCCAGTGATTTCGCTCGCTACATAAGATCGAGATCCATCCGCACATTCATGGTATTGGGCTGGTCTTGAACGGAGGATCGTTTCCAAATTGCCGTCTGCGCCGCATTCGTACCCCACAGAGTCGTTGTTCCCACATCTCCTTCGATTCCAACGGTATGCAGTGGCTTACGCTTATTTTGGCAACCACTGTCGTTACCGTCGCTTACGTATGTGTAGTCTAGGTCTCGTTGACGATGCGGTTCACTTACCACCTATAGGCATTTTGGAAGACTTACGCATCACGACGCCTCCATCCATTGTCTGCAATTCCTGGACCTCCGCTAGCCGCCATAACCGACTGGTACATTTCCTACTTTGCGCTCAAGGGCAATTTGCATTATCAAATCAATAAGTGGCACAATGCATATGGTCCGTACCATCGCCACGAGCACCTTCTGCATAGCAACCTGAAGTTAACACCGAAACGCAGGTCCCGTCGTGAGGATTGGTCCGGAATTTGTCGTCTTCAACCAACCTTCGAGTTATCATGACCTGTACGCAGGCCCTAGCAAGCTGCTCAAAAGCGAACGATACGCCGCCGTTAGTGCCAGCCATGACCCCAACACCATATCGGCAATTGAGAAAGAGACTGTCAATACCAAAAGACAACCTCATCTTGCGACCTGGAATGGCTCGATGATGCAGCGGTCTGAGGAGCGGGTGGTTGGCGTCATCTCAACTTTCCTTTCAAATCTGGTGCAGCCGCTCGCGAACCCGGATGCAGGCGAGAGGCCGGATGCATTGTGGTCCGCCAGTCATGACCTAGGTGAGAAATGCACTCACCTTGCAACCGATATCGCGATGGGCCTCACTTTCGGCGATGACCCTGCTCTGCTCAAATCGGAGACTCACCATTGGATACCTTCTGTGATGGACTTCGCCGGACAGCGCGCTGTAGCTGTAAGTATGCCCAGCTTCTGAGCGCGAAATGAATGCTGACGATAGCAGTGCGCAATGCAACCTTGGATCTATAAATTGAAGCTCGATCGAATCATGCTTGCCGTGGCACGTAAGGGCATCCTGACCCTTGGGAAGTGGGCAACCGATAGAACGTTTGAGCGCAGGAGGCAAGGTATCAATGAAGTTTCTCGAGACTTGTTCGACTCTATGATGACATCTCATCGTGGGAAGAAAGATCGCGAGTTCAGGGGTAAGGACATGTGGTTGGAAGCTTTTGTTATGCTTGGAGTTGGTAAGTTGCATGCAGGGCTGCTCGTTTGATCCCGACTCAGACACAATTTCCAACACAGGAAGCTTACAAGTGATTGCCAGGTACTACAACAACCGGACCAACGATGAGCTCAATCTTCTTTTACATGCTGCACAATCCCCAAGTGTTGGAAAAAGCAACTGCAGAAATCCGCTCGACTTTCAGCTCACTCGACGACATCCGCATGGGCGACACCTTGAAGGGATGTTCTTATCTGAGAGCTTGCATCGATGAAACTTTGCGTATGGTCCCGCCTGTAGCTTTGCCGCTTCCGCGCAGGATACCTGCTGAAGGCGCGTTCATTGGCGGCACGTTCATGCCCGGCGGCATCGACGTTGCAAGTACATTGTACGCATTGCACCGCAACGGGGAATGCTTCCCCGAGCCTAACACCTTTAAGCCGGAGCGATGGCTCGACACTGAGACGGAGAGCTACAAGAAAGCCAAGGAGGCCTTCAAGCCATTCAGTGAAGGTCCTCGAATCTGTGTGGGAAGGGGCCTGGCAGAGATGGAACTCAACCTTACGGTTGCAAGGACACTATACACATACGACATGCGTTTGGCACCGGGTCCAGAAGGTTGCTGCGCTTCCGCGAAGAGTGGCCGATGCGCAGATCGTACCTATGTATCCTACGCTGGCGCCAGCGTGTCTGGCCCATCGGTACAGGTCAGGAAAGTAGTGTAGCAACATGTATCGAATAGACACAGATACTGCATCGTCGTCCACTTGCAGGAGATTACCAGTCTGGAATAAATATGGCCAAACACAGATACGTGCATCCGCGAGGACCGTAAAGACTGAAGCAACGCATGATGTCAGTGAACTTCCTAATGATGGGCACTCGGTCCGAGCTCATTCTACAGTATTGAAATGATCGACGCGTTGAACCACTCCACCATCGGGACCCACCAGCCCTAGTCAGGCGGAGGGCCCATCGACTGCTTTTCTTTGTGCGCGATCTACTTTTTGATCAGCGAATAGAGCTACAGTTTCCATCCACGTCATCGCAAGGATAAGGGTACAAATATAAAAAAGTTCAGTTACCGTACCTTTCCCAGACGTGCAACACCTTCGCATGAGGTGAGATTCCCCAATGTCCTTGTTTTTGAACGCCTTATTCCCTACGCTCTTTTGCTACCTCCTTTACCGCGTATGTGCGTCTGCAGAGCGAGAGCGTCGTTTCCGCCTGTTCGAGAAATCTCACGGCTGTTCACCAGCCTACAATGATGATGGGCCTGTTCCCTGGGGCCTGCACCGAATGTACAGAATTCTCATTGCTCGAAAGCGGAACGAGGACATATTAGAAGACCTCATCCTCCCACCCGTCCAGGATCATCCGACCCTCGAACGTACTTTGCCCGGCGGCAGTAAACTCATCGAGACAGCGGACCCGCAGAATTGCAAGGCCATATATATCACCAATTTCCGAGACTACCAAGTGTCAGAGACCAGGAGGAAAGCATTCAGGCCAGTCACCGGAGTGAGCATTTTCACGACCAACGGAGCAGAATGGGAACACTCTCGATCCATGCTCAGGCCACAGTTCACCAAGACGTTGCTCAACAATCTCGATTCGGTCGAGCTCGAGCTTGAGAACTTCTGGACAGCCATTGAGCAGAAAGGCGTCGAGGCCGATGGATGGACGACCAGCGGCGAGATCTCGCCTTTCATCTACCGCCTTGTCACAGACATCGCTTCCGACTTCCTGTTCGGCGAGAGCATTGGCTCGCAAAAGGCCTTCCTCGAGAAGAACATCTCGGAGCGCGGGCCTCAGCAGCCGAGCCACGCGGAGCGCATCGGAGGCGCAGAGTTCGCCGACGCGTATGACCGCGTCTCGGAATACATCAATCTCCGCCTGCGCTTCCAGGTGCCCGGGTGGATCCTGGACACCAAGGCGTTCAGGGCGAGCCGCGACATCTTCCGAAGCATGCCGGATAAGTACATTCAGAAGGCGCTCGGCGGTGATCATGCGAGAGAAGGCGCGAAATACGATCTCCTGTCCGCGCTTGTCGAGCAAACGCGCGATCCCACGGAGCTCAAGGACCAGGCGCTTTCTGTGTTTAACGCCGGCAGAGATGCGCAGGGCACAACGCTCCACTGGACTCTCTTGCTGCTAGGCCAGCACCCGCATGTCTTCGACAAGCTCCGGTCCATTGTTCTCGGAGCGTTCCCTCCTGGCGACCCGTCGGTCAGAGACCCAGCCCGTCTGAAAAGTTGTCACTACTTGAACTACGTCTCGCAAGAGGCTCTGCGGCTCTACTCGCCAGTGCCGATCAATTCAAGGCAGGCCACGAGAGATACGGTATTGCCTGTCGGCGGCGGTCCGGATGGATCCCAACCCGTCGCTCTCCGCAAAGGCCAGATTGTCCTGATTCACGTCCACGCGATGCATCAGCGCAAAGGTCTCTGGGGAGACGACGCCTTGGAATTCAAGCCCGAGCGATGGGAAGACCAGTCGAGATTTCCGAAGGAAGGCGTTATGTATTCGCCCTTCTCCGCCGGGCGCCGCAACTGCATCGGACGTGAGTTCACGAGACCTCACCTTCTGCCTTGCGCTGCAGTCGCTGACTTGTTCTCACAGAGTCCTACGCCATGACGGAGCTGGGCTATATCCTAGCCCGCTTCGTCCAGCGATACGACAAGATCGAGCTGGCGCCGGAGTCAGCCGCCGCCAGACACGAACGCATTCCCAAGTCGGCAGGGCCATTGCAGAAGCCATACGAATTGAAGTGCCGGTTACGTAGAGCGAACTCGTCAAACGGAGGAGCAAGTGAGGTGTTCAGCAGCTGAGCGAAAGGCACGTTCGCACCACCTATGCCTTCATTTCAGCCATAGCCCTAAGACACAACACACACGCCGGGGTGTCCGCTCAACATCAGAAGACCAGCTGATCGAAGGAGCTCGTCAACGAAAGTCATCCTTCCGATCCTAGACGAATCCGATCGCGCGAGGAAACCCACCCACCCACCCACCAACCCACGGAATCGAGCCCCACGAGCCGCCCAAACCTCCCGAGCGTCCCCTGCCTACGACCCAAAGCCATCGCTCTTAGGATGTGCCATGAAAGCGCCCAACACCCGCGTCCCTCAGATCCGAAACCCTCCATCAATCAACCACACCGCGCCAAACAACTTCCTCCCACCCACCCTCCCCACCCTCGCCATCTCCGCCTCCTCCTCCCAACCCACTAGTCCCTTAAGTGACGGCGCACGAAGGTACGGATTCCAATACGCTTCGTACCCTAACGCGCCCGTGAGCCCCACCGTGAGGGTCAACAGCATCCAGACGTCGAGGAAAACGATTATGACGATGAGGTCAGTGAACTCTGACCACGGAAGGACGTCGAAAAGCCAGGGGAAGGGGACTTCGGAGACGAGGAGGACGACTGTTGTCCAGAAGAGAGGCAGATTGAACCAGAGGAGGAAGCGGGCGAGGGGGGTCTGGAGGTTGGACCAGATGAGGAGGATGTTGTCGGTTTGGGAGGGGCCGGGTAAGGTGGAGGGGGGATTGTTGGTGTGGGATGTGGTTTTTGGGCGGGATGAGGAGAGAAGCATGCTGGACGGTTTTGTATTGGTTCTGATAGGTGGCGGAATTTAGGAATAAAGGACGTTGTCGTTATTATGAGTATTTCCAGAGATGGCGTCTATTGCAGGCATCTCCGCATCCAAGGACAGCCAAGAGAGGCCGACATCCTTGCGCCTTGGTGTCTTCGCCTGCTTCCCTGCTCTCGCCCATGTTCATCTAAAAATCCTAGAAAAGTCAATTCGCCTGAGGCTTTCGCGCCTCTTGCCTATGAGCTTGAGGAGCCTCAGCCCTGCGCGATGCTTTGCCATCTGTCTACGCGCCATCACATACCTTGGCGTACAAGGCATTGGGTGCGGCAAATGATTAGTGTGAGAAGTCAGAGTCGACACCCAGTTGCCCAGCCATCAGTATCATTGATGCATGACTCGTGCGGTAAAACAATCATGGCGGATGATGGTGGCAAAGTGATGGATAGTTTGAGCGCGCGAGAGTGGGGTCGATGTCCAAGATCTGCATCGGGGCGAGCGATTGGCTCCACGCCATCTTGTGACCGTGCGCCGAGCGGAGAGATAGACTTCGTTACTATAAGCGGAGCTGAGATCCGAATGAAGCACATGTCAGCCAAAGATACGGCATTGATTTGTTTACGGAATAATGTTTGATCCTTGCAAGTGAATCGCTGTGTTGATCAGAAGTAGGGCCCTTCGTGGAGAAGGTGAAAACATTTCTTCAACTCCTCCCGCGACTTGGCCAGGATGTTTGAGCTGCCAGGCCGAAAGCGGCTAGCGGCGAGCCTATCTGGCGCTATCATCCCGGTGGATGGACGTTGACGTCTTGATTATGGCAGGCCTGCATTATCGCGGCGGCGGGCAGGGCGAAATAGCTGGTGAAGATGGGCAATCGTCAAGACCCTGCGGCACGTGGCCAGCCGAGCCATGCCACTACTCACACGCACTATGCGCTAGGTCATCCTTAACCTCTCCTTCGCACAAGACTTCTTTCCTTTTTGCCTCGCGCGTCGCCGCGCAGGACCTCGCCCGGAGTTCCTTCCTACACGAGCCCCGCGTGACACCTGCACCCACCCGTCTGACAACCCGACACGCCGTGCGACCACAATGGGCTTTTCACCCTTCAGAAAAGAGGCTGATGAGGCTCGCGACGAGCACTCGCCGATTCCGCCGGACTACGAACACGCCGCCGCCAGTGGCAGCACCGGTGGCGCTGCGCCCGAAGAGCTAGAAGGCTTGTCGCTCTTCGAAAAAAAGTGCGTCTTGATCAACAATGAGATCGACCGCAATGGCTTCGGCAGATACCAGTGGTACATCTGGGGCCTTTGTGGTCTCGGGTATTTCATCGACTTGATCTGGGCCCAGGCGTTTGGCCTCATCTTGAGCCCGCTGCAACAGGAGCTTGGCTTCCCTGGCGATCAAAGTGGCAACATCTCGGTTAGTCACCGATCCCTCTCACACTTGGAAACCAAACATCTAACGAGTTTCAAAGGTCGCCTTTTCCTCCGGTCTCACCGCAGGCGCATTCGTGTGGGGATTTCTGGTCGATATCATCGGTCGGTACTCTGAAGTCATGCCCAGGCGCGCATTTCGCAATATGTGAACTGACAGTCAACAGGTCGTCAGTGGGCGTTCAATCTCACGTGCTTCATCAGCGCAGCCTTTGGCCTCGGACTAGGCGGCTGTAGCACGTATACCGCGTTCCTGGTTGTGACTGCCTTCAATGGGTTCGGTATCGGCGGAAACATCCCAATTGACACGACGATCTGCCTGGAGTTCATCCCACAGAACAAGCGATTTATGCTCGCGCTTCTCTCCATCTTCCAACCGATCGGTGTCACCATCTGCTGTGCCATCGCCTATGGCTTCATTCCGAGATACTCGTGCGACCCGGACTTCACTGTCACCAATCCCGACGGAAGCTTTGCACTCCAATCCTGCAATATCACCCCGCCAGGCGAGCCATGCTGCAGCAGATCGGACAACATGGGCTGGCGCTACCTGATGTTTACTCTTGGCGCGATCACCCTCTTTATCTTCTTCCTGCGTTTCGTTATATTCAACTTCAAGGAGTCCCCCAAATTCCTTGTATACCGCGGCCAGGACCAGAAAGCGATTGAAGTCCTCCAGCACGTTGCCAAAGTCAACAAGCGCGAGTGTGGCATCACGCTGCAAGACTTCGAGGCTTTGACCGCCGAGGATGATTCGACTAAGAGCGCTACTCATCTGATCGGCTCTGGCAATAAGCAGCGCGACCTTCCGTTCATGGCCAAAGTCAAGATTGAGTTCGTGCGCTACGGAATGCTTTTCAAGGGTTGGCAGATTACTCGCCTGACGTTGCTCGTCTGGTTGATCTACATCTGTGATTTCTGGGGCTTCACTCTGGCTGGTGAGTGTTTGCATTGTTTCCGCACATACCATTCATGCGCTAACAGCCACTACAGGCACATACCTCCCAGCAATCTTCGCCGCCAAAAACGGCGCCCTCGGCCTCTCAATCGAATCGACGTACAAAAACTACCTCTCAATCTACACCCCCGGCATCGTCGCCGTCGTCCTCGGGTCAATGATGTACAGGGTCCCCGTCCTCGGCCGGCAAATGACCATGCTCATCTCCGCCGCCCTCATGGCCGTCTCCATCTTCGTCTTCTCCGCCGTCAACACCCAACCCGCCAACATCGGCCTCAACATGATGGAATAGTAAGCGTCCCCCTGCCCCTCCCCCCAAACCAACCCCACCCATCCCTAACCGCCCCTTCTCCAACAGTTTCTTCCAATCCATGTTCAACGCCGTCCTTTACGGCTGGACGCCCGAGGTCTTCCCCGCGCCCGTCCGCGGCACGGGCTCGGGTCTCGCGTCTTTCTGGGGCCGCTTGTTCGGCATCATCGCGCCGCTCACGGCGCAGACGCTCTTGCCGGCGGGAGGCATTGCTTCGGATCCGAGGGGTGCGCAGAGGGTGCTGTATTTGGCTGGGGGTGTTACGTTGGGCGCTGTGCTGGGCATTGCGCTGTTGCCGAGGAGGATGGTGGGAAGGCAGAGTTTTTGATCGCCAGAAATGGGGCTTCGTAATGGCTCGGAAAGCATGGCGTGGTGGTGGTTTGCGAAAGCCGCTTTACGCGACAGAAAGCAACTTGCTTGTCATCGTGCTGAAGGCCACTTTTTTTCTTTGCTAGAAATGAACGATTGAACGAGTACAGCCCGCAGTGTCGCGGCCGTACGATCTTCTTTTGCTGGGTATACATTTCTCTAAGCTAGCTACGCGTGGACGGTCCCCGGTTAGCCCTGGTGATGTTTTTTTGCGAGCATATTTGACATACGCGTGTCTCTTGCCTGCTCCAGTTGCGTCGTGTCTTTCGTTCGGCCAGATGTGCTTGAGGATCGGCGGCTCTTCCATGCTCTCGCACATGTGTCCTTGCGTTCGCGGTCATATCCGCAGTGCTCTTCTCATTGATGCTGGCGGGCCTGGCGCACCGGCACCTGTCCGGGCGTCTCGCCTTTTCTTCTCTCTTTCCCCTGCCCTCTCGCCCAGCAGCATCACAGTATTGAGCCTGTCCCTCCATCGCCGTCCCTAGCCCACGCATACATCCAGCCAGCAAACCACAATACCAAACCCCATTGCACATCTCTCTCAAACATGCTTCGTGCTCCCAATCACCTCCCCCCGCACCTTCGCCCAGTCGATGCTCTTGTCCAGCTCCTCGTCCACCAGCCCGCAGACGACGACATTGTCGCCTCGCACCAAGTAGAGCCCGTGCGGCTGCTCGGCGCTCGGCTCGTCGTCGCCGGGCTCGCGGATGATGCGCTCGATCGTGTCCGAGAGCACGAGGTTCGTCACTTGGTCGCAGGAGACGAGCGTGCCGGTCAGCGTGCGGCCGTCGACGGTGAGGATGAGGACTTTTTCTGGGACGGGGGTTAGTTGGGGGTTTGGGCTTTCGGAAGGGGAAGGGATGGAGGGGAGGTGTACTGTTTACGTAGGCGTTGAGGGACATTGTTGCTGGTTGCGCGTTTGGTGGTGGGTTTGGGAGCCGCGGCGCGGATGCGCCTGGCTGGGTTTTTGGGCGGGAGTTTGGGGGCGGTAGCGAGGGTCGAGTTTGGAAGTTGACGGGTCTGGTGTGGAAGACGGCGCGTGGGTGTTTGGTGAGGTTTGTTTCTATGGTGGGGTATCGTGCTGTGGTGCTCGAGCTGCTGCTACAGCTTGAGAATTGCGGTTGCGCGCTTGGAGCGACGTCAAGCTGGCTGGCGTCCGTGCTGCGGGCGAGCATTCGCTGTGGCTCCTCTCTGTACGATATTCACTTTCAATTGACCCCCAAATGTTTCTCGTGAATCCATTCGATAGTAGAAATCTCAGTAAGGGTGCATGGAAACCACATATTCATCGTTCAATTCCTTCGTCAATCGATCTGAAAATCTTCTCGCTAAGAACGGAGCATCTGATCGCCGAATGAGACCATTTACGCCTTCGCAAACGCCTCTTCAACAATAGCAGCCAACTCGCCCAGCGTCTCGACCCTCAACTCATAGCCTTCCTCCTCCGACCTCCCGTGCTTCTTCTCCCCAATCAACCCCTTCCTATCAACCCAAACACTCTGAATCTCCATCTGCTTCGCAGGCCTATGATCGTGAAACAGACTCTGCGCCACATGCACCAACTCGCCCTTCTCCACCCCAAAATCACCCTTAACATGCTCAAGCAGGTACCGGAAATTCCTCAAATCAGGCTTATAGCTCCCAACATCCTGCGCCGTATAAACGGCATCAAACCGACACCCCTCCAGCGGCCCCTGCAGAGTCCGCCCAAACGACGCCCGGTCCACATTCGACAGCGGCACGAGCTTGAACCTCTTCCCCAGACCCCGGATCGCCTCGACCGTATCCTCAAAAGCAGGATACTCGCCGATCTTCGCGCCGTACTCCCTCGCCGCCGCGTCGACGTCCTCCTGGCTCAGCTTGCCGGCGTCCACGACGCCGAGGTCGCGCGCGAAGCGCCGGAAGCCTTCGGCGATCACGTCGGATTGCAGCATGGTTGGGTTTTCGGCCTGGACGGCGACGTCGTGGGCGTCGATGCCGGAGAGCGTGGCGGCGCGGTCGGGCAGGTGGGGGCCGAGGGCGGAGGCGCGCGCGGCGTTGTAGATGCCGGATTCCCAGTCGGTGAGCGTGCCGTAGATGTCGAAGCTGAGGGCTTTGATGGAGGGCCAGTTGATTTGGGAAGTCATTTTGTTTTTTCAATGTTTGATAGATGAAGGCTTGAGTTTTCGATGGTTTGAATTGATGGGTATGTGTTTGGTGAATTTGGTGAAGACTAGAGGAGATCTCAAGCTTTAACTTATACCATGTCGAGGTGTGCTGAGCGCGTATGAGTGTTCGCGCCCTTCTACAGGGATGACCATCGATGCACGTTATCTGGGAGTGCCCTTGGCATTGGAAAGCACCAGAACACGGGGAGTGGGTTTCGCTGGATGTCGAAGAGTGGACCCAAACTGGAGAAGGCAGGGCGCGGCGATGCACCGCCAAGGCTGCACGACATCCACCATGCATGCGCCACGCTGGCCAGCCACAGTTCAAGTATCTATAGCTTGTGTACCAGTAACGATTGCCATTGACTTGATCGATTCTGAAAAGGTATATGCGCGATTGGTATCTTCTAAATTCGTTCCCCAAAACTCGATAAAGCATTGAAAGATGTTGCTGTTGTCTCCATCTGTACGCCAGACTCCACAGGCGTGCCTCATTGCTCGACCCAAGCTCAACCCATCGCAAAAGTCGATGTAGTCAGCTAGTCATCGTGTTCATGTTCTCACAGTCCCTGTCTCCGCAAGGTGATGCTATCAGCGGCTCCGCTCATTCACCCAGTGGTCATTCATCCGGACTCTACAGGCCGTCGAGGTTTCAAGCCCAAGAGCTCAGTGCAATCGCGACAAGCCAGGCCATAAGGCAGCAATTTTTCTTCATGGCGACACATGGAGTGTTTCGACTTCGCCATCTGGACGCTGTGCGGGAAACCAAGTCAGCTTTCATGGCCACTTGTTCACCCGCTCCGACTCTGGCACCATGCGGTACGGAATGGTTGTAATATCAGAAGAGAGTTGTAGATACCGTCTTCGGTCGTCCGAGGTGAGTGGCACTGCAGTGCTCTCTCGACTGGTTAAGGGAGTCAGTGTCAGTAGACCGTTGAAATAAGAAAATTCGAAGGGGATACTCACCATTCGATTTCCTCCTCGACGTCAGCCCATTCTCCATCCATGCCATTCGGCCTAAGCCTGAATTTCGCAACGACCTTGTTCCGCCTCGGCGCCGCCAGCACCCACGCGTCAAACCCCTCACTGTGGACCCGCCGCCACTCGGGGATGTCCTCGCACCGAGGGCTCTCCTTCCCACATCCGGCCTCTTCCATCCTGACAGCACAGTCTGCAGACTTCGTCATCGCATCGACGTGCCAGGCACCCTGTCTGGCCGGCAACTGCTTTAAGAGCGCCAGGGCACTGTGCCGGGTCCGCGAGTCGCGACAGTGCGTGACGATGAAAAACAACGCACGCAACAGGCCTTCGTCCAGGCTGACTGAGAGTAAGCGGTCGGCCGGGTCTTCAGCTTCGAGCACGAATCGACAGATGGAAAGCAACTGCTCGAACTCCGGCAAGAAGCGGTCGTAAATGGAGGCTTCGGTGTAGAGGCAGCCGGCCGTGACGATGCGATTTTCGATAGTAAGAGCACGAAGCATGGCGAGGACGTGGTGTTCGCGGAAGTTGAGTTTGAGATTCGACTTCTGCATGAAAGACCAGAGGAGACGGTCGAGGTCGATGAAGGTCTGTTCCAGCTTTTGCGCCTCAGCGATGGCCTCCAGTGGCAAGAAGCCTGGCGTGACGAATTTATGCTTGTCTGCCGTCATGCGCAAAAAGCTGAACAGTCGGCACGCCCAGGTTGTGACGAAATCCCGCGCTTGGTAGAGATCCGTGAAAGATTCAGGGAGCTCATTGTCGGAGGTCGAAGTTATGAATGCTAAGCTCGGCATTCGTACACCGATGTAAAACGAGCCTTGTAGGTCGATGCGGATGAATGCGCGGACCAAGGCGGGATCGACTATTTCCGTGGTTGGAGCTTGGGCTGGGTCCAGCAATCGCATCGCATTCTCTGCGTGCGTCAAGGCAGGTAGAAATCTTTCTTGCATAGCCTCAAAATGAACACAAAGGAGTGCACAAAGAAGAATGGTGTTGGTCGATGCTGATTTGGAGCCAAGAAGCTGTTGAAGCCCGCTCAATGCTCTGGCGTACTGGCGATTGGGGAAGAATGTTTGCACGAGGCCGACTTCAACGCCAGTGACAGAAGCCTCTGCTCGTAAGCAGCGTTCTTCGTGTAATGCCCCGAGGGCGTTGACTGCATGTCGGACTACAGGCTCGGTGTGAGATGCTTGCAACACAAGCCGTTGCCACACCGGATCGTGGAAACGCCCCGACAGGCATGGTGCAGTTCTGATGCGGAAGAACTCGAAGGTCCTTTTCTCTAGAGCGTCGTATGAGGGTCCATAAGCCAGTGATTTAGACGGAGCTTCCTGTAGTCGTACAAGAAGCTTCCCGTGCGGATCTGGGTTGGGTACATATCCATCGCACTTGCGACCAGTGCTAGTGCATCGTCCACAGAAAGGCTTCGCTTCGTCGCATTTAACGCGGCGTATCCTGTATAGCCGTTAGCTAGGGCAACCAGCCCCTCACTTCAAAGACAATTGATACTGACTTGCAAGTAACGCATCCGCTCCTGACTTTCGGCGCATACCTGCGCTGGACCACTCGTCGGTCACCCATGACCGCTGAGGAGCTGGTGACTAACCATAGGCCGAGGCTACATCCAGTCGTTGTAAGCGAGCCTCGCGCATGACAGTGTAAGAGGTCCGAGGTGTAGATGAAAGATGTACGCCGGACATGGTGCTTTCGATCATTAGACCAAATGGGTGCCTGCTGAAGAAACCCAGCGAACCGAGGGTTCCGGGAAGGATCCGAAATCTGGTTCGCTCGCTCGTACACGAGCTTCAACCCAAAAGAGGTCCGTGCACTTCGCGAGCCGTCACGGTTTGTATATGCTTTGTTGGTCGACCACGGCGACGACTTCATCTCAGAGAGTTCGCACAGTCGAAACGCGATCACAAAGGCAAAACGTATCGAGACTTTCAATCCTGCATTCTTGAAGATGTGACCCGACTCACACAAGTGCTCCCTCTAGTAAGGTAGTATTTCATACTTTCTATGGAGAAGCGAAAAGGGACAAAAGCAATAGCGTTCGTCTATTAATCGTATGATTAGGCTGACGGGCATTGCGGTATTTAGATATGTACTTTGTGTGGTCGAGCGGGCTGCTCATGGCTCTCCCCTTGCCACGAGTCATATCGCGCTGTTGATGTTTCAAACTGCGTGCACAGATCTTCCTTGAGTACTGAAGGAATCCTATCAGCTGCTAGACTGACAGTCGGCCCTTCAGCCCTGGAGAAAGCGCAGGTGTGGCAGACGCGTTTGAGTCGGGGTGCCACAGCATTGTACAAATCTGTCGCATATAAAAGCCAGAAACTGAGTAGTCTAAAGCACCGCGGAAATATCGATCAATGTGATGTTCCATTTCTGCTTGGAGTGCAGAACAAGTAGGTAATCTTCGTTCGTTGGCTCGAGTGCACAGCAGCTCGGAGAGATGCGCAGTCTTCAGACCCTGCCGCGCCAAGCAATTCATCTCCTTCAACTTCACCTAAATTGACAACGCCAGGACTAATTTGAATACAAAGGAAATGAACGTCGAAATTCGGAAATCGGACATTGAAGAGGCAGGTCGAGGACTGTTTTCAGTCAAAAACTTCAAGCCGGGCGATGTTGTTCACACCATCGCACGACCCGCGGTTGCAGAATTAGACGAAGCAAGATTGCAAGATTCCTGTGCTTGGTGCTTCCACAAGGGATCGTCTGAATTTGAACGCGAGCAGGCAGCTAGACTCGGTCTTCCGGAAGTTCACGTCGACACAAAAGCCTGCACCGGCTGCCGAAAAGTGAGGTACTGCTCTAAAACCTGCCAGAGCAAAGCTTGGAAGCGGGAACACAAGCATGAATGCAAAATCATCTCCGTTCCAGGTCGACCTGATCTCCCCCATGGCGTACGCGCTGCTATCAAGCTGCTCGGAAGGCTGAAGGCAGACCCTGAGGGCAAGGATGAGGCACTGCTTGATATATTGCAATTCAAGCCTGCCGTAGATAGCAAAGCGCTGGAATGGATCCAGCTGCATCAGGAAAAGAAATGGGAGGACTTCAACATGCTTGCATTTGGCGCATGGAAATACTGCGGTGAGCCTGATCTTGGAAAGATTGATTCCCAGTCAGTGACCAAGGCCTTTTTCTTCAACGTAAGTTGGATTCATGCAACAGACTTGCATTCTCGCTCTAACTACTACAGATTATCTGCAACACTATTGCTCTCACAAGTGCATTAGACGATATCTCTCTTGGCATAGGCTTTGACAACATCGTCTGTAGTGCAAACCACAGCTGCGATCCCAACCTCATTGTCTTCTTCAATCAACCTCAGCTCCTGCTCCGCGCCCTCAAACCGATCAAGAAAGGCGACGAGCTCTTCATCAAATACGTCGACACCAGCAACCCCTTCAGCGTCCGCCAAGCTGAGCTCAACGACCAATACCTCTTCAGCTGCCGCTGCCCCAAATGCCGCAAAGGCGCCACGCACGCGGAAGACAAACTCCTCAAGCCCGCCGATCAACTCAAACCCGAGTTCATTACGTTGGCCGACAACCTCGTCAAACGGCACGAAAAGCAGCTGCACAAGTTCTTCGTCCCCGCGACCCCCGCTGAAGCCCAACGCCGTGTCTCCGCCATCCAAGCCGAAGCTTTCGCCGTCTCCGGCACGACTTTCGACTATCAGAAGGGCAACGACGCCGCGAGCGAGGACGAGATCAAGGACGCGCTCAAGCTCTGCCTCAACTCCGGCATGTGGTCGTACACGCGCCAGCCGGTGCCGCACTTGCTCCGCCAGCTACTCGTGCGCTACCTCTCGGCAGGCGAGGTGTACCGCGCGTGGCGCATCGGCGCGAAGAAGCACTTCGAGTGCTCGCCGGCGCTGTTCCCGCAGCCGTTCTACTCGGACCGGGTCATTGATTGCTGGATGATGGCGAATGTCACGAAGGCTTTGTGCGGGAACCCGTCCACGCGGGAGATCTATGAGGAAACAAGGAAGGGAGGCCTCGATCTGCAGATTGTGTTCCTGGGCTTTATGCTGGAGCTTCACGACAATATTGACAAGAGCTATGGGTGGGAGTCGCCTTTTGGCAAAGTCGTCGCGGAGGCTTATCAGCAGGTCATGGCGAGCGTGCCGATGCCGGTCGAGAAGATCAGAGAAGCTGTTGCCGAGACGTGGCCGAAGCTGGAGGCGGTGGCGAAGAATGTTGACGTGTTGATGCTGTAGGCTAGTAAGATGTCATGGAGTTCGCTCTGAACAAATCGATCACAACAACTTGCACATCAAAGCAAAGTCTTAAATTATCCCAGCATACATGCCTAATAACGCAAATGCAATGTCCGCCATTCTCTCCTCTAGGCCGGCACATGTAGTTAGGTAAGATAATTTTGGGGGTATCATTCCGCGAAAAGTTTTCCAAGAACGCCGCAAAAGCAAGCAAGAGACCGTCCACCCATCTCACTCCTTGGCTTTGACTGCATACTAGATCAAGCCGCAGGTGGTCCGTCGAACTCATACACGCCCCCTCTCTTGCTCAGCACAGTTCCCAAACCTTCCATAACCTCCGCCTGGAAGGGCTCATACGGCACTCGCTCGCCATCAATGGCGATGTAGCCCTCCTTCTCTTTGCCCGCACCACCCAACCAGCGTCCTATCTTCGACTTCAAGCCTTTGCTTGGCTTCTCTGTCAGACGAGGTGTGATGCGGTAGCCGCTGACCTTGCGGTAGTTCACTTCAGGGAAGTTCATCAGAGTGCCATGTTCGACGTTCGTAAGCATCCGTAAAGCTGTGAGTCGTGGGACGAGGCCGTCGATCGTGATCAGATCCATCTTTCCATCAGCAGGAAGGGCGACCGGGAAGAAAGGCGTGTCGGGAGACATGTAAGCCATGTTTCCCGTGTAAAAGTTTCCTAGGGTCGGCATGTCGTGTGTCTGGAAGTTGGAGGGAAGAGCGTCCTTGACACTGCCGTAGCGAAGCGCAGGGAGGCCTTCGCCATCGTTCGAAGTGCCGGCCGCTACGGACACCTCCGAGGCAGACAATGAGCCTTGGGAGAGCTTCTTGGCTGTCGAGGCCGTATGTTCGCTCAGGAAGCGGCGATGGTTTTCCTGGATTGCATGCTTGTCGTCTGTCTCCAGGGCGAAACTCAGTTCGGCAGGGTATACCGTCTGACCCATTAGGCGGACAAGGAAGCCCCAAGTGAATCGCAGAGGTCCCATCCATCGTAGACTATCGGTGCCCAGATCGCATTCGGCAATGATGCCGACAGCCTGGGACAGGAAGCTGTAATATCTCTGGCTTCCCTGAGTGATGGCGACCAGATCCAGAGAAGATCGGATGCCCTTTACGATTGCCACCGCGGCCAGCGAAGGCGAATCCGTTCCGTTCAAGTTCAAACTCATCGCATTGCCCGACCCGCACGGGATTTGCACGACAGCCACCTTCTTCAAAGCCCTCTTAGCATCTTTCTGCTTTGCCAGCCCGTTGAAAACCTCATGCGGCAGTCCATCTCCACTCGCGCACGCAATTGCGTCGTAAGCGTCCACATCAATCTTCTCAGCAATCTCAACCGCATGGCCCCGGTACGCCGTCTTTTCCACATCAATGTCACATTTTGCCGCCGCGAAAATAGGCTCAACCTCCCGCGACCACATCTTCTGCGCGTACCCCTGCCCTCCGAACGGATTGACCAGCACCTTCATCTTCTTACGCCGCTTCACGCCCGACGGGTACGCGCGATCCAGCAGCGCCTCCACCCACGACTTCGCGTGCGCGTACATGCTCTTGTCCGTCAATGTATAGTGTACATGTCCGACCGTGCACCCCTTCTTCCCCGTCGGCTGCGCAAACTGCACCGTGACTTCGAAATCCTCCAGCGTCGCCCAGAGAACATTGTAGAAAGGGATTGCCCGCGTGGTCTTGCTGAGTTGGGGGAGAAGGCCGCAGCAATTCCGTGGCTCCCGGCGGTGCACGAGGCCCTCGTCCAGCACGATCAGGGCGTCAGTTCCTAGCGTGAGAGTGGCATTCCGGTCGACGGTGAGGACGGCCTGGAGGTTCGCGGCTTGTTCGGCGCCGGCAGGGTCGTCGAAGGGATTCGGCTCCGCGGGGATGGAGAACGACATTGCGCTGAGCGAATGAAGCGCAATGAAGTTTTAGTGATGGGGTGATGTACTCTGGGGAAGAAGAGGGGAGGGCTCGAGGTGTTCGGAGGGCGCCCGACAGGCCCTGCAGGTCACTTGCGTACCTCTCTCCAAACGAGTCTAGCCCTCCCTTGCGGCGGTCGTCCGCAGCGCACGGGTCTTGCCGCGGCTGAGGTGGATGGTTCGGCATCGATCTGCGCGTGGGAAGCCGCGGCATGATACGATTGCCTAATTTAGAAGGGCAAATATGCGAGTCTCGTACATTTGTGGTACGTATCCGTGTGACATCGGATCGTTGGGAATGTATCGTCAAAGGCCAATTTAGCATTCTATCATTCTATTGCACTACGCCGCCTTTCCCGGTTGCCTTCAAGGCTAGTCTCAGAAGCAATGCTTAGCCGACGCTTCTTTTGCAACTTCCTGCCCGTGCTTCCCAAGCTGCTGGATCTCGACCTCGACCGAGCATAGTTATGCAGACTGACTGGAGGAACTCGGTGCTTCCGCTCAGGAGACGGCGAGGGTGACGGTTCAGGCAGCAACGGATCTAAAGAGCCTGGCTTCAAGATCTCGAACCCCGTTCCGTGACCTCGGATCACTTGCGAGGGACGCCGTGTCTTTTCGAAAGAAGGTTGGACTGCTCCAGCTACTACGTCTTCTGGCTTCACACTTGATGCGGTTTCTTGTATGGGGGGTGTTGCCGTCATTGTTATAGGGGCCTTGACGTCTCTTTTTCGATGCCTCTGCAACTCTTCTTCCAGCGACTGTGGGCTAGCAGACTGTGGCAGTGCCGGAGCAGTCTGCAAGAACTGCGCAAAGGATGTCACATTCGGTAAGCTTGAGCGCCGTACTGCTGCAGGGAGTGCCGCAATCCTTGGTGGCGAAGGGTCGTTTTTGAGGGATGATGGCGCTGACACCGCTGCCGCCTGCGCCGGCCGAGGCTCAGAGTATCCGGCATCTTCGGATCCCGAAGACGGGACACCGTCACTCATGTAGCCCACTACTTCTGCGCTCCATGTTGGCTTCCTTTTGCGAGGGGTGAACTGGCCAATCTCGGCAGCCTGACATCTGCGATGACTGTTGAGCAGCTCGAAATCTGCGGAATGGTGGCGTGGTCGAGCTTTCGATTTGTGGGTAAGCAGTTTTGGTGCAGCAGAAGATATTGGGTTCGAGTCGTTACTGCTACTACCATTGCTGGATTGGGTGTATGACTCGCTGCTACTACTTCCTCCACGTCGAGACTCCGAGTTGAGGTAGGTGGACGCCCGGTACACAGCTTCGATGCCTTCGAAAGTCTGCACACTCGGCGAGAATCGATGCAGAGATGGATTGCCGCTGTATTTAGCGAAAGAAGGTGGAGGGTGTTGGCTTCTCGAGGGTTTGTCCAAGCGAACTCTTGGCGACGAGTCTCGAGTTAGTTGGTTTTCGGGATCCTCTGTGCGTGACGCTCTTTGAGACACAAGGCTTATGGGCCTCGGCATGCTGACTGCAAGATTCGGGTTCGAGCGACCTCGCTCAGGGGTCACCTCTGGGTCTTGCCTTTCAACATCTTGCTGCGATGCCTTTTTCCGTATGAAGTCCCAAATAGACGAAGCCGAGCTTTCATGGCGGATCGAAGGCTCCGGGGTGTTCCCTCGAGACACCCAGACACCTTCGACCTCGACGCCTCGCTCGAGTGCCCGGATGCCGAAAGGTACCTCGTCTGCGCGGGGCACCCCGGGTCCACGTCGTCTCTGGCTCATTTCTCGGTGTAGAGCTTGCTCTTTCCTCTCCTTCTCAGCGACGACCGAGAATCTTCGCAGCTGCCAATGGGTGTATGCTAGCTTTGTGCCGCCTAGGCATATTGTGAGAGCGATGCCGCAACCGAGTATCTACTCGCGTTAGCACACCTGTTTTGGAATTGGAGCGGGCGAGTACTCACGAACACAAGCTTCTGCCATAGCTCCCACTGGGTAAAGAATGTTTTTCCCATGGTCATCAATCAACTCTTTGCGTGATCTCGTCACATCTGGTGCATGTTCAAAGCCCGCTTGAGGAAGGTGCGAATGAGCTCGAAGATTCGACAGCGAGGGTTCCTTCGCCGGTGTCGCATCATGGGTCGCTTAACAATGACCGCAATGCGATAACACGCGCAGAGAACGTGCGGGCACCCGAACGCGCCCTGCATATGGGTATCGCCTGAAGATTGCCGACATAGGATGCGCAACGCGCGAAGCGAGAAATGCATGCACCTATGGCGTGTTCTATCGGGCTTAAGCGCAAGAAGTTGGCGACTATACCGCGTCAGTACTGGAGGCGGTAAACAGAAGGTGCATGGAAGTGAGCGTTCAGTGCATGGCGATGCAAGGACTCGCGTTGACCATTGAAACGTCGAAACGTCGTTAAGCGAAGGTGTACTACCCAAGCCATTCCCAGATGTAAGAGCGGTGAAGGGAGATGACGAACGGGTGGAAGAAGATCTCAATAGTGAACAGCACCTGCATACTCGTGTAAGATCGTATGACGGGTCATGGAATCGGGAAGTTCGCAATCTGTATATGTCTTGGAAGCTTGATGAGAACCGCGGGATCGTCATGATCTTCGCACGAAGACCGCGTGCATTCTCCCGGCAGAGTGGAAGAGACGGCGATCGTACATGGCAATTCTTACTCTTGGTGCGACAAAGCCATGGTGCCGGAAGCGCCTCTCTTGTCTTACATGCAGGGGGCTATGTTGCACAGGAAGCGCCCAAGTACACCGGGACAACGATCGGACAACCAGGTTTGTCTCCATTTTTAATCAATAGAGAGTTTGACAGAGTTCGATCTACAGGAGCACTATGCATCTATACTGTATTTCTGCGCTAGTCAGACAATATCGGGTGAGGCTTCCGTGATGCAGACGTGGCTTTCCAAACGATGGTATTTTGTGCAGCCGTTCAAAATAGAAGTTGAGTGGGTGGCGCATATCACCCTAACGGACTGCTGAAAAGCGCCTTGCGTCGACCGTAGCGAGCTTGTGCATGCTTGTTACCGTGTGGATGAGACCGATGGTACAATTTACCTGCATCCAAGCCGGCAACCTCTATGATGGGCTTCAGACAACCCAATATCGATCCTTATATTCTCTGTTCTTTTGAATTGTCTTGGCGTACTATCCTCCGCGACAGACCTGTAGAGCCTTTTTTCCCCGAAGAGCCTCAACCCAATGAACCTCTGGGGAAGCGCTGAGAGTATCGAACAGCCTGAACACCTACCGCCTCGACATTCTTCAGTGAGAGCCCCTCGCTTGTACTTGCTCCGATGTGATCTGCGTTTCAATTGTCCGCATTATCCCTTCTTCTTTGTCCAATATCAGCTCCTGGCTATCGTTATCCATGTCCCGCAGCTCCGCCTCGATCTTCGTGTTCACACGCGTCTTGGAATCTCCCGTCGCCAGATCAATCCCCTCGCCGTATTGCCGAGAGCCCAGAGCATAATGCTGACCGGCATGGTATTGAAGACCGCTGGACTTGGAACGGGACTGCGAGCCGGAGAATGCGGATTTGAAGAGTGGGCGCAAAGACGCGATCGAGGCGCAGATGATTCCCACGTTGATCTCGATTTGGCCCCAAAGCAGTACCTGATCACGGTCAGTATGTATTGGTCCACAAGACTGAGCGGTCAGACTTACGCCAATGGCATCATAACCCGGATTCTCGGAATTGAAGTACGCCCAGAGAGCATGGATTCGGATCACAGAGGCTATCACAGCGAAGCCTCCGATCATGAAAATACCAATGACAGCATCTGATAGCTGTCAGTATTATTCAGTATACTTGGTATCTTACGACAGAGTGAGGTAGCCTGACATCTCTTCCGACGGCTGGCGTTTAGTTGCATTGCTGGCTTTATTGGTAAGATCAACACCAGCAAGTCTGTGAAGATGTTGATGCCCGCCATGGAGTAATACGACCCTTTCAGATCATTACAGTTGGGCGAAGGGAACGTGGGAGCCCATGCATCTGAAGGATTGGCGCACTCAAAAGCCTGGCCACGTCAGCAGCAGCCTTGCATTGTCGGGGATGGATTTCGTATACATTCACGAACATGATAATCATAGTGTAGACCACGATGAGTGCGGCTGTAGCCCAAAAGAACACCCGATTCTGGCAGCGAATTCAGCTAGACCAAGGAGACATGCACGTAAAAGCTTGCAACTGCATACCATGTTAGGAGGAGGAAATACCCGCCGGTAGAGCGCCAGGAACGAGCATTTCGTGATCGCCAGAGACAAAGGGTAGAAGATCTGATAAGCATACCAATAAATCAGGGTGTGAATATACGCAGTCATCGGGTAATCCCCTGGGTCTCGTCTTCTCCTGCCATCAAGTCAGAAAGTCAGCGTTCCTTTGTACATCTGAAGGCGTGCAAACCCTGCTCCCCAACTGATCTGAAATCCATTAAATATTCCAAGAGCAATGACCACAATCAGCGCGATGGCGATGAAGTAGTCATCGAGTCCGAGCTGTTTCGCATAGACTGTCCGACAGTAGTATCTGCGACAATGGTTAATCGCTCTGGGTGGGAACACCAAGTGAATGGGGCTCCGAACCTCGCAGACACTATACACGATGAAGTAAGGAGCAAAGCGCCAGTGACCGCAAGAAATATAGGCTGTTTGGATCCATTGCCTGTTCTATTATTGGCTTGTTGTCAGCACCCTGTTGACGAATGGCGGACCTGGTATCGTAGCGTACGAGATATTTGGATAGGTCTCCATGTAGAAAGTTGCGCGATGAAGCGGTCAGAAAGAGATGCACAAAGATATTGGAGGTAGTCAGGAGCCACCTGGAGCATACGAATCATCGTGGTAACGCTGGACATTGGTCGATGCCGAACCTGCGCGACTGAGGATCCCGAAGACAGCAGCCAAGTCTTTCTGTAATCAGCGACTGAGGGTCTAACAGGGAAGTGCCCCGTGTCTCAACGCCGCAATATGCAGCATGCTTGATCGCAGGAATCGGCCTAGTAAGTGAGAGATATACACAATTCATCCAGCATCATCAGGCACTACGGGTAGGAAAGGATTTCGGATGGCAAACAATTTTGAAGTGCCATAAATCCCACCTACCCAGATTTCAAAGCTTCGCAACTTGTACTTGCATATACTGTAGTGAATGTAACCACAGCAAGTAAGCAACAAGGGTCTAGTGTACCGGAGACCTAGACGCTCTCATCCTTGCACTTGGGTATCAAGGTCAACTTGTGGCAAACCAGGCAGAGTAATGAAGGATCTCATTGGTAACAGATCCATGTCGATGCCGTGCTTTCCCCAATGGCAGAGAGGCAAGCCTGATCCGGCTGAATTGTCCCTGTCCAAAGCTAGCGTTGCCGAAAGTAATAATTCGGTTCAGGCATCTTCTTGTGGATGTATTATTCTCGAATCCATGGGAAGCATGATCGGAAGAGGCCGAAGCGATCCACGAGGCCCGACTCAGGAAGAGTCTCAGAAAGTGATCTTCCACCCGTTCAGAGAGCCGATTTATTCTCCGGTCATAGAAAGCACAGCAGACTGCTACCTTCGACGTTTGACTCTCAAGCCTGGCTTTCTGCCCTGAGAGCCTCTGCCCTACAAATTCATGGACAAGCGGTGGTTTCGCTCCGAGTAGGAACCAACACAAGAATGGCAAGTTTCTGTGACCCCCTCGACTCGCGCCGAAACAACGATCCTAATGCTTGGCAAGAGTTCGTCTACGCCGCAAATACTGGGCCAGATGGCCTGCGTGCTTGTCAACGGATGCAATTCTTCCATCTAAGTGGGTATAGATCCCTGGTCACGTCGAGGTTGAAGAGACGGTCCCTGAACGCCGCTGACCTGCAGCTCGGAAGCGTTGCGAGGCGGGGGCGCAGCCCGCTCGGCCAATCGGCCGAGGCCTGAAGGACGGCACAAAATAAACAAACCTACTTTAAATCATCCTTCGCTTCATCCTCCCTTGTCCAAGATCCGGCCTCTTCCTTGCTAGAGCCAATCTATTGCGATGCTATTTGAAAATCCTGGTAGAGTAGCAGGCGGCATACACCCATGTCCTCTAGAGTAGTCCTTCTGCCGTCGGAGCACTGCCGATGTAGAATGTCCGTGGCAATTGCCCCGTCCATGGGCCACTTTAGAGATGCCATAGCATTGTTTTTATAAATATCGTTCGAAGTCCCTTCGACGATCAGAGAAGTCCATCTCCACCAACAGCAATCTGGCAAGCCACAACATTCGCTATGCACTCATTCGTTACTGCAGCGGTCGTCCTGACTTCGGCCTGCAACATCATTGCGGCTCCTGCTGGAGCGTCCAACTCGCTGCTGTCTAGGTCTCCGCAGGAAGAAAGCGAGCCTTGTGAGTCCGAGGCACCAACTCCGTACCCTCCCCCAAAAGGTACTGGAGCCTGCGAGAACCCTCGCGTCAGGAAGGAATGGTGCGTAGCATCCAAGGTATTGTCAGGCGAGGAGAAACACTGACACTTGACACCCAGGCGAGCCTTGACCGATGTTGAGAAGAAGGACTACATCGACGCAGTTCTCTGTCTCCAACACCAACCGGCCATCACGAAAGAGCAGTTTGCCAACAACAGTGATCTTAACCCGATCAATCGTTACGATGACTTCCACGCGGTGCACAACCTTCAAACTCCAAACATTCATTTCGTTGGCCACTTTGCGTCATGGCATCGTTACATGATGCACGAGTACGAGAGGACTCTCCGGGACGTTTGTGGATACAAGGGCAGCCAGCCGTAAGTCAGCTCCGGTCTGGTTCTGTTGATACAGATGCTGACAGCTCATAGATACTGGAACTGGTCTCTCGATGCACAGCCCAACAACAACCTGTCCGTTGCCATCTATGACACTGATGTCTTCTCTCCGACTGTGGGTTTCGGTGGCAATGGCAAGTACGTCGAGCTGCCAGAAGAGGTGGAGGGTCCGTTCAGGGCTTGGGGCCGCTCGGGAGGTGGATGCGTCCAAGATGGTCCGTTTACGGTGCCCAACTTCCATGTGAACATTGGTGAGAAGAATGGCTCATCCTGCCTTCGCCGTGACTTCCTTCCAGGTACGTGTCTCGCAACAATGCGTGATTCCAAGAGGATTGTGCTGACTAAAGATCAAGCTGTCCTGCACGAGGATGCGGATCCCAAGCAGGTGCAATTGGTCCTCGACCAGCCTAACTACACCAAGTTCGCTCGCCAGCTTGAGGGTGGACCATCTTTCGCTATCCCGGCGATCCACGCAGGTGGCCACTTTGGCGTCGGCGGCATGCTCGGCCAGGCTGGAGACGCTGCCAACAGCCCCGGTGGTGAGTATATCGATTGGTCCAGTTGTTGTAGAAAGCTTGCTAACTTCTCCCAGAACCTCTCTTCTACATGCACCACACAATGATTGATTACGTTTTCTGGAAGTGGCAGCAAAAGGATCTCGAAAATAGGCTTACCGACATTGGCGGTCCAGTGCACTACCTCGACTTTGGCGGCGAGAATGTGACTCTCGACTTCCAGATCGATCTCGGAGCCATCGCGCCGCCGATAACCTTGCGCGAGGCTTTGAACACTGAGGGCGAGCTGTTCTGCTACACGTATGAGTAGAATGCGAGTTCAATTGCACTTTCTACTCTCACTCTCATTTTAACCGTTAGTCCCTCGAGAAATACTGTAGCCAACGTCGGATTGGAAACTTGATGTTGGGATTCTCAAAATCATGTTTCCGTGTCGTCCATGTGTACGTGCAGAGGAGCTTGGTCAAGCCTCAGGAGATAGTCGAGTTAGTGGAACAAACGTGTGCAGAGCCTGGCACGGTTGTAAGGTGCATTCGACAGTCACGGTTGAATCGGGATGGTTCCTTTCTGTCGAATTTGCAGGCAAAAATGGGGAACAATTTCAAGACGTCCTGCCCTTTCCTGGTTAAGACTGGAAGGGCAAAAGAAAAAAAAAAAGTAGCTGAGAATGGTTTCGATCCATTGCCCTCCGGGTTATGAGCCCGGCGCCTGAGAGATGTTAGAATGTGTAGAGATGACACTATACTGCGGGAGTAATAACTTACGCTTCCGCTGCGCCACTCAGCTCGTGGGTTGAACTGGACGTTCGATGATGTCAATCGCTGCAATTAAATTCACAATCATGTTATATCACGCCCTTCCACCACCACCCTATTTGCTCTCAACCCATGAAGCGAAAAAAGACAGCTAGGTAATATTATAACAAAAGATAAATTGGTGCTGCACCCGACCTTGACCAAATCAAGTCGATCTCAAGTGGCACTTCCATCATTTGTAAAATCGCGAGAGGCGCGGTACTTTTCTCCGCGCCGATCTCTGCTGATCAGGGCACGGAATGGAGCAAGGCACCATCTGCCGATGCCGTCGTCTTGTACGTCACGAAATCTTGAGGTATTGTATCAGCTTGATTAGGGCGATCAACGTCCCAAATCAACAGCAGCAATGCTCCGAGGTCTGGCGCCTTGTGCTGACACGCCACTGCCTGCCTTCGTATATGCGACTGGTCTGGGAAGCACCTCCATCGCAATGCGGCATCTGTGCCTTATCGATTCTAGAAGTTCTCTTCCTCTGCCGCGCGCCACATGGCTGAACTCTTCCCGATCGACATGCAGCCAAGACGAAGGGCGGCGGTGTCGGGCCAGGTCTAAAGTGTCTGACTGCAGACCTGGATGGTGAGGAAGTAAAGGTGAAGCAGGAAGAACCGCAACCCACGTGCAAGGATGGGCGCCACCTACGGTTCCGCACAGTCTAGTCCTGCATCTGTCTACTTGGCATGAAACATCGACTGCAGATCCCGGAGGTGCCCAGAGATAAAGTCCGGACGAGCATGTATACCCAGAGATCGCCGCTACCTCCAGACTTCTTGGATCCCAGCGACACCTCTATTCATTCCATTGACGATTTCTCCCTATACACAAGTCAATCTATCGCGACATGAGACTTCAATTCACGTGGACGGCAGTGACGCTTCTTGCAAGCAGCTGCAGGGCTGTCAATGGACTCAGCCTGAAGGCTGAGCACGCTGGTGCTGTCTTCAACAACGGCACTGCGGCCGGACAGGATGTTTCCCTTGGCAATGGTACGCTCTCTGGATTGTGCAGACAATGGTGCTGTTATTAACACTGCCTTTCAGAGACTGGCTACGTTTCATACCCACCAGGTCACCACGCAAAGGCAGCCGTACTGTACATGACAGACATCTTTGGCAATGCATTGATCAACAACAAGCTGTTAGTAACTTACAATCCCACGCTCGTACAGACTCACACTCATACCATACGTTTCAGTCTGGCAGATAGCATCGCCAAAGCCGGCTATTTGGTCGTGATGCCTGACCTCTTTCGCGGCGACCCTGTTCCAGCAGACGCCCTCTCAGACCCTGCCTCGAACTACAGCCTTCCAGACTGGCAAAAGCGCCACCCCATGGCCGAGATTGAGTCCATTCTGGACACGACGATCAACGCCATCCAGACCACGTACAACACCTCAAGGATCGGCTCGGTCGGCTACTGCTTCGGCGGACGCTACGTCGCGAGGTACCTTGCAGCGGGAAAGGCCATCAAAGCCGGGTTCGCCGCCCATCCTTCCAACACCCAAGCAGCGGAGTGGGAGGCCATCGCAGCGCCCATTAGCATTGCCTTCGGCGATCTCGACGAGAGCAGCACGCCTGAGAACCGCACGAACATCGAAGAAATCTTCTTCGAGGGCAACAAGACTTACCAGACGACTCTCTACTCCAACGCTGAGCATGGCTTTGCCGTCCGGACCAACCTCACTGTCAAGCAGAAGGCCTTTGCGCAGGAGGGCGCCTACTTCCAGGCGGTAAGGTGGCTTGATGCTTGGGTCAAGAGCGAGGAGTGATGGCTGGTCATGTCATCAGTTCACGCCCTCAAGACGCTGTAATCTCTATTATGCTAGATTAAGAATCTCACGAAAATCATTTGCTGTTCTACAAACGACATGAAAGCTTTTTCTTTCCCACCAAATGGGAATTTCTTACCCCTGTTTGCGAGTGGTGGTGCTTATCGTCCAGCTCGGTGATGGCAACCACTCGACGAGCAGTGTCCTGAAACGGCTATCACGAAAGATTTGAAAGATTTGAAAGCAAGATACTGATAGACTGGCTTGCGTGCAAGTGGTGGAAACATGGCTATAGCCTAAAATCCGAATAGGCAAGCCATTCCCCGGCGTTAAAGGGCTTAACCCCTCATCATGGCCCCTCATACGCAATCGGATCGTCAAGCAAAACAACATCACGGCATGCCGTGCCGCCGTAATGTGTAGTCCTCGTAATATAAAAGGCCATTTGATCCCCACAGACAGGCGTAGGTGTGACCTCCTCTAAATCGGTATCACTATCTGCGTTTCTCTCCACAAATATTAGCCCAAAGTAGCCGATCAAGATGTCTGCCCCTAATGGCTCCACGGCGCAAGACCCCGTCCTTCGCTCTATCGCAGAGACGAAAGCGAGCTACAAACGCCTAGGCAAGAGCGGCCTACGGGTCTCGGTGCCCATCTTCGGCGCCATGTCCTTCGGCGACGCGTCGTGGCAACCATGGGTAATCGAAGAGGATAAAGCACTGCCTCTTCTGAAGGCAGCCTACGATCGCGGCCTGAACACATGGGACACAGCGAACGTGTACAGCAACGGCGTGAGCGAGGAGATCATCGGCAAGGCGATCAAGAAGTACCAGATCCCGCGCAATAAGATTGTCATCTTGAGCAAGTGCTACGGCTATGTTGGCGAGGATCCCAGCGTCCGTGGCATCATGTACGGGCAGAAAATTGCCGAGTCGAAAGACTACGTGAACCGCGGTGGTAAGTCACAGACCATATATCACGCATGAAGAAGTCCCTGTTGACCCAAATGACTCCCAGGCCTCTCCCGCACCGCCATCTTCGAAGCCGTCAATGCCTCCCTCGCCCGCCTGCAGCTCGAGTACCTCGACTTGCTACAGATCCACCGCTTTGACCCGCACACGCCGATCGAAGAGACGATGCAGGCTCTGCACGACCTCGTTCGCGCAGGCAAAGTGCACTACATCGGCGCGAGCAGCATGTGGGCGTGGCAATTCTCGCTGATGCAGCACTGCGCTGAGAAGAATGGATGGACCAAGTTCGTCAGCATGCAGAACCACTACAACTTGCTGTATCGCGAGGAGGAGCGGGAGATGAACGCCTTCTGCGTCGCGACGGGCGTGGGACTGATTCCTTGGGCGCCACTGAGTCGAGGACATTTGGCGAGACCGCTGGAGGTGTTTGGCAGCACGCTGAGGAGCGAGGGAGAGAAGAAGAATAGCGGAGAGTTGAGCCAGGCTGACCAGGAGATTGTGAAGAGGGTGCAGGAGCTAGCGGATAAGAAGGGGTGGAAGATGAGCCATGTGGCACTGGCATGGATCAACAAGAGAACCAGCTCGCCGATTATTGGATTTTCGAGCGTCGAGCGGATGGACGAGGCGCTGGAGGCTCGTGGGAAGACATTGACCGAGGAAGAAGAGAAATATCTCGAAGAACCGTACGCTCCGAAGGCGATCATTGGCCATTCGTAAGCATTAGCGTAGATGAAATGTCATTCGGCCTTTTGCCAGGGTATCATTGCACTCATTGTTCGCTTTTATCGGTCACGCGTTGAAGCCCAGTCCCCTGCTCTCTTCATCCTCTCTAAGAGCGTTCCTGACCTCTTCTTCACCAACTCCGAGCCTGACTCTGCCAACACGATCTCCATGCCTGCTTTCGACGCCTATTATGCCGGCTTCGGCCAGCTCGACTGCAGCACCACCAAGACCCATTACCCTTGCCGCCTTCTCAATTTCCTTCTTGAGAGCCGGGCGTCCACGCTTGGACGGTGTTTGTACGGCTCCTGGTGCATCCTCTTCTGCTCGCTGTGGAGGCGTGGCGTCTGGGGTCAGGAGGTATTGCTCGAGAGGCTTCGACTGAGACATTGCGCCCATTCGTCGTGCTTCGTTGGAGATGTCGGCAAGAGTAGATTCTGTGATACCTGTCCGCCTCAAGCGGGCGAGCAAGGCACCCAGGAAAAGTTTGCTCGCTAGAGGCAACGAGCGGAGGTATGCAGCCATCGGAGTTGAAGTTGCTTCGGTGATGGCACGTCTGATAGTTGCGATGTTGACAATGCCTTTCTTCTGCGCCGGACCAAGAGGCAGAGGCTTCTGTCTCGCTGGCGTCTTACTTGGAGTATCAGGTGCCGCATTTTCCTTTTCCTTCTCGGCCTCCACGCTCTCCTGCTCTGCGATTTCCACTGCGCGTCGACATATGTCGAGGGCACGTCGCGCGTCACCAGAGACTGCTGCGACTTTTCGACTTGCAAATTGCACCGCGTCGGGCTCGACAATGACCTGACCGACACCTTCAAGTCGCGATTGGATGATGGCCATGAGTTGAGTGTGGGTATAGCCCGGGAAGGTGATACGAGTAAGACCCAATCGAGAGCTGATCTTGTTGCTGAGTGTTCGCTCTGGCAAGTCCATAGTGTTTGCGACGGCTAGTACGATTAGTCGACTATGCCGAAGCTGTGGCCAATTGAAGAAATTGTACATGACGCCCTGATTGCGAGTCACAAGCTGATCAAGCTCGTCCATCAGTACCACGCAAGGCACACGGCGCGGTGATGGCGTCGTGAACTCTCGTTCCAGAAGCTCCAAAGCGTGTGCTGAACTGACACGATCACCTTTCAGCGCCTCCCATAGTAAGCTGTATGACTGATGGGGGTCTGTGACTTTCATGCCATTGATTTCCACGAAATAGAAGTCATCCAACTGCTCATCCGCTACGGCTGTTTGCAGGGATGCCACCACTTCTCTGACTGTTGCTGTCTTTCCGGTACCAGGCGTGCCTGAGATGTAAATACACGCACCAGTGCCGGCTGTAATAGCAACCTCCAAGTGTGATTGCACTGTATCAAATTCCTCCTCGCGACAAGGTAGTGCATGGGGCACAGCCGAGACATGAAGCGTGGAGCGGGCAAGCTGATACGGCGATGCATTCAGCTGTGAGGGTGAGAGCATTCTCGTACCGAGCGGCGTGAATTCTAGAGGCTTCTTGGTGACAATTCGTTTGTGTGTTGGAGTCGTGAACTTCCTGGGTGTTCTTTGCTTCGCCTTAGATGGAGTGGGTGTGGCAGAGGTCACCTTCCGACGCTTTCGAGGTGTCGCAGGATCATCCCCACCTTCTTCGTCAATGTCCTCCAACCCATACTCGTTCTCCTCTCTCTTCTTTGTAGGCTTGCGCCGACGAGTCTTGACAGTCTGTCTCTCCACCAGGTCGCTGATAGTATCCAAATCCTCCTTTCTGCTCTTGAACACGTCTTCCCATATGAACTCCTCGGTGTACGTCGCTGTCTTGATGTTCGCGCCCCTCCGACAGACGAAGACCTTGCCATAGTCCTTGGAATTCTTCGAAACCTTTCCGCTTGGATATTGAGCCACGAATTCCTTTTCGGACATCACCTTCGCTTTTCCATTGATTGTTGTCAAAGGATTCTCGTCAAAATTCGCGGTGATGTACAGCTCATTGGGCAGATAATCCGTACGCTTGCTCTTGCCTCTAATTTCTTTCTCCGAGGAAAACCACATCATGGTCGCCTTCTTTTGCAAGACCATCTCTCCGTCGTCATCCTCGAGCTCGCCTTCAGAAAGATCATAGATAATTGCGACCCAAGCCTCATTTCCCGCCGGGGCCTTCAGCAGGACTGTGTCGCCAATGTAGCATTCAAAGTCACCCATTCGGGCGCCGATGATGTTCTTCGAGCCATTTTCTACTGCTGGGGTGCCGGCGAGAGCTTTGTCGTCGCTGGAGTAAATAAAGTCCCAGGGGTGATCCTCAAGGCCGAGCTCATCGTCTGAGTCTTCTCTAAGCACGCTACCTCCGGACAGGTAGTGACGTGCTTTCTCGATGTTGGTACGTTTCCGCTTGGGTGGCATCTTGCACGGTGTGAGGTACGAGTTTGTGGCTTTCTGGGAACGATCTTGCGAGAGTTGCGATCGTCGGACTTCGAGATCTCGAAGCGCGCGAGACGACGCGCTTGTTGCACGCGCAATCACGTGACTTTGGGGAATGGACGCATGCACTGTGATTGGTTTTCTATCTAGGTACTGCCTAATGTAATAACAAGAATGTGTCTCATTACGAATTACGTCACGAGAAACATCAGTAAGCATTTGATCGGTTGTCCAAATCAAGAAACAAATGTCTGGATACTGGCCTCGCAAAACAGACACAGGGCTATGCTATCTCACTCATTTGCTCGGTCGAGGCGAGATTTGACATTTCAAGTGTTGGATGTCAATTCGTACAGGCACTTTCAGGAGGTTCAATGCTGTCTCCAATAGTCTGTGCTGTCTGTTGCTACAAGGGTATCTAACCAAAATTGCCGAGCGTACTACAACGTTCAATCCATTGCTTGATATGTCCGAAGTCGAATAGCCATCATTCCTTCTTGACCGGCACACTACCCTTCTCTCCCTGCGCAACTTGAACAGGGCTAGGGGCAAGGTTCGGAGGAAGTATACTGGCCCCGTTACCTGGCGTGCTTGAAACCATGGAAGGAGGCAACGGCTGCTGGGTTGGGTTCTGGTCATGCTTTTGCGGGATGGCTTTAGTACTTTCGGGCCAGGGCCCGGACATGCCATCCGCAGCAACCCCGTTCGCTGTCGCGGAAGCAGGAGCAGGCTGAGCGGTACCGTTATTGGTGGGTGTTTGGAAATGGTGCAATGGTGAAGGGTAGCCGTGTCCGTTCGATGGAGTAGCTTGTAAGGGAGATTGCGCCATTGACTGTGACGAGGGTCGTGGGAGGGGCCGAGGCTGAGCGGGAGGTGAGGATTTGGTGGGTGAGTGTCCAGCATTGTAGGCGTATCCATTCGAAGGAGGCGGGAAGGACGTCAATGGGCTGTGCAAGAGAGGTGATTGGCGCGGCTGAGGTGTTGGCTGTGTGGGAAGCGGGCCAGGAGAGGAGGGTGGAGCGCGCTTCGCTGGTGACTGAAAGCCGTTCATTAAGTGTGCGGAGCTGGGCCTGTGAGGAGGTTGTTCGGGCTGGCGCGCTGGTTGTGGAGGTGAATATCTTTGCAAGCTGGGTTGTTGGGTGTACAGGTTGGGATATTGTTGCGGCGGTGGAGAGCTCATCGGATATGCCTGTCTGCTGGACTGCGGGCTACGGCCGTACTCAGTTGCAGGTGGGTGATAACCAGGATGTCCACCACTTGCCTGGACGGCATTTTGATGGGCGTACTGATGCTGATATTGATGAGGATGATGAGCTGGTGCACCGCCTTCAGGAACAGGCGACGGCGAGCCGCCATGACCAGATTGGGATGGCCTTCGAGGTGGAGGTAGAGGGCTGCCTTGCCACTGTTGCTGCGGTGGTCTAGGCTGTGCCGAGTGTGTAGGTACGGGATAGTACGCCTGATGTGGGGGCTGCGGCATTCCCGGCGGCATTGTTGCACCATGAGACAAGTTGGGGTAATATGCTTGCTGGGGCGGAGGGTATCGCGAAGGAGCTTGATCGCCGTCAAGCTGGCGCTGAACATGAGGTGGCAGGCCGCTGTCTCGGGGTGCACTCGAGGATGGCGGCCTGTCATCGCCTCTTTGAGCCTCAGGGCTGCCACTTGACCTCTTGCCCAGCTTCAGTGATGGAATCTTAGGTTTCTTAGCATCTTCTTCCTTCTTCTTGCAGGCATGGCACACGAAAGCGAAATCGTCGCTGCCCGCTTGTGCAGGCGTAACGCCGTGACACTTGCTGTGCTGCCATACATTGCAACGATCGCAGGCCATGGAATGGGTGCCGTCGTCAAAGTTCTCGCCATGCAGCCCGCATACGGCGCAGTCGAAGTACCAATCACCTTCCTCATCTTGTAGCTCTTGGAGATCTTTCTGTAGTTGTTCCTTCTGCGACTTCAGTTGGCGCCCAGACTGGCGTTTGATGTTGTCGGCATCGTTCATGTCCTGTGAAGCCTCCCGCTCGCCTTCCCGCTCGAGCCTGGCAAGCTCTTCCTCTTGGAGAATACGCTTGGTCTCACGCTCTTTCAGGCGCTGTTCGCGGGTCATTCTGCGGGATTCGTGGCCCTGGATTCATGTTAGATTTGCTGCTTGTCATGGAACATGGAGTGTCTCACCTCTTCGATCCTGCGCTGCCTATCTTGTTCTTCATGCGCCATGCGAAGTTCGCGTTGTTTCTTCTCTTCCGCTTCGCGAGCCTCGCGCTCTTCACGCTCTTTATCGGCTTTGACGGCGAGACGGCTCGATCGCTTTGCGCCTGACATCTTCTGGAGGTTCTCTAGCTCTCGCTGCTTCTTCAGCTGCTTTTGGCGTACCGCTTCAGCGCGTTTCTCCAGAATCGGAAGCACGTCGCTCTCGATACTCTGTCGCAGTTGCTTCTCGTTCGGATCGCGTGAGCGGAAGATGGTTGACAAGAACTCCTGATAGTCCGCCAGAGTGATGGCAATGCACTCCCAAGTATTATTCGTGAAGCCGAAGTCCCCTTCTGCGTTGGTCGCGTCTCCGGCATGTGCAACAACCACGTCGTCTTGTGCGCCTGCTTCGGCGTCGGCCATTTCCTCGTCTTCATCTTCCGGCTCAGACTCTGCCTTGAAACGCTTCGAGGACCTCGTGCCTCTGCTCTTCGGCTTAGGAGGCTTCTTCGCCTTTGGCTTCGGTTTAGGCTTTGGTGCCGGTAGCGGCGGAGGCGGTGCTGCGTCTGAGCGACGGTATAATCGATTGTCGTCGAGAACATAGTATGATCGATCGTCCTTATCCCACCCGATTGGATCGATGCGCCAGCTCAGATGGTCTTCGTCTTCTGGCATGCGATCGCGTATCCGCGCTTCATTGAAGAATGTCCATGTACTCAATTGCTGCAAAACACGTATTCTGGTGAAGACATCAAGGTCGTCGAATTTGGTCGGTTCCTCGTCCTCACCGAAAGGATTACGCGAGGGAGCTTTTGCCAGATACTGTCGGCGTGTATACTCGGCGAAGATTTCGGGACTTCAAGATGTCAGAGAGATTCACGCATATGTCAGCGGTGCACTCACGTGAGGCCTCTATGAGATGAGACTGTCTTAAGCATGGAAAGCCCAATTTGCGCGAGCTTTTCTGACGGATGGGGGAGCAGGCACTCATGTTCGAGGTCCTGTTGTTGCAAGATTAGCAAGGGATCTCTTGAATTCATATTCCGATCGCAAGGCCGGCGGGGTAGCGAGAGTCAGGGCGGAGGGGCATACTTCAATGTCGAAGTCCTCGTCGATCTTGACGGCATTGCCGAAGAGGAAAATGTACTGCATCAGACTCGCGAACTCCCACATATTCCGCAGCTCTTTCAGTGTTTCGGCGGCCTCAGGTGCCATCTGTGGCTCATCCGGCGCATCAAGCTGGGCCACCTCTGCCGAGCGCTTGTAGCGCGGCATGGTGACGAGGTGACTTGTTCGTGGAGGTGAAGTGTAACGGAGCGCGGCGCAATTCAGAGACGCGCGATCGGGTATCAAGTGTCGAATGCAAGGAGTAGGCGTGGAGGAGCCAAAGAAAAGAAAGTGAAATGGTGCGTTTGCAAGTTGCTTGCGTGAGAGACGTTCGCGACGCTCTGATGAAAGTCCCAAGGTCGACGCGCCTGGCCCTCCCGCGCGAGTCGGCGGGCCGTGCCGACGGATGCTTACCTTAACCTTAGCGCCCCAAGCCGCTGGAGACATGTACCTTGATGAGATCCTCAGACCACCTTTTATCCGCTTTTGCTTTGATCAACCAGAGTCTCTCGGGGGCTGTAAGCCGTCACTTCAGATGTGGTTTCGTCTCTTTTATCATGCCAGAATCACTCAAACATGACGAAGAATATCTGATTGCTGAAACAAACAGCATGCGAAGTCAACAGCTGCAACATGCCGACGCCACTGCCTCACCGCAGCAAACAGATGTCGAAATCCGACGGCTTTCCAGGCGATTGTACGTTTCGCACGCACTTTCAACGTGGAACTCTCGCGTGTTTGAATTCGGCGCATTCCTCTTCCTCGCCCACATATTCCCACAAACACTTCTACCAGCGTCTGTCTACGCGTTGGCACGGGCAGCTTCGGCGGCACTCTTCTCACCATGGCTGGGCTCTTACATAGATCGAGCAGATCGGCTTAGAGTTGTTCGGCAATCCATTCGTATGCTCCGCAACCAACAAAGTCTACCGGTCCTCACTAACACCCTGCAGTTGGTCAACGACTGCCAGTTGTCGTATCCTGTGTTGGCTTCTTACTCATGTCGATCTACACGCATTTGATTCAGTCAACATCCGGGAAGACGATTACTCTTTTGATCCTTTCGAGTTTGGCATGTATCGAGAAGCTGAGCGCAGTGCTCAACACCATCTCAGTGGAACGAGACTGGGTTGTCGTAGTTGCTGGCTCAGATGAATCAGGGCTCGCCACCATGAACGCGCAGATGCGCCGCATTGATCTATTCTGCAAGCTGGTTGGTCCCTTGGCGATATCATTCGTGGACTCGAACTCCACGCAGTTGGCTATACTGGTAACGGGGACTATGAGCAGTGTCTCCGTGATGGTTGAGTATCTTGCTATCGCCCGTGTTTACCGATCAATCCCGGCACTGCGGGTAGCAAAAGTCACATCCGATGAAGCACCTAGCCCTTCTCCTAAAAACTTGAGCGAGCGCTTCCTGGATACAGCCACCATCCTGCTGTCGTATTTTCGCCATCCATCGTTCCTTCCGTCTTTCGCGCTTGCGCTGCTCTATCTGACAGCGCTGTCGTTTTCTGGGCAATTCATAACTTACCTCCTCGCTCAAGGGTTGAGCAGTGCCACCATCGCTCTGTTCCGTGGCGTGGCCGCCATCTTCGAAATGTCTGCCACATGGCTGGGCCCCTGGCTGAACAATCGCATTGGCGCAGTCCGCTCCGGGATCTGGTTCCTAAACGCGGAGCTCGTCTTCATCGTGCTTTCTTGTGCCCTTCTGTGGCTTCCTGCGTCTGACTCTCAGGCCGACGGTATGACGTTGGCTCTCGTACTGGCGGTAATCCTCAGTCGGACGGGTCTGTGGGGATTCGACCTCAGCGCTCAGCTCATCATTCAAGACGAAGTCGAACCTGAGGTACGCGGATCCTTCTCAAGCCTCGAAGCCTCCTTCCAAAACACGTTCGAGATGCTCGCCTTCTTGTCGACGGTCATGTTTCCCCGCCCCGAACAATTCAAGTACCCTGCCGCCATGTCTGCCGCGGCGGTGGCCTTGTCAGCACTACTGTACGCATACTTTGTGCGCGCTCGCAGAGGGCACCTGCTACACATGTCTCGCTGTCTTGACAGAAAGGACCGCACAAGGCCGCACTCTCAAGGCTGGGAGAGCATACCATTGGAAGAGCCCCATGAAACCAGCGTGGAAGATGAAGTGAGATGAAGCAAGCTCGCACGCCTGCCCTGTACATTTTTCAAAGATATCTACATGCCGAACTAAAAAGAAAGCCGCTGAACAGTGCAGACGGCGGATATCATTTCCCAACCCTTCCCAAAACCGGGGGCCCTTGTGTATCGTAAGCTCAATCCTTCCCCCCGGAACTGCCATCGCAAAAAGAAACATCAAACCGAATGAATGTCCAACCCTAGCGAATCTCATCGAACGCCTAAACCTCCCCACAAAGAACCTCCTCAATCCCACCCAGCGCCGGCCCAACACTCGGCCTAGGCTCCACGAGCCCTACAAGCGCATCGTCAAATAGCGTCCTCTCCATTTCTTGCTCAATCTCAACGCACGACTTCTTCCTCCTGATAACACGCCTCGAATCGAAGTCCGAGGGCGAAAGCACCGGCGAGCTGTTCCCGAATGTGAAGCCCGCGAAGCCCGGGAAAGCGCCTTGCTGGGTGGGCGCGGGCGATGTGGATGGTGATGACGATGAGGCGGAGGTGGTCGGACTGAGAGGCGAGTGGGAGCGCGAATCCTCTGTCCTGCGGGTTGGCGAGTGTGAGAAAGCTGTGCGGAGCTTTTGGAGGGATCTGGATGGCGAGAGACGGCGGGTGGTGGTGGTGGGCATGGTGGCGGACGTGTCGTGTGTTGTGTGGGCGATGTGAGCCGCGGTAGCTTGATAGCAGTGTATAGGTATTGCTGCCCCACTGCTGTATAAGGTAGTGATTTTGTGTGAGAAAGCCAGTGAATTGTTCGGCAGTAATGCAGTACTTGATATGAAGTAGGCTCGGTGCCACGTTCTCCGCTAAAGTAGTTGTTGGAGCAGCAACGCAATCCCAGGGCAATGGTAGAGCAACAGCCACTCTTCTTCAAGAAATGTCGTCAAGGTCCAGCCTCCCAATACAGGCAGAT
Source organism: Cladosporium halotolerans (assembly GCF_011745625.1). Lineage (NCBI taxonomy): Eukaryota > Fungi > Ascomycota > Dothideomycetes > Cladosporiales > Cladosporiaceae > Cladosporium > Cladosporium halotolerans. The sequence continues at coordinate 76,960 of NW_027191463.1, read as the reverse complement.
GTCGATCCCACGCGAAGGCGATACCAGCCGTCGCCGAGCAGCAGCGTTGCTCCCCCGCCGGTCTTGACGCAGAAATTGGACAGAAGCGGTGAGAGCAGTAGAGCAGACCGAGACAAAGGTGTCACTTGTGTTCTCCAGGACAGAGCTGAACCGAGACAAGATCAATGGGCGGAGTTAACGCCGTGGAGTGCGCGTTGGCCAAGGAGCAGACAGTGAGATGAATACAGCCGCGACATTGCTCACATCCCACAAGGACCGCCGGTATTATCTACCATCAGCCCAGTACACTCACCTCCACCGTGCCCTATCAGACCCTGAGCAGGGATGCGTACATCTAAGATTGCCGGCAATCCTGCAAACGCAGGCGGTGGAGTCGCGAAACGGCCTGCTACAAATGCCTCCAAACAGCTCCTTTCCCGTTTCGGCTGGCGGTTCGGTCGTGCAGTCCAACGCCATGTTTCAGCGCGCTGGCGCTAGGTCTCGACCCACGCCGCTAGCGAAGGAGATCACGGGGAAAGGGGTCTTGCATTCATGACGATTGACTCCATGGTACGTGGCAGGGTGGCGGCGTTGAATTTACATGCCAGCTCTCTGCGACGGAGGAATTGCGTCAGGTGACGGGAGAGGTGCTGGGAGCGGTCTCGAGTTGATTGTTGACTTCGTCCGTCTTGCTGCAAGCGAGCCGGCGACGATCTTCCCATTTGAATTCCGGCTCCTGCTCTTTGCCTCAGATTGTGACGATAATGCCCGCGGGTTATAGCCTGGCATTGATTTGCTGGCGGTAGATGGGTGGAAATGAATAGCGTCGGCGGTAGTTGCGTGGAAATGGATTGTTGAACAACCCTGCTATAAGGCCCAAAAACACGTGCTTCTTCAATCATTTGTGTTTGATTATGAGCCAAATGCGTGCACTGTACATGAGTACAGCTTTATCGGTAATCTCACACGACCACTGGAGCACAAGCACAAGAGGTGCATATACTCATAGTCGTGGCCGTCTCACAGGTGGCGCGGAGTAAGCTGCAGGGAATTATCGTGCTCCATGAGGTGTATTAGGTTGGGTACTTTCGTATATACACCGAAACGCCAGCGCTATGCAGAACGAGAAAAGAGAAGAACAAATGAAAAGGCCATGTACGTCGTTCGCCGCATGTCAAAGGCCGCCATGTTTCGTCCAGCATTCAAAACGTCCATGATTCAAAACGCCATGTGTCTCAACGCTCACGCTCAACATGCAAGAACAGAAATCACCCAATCCAGACGCGCATCTGCCAAACGCCACCTCAACACTGCGTTCCTAGACCTCCACTGGCCACCTGAGAAGCTCGATCATTGCTGCGGACTCGGCGGCCTGCTATTCGAGCTGTATTGCCTGGGCATGCTTGGTCGGTTCTGTGGGCTCGGCGGCCTGCTGCTAGAGCTATACTGCCTCGGACCAGCGCTCGGCCGGCGATGTGCGCTCGAAGCGCGACTCGAGCTCTGCTGCCTAGCAGACGAGCGGCGCCGGTTGTTGTTGTCGATGGTTTGCCTGCGCGTCGTGACGCTGCGCCGCATACTCTCGCCCCACGCGCTTGTGCCGAAGGTATCCATCATCATGCCAGATTGGCTAATTGAACTGTTTGCTCTACTTCTGCCGCCGATGCCGGTGTCGCCAGTCAAGGACGGGCTAGCCGGAGGCGTGTTGGCGTTTTCGAGAGCAGCGGCGAAGTGCCAGTCGGGTTGGATGCTAGCCTGCGAAGGAGACGGGGCAGGGTGCGCTGGTGACAATTGCGGAGAGCTCTGGAGAGATCCGCGAGTGGGCGAGCCCGTGGGAGTAGTCTGGATGGAGTTACTACGATGAGTGCGTGCGTCGCCGCGAGACCACGACGACGAGGGCCTGCCGGTATTGTCCGATGCAGAAACGCTCGGGGCGCGGCCCACGCCGAGGCCTTCTTCGTTGTCGTTGCTGGGGTCGACCTGTGTGATGCTGACAGAAGGCACGTGGAACTTCTTCGCCTGCGTGACATCGTCGCCCGCTTCGTCTTGAACAAAGATCTCCGGGACACCAAACGATGGCACGGTGTTCATGCGCGCTGACTTCTTGCGCTCCACCGCGCGACGGAAGCGACGGGACCAGTAAAGGGTGTCAAAGAAACCGACGACGATGTTTCGATTGACAGCCTCCTCCACACGCTGGAGACGAACACGCCGGCGCAAGAACTCCTCGAGCTTCAAGCTTCTGTTGTCGTTGATCACCTTGTAATGGGCCAAAATCATTAGCAGCGTACCAAAGGCGATTCCACGATCCGGATCCGCAGAGACAAGCACCTCCTCATAAAAGGTGTTCATCCTAACTCGCCGCCTCTGGATCTCATCCACAGGTATCTCATTGAGCTTCGCGTTCAGTTTTGCGAGATCGAGTTGTCTGGGCTCGTAACTCATAGCACCATCCAGCGGCAGGGAGTTCGTCCGACGGAGTGGACTGTCAACTTGGCATTCTTCCAGGAACGCGCCGACCGTGAAATCGCCATCGTATACCCTCATCTCGAAAACGCCAGAAAGTTCACCAAGGAAACGAGGGAACGCTTCCTTGGAAATGTAGCCGGTGCCAACAGGGTCAAACTCTGCCCAAGCTTGCTTGAAGCGACGAATTTCCTCTCTGCTGATGATGGATAGCCCGCTACTCCTCTGGTACACGTACGAGAAGTTCTCGTAGATCAGCGAGATGAACAAGTTGACGAAAATGTACATGCTCAGAATGTTCCAGGAGATGAACAGAGCGCGAGCCCACTTTTCGCTGCCGCAGTCTCCGTCGTAGTAGCGGGTGCCGACGGTGCAGAAGGGCGCCTCGATCGCGGCGAAGTCTTCCATCAGGGCGTTCCAGCCTTCTCCAACACTTGTCCTAAAGAGCAGGATGAGGGCTTTTGGCACCGTGCGAAAATTGGCGTTCGCGCTTGTCTCGTCTCCGAGTCGCGTGAGACCGAACGTCTGTGTGAGCGCGATGGCAAACACGAGAAAGAAAACGAACCAAGTCGCCAGCAGATTGACGATTGATCCAAGACTGGCAGCACCGGTCTTGAAGAGCTGGTCGAGTTGATTGTTTCTCGGGATGATCATTAGCGCCACCGAGACCAAGAACAGCTTCTGAAACTGGATGAATGTTCGATCTTTGAAGTCGGAAAGAAGCATAAGTGTCGTGATGAAGGTGCCTGACACCGCAAAGAGAGAGTAAACATCCCACGCGCTTCTTCTGAAGCGCAGCCAAGACAAGCCGATGATTCGGATGACGATGTTGGCGATATAGAGCAGCGTGAAGAGGAGAAAGAGGTAGTCTCTCGCCATACTCCAGCCCTGTGGCTCCGGGTAGAATTCGAGCATCAGGAGGATCAAATGCACCACGAGCAAAGCAGTAATGCCTTTCTGCCACCGACCGTTCTTGGTAACAGCACGACGATAGCACCATTCTTGCCAGGTGTCGCGTTTCTCCTTCGCCGATGGCCGCTTGGACGGCGAGACCTGGCGCAGCAATTTCCGCAACTCCAACCATGACCTCTGCTCTGCAGTCAGGAAAGCAACACCCGTCTGTTCCGAGAAGTTGCGCATGAAGACGGACACAAACAGTGTCAGAATGAACACCGCTCCAAGCAAGTTGAAGATCACGAAGTAGACCGCATTTCCTTGCGTCGAGAAATCTTGCGGTTGCGTGAAAACGCCCGTGGCAGATTGGCCGCTCCACATGACATCCACCCAGCCCTCTTGAGACACGATCTGGAAGAGAATGAAGAGCGCTCCGCCAAAGCTATCGAAGTCGTAGAAGTCGTTGCCGACCGCTCGCGGTACAAGTACGTCCCAGTTGTAAGGCTGGCTAGTGTATTCTCCGACGCAATCAGTCAGATTGGTGATGCCTGCACCACCATCGTTGCAGCTTTGCATTTGCCCGGCAAATAGATTCAAGCCATAGATGGCGAACGGAATCAGCAAGCTCAACGAAACAAGCGCTGCAGACGTGAGCTTCCAGATTCCAAGGACAATGAGAGAGTGAAAGGTGTTCCTAGCACTATCACTGACGTTGAGGAGCCGCAAGGCTCTCAGAGCTTTGAAAGCACCCACAGCACGCGATCCATTGCCGGGATCGGAGAGATAGGTGATGACACTTGCCCACAAAGTGCAGAGCACAATGCCGTCAATGAAACCCCATGAGCTGCGGAAGTAGGCATTAGGCGTGAAGAAAGCGCCATCCGCAATGACCTTGATGATGGCCTCGACAGTGAAAAGCGCAGCAAAGCCGATATCGGTGAACACGAACCAGTTCTTGACACTGAACTCGCGCCCAGGCTGCTCAAAGTATTCTTTCTGGTACAGTGGCGTTGTGACACAGGCGAGCAATACCATGCCGACGATAGCACAGTAGACAAACGCCGAGAACACGTACCACACCGTCGGATTTGGGGCAACACCCTCGATACGCTCGTGACCACGTCCAGGTCCGACCATTCGCTGGCAGAGCTTGCGAATTGGGTTGTACGGCTTGAAGATGAAGAGCGACTTGTTGTAGTTTGGATGCAGCTTGAGGTAATCTCTCTGGGTCTGCTTCCGCACCTCAGTAGCAGCAACGACTTCTTTGGCGAGACTTCGGGGATCCAATTCTTCATAAGGCTTAGAGAGATGCAGCCTCGCATAAAAAGGATTTGGCGGGCCGCGGGAAAGGCGGCCTCCGGTCTTGTCCCAGATGGCCGTCCAGAAGCCCGGCTTAGTCGTGCCAATATTCATCGTGGAGAACCGTTTCATCGGCGCGGGTTGTGGATCGTTCTCATCTGGCTCAACCTCGTCAAGGAAATCGCGTACAACAGCGTCTTTCATCAGCATTTCCGTGGCCGCACTGCCAAAATCGAGGGGATCCTGACGTCGTGCTTGTCCAAACTTGAAGATGCTGAACAAGCTCATTGTGCTGCTAGCAGAGCTACCTTGCTCCTTCTGTTGCAAGAACATCCTGACTTGCTGTAGACGTTTCTGGTCTTCGCTGACGTCGAAGTTCTCCTGGATGACAGCAATGAACATGTTCAGCGTGATGAAGTTGGCCAGGATGAACCACAAAATGAAGAACAAGGCTCCGATCCATGCAGTACCCCAATGGCTACTGGATTCTGTAACTGCATACAAGATGCTGGTCCAGTCCTCTGTTGACAGAATCTGGTACATCCCAAGGAATGAGTTGAAGACCGTGCCAAATGTGACTCTCGCCTCGTCGTCGGTGATTATACCGCGGAACAGCTGAGTGGCGAAGATTGCCGCAAGGAAAGTAAGGAGGAACACGAACAAGATGAGGTTGAGCACACCAGACACGTGTCGCAGGACCAACATGATCAAATCGCGCGTAATTGGTACCGCCAGCACGACTCGATAGATTCTGACGATCTGGAAGAACGTGAGCCAAGCGTATGGCGTGCCAGAGTTGTGAATGGGTGGTATTTGGATGACCAAGGTGATGATTGCGAGCCCAAGATCGACCCAATTCCGTCGATGGAAAGGAAAGTCTCGCCAATCGCTGGCTAGGCGGAACGCGATTTCGCCCACAAGTATCAATGTCACGATGAGCTCAGAGACATTGATGAAGTCTGATGTGTATTCGCCCATTGTGTCGTGCCGCATGCTTTGTGCAACCAAGCCGTAGACAATAATGGCAATCCAGAACCATTTGGACTTCTCGTAAGCTCGCTTCAGCCCACTGGTACGACGTTGTTGTTTCGATTCACTCTTAGTTCCTTCGTCGGCAAGATCTTCTTCTCTAGCTCCGAAAGCACTGCTCCTGCTCTCTTCTCTGATCACCTGGAAAGCTGACGATATGACAGCAACAAGCAGGTTCAAAAGCCAGAGATACAGAATCACGATGCCGAAAGCATAATAAAGCGCTGCTATCAGATAGTCCGTATCGGCCAGGTAATACATTATGTCGGTGAAAGTGTTGGAAGTCATTATGACAAATACTTCTTCCAAAGAGTTGCCAACGTTGTCGAAGCTGACTGTGTTGTTGTAAGGATTCTCGCCCTCAACACAATATGATCCGACGGGGCACAGATAGCCCTTGTGCTTGGTTGCGCCTGGCTGTCCATCTGCATAGACCCAAGGCATCTTCGTGCCATCTTGGGCCCACCATCCACCACAATATTGCTCATCCAGTGTGTAGTTCGCCTGAGGTGGATCTGCATTGTTGCCGTCCCACACGCATGTTCGTCTTAGACTGGATTTGAAGCTCTGCACGCCAATGATGCCAAAAAGCAGCCAAAAGAATCCTATTAAAATGCCGATATTGAGCAGTGAGGGTGCAGCACGCTTCAAACTTCGCAAGATGACAGACGTTCCGCTCGTAATGTTCAAGAGTCGTAAGATTCGGAGGCACGCCATCATCTTGAAGACGTATAGTCGATGGCCCCATTCAACATCCAGAGCGTTGAGCAAGAATGATATCCAGAAGGAAACAACAGCGACGAAGTCGAGGCGGTTGAAGGAGTGGCGCAGATATGCTCTGTGAGCTAATCGCTTCTTCTGCGCTTGCCGGGAGCCACCCGGTACTTCGTCAAACGTATGCATTGTCATGGCACGCAGGAGGGACGGCGGTTCTATGTCGTGAGGCGCGACAGGCCTCTTCGAGTGACGGATTGAAGGCCGTGCGTGTGGTGTCAAGAGCTCATTGGCTTTTTTGTTGAGGGCTTTTCCCAAGCCGATGCTGCGGTCAATAGTACTGTACTCGCTCGGGTTGAATATGAAACCAGACACGATGATCTTCGCGATCGTCTCGATGGTGTACACAAGGAAAATGGCAAACAAGGTGTAGTCGCTCCACTTGTGTCCCCATCCTGGCGATTGGTCAATGTCTGGATCTCTGATGCTGCCCGCCGAATCGATTGCCAGAACGATTGTTTGGACAACAATCAGCAGTAGAATGAAGGGCTCCACGAAAGGGTGCACAAGCGCACTGAGTAGGGCTCGTCGAACCTTGCTGTGCTTGCTGAAGACGGAAAGCGATTTACCTCTCAGAGGATTCGGATCTGCTCTTCGCGGGAGTTCGGGAGTATGGTGGTGCATGTGACTTTCCATTGGAGCGGCTTCTGACATAACCGGAGATGGCGCCTTTTCACTCGCAGGCGATTTACTCGGGCCGTCCGCATCGTTCGCCATGTCTCCGTCAGGATGTATCACCGGGATAGGTGGGAGATCGCGGTCTTTGTCAATGGCCTTGACTGATGATTTCCGTCTAATCGCTTGTTCCACGAGTTCCGGTTCGTGACTCAAGTTGACGACTCGCTGCGACATATTCCGTAGCATGTTTCCAGTACGTGTAAACGGGGACTCCAACGACGCGGGCGACAAAGATCGCTTCCGGCTGGAAGGTGATGTCCCAAGCCTGGAGTTTGGAGATCCGTCGCCCGCTTCCAAATTATGCAAATCATCCCCTAGCCGAGGGCCGCTGGTACTGCGTCGACTCCGTTGTCCAGAAGGAAATCGTACGCTGAGAGTGGTACTCTGACTCCGGTTTCGTCCTTGAGCAGAACCCTGAGGTGTTACCGGAGCCGCTAACGTTGATGGCCGAAGCCGTACGGTATCAGTCAAAGGTTGTGTATCATCTTCATCTGCTGCGCCGGGGGAGAAGAATGCAGGGCCATCGTCCAGCGTGACAGAGACCATGTCGTCAGTACTACTTCTGGACGTGCTCAGTCGAGGGAGGCTGTCACGTGTAGCACGAGGTGGCCCTACTGCTCTCGGAGGCGCATGCTCCATATAGTCTCCCGCATCGTTCTGTGATTGGGATGTATCGGCGAAACTCAGGCCTGCGAAGCCTATGGCGGATTGGAAGGCTCCTCTATCAGCCACCGGAGACATTGGCGCCTCGTCGTCCTCGTCTGGTATCCTTGACTGCTCCCCCGACGGTGAAGATACGTATAAGTGCGGCGAGAGCGGCATGCGCTCCGATTGTTGTGGTGGGCTAGGAGAATCCTCCCCTATCGGCGCATAGCGTCTCTGTTGTTCCGGCGATGTCTGCCTACTGCTTCTGAACAATGCTCTTCCTCTATCGCTGAGTGTGCGCCGGTGTCGGCCATGGTCCGCCGCATCGCTCGCATCCTGGAAGCCATCCGCGTTCAGTGTTTGGAGGGGGATTCCTTGGGCGGTCCGGTTGCGACGATGCGACGGTGAGTCCTCGGCTCCGTTGGCCATGGAGTCAGCGCTCCGAGGAGTGGTTGAACTCCTGGTCGCCGTCGCTCAAGGGTCGGAAGACGGCATGAGGATGCGCGGTGGTGCTGGCTGGGGTGTCTGCTGTATCGCCCCAGACTGCTGTGGAGCTTATCTGGGCGCGGTCGGTGAAAGTAGAAGGTAGGCGGACGGGTTAATGGAGTGGCGGGAGATGGTTGTACCGCACTTCCCTGGCGATAGAGATAACAAGGCCGGCCAGAGGTGTCTGAAGGATTGAGCTGCCTTTCCAATGGGCTGCGAAGGAGGCGCAGGCAACGCGTAAGGTGGACGCTTGCTGCGGCTCAGTCGCGACGTTTAGGATCGTCGCTCGGGCCGGAAGCAACGGTAATCCCTGAGAAAGTGGGGGCTGAACGCCAGCCTTGTAGGGCTGATTCGTCAAGGGACCTGCCAGTTCGTATGAGCTGTCTGCCGCACGGAGCGTTGCGCGTCTGCTTGCATCTTCTCCCGCATCACCGGAGTCCACGTGCCAACCAAGCCCCGCCAAATACCAATAATAAAGGCAGCAAAGCACGAAATCCAGAGCGATTGTACCAATCGTCCGTTCAGTGAAGAACGTGACAGCTATACCATCTCTAGGAGTCATGGCATCTCCCGCAAAACGCTCGATCCTCGTGATCAACCCAAACACAACTCGAGCCATGACGAATGGCCTGAAGCCGCTCATTGACTCACTCGGCTACACAGACGTAACGTTGTGCCCGATCTGGTATACATATCATTCGCCCTGACGAGGAACGCATAGGATGAGCTGGAAGTCATTTACTACACCGCACCCGCAGGGGTGCCCTCCATCAACAACGAAGACGACGCCGCAATATCCGCTCGCGAATGCTTGACCGAACTTTCAACGTCATCGTATCTGAACGATTGCCAAGGTTTTCTGGTCTGCTGCTACTCACAGCACCCTCTCGTGCCGGCACTCCGAAGCTTGATCGCAGAACGCAATATGCACGGCAAAGCCGTCACGGGCATCTTCGAGGCGTCAGTCGCCAGTTGTCTGCAATCTCTGAATGTGCATGACAAGTTCGGTATTGTCAGCACTGGCAAGCAGTGGGAGGAGATTCTAGGGGATGCTGTCACTAACCTCCTCGGCTCTGCCTCATCGTCGAGGTACGCTGGCACCGAAACCACAGGCTTGAACGCCGTCGAGCTGCACACCACACCAAAGGAAGAGGTCGACAAGCGCATGAAAAACGCAACCAAGCGTCTCCTCGACAAGAAAGCTCGAGCCATCTGCCTAGGCTGCGCCGGTATGGCTGGCATGGACAAGACGGTCCGTGAAGCCTGCATCGAGCACTTGGGAGAGGAAGAAGGAAACAGAATCAAGATCGTCGACGGCGTCATCAGTGGCATTCTGCATCTACAAGGCGCCCTGCGTGCCAGCAACTAGCAAGCTAAGCAAAATCATGCGCAACGGCATCTCTTCTGTCCGCACAAGCCGTCCCTCCCTCCCCTGAACACTACAACTTGCTCTCCTAAGTCCCCTGCGCCTGAATCAACCCCCAAATATCGCTTTTAAAGCACCCCCTCCCCCAACCCCTCCCCGTCAATCTCCCCTGGCCACAGTCCCACTCCTCAACAACCAGCAGCTCCGGCTGCTCACCACCAACCCTCCTCCACGCCGTCATCCTCTAACAAAACCCCTTCCCCTCCCCAACCAGCGCCTTATGCCTCTTCGCACACCACTCCCAATCCCGATCAACCCAAACACAAACCACCGCCCCCGCAAGCCCCTCCCCACCAGCAGCCTCCCAACTCCCCACCCACCCCAACCCCCACAACATCCTCGCCCAGCACATCACTAAACCTCGAATACCTCGTCAGCTTCCCCAAAGCTTCGCCCTCGCAGAAGCCAACGTCGTTGAGCGTGTACAAAGCGAGGAAGCGGCCGTCGCTGGCGTGCTGGTACCGCGGCGCGAGGTCCGGGACGTGCGAGGAGCAGTTGAGGCCGTCGGGCAGGTGCCATGCGGTTGAGGAGGCGGGAGGTGAAGTGCAGGAGGGCGGGGGTGGGCATGGTGGTCGGTCATGGTGTTGGGGAGGGTTTTGTTGCTAGGTGTGAATGGTGGGCGGAGGTTCGGTGGTTTGAGGGATGGGATTGCGTTGAGCTGTTGCCGATGCAGGAGCGTTGCCCTGGGCCGTGTGGTCTGCCGTGTTCTTATACTTTCTTGTTCGGTTCTCCAAGGCCGGCAAGCAGCAACGAGCTTGCGTCGTCGTTCTACGAACGCAGGAGGGCGGATCGATGAACGAAGGAGCCGAAAGTCAGGCGGGGAACAGAAACAGCAGGCGCTTAGGGCTATCGATGGAAGTATGTATTGCATTGACCTGTCGATTCATCACCACGGTAGCGTTTATTCCGATCATAAGATACATATCGTAATCGTAATCTAGCGAAGATATCGAGCAACGCACTCAAAAACGCTTTTGCAACTCGCTTCAAAGAACCAGAGCATCAATTTGGGTAGCAAGAACAAGCACGAAATGAAGAAGAAAAACCATTTCAATAACACAGCATTACTAAATAGACAGACCCCGGATAACAATTCTGCGAAATCGATCTCATCCTACCTCCTGATCTCTCTAAAATCTCCTCGCTAGCCTACCTCATCCTGTCTTCAAGTCCCCATCGTCTCGGAAGATCTGCCCCTTCAATCTCTAAAACGTACACTGGCCATGCCTCGAGAAGCCGCCAGGGGTGTCGCTTTATCATGGCTCAGAAGCGTTGATGTTGTTCTCGTTTCCACGAGAGCAAAGTCCGTAGCCAGATGCCCAGTATTAATGAATGTATTCGGTCAGTGGCGCGGTGAGCGCGGTATAGTCGAGGGGTGGCGTGGTTTTACGCTGCGCCGGAGCCCTGCTGTGGTTTGTAGCGGTATCCTAGAACTTTGTGCTGAGTATTTCGGCACATGTGCAGATGTGGTATGGCAAAGGTAGTCAGGAGGGATGTGCTCCACGGTCGAACGAATCAGGGAAGCCGGTTGCTTCACTCAAAGCGCGTACGGGTTGAGCGAGCGGATAGTCAGGCAACTGTCAGGCAGGTCAGCAGATAGATTTTGGAGAGTGGAAAGCGTGAAACTTACGGTGGGCTCTTGGTGAGGTCGGTCTTCAGCAGCACCGGCACACGGGTCATCTCACGGACATCCTGGATGTAGTTGTTGCCCTCTTGGCGCAGGGTGAACAGGTCAAGGTACTTGTCCTTGTTGGAGGACGCGTTCTTGATGCGGCTGTCGCTCTGGCTACGCTGCGGCACAAGGCCGTTGCGAGTCGGGCTCGGTGGGCCGGACTGGGTTGCACGGTCGCCATTCAGAGCGACGCCGGAGTGCTCAGCGGTAGCATCGGACGCGTTGTCATCGTCATCGTCGAACAGGGCGTCAACGTCGTTGGTATCGATGGTGCCGGCGTTCATAGCACGGCGCTCAGCCTCCTGGCTTTCCTTGGCAGAGGCGGCCGACTTCGCAGCAGTGGCAGATCCCATGCCGCGACCAGAACCAGCCTTGGGACGTTCATCCTCCGGCACGAAGGCGCCGGAAGGAACACCCTTCTCCCAGTAGAGCTCTAGGAGACGAGTATCCTTGTTGAATTCCGCCTTCTTGAGCGGCAGCTGATCGCAGTGCACGCGCTTCTCGAAGCCGTATTCTGGGATGAGGACATCGAAGGCGCTTTCGTACACGCAAACGACAATGCCAACGCTGATGAGGTCAGTGTTGGACTCCTGGATCGTACGGTTCATCATGCGGCAAGATTCGATGTGGACACTCTGCTCCTGAGCAGCAAAGGCCGAGTCCTTCTTGGTGTTGCAGCTTTCGGCGGTCTTCGAAAGGTTCTCCGCGTCCTCAGCAAACTCAATGGCGCCGTCAGAGAGGGCAGCCTCAAGCTGGCGGTGGACGACAATGTCTGCATAGCGACGAGAGGGGTTGGTGAAGTGCGTGTACAGAGGCACGTTGAAGGCGTAGTGCGAAAGAGTGTTGTCAGGGATCTTGCTCGGGATGAAGTACTTCGCACGGGACATGGCCTTGACGACGAGCGTTTCCATGCCCTTTCTGACATCGGCATCCTCAATGCGGAAGAGGCTGTTCTGCAAAGCAGCGCTGCTGGAGATGTCGACTTCGTAGCCGATGTTGTTCATGCGCTCTGCAAACAGGTTCAGACGACGCTGGTTGGGAGCTGCCTGGCGGCGCAGGAGGGCCTTTTCAGGCATGGCAGCATGGATCTTCTCCGCGACAAAGGCATTGGTCTTGTGGCTGAGCTCCTCGATCATCTCGTGGGATGGGCTGGAGTCGAAGATGTTCTGCTCTACAGGAACGTTCTCGTCGTCAAGCTGGTACAGCAGGCGGAGCGGCGGGATCGAAGACTCCTCGCCTCCAAAGCGAGCCTGACGGAAGCGCTGAGTGACATCGTTAAGAATCTTGATATCCTGCACACGGCTCTGGTCAAGGGAGTGGGTGCCGTTGCCGCCGATAACGGCGTCGACCTCATCGTACGAAAGCTTGCCAGTGCTCTTGATCACACTCTTGCCGACCCAAGTGTCATCCTCGAAAACTTGGCCAGTAGAAGCATTGACCTTGAACACGACGGAGACGGTGTAGCGCTCTTCGCCGGGCTGGAGGCAGCAAATCTCGGCAGAAAGCTTGGCCGGAAGCATGTTGACGGTTCTATTCATCAAGTAGACTCCGGTGCCACGCTTCTTGGCCTCACGGTCGACAAGAGAGTTGGCCTTGACGAAATGAGCCACGTCTGCAACGTGGACACCAATTTCGTAGATGCCATCACCAAGATCCTTCAGGTGGAGAGCGTCGTCAAGCTCCTTGCTGCCGTTGGGGTCAATGGTGAAGGTGTTCTCATCGCGGAAGTCGCGACGGTTGGCAAGAGCCTCCTCACCGTCATTGGCAACGGACCACTCATCGTGGCCAACGTTCTTGACGACGGCATCGGAGAACTCGTCGGGGCCGAAGTTGTTGTCGCGAAGCAAGGCATCGGTCTCCACCTTAAGTTCACCGGCCTCGCCAAGCTGCTCAACCAAGGTACCGAAAGGATGGAGGGAAGTGATGGGCCAGCGCTTGATGCAAGCGACGAAGATCTTGTTGCTGTATTCCTGGTGCTTCTCCACGAAGTCCTTGGGGGCCTGCTCGGTCGGAATGGCGATCAAAGGCACACGCTTGTCGGTTGGCTTGAACCAGACAATCTTGGGCCTCTCTTGCTGACGCTCCTGCTGACGGGCGTTGCCACCTTCGCGAGCCTGGCGCTCGGCCTCTTGCTTCTCCTTGGTGGCCTGGCTGCTGGGGCGAAGCAGACCGAGTGAGCCGGAGAACATCTGGCCAGCTACACGCTCGATGACAGCAACGACATGACCAGCGTAGAGCGGCTTCTGATCATCGTTGATCTCATCCTCCTCCATGAGGAGCAGGCTCTGACCCTCGACCTCGACGTCGTCGTTCTTCTTCTGGGTCGGGCGCTGCTTCAGACTGCCGCGGCGGCGAATGCCGCCCTCCTGAGCGGCGGAAGAGCTTTCGGGCTGGGTGGTAGCGTCGTTGACAGCGTGGATGCTTCCGCTCCTATCAGAGACATCCTTGCGCTTTTTCTTCTCTTCCTTCTCGCGCTTCTGGCCCCAGACCTCATCGACATCAAGAAGCTCAATAGCAACGAGATCGCCCTCAAGAGCACGGTTGCGGTCCTTGCTACCGCAAATGAAGATGTCCGCATCGAGGTCAGCCGTCGTGACGTAGGCGTCGCTGCGGTTCTTCTTGTTGACACGGAGAGTACCCGCGACGAGCTGACCGTTGGCGAGGAGCGCGGGCAGCGTTGCCTGCGGCAGGTAAGGAGTGAAGAGTGTCTTGCGCTGCTGTTGCTGCTGGCCCATGCCAGGGCCCATCTGCGGGGCGTTGTGCTGGCTGCCAGTGATCGTAGCCAAGTTCGGCTGGATGCCGGCCTGCTGGTAGGCCTGGATCTGAGCCATCTGAAGAGCGTTGAGCTGCTGACCGGCAAACACATTAGGCTGCTGAAGGAGGACCTGGCCCTGAGGTAACTGCATGAGCGGAGGCTGCGGCTGGTACTGGAAGTTGCCCAGAGAGCTGACGGACTGCGCCTGCATGGAGCCACGCTGGCGATGGCCGGGCTGGAACGGCTGGGCGGTCGTGTGCTGGTTCATGTTGAAGTTGCCCATGTTTTGACCCTGCTGCTCGTTGGTAGGGGCCTGAGGCTGAGGCTGGCGCCAGTTGGAGTCGAAATTGCGAGAGCTTTGCCTGCCGTGGCCACTTCCACGACGCAGGATGTCGTTCTGGGAGTTGGCCCCAGCGTCGTTGGTAGCCTGCGGAGGAGGGAACTGAAAGCCGGAGGGGCCACCGCGGCCGGTGTTGGACATGCTGCCCATACCTCTGCCACCGACAGCCATGCTCTGGCTGCGGCCATGGCCACGGCCGCCCATGCCGCCTCTAGAGGCGCTTGGGGGCGTCTGCTGCGCATCGGCCGGGTTGGCAGGGCTCTCGGAGCGGTTGGGAGAAGCGCCGCTGGCGTTCGGGATAGGGAATTGGAAACCACTAGTCTTCCTCTTCGCCTCAGCCGCCTCGGCAGCCTTCTTCGCTTCGGGAAGCGCAAGTGAGTGTCTCCGAGCGTGTCCGCTGCCTGCAGATCCACCTCCTCTGCCGCCACGAGGGGCGGTGTTCTCGCCTCGGTTCTGGCCGGCGGGGAAGCTGAAGTCTGTCGCTCCACCGAATCCAGACGCTCCGCTGGAAGGTGCTGGAGGAGGGCCCATACCCATGTTGGGCATGGCCGATTGGTTGCGGCGGTGACCGCCAGGAGCGCCCATGCCACCAGCCATTGGGACACCGAGCTGCTGCTGGCCCATTTGACCCATTTGGCCCTGCTGAAACTGGAAGGCATTGGGATTTGAGTTGACCTGGAGGTTCTGCATCTGGCCTTGCAGCTGCTCGTACTGAGTAGGGAGCTGTTGCTGCTGCGGGATCATGCCCATGTTGACATACTGCTGGTGGGTAGCGGCGATCTGCTGCTGTTGCTGCTGCAGCATTTCAATCTGCTGGGCGAGAGCAAGTTGCTCCACTAGGAGGGAAGTCAGCATTCAAGTGCCTTGTGATATCTCATGTGGACGATCGACGGGTGCGACCTCGAGCGAAGCTGATACAGGACAACGTACTCATCAGGGGTGTCATCTCAGACGGGCTGCGACGGTGGGCAATGTGCAGCCGACGCCCAGCTGGGCCCTGGGGACCGGTCTGGTTGGGCTGGTCCATTGTATATATCTGCGAAGATGTTACGCCGCGGGGCTGTCAAGCGATTTGCGCGGACGTAGTATGTAGAGTGCTTTTGTGGAGACTTGAAGTCTGTGGATCCGACGTCGAGCACAAGGGGCGTCAAGGCCGGGCTCGTGAGAGTGGGGTGACGTGTGCGGTATGGAGCGGCGTGGGAATTGCTTTTCTGGCCTGACTGCGGGAACCGACGGGAACTTGGCCTGAGGCTGCTGGAACAAGAGTGCGAGCGTGAGGGTGCGATCCAAGTATGCTTGGTGAGTGGGCGTGAGCGTGCGAGGAGTCTGCGGTTGGTTGTGGTGCGTGAGGCGGAGGGAGTGTTGCTGGCCGGCGAGCTGGCCAAGGCAGTCGGGGCGACGCTGGGGGTGGAAGGGAGCTCCCTGGACGAGGCGGGGCCTCAACAGCGACGCCAACAAGCAAGAGCGACGGAGAGAGCGGTGCGAACGGACGCGGGCGGGGACGGAGGCGACGGCGGCAGGCGCGGCGGAGGAAGTGAAGGGCGTGGGAGCGGAGAAGGAGGGATGGGGGGATGGGGGATGGGTTTGCGAGGTGCAGGAAGGGAGCAGCAGCGGGCTGCGGTGGACGGCCGAGCGATGGTCACGACGGTGATGCGAGTGTGTGGAGAGAGCGCGGTAGGAGCCGCACGCTATAGGCGCTCGCTTCAGGCTGCGTGGGAGGTCAGACAGCCAAAGCTCGTGCGCGCGCCGGATCGCGATGGCCATGACGTCGCCCGATGCCGCCCGCCAGCAGCGAGACAAGAGCTGGGTACGCGTCGAGTCGGGGACGGCAGGCCGATCGCCAGCTGCCCTATGTATGCGACTCACGACCGTCTGAGCGAGGACGGCCTGTATATGGATGTGACAGCTGGCAGTCTGCACACATGCTTCCGGTCCAGCCTGGCCGCCGGAGGCCACGGCGATACACTGCATGGTCACGCCGGCCGAGGCCAGCTCCCAGCATGTGCCCGCGCGCTCCCTGCACGGCGCGCTGCAGTCCACGGCTAGGTAAATCATTATTGTACCGTACGTACCCCCACGGGCACTGCTCGGATGGCTGCATCTGCATGGCTTGCAAGCACGTCGTCAGCTTATTAGCCCGGTCCGCCGCATTCTTCAGCTGCAACGTCGCGCCTTGTCCTGCCGTCGCCTCCTTTATCTGCCGCAGCCGCTGGTTCATCTTGAAACAGGCCACGCTTGCCGAACACCGCTGGTGCCATGACAGCATAGTCGTTGCGCCGTGAGCGTTGCATGCCCCAAGCTGAGAGCTATCCATAGCCGCACTCAAAATGATGCGCTCATTTGCTTCAGCCGATCCCCTGAAGCGAGGTGCGAACAGGCCAGCGGTTCTTTGGCTGCTGTCCTGTATGCTATGGTTTGACTCTCGAAAATGTGGAGAAACAACCACGGGGTTGCATGCATTCACCAGACAGGATGTATTGCTGAGGGGGAGAGTAAGCGAAATGGAAGATGCGCTTTTGACAGACATTTACGCATGAAATTCTACCGTGTCGCTCAAGCCATATGATCGCATGAAATACCAAAGCACGGCAATCGAAACGCCAGCCTTGTCGACGTCTTCCAAGATTTCGTCTCTTCGGCTCTTCTTGCTTAGGGCTGCCTTCAGCTCCCCCGACGGGCGTGGCGGCCTGAGGGCTTACGATCCGAGCGGGCCGCAGCCGCCGCCGGGGTCTTCCCGCAACCGCAAACGCGCCTTTCACGACACGCCGCGCTTGTTACCGCAGCGCTTCGAGAGGACGCAGGACTTTTGGTGAGCTCTTCACTTGAAAATCCACGCTTCAGCATGAGCTGCACTGTCGCGGCACTTTCGCTCCCTCAATGATCTCAGCTTCTACGCTTGCTCCACCAAACCAATAAAACCGCTGCGCTCACTCCTGTGTTATTGCTTGCACGCCAACCCTCGCTATTGGCATCAGCTATTCAACCACAACAATGAGCTCACCACTCCGACGAACAAACTCCCGCTCGAGTCCTTCGCGACATACACCAAATGGCTTCCGCCGCGCGCACGCGAACGGCTTCCACTCGCCCTTCCGCAACAGCTCCGACAGCCCGACCCGCCTGATCGAGGACTTTAGCAAAGTGTACATCGACGAGGACAAAGCGTTCCGGAAGAGGCTCGACGAGCAGAGCGACGAGCAAGAGCGACTGCACCGGCAGGCTATAGAAAAGTCGAAGCAGGAGCATGAGGAGATTCGTCGCAGCGCGGAGCGCGCGCGAGAGCAGCTCGAGCTCCAGATGCAGCGGCTGAAGCAGATACAAGTGGAGAAGGAGCAGCGCGCATTGGAAAGTAGCAGGCGCGAGGTTGCAGAGGCTGAGGCTGCGGCGAGGCAACGGGAGATTGAGGCTGTGAGGCAGAGGGAGGAGGCATTGCAGCAAGCAGCGGCGAAGGCGAGAGAACTGGAGGAGGCAGAGCGGAGGATCGAAGCTCAGAAGAAGCAGGAGGCGGAGGACAAAGCAAAGAGGGAAGCGGACAGGGCCAGGGAAGATGCTGAAAAGCAGGCGAGGGAGCAAAGGGAAAAGAAAGCTAAGGAAGAGGCAGATGCAAAGGAACGAGCAGCCGAAGCTGCAAAACGAGCTGCACCACCTGCTGCACAAGCAGCGCAACCACAACAATCAGCGCCTCAACCTCAGACGAATGGCATACAGGCCTCCCAAGCTCAAGCAGCCGCTAAGGCCTCGACTGTGACCGTGTCCGCTACAACAAGTAATGGCGTGTTGGTGCCAAAAGGCGTCCTGACCCCGATGCAAGAGCGTGAAGCCGAGCACAAGCGGTATCTGGACATGCACAAGCAACTCAAGGTTATGCGGAATGATACTCTTGAGCAAGCGAAGCAGTTGGGCCTGAAGAATCAGCTAGGCGATATGAGACGAGAGCTCAAGAAGGTCATGGGTCAGATGAACAAGGTCGACAAAGCCGCCAATCGCCAAAGCGTGAGTTTCCCCCCACAATATTGATAAAAATGCAAATCCACTGACCACTATCTTCCTAGACCATGAAAATCAAACAGATCCTGACCCAGGCAGCACAAATGCAGCAGGTCATGGTAGACGTAACGCCCTACATCGTCAGCGTACCCTCCGACAAGCTTCAGCAAGGCTCCGCCAACACCCAGTACCCTGCAGCACTTCTCTTCCTTCTGAACCACTTCGCAAAGGCCCTCGTGTCCCAGCTCGCACAAGAAGTCGCCCGCGACACCCTCGCCGCCGACCCTCTCGGCATCCTCGCCGTCACCATTTTCGCCGCCCCCGAATTCCTCTTCAACGGCCACTCGCTGATCGACGTCCTCTGGGCCAAATACCACAAAGTCTGCCCCGTCCTTTTCGGCATCTACGGCTCGCCCAAAAGCCCCGCCGGCCGCGCGCGCCTGGGATGGCACGTCGACGACGGCGCCGAAGTGTCCCCGCAAGAGCACTACGACCGTATGACAGGCTTCGCAGCCGGCTTCGCAGCTCTCACGCTCCGCGACTTCACCAAGTCCAAGAACTCCTCCCCGGCCCCCATCCACCTCTTCTGGACCTCTCTGGCGCGCATCGTCAGCACGCCCAACGCGGAGCAATCCCCCACGCACTACATTGTGCTCAGCAACATGCTCAAGCACTCCGTGCCCCGCTTCATCGCCTTCTACGGCGCCGCGGCGCTCGCCGCCCTGCGCGCCGCCTGCGTCTCCTTCCCCTCCGCCGGCGGCCCCGTGGGCCCCTCCGGTTCCGGCCCGGACTCCACCGTCCTCGCCGTGCAGTCGCTGCCGCTGACTTGGCAGAAAGACCTCAACCTCACGCTCTAGAATGGCTTGGAGGAGGGGGAACTCGGCGAGGAGGATGAGATGCTAGCGGGGGAGCCTCTCAGGTTTCCGGCCGCGGACGCGAACAATAGTCCACACGTCGTCTCCGCGCCGACCAGTTCCGTGTTCTCCAATGACGCCGACGCCGGCGCGCCGCTTAGTCCCAGCTTTCCACTCTCGACGCTGAGCCAGTCGCGCTTCGCCTCAGGCCCTAGAATCTTCTCGGGTTTCGGCCACGACAGCCCGCAAGGCGTGCCGACCTTTCCTGGCGTGCACGATGGGCCGGGCGCTTTTGCTGCTGCGGCGGGAGGGCGGAGGTGAGAGAGCCGGTGCGTGGGTTTAGCTAGAGAGGTCGGGCCGCAGAGCCCAGTGTAGCTGTAGCGCTGTCAACAATATCAAGTTACGAAACATCAATCGCCATGATCTGAATTCATCACATGGCATCCCTTGAATCCGTTCACGTTTTTTCCGCGCCACGAGCGGGGGGGTTCGTGAGAAGAGAACCTCAGCTCGAAGTCGAGACGTGTCGTGGGGGTTTTAAACCCAACTTGCGGGAACGCTCTGATCTGCAAGAATGCATTGACGACGAGGACGGAGGGTTGGGAAAGTCGGGGACGGTTGATTGAAGGGTTAGGGTTGGGGTACGGTGCTTCAGAAGTGCTCCTCGCAGTGGTCGGTCTGCACGCTCTGGTTTTTGCGTTTTGGGGCCTGCAGTTGTGTGCATTGTGTGTAAAAGCAAATACATTGTGCGAATGAGAGAGGATTATGGCGAGAAGTGCCTGACAAAATGTGCAGTTGTCCCGGTGTTCGCCGGATCGTTGCGCTTCATCTTTCAACTTGAGGAGGCTTGGATGATTTGACAGGCTGCAGTGTGCTTACACACCAACGAACGCAAGCAGAAACGGTTATTCTAAGGAGATGATAGGCACGAACGTGTGAATTTTGAGATTTCTTGATTGAGGTCGTCTCTTCGTATTCATGACAAGCCTATAGATGTTCCAAATAAAGACGCCCGGCTATTCCACGAAACGTATCGCTCCTGTCGACCGACAAGCATCTAATCAGAAAAGCCACGCCATGCATATCCAAAACAAGTCTTAATCCAGCTTTTCTACATCATCCGCCAGATTCTCAGGAATTACTCAAGTCTTTCACAAGCCGTTATCGGCACACGAGAACGCGCCTCCGAAAGTATCGCTCTGGTAGCCCATAATGATACTCGCGACGGAAGCATAAGTTCCAGGTCCCAGGAACAAAAGCCCCACCACCATCAGAAAGACATTGAAGATCGCGCCGAACCAGCTCCTGAACCCTCTGGCCTGCCAGAACTTCGCGCCGTAGTCCGCGCGGCGCATGCGCAGGTACGCGAGGCCCCAGAAGATGAAGCCGAAGAAGGAGTCGAAGAGCGAGCTCATGAGAGACAGGAGGTCGGAGAAGAAGGGGATGACCTCGGCGATGATGAAAGCGAAGGTCCAGAGGACGGCGAGGATGGCGGCCCAGCTGATCCAGCCGACGAGGGTGTGGTTGCTCAGGTGGTGGGTGCCAGAGAAGAAGCGGAAGAAGAGGAAGCGGGCGGAGACGGAGGCGTAGAGCACGCCGAGGAAGATGATGGTCGGGATCATGAAGCTGAAGCTGACCTTGAGGTAGGTCTCGTTGCCGAGGGAGCCGAAGGCGGGGGCGGTGTTGTACTGGGTGCCGGTGTAGACGTAGATGATGGAGCCGACGAGGGTGAAGACGATAACTTCGGCAATGGTGACGACGCGCAGGGCCTTGGGGAAGTCGTTGGGCTCTTTCATCTCAGCGATGAAGGAGGGGAGGGTGATTTGGCCAATGAAGGTGTAGCTGATGTTCATGAAAGCGTTCATGCCGGCCACGAAGGTGGTGCCTTCGGTCGCGACAACGAGCCAGGTCGGCTCACCCATGGAAGGGTAGCCGGCACCGGGGTGGTCTTCGATGCCAGCGAAGATGGTGGCCAGCATGACGGAGACGAAGGTGAAGAGGGCCGAGAAGGTTGCGATGTGTGCAAGCGCGCTGAAGGTACGCGGAAGCGAGCAGAACCAGGACACGACGCCGACGATAGCGCTGAATCCAATGGTGCAAAGGCCGTGGCTTGACATGGTGTTCAGGTATTTGGCACCTGTCAGGCAGTGGAAGCCCATGATAAAGGTGTTGTTCAACAGGAACATAACCGCGGTGAAATACCACGCCCATCTTTGGCCCCAGAAAAGCATTTGACCGATGTCACAGACGTCCTTGACTTCGGGATGTCTCATGCAGAACTCCCTGCGATGGAGTCAATAGATGAATCAACACTCAATTTAGATGCAAACTCACCAAGTTGTCATAGAAGTGTAATAGACCAGGGAAGCGACAACGATCGTGAGGATGATGCCTGGTACTAAGCCGAGGACAGAGTACGAGTACGGGAACGACATGATGGCCAAGCAAATGTACTCGGAGAACAAGAGGGCCGCAGTCTGGCGAAATGTTAGATTTGATCAAAATGAGTTCAGAAATCGTCCCGGATGCGTCTATTCGGTTGCAACGAGAGCAGTAGGCTCGCAGAATGCAACACCGCAAGGTCTAGCAAGATCGTCCTCGCCGAATGGCGCAGAATTAAGGACGGGCTGGGATATCATACCTTTTGCCATGAACAAGTCCTGTACTTGATAGCATTGCCGGCCTCCATTTCCATCTGCTTCCCAATGGCATCACTGGCATCGGTCGAGTCGTCCGCAGTAGCCAGGTCGCCAGAGATCGACTTGGTGACCGGCTTGTCGATTCGATTCATCTTTCTGCGCGGTTTCTTGCCGCCATTCTCGGCAGTAGACTGGTTGGCGGCATAGTCTCCGTAATAACCCTTGCCGAACTCGGGGTTGGCTTTCTCTGTAGAAGGTGCAGGGCTCGAGCTGTCGCTCGCCTTCTTGCTCAAGAAGCCTAACGCCATTTTATCGAACGGATGGAGCGGATGAGGACTCCGGTGAAGTAAAGGTCGAACTGGTCGCCGGTGATCCCAGGTAGCATTGACTGCAGATGGAGTGCAGGTGTCCCGTGTCTGGGTCGAGGGGTGAAGCGTCCAACAAAAACGGACAGGAGTGGGTGGCAGAGAAGAGCGGGCGGGGGGCAAATGCGACGAGAGGATGATAATATAAAGCGGATCGGCAGACTGGCTGAGGATGGAGCTAGGCGTGGCCGAAGGGCTTACCTCGAGGCTAACGCTGCTATTACCCCGGCGTAGGTGATAAGTGGACAGCGGGAGGCGACACCGAAGCTGCGTGCAACTGACGTACTGAAGACCGCACGGCACGCGAGAGGCCAATGGGCTGCGGTGGTGGGCGAGCGCAGCGCGGGCGCGATTGGCGGAGGCGCATCTCGCATCTCTGGCTGGCTTGCCCGTTGAGGCGCGAGCCTTCGGTGCTAGCACTTATAGCCGGAGCCTACGCGGCAGGTGATCGTCTCCGCGAGGCCTGCGCGAACAGTCTGGCGTGTCTGGCTCGCAGTCTGGCTCGCAGGCCTGACTAAAGCGCATTCTATTTCACGTGGAGCGCCGGTGGAGTCGTGCGTTGACAGCTTGCGGAGGCTCCGTGGCGCCGCATCGCCCGTCGTAGGTATGCATAGGGCTTAGGTATACTCTGCAGAGAGGTGCAAGTGCTCTCCGTCCCAAGGCGAGGCTGGGCGTGAGCTTGCGGCGACCAAGACTCGCAGTCAAGCCTTCGCTGACCGCTGCCATTTCGTGGGCCAAGTGGGTGGCGACTTGGCGGCGCAGCCTCTGCCAATCCACCGTCCCGCTAAGCATCCGCATGCGCCTGTCCCGCACGCTTGGGTGGGGAGCGGGTGTGGGAGCCAGGGTTGGGTTGACGACACCGAAGCCACTGATGTCGTGATCGACTGTCTGCAGGACGCCCGGCCGCAAGTTTTTTGTCTCTTTTGCGGCATCTCTTGCAGCGAAGATCGTCGTGGATAATTGCGTTGCGTCAGGTGATCAAGATATGCTTCTTTTTATGCTTTCTTCAGCCAACTCCTGAGGAGGGAAATGACATCGCCGGAGTGCCATCCGTCTGCTCTGGCTGCAGGCAAGGAGTGCGGACAACACAATAATAAACCAATCTTTGCTACAATCCACTCAACGCAAAAGTGACACCTCTCGCCCGAATTTGATGCACGCAAGGAATAGGTGTGGATACGTGATGGAGCAGACCCTCAAGTCCGCTGATCTCTCGCCTAGTAGATCTAAAGATACATCTGCGTGGAAACCACGTGGCTGGCTCGCAAGTGATGTGCAGCTAAACGAAACCTGGCTCACAACTTCGTGCTCTTGACCAAGCCCTTCTTGATACCGGTCAACTCGCCACCGTATCCACCTCTGCCCTCGCCGCCCTTGTACACCGGCTTGATCGACGCCAGCTTCTTCTTCTTCTCGTCGTACTTCTTGCGCTTCTTGACACGCGGGTTGCGCGCGTCCTTCTTGCGGAACGGCGTCAGGCCCTTGTTCTTCTCGATCGCATAGCTGATCTTGCGCTTGCCATCCTCGCCCACCGTCTCCTGCTGCACCACTTCGCCGCCCTGCAGCGCAGCCTGCTTCTGCGCCTCTGCGAACGCCGCCTTGTCGCTCTTCTTGCGCGCCGTCTTCGACGCCACCATGTCGTAGTAGCCGTCGGCGTCCTCGTCCGCCGCATCGCGGATCTGCCGCGCCTGCGCCGCGTCCTCGTCGTCGCTGTTGCCGCCCAGATCCGCGCCTTCGCCGTCGCCGCCGGGCCTGCGTCCGCGCTTCTCCGCTTCGGCGTTGAGGCGAGCCTGTCGGTCGCGCAGTCGCTCGCGGTGAGGGACGTCTTCATCGCCGCCAGCGTCGCGGCCCGCGGCGCCGCGCTTGTTGGCCTTCTGTGCGATTTGGCTGGTGTAGAAACGCAAGCTCTTCTTCTTCTTGGCCTTCTCCGCGGCCTCCTGTGCCGTGAGCGGCGCCTCCTCGCCCAGGTCGGAGTCGTCATCCTGTGCGCGCGGCAGGGTCTTGGGCTTGGAGCGCTTGGAGCCGGCAGCGCCGACGAGGGCATCGAGGTCTGCGAAGCCAGCCTCTGCACGCTGGAGACGCTCGGCCTTGCGCTTCTCGGCTGCTGCGCTGGTTGCGCTGCCGTTCTTCTGTGCGCGGCTGAGGGCTTTGCGCTGCTTTCGGTTGAGTCGAGGGGCGGCTTCGGCTTCCTCGTCGGCTGACTCGTCGATGTCGTCTTCTCCGCTCGCAAGAGCTTCTTCGATCTCGGCGGCTGTGGGATCCTCGGGGAGGACGCTTGCACGTTGCCAGAGGTCTCTGCACTGCATGAGGCTTTCCATGACAGGATGGTCGCGCAGCTGGCTGGGCGCGAGGGCGGTCGCATTATCTTGATCCTTGGAAGCGGTCGAGGTGAGGAGTGCAAAGTACATCGTGAGAGTGCCGATGTAAGCGGACGCTGCTCTCAGTTTGGTAACTGCATTCGGCACGTAAGGCAATGCTGTCGCTGTGGCCTCCTTGGCGGCGTCCAGTAATTGGTTGTGCACCTCTCTCAGTTCTAGAAGTTCTTTGCTGAGAGGTTCGAATTCCGGGTATCTCGTCTTGAGCAGCTTGAGGCGCTCGGCCGGCGGCATGTCCTTTGCGATTTCAAGCTGAGGCAATACCTCAGTCACCGTTGCCGCATCTTTAGCCTTATCTGCCTCGGTGTCGTCTTGCCACTCGGATTCATCAAAGCCGTAGTCGGCGGCAGACATAGCCTGTAGCTGCTTCTTTTGCAAGCGCAACGCCTCAGCCTCCTCTTCCAGAGCTTGCTCCTCAGTCTCGATAGCGTCGGCACCATAAAGAGCGTCTTTTGTAGTCCCCCAGCCCTCCTCGTCCTCGTCCTCTTCTCCTTCGCCGCCAGACTGGGAGCCAGCATCTTGATGCTCTTCCGCGCTTTCATAGTCGTCCTCATCCTCTGAATCGGACTGCCCAAGCACCTCCTCGTCAGACTGGTTGAGAAAATCTTCATCCTCCTGCTGTTTTCGTCTTCGCTTGATATCGGGCTGCTCGTCCAGGAGAACTTTGTCCTTGTTCAGATGGAATTCATCGTCGGAGTCCGCGACATCTTCGTACGTCCGGATGCGCTTTCGCGAGTCGCCAACATCCATATTCGGGCCCTTGGGCTCCTCATTGCCGCGGCTGGAGGCCTTTCTCTTTTTCGCCATAGTGCTGAGCGGTGCGCGTAGACTAAATGGTCACTGCTGCTCACGCTTCAAGCACCTGGACTTTGCCTCGACTTTTTCCAAAGCCGCGGCCTGCCCGGAATAATCTCGGCTTAGGCCGCGACCGCCACTTCGGGAAGCGTCACGCATATAATCCCGCGTCCTTCCTCGCAACACCTCGAGATTCTTACCATCTCACACATAACCCACAGTCAACACCAGGTACCCACGAGCGAACATGATTTGCTCATCAGGTACTCCGTCGTGACTTGGGCGTAGGATACTGTCACACTGTGCATGTCCCGCTGGACTCTGGGATCGAGGTAACCATTCACCGCACCTGCAAAGTGGAAGGACTCGAGGCAGCCGCCTCCGTTTTGTCGTCAACACAAACAAACACGCTTTGATATTGCATCGCACTGCGTTGCCTTATTCTAACGCGCCTTCACGTACTTAAGGAGAAACAACTAGCACGCATACGCACGCCTGTTGCGTGGACTACAACCGCGACGCTTCTTGTTGTGGCTAGGACTTCCAAGGTTGTCCGTGTCCCACCACCAAAGGCCTTCTTAGTGCCAGCCTGTTAGGCATATAGGGGAGCACGACAATCCAGATCGTGTTCAAATCTCCTTTTCTTCTCTGCTAACCCACACAAGTGATATCAGCCGCCATGGTGACCTCAACAGGCGCCTCGCGCGCATCAAGCGTGTTGTCCAACGCTCGTACTACGCTCAAGCGGCGTGAAAAACCCTACAAGACTGAACAACAAAAGATGATCGGGAAAAAGAGAAAGCTCGACGTTAATGTCAGTATATTTGACTCCGTCGTCGTCTCAAATGGTTCGCATCACTAACAGCTCCCCTAGACGACCTACAGCACGCAAGCACCCAAGGGCTTCATCTTTTTGGAAGTCGGCACGCCTGATCTCGCCGAGCTGTGCAAAGAAGTATCACGGAAGCGTAGTCTGCCCGTGCACATTGTTCATGTTTGTTGCCTCCTTTATAGTACATCCCGATGCTACTGACCACAGATCACAGGCCCAGCCAGTGAATCACAACGCTTTGAACCCGGCAAAAATATCGCATCACATCCACCGCATTGGATATCACTTCCGCTCTGAAGTCATGCGTGAAGCCTGCGCCGCACTGCAGTATGTCCCTTTCCATCGTGGGTTCATTAAAGCTGCCGACTTTGAGAAGGAGGAGCAGAATAGCAAAACTGCTCAGATCCTTGCCAAACACGGCGTGAAGTATAATCTGGCCGAAGATAACAAGGAAACCCCTGAGCAAGTCCGTGGAGCGATCAAAGAGCTGTTCCCGAAAATTCCCGAGAAGGATCTTGACGAGATCGTAACCCGTGCCTGGGAGAAGGGTACCGATCGAATCGGCAGTGCTCAAGGTGTTCCTCTCGCTAGACGTGTGCAGCTTGCCACGATAGCGCGAATCAGGCACGTCTACACCGACTATGACTCTCTGCTCAACGCCTTCGGCGATTGGAAGAACACTCGAAAAGAGGTTGAGCCAATCTGTCTTAAGAAGCTGATGGAGTGGCGTGGAGAGAATAGCGTTGATGACGAAGGCCTGGAAGAAATCGTTCGCGAGACCATCGTCATCGACGACGACGATGATGATGATGACGACGACGAGGCCGTGGCACCAACTGCACGCAGGGGCGGTGACCCGAGCGATTCCGACGATGTTAGCGACACCAGTATCGAGATCAGTCACCGCCCAGCGGCAGGAGATGACCTCAGAGCCGAAGAAGGCGCTGAGCGTGATCACCGTTACTTCCAACGCTATCACAGACCGCACAGGCTTACTTTAGCCGAGCGAGGTGATATTGCGAGGCAGAAAATCAGTGATGCAAGAAGTCTGATGCATATTCCAGCTGCGGTTGCCACGCACGACCGTCGTTTACCCGCTCCTAACTTGCAGCCACTGTACCGTGGGCGACCTCCGTACCAAGAATGGACCGATGGGCGGGCTCTGCAAAGAGTAAGATGTGACCGTTCTCGACAATCTATTCGAAATGCTGACCACATGCGTAAATCACAGGTACCAGCCAGGCCGCCTCAGCACTATACTTATTCGACAGGCTCATACGTCGCCCAGGATCGCCCAATTCAGTCCATCGAGCGCGATGACACCGTGCAACTACCGCCCGCACATCGTTCTAGAGCGCCGACGGAGTATCACTCTCGTCCGGCTACTCCAGAGAGGGCACGTTTGGGCGTGCAACCCCAACATTTCGTTGATCTCACGCAAGACTCTCCGCAAGAACCACCGGCCTTTAATGGTGGGAGGCGCTTTAGAGATCAGGGGACGGGAGTAGTGCCACGGGAATACAAGGACGCCGATATGATCGACCTTACCTCGCCCCGCAGGGCT
The DNA here is from genome assembly GCF_011745625.1 of Cladosporium halotolerans. Classification (NCBI taxonomy): domain Eukaryota; kingdom Fungi; phylum Ascomycota; class Dothideomycetes; order Cladosporiales; family Cladosporiaceae; genus Cladosporium; species Cladosporium halotolerans. The sequence goes on along the minus strand of NW_027191463.1, from coordinate 49,109 downwards.
CACACTGGTCAGCCTATGGCCCAACCTCAGGCGATTCGCGTCGTCTCCAGCGGAGACGTTGCATATCGTGAAGTACAGCCCGCAGACCCGCATGCCTATCCCATCCCGGTCGAGAGATTCCGTCAGTCCTGGCATGGAGAGGATCACAGTCCCAGGTACCGCCAGACAGAAGCTCCCGAATACGACCCAAGGCAACCTCTCCTTGACGAAGCCAGATCCCACCGCCCTCAAGCCGCTTCACCCGCCCAGCCTGGCCGTTGTCAGCCGGTGCACTACCCCGCCTACTATCCAGACCAACAGCAACAACCCGAAGTCAGGTATGTGCGCCGCGTCGCTGAACAAGACTACTACGCCCCTCCCCTTTCAGCGCCAGCTGCGCAGTTCCGTCCAGCTCCGCCGCTTCCAGTCCACGGCGCCCCCGCGCCTGTGCAGCAGATGCCGCGCGAGCTGGCGTACCCGGCTCGGAGTGTCGAGTACATCCCTGTGAACGGCGCGCCAGCCTATCCGCGCTACGCCGTCCCGCCGGGCGAGCAGTACCCCCAAAGATGAAACGGACAGCACGATTTTTGATACGACGAACAACTTGCATTTTGCTTGTAGTGACGCAGGATTCGAGCGGCTTTTGGTTGCATTTGCATTTTCTTCTTTTGCATGTCTGAGCGGATTGCATGGCATTACATGGCATGGCGTCGCATGGCACACTTCCGCGCTGGCTCATTGAACGGCAACGAGCGCGCGGAGGCCCCGATGAACGATGAACGAAATTATGGAGACTGAAAGGCAGTCAGTCTGAGCTTGTACCTTCTGGATGCATCGGTCCCAGGAGGTGATTTGCTCGTGCATGAATGTTCTCACAGGAGAGCAATCCAAGGAAGATACCCAATGGTCTGCTATTTTGCTTTGAAGGAAGAAGGACGTGGAGTACTGTTATGGCAGCGGGGAGGAACTTGCAAGGGCGAATGAAATGGTAACCGATGGGGGAAGTCACGATTGAGGATTAGTGGTAGGCATCAGGCGATCCTGTCCGGCAAAGGTCTGGAATCCAAGGATAGTCAGTTGGGAATACTTCTGTAGCATCACAAACGGTATTCCGAGGCAATCACATGAAGTCGTTCAATTTGTCGTTCTCTCTCATTCTAGAACGCCGTCAACTATGGGCCTCGGTCATTGTTGGCCGCGTAAGCAATTCCTTTTTTGTTTTCAGCCTGTCTGCCGCTGTGAAGCTCCAAAGTTGGGGAGAAATCCACGCGACAGACGTCACACTTCGGAGTCGCTCGCAGATTAGAGCCTCCAGACACACCCTCAAGGCAGTCCCAGAATCAGCGAACAGCGCCACCTTCTTCTTCTTGACCAAATCTCAACAGAGGCTTCTCACAGCCCCCGTGCGACCAACCTAACCTCTCGCTCCTCCAAATCTCCCGTCGACCCCCCGGCGCGCAAAGCGCGCATCGCGCACAGCCTAGTTCCGTCCCATTCGAACCAGCCAAACAAACCCACCCGCACAACAATGCCACCCACCAGCACCCCACCCCTCCCCCTCCTCCACGCCTACCGCCACCTGCACCGCGCCCTCCGCCCCGCGACCAAATCCGCCCCGCACGCACACCTCGTCCTCCGCGCCCGCCTGCGCGCCGCCTTCCGCCCTCCCAATCCCTCAGCCTCACCCTACGACGCCGCGCAAGCGACCCGCGCGCTCCTCTTCCTGCAGAGCGCCGCGGCGCGCGACGGCCTCGAGCGGCGCGTGCTGAAGAACCTGGTGCGGACGTGGGGCGAGCGCGAGTGGGCGATCAGGCAGATGAGGTATCTGAAGCCCGGGCCGAGGGCGGTGGGGTCGGAGAGGATGTGGGAGGGGTTTGAGAGGGCGAAGAGGGGGTTGGGGGTGGAGTTTGGGAGGGGGAGGTTGGAGGTTTGAGAGGAGTGGTTGTTTGGATTAAGGGGAGGTTCTTGCGCTCTGTGGGATGAGCTGCCGCGGTGGGGAGGATGCGGGAGGCCATCGGGCGATGCGGTGGGATTCCCGGCGCTGAGAGAGTGGCTGAGAGGCTCTTTGGTATCCTGTGCTGGACGAAATGTTGCCGCGATGAGCGATGACAGAAGTGCCGCACCGGCGAAGGGCCACGTGATTGGAAGCGCCGGCTGGAGGTTACGGACCGTAGCCACGAGAGCCGAGGTGGGACATGCCTCGCCGGAAGTTCCCACGGTACTTAAATCAATTGGGAAAAGGGACTTCGTCGAATGAGGCCGGGTGAGGTTCTCAGATCTTTCAGGCGCAGGCTTTACGGCCTGACCTGTGTCTGGGAAGCAGTTAAAACTCTTCCGAGGAACACATCAGACGGATATCAACCCGCTGAGAGCGCCGAGACTATCTCGAAGAATTTGTCTGATATGACAGGAAATAATGCACTTATACTTTTCGTGGCATACGAGCCCTCCCTCTAAGCTATCTTTTCTCTATTCGGTCTTGACAGCCCTCCAAGTTCACGGCCTTGCCCCCAACGACCTCACCACCATCAACGTCCTCCCTCCTCCCAATATCCCCCACGTCGCCCTCACAGTCTCCAAACCAGAGACCGGCACTCTCTCATGTTGAATGACCTCCCTCCCACCCCAAAACCAACACCTATAACCCCTTCTTCCCCGCCTTCTGCTCCCTCTCCCTCTTCGCATAAATCTCCGCCGTAAACGGATCCTCAAACCTCAACGCAACACTATACACCGCGAACACCAGCGCCGTCAGCAGCACGCCCGCCGGCTTGCCGAACCACAGCGCGGTGCCCAAGAAGCTCAGCGTGCTCCCGTGGTACATCGGGCTGCCGGAGACATTGAACGGAAACCCCGTGACCATCTCGTCCATCAGGATGCCAAAGTAGTCGCCCAGGTACGTGCCCGTGACGCCCAGCGCCCACATGCTGCTGAGGACGAGCACGTTGCCGCTGAGCAGCAGGCCGACGGCGAGGCCCTGCGACAGCGGGCTCAGGAGCAGCGGGTGCGAGGGCTGGGCGCGCAGCGCGCGCTCGTAGACGAAGTCGCGCGCGAGGCCGAGCGTGAAGATGGTGATGGCCAGCGCGTAGCAGCCGCGGCGCGGGGAGCCGGCGAGGCGCGTGAGGGTTTTGGACGAGTACTCGGTGCGCGCGGCGGTGTTCCAGAAGGTCGGGTTGAAGATTATGAAGGCTGCGGCGCCTGTTGGGGTGGGAAGAGGGGTGGTGTTAGAGATGGGTTTCTTGGTTTGGTTTGGTTTTGCGAAGGGCCTTCTTTCTGCTGGGAGGAGGAGGGGTGGGTCTGGGCAAGTTAAAGGCATGGGAATATGTGCTGCTACGTACCCCAAAAGCTGGGTTGGCTGAAATCCACCAGCTGCGATGCCATGTCGAACGGAGCCATTGGCGCTTGTGGGTGGTTTCGCGTTGGGATCGGCGAGTTTGTCGCTTGTGGGCGGTGCAAATGATACACACACGGTCAACTGAGCAAAGCGAGGAATGCACTGGACTACACAGCGGAGGTTTGAGGCGGTTGGACAGAGGATATGCAGGCCGGAATGGAAGTAAAGTGAAGAGTAAAGTTGGCGAACTGCTGGTGTGGGGCGAACGTCACTCCAACAGAGCCAGTGGGGCTGCCAGCGGGGCAGCGGAGTGAAGGTGACTGGCTGGTGACGGAGATGCCTAGGCTGAGGCAGCAGGAGTAGAGGGTAGTAGGCAGTGGTGACATGAAAATGGGATGCGATAGACGAATATTGTTTGGTTGATTGCAACATTGCAAGATAGAGACAGTGACTTTTGCAGCTATTTGAGCTAGGATCGAACCAATACCGAACAGAAACCATGAAACCCATTACAAACATGAAGTGCAGGCCACGAGTCAATCACCGCGCATTACGCGGGAGACGTCAGAAACGGCCGCGCGAACAAACAGTGAGAAAGCAAATAGAAAGAGCTCAAAGTCGAGCAGACACTCGCAATAGGAGACGGGAGCAAAAGCTCACACACTGCCATCATCAATAAGCATGAGTGGAAAAGCGGATGGAGAGATTTCATCTCCACCACCATCGTCGCAAAAGTGTGTTGTCAAGAGGAATGATAGACCTTGTCGGCCGGGTCAAGGCAGCTGCGAGAACTGGAACATCCTCTAGATGCTCTGGTCATCGATAGCTGAGCCCTGAGCCTGGGCCTTCCAGTACTCGACGTCGCGCTGAGAGGCGGCGAGGGCGTTCTCGAGCTCGGCGATGCGAGACTCAAGCTGATCGCGCTCCTCAACCTTCTTAGCTCGCGACTTACGTGCAGCAGCAGTGTTGCGTGCACGCTTGAGAGCAACGGTGTCGTGCTCATCGACCATGATGGGCGGAAGAGGCTTGTCGCGCTTCTTCGCGTTGACACCAGCAACAGAGGACGGGCGGGCGAAGGTGGCAGTGGAAGCGGCAGTCGAGCTGCGCTTGCGGTTGTGAGCCGGTCCGCCAGGGTGAACAATGATGGGGTTGTTGCTGGAGTTGGAGGTGGTACGCTCCATGGTCGGGGCAGGGACAAGAGAGTCGAGCTCCGGGAAGAAGTTCGCAGTGCTGTTGTCATTGCTGAAGCCAAACGTGTTGTCAAGCGTGTCGTTGAAAAGCGGAGATGCATTGTAGCTCTCCGGGGTCTCAAGGTAAGTCGACCCGGGGGTCGTCAGGTTCGTGAACGAAGTAGACGGCGGCACCGAGTCGGCCCCGTTGAAGAGATCCTTCGGCGAAACGGTAGCAGCGTTGTTGCTACCGCTGAGAGCGGCGAAGTCGGTGAACATGTTGAAGTCACCGAAGCTTGCGCCGTTCTCGAACGCGCCGAGGTCGGCCATGGTGTCGTGGTAGGCGACGTTCGCTGGACGCGAGGTTAGTGCCGGACTAGACACGTTGGCAGACGCAAGAGCTGAAGTACCTGAGCCAACCATGGTGTTATCACTGTGGTTTATGGTATGCTGGTGCTTGGAAGCCGGGATGTTTCCGGTCGAGTTGGAGTGGAATAGAGGCACTGGTGGTCGAGAGGAGTTCCGCTGGGAAAGGGATCGCTGGTCGCTAAAGGCCTGAGTAGAGTTGGGAGCCGAGTGCGCGTAGGCAAGGGCGGGTCTATTGGCTGGTTTAGACGAAAGATGCAGCGTTGAAGCGTGCGAGGGCGCTTGGGCGGGAGCTGGCTGGGCCGGAGGGGGCGGCAGCAGTTCGAAGTCTTGATTGAACACTGGTTTGGGCGTGAGGCCGGATGGAACCGATGGTGGTGGAAGCCATGATTGCTCGTAGAAAGCCGTGGTGGACGGCGGGTTGGAGATCACGAAGGCTTGGAAGTCGTTACGACAGGAAGCGTTGTGTGAGAGGTCCCGAGGGATCTCTTGAAGAGTGGAGTTGGTACGGTTGTTGGGTAAGCCGGGTATGGTGGGCGACGGAGTCTAGATGGAAGCAGCCATGGTGTCTGCTTCGTATGGGTGTGGTTTGTGAGTGCGTTTGGGGTATGAGGGGGAGTAAGAGCGGTAGCCTGAGGTGCGGGCCTGGGCGGCTTTGTAGGGCGGGTGGACGGGCAGGCGGCGGGCGGATTTTGGGCGTGTGCGCGTGTGAGTCACAGGCAGCAGCGCGCTAAGGCCTCAGGCGGGCTAGCGGCAGGGCTTTGCGCAGGTAATCGCAGGTAATCGCCGTTGGCTACCGGTGAGGGCGGAGAAGGGCGCGCGCGGCGGTGGGGTGCATTGTGATTTATTGGATGCGCGCATCGATCGCCTGCGCGACGTGAAACGTGAAGCCGGCGCAGCGCTGTGCTGTGCTGGGTGTGCTGTGCTGGGTGTGCTGTGCTGGCTGCTGTGAGGCTGCCGGGATTCCTCCCATTTGCCCTGCTCTATGGATGTGTAAGCACCGCGCTGCAACCGCGCCTGCCCGCCTCACGCAACGCCCGCATCGGCCTCACCGCGCCGTCTGGTCTCACCTCACTCGGCGCCTTGCCTCAGGTTGCCTTATCTGCCTGCCGCGGAAAACGGCCGGCGTCGCTCCCACAGGTGGCCCTCAACCTGCGCGGCTCAACACGGCGTTCGTCCTCAGCCCCGCCGCGCGCTCCCCAGTGGGACACCGCATGCAAGGTTGAGGCCTGCGCCCACCTCGCTCGGCCGTGTCACGCCTTCGCCCTGCGCCCTGCGCTTGACACCAAGGAAGCCCGCCGCCCGCATCGGCACGAACTCAATCACCTGCTGCCTCCGCTGCGCCCGCTCATTGGCCGCCGGCTGCCCGCGGCGTCCTCGATCAGGCTACTTTCGCTGTCGACTTCGGTGCCTTGGAGGGGCTCGTCTGGCGCTCGTCTGGCGCATGGCTGGCACCGCCTGCGATGCCGGCGATAGCAGGCGCGGCTGAATAATACCTGACAGTCAGGAGCCTGCCCTCTGGGCACGATGCTGATCTGCTCCCACACGAGGACGAACTCTCGAGCGGTCGGAACCTAGACGGTCATGTGCAGAATCAGGGCCTGCAAACCCGACTTCCATCGCCCTGTACGGCGACGAGTGTAGGCACGCTGATCGCACAAAAAATTATTGCTCGCCCGTCCGTGCGCAGCGGTGATGTGCGCTGTAGCCTCTCGCACCGAGCTGCCCCTCCAAGCCCAGCGAACGAAGCGGCCGATCGGCCGACTTCACACGTTTGTGACATCGGACAATCGACAATTCGCAAACCATGGCTGAGGCCGGCAAGGGGAACCAGAGTAAGCCCAGCACACGTCGCTGCTTCCTGTAGCATCTAGCAGTAGTATAATGTCCCACGTCACGTGCTGATACCTGTTTTCCTTCCCAGTCAACCTGGACGCGCTCAGCGTCCAGCAGCTCTCGCAGGTCAAGAAGCAATTCGACGAAGAAGTCCAGCACTTGACCAACTCCTACCAAAACCTGCGCGTTGCGCAGCAGAAGTTCAAGGACTGTGTCACAAGTGTTAAAGAGGGCGTCGCTTCCAGCGTGCAGGGTACGCACCGCCCGGCCCAAGGTCACCTCTTGGCACGAGAACCTCACTAACCCTCCACCACCAGACAAAACCCTCCTCGTCCCTCTGACCTCCTCCCTCTACGTGCCCGGCAAGCTCGCCAGCACAAGCCACGTGCTCGTTGACATCGGCACGGGCTTCTACGTGGAGAAGACGACGGACGATGCGTTGACTTTCTACGCGGCGAAGATTGAGGAGCTGGGCAAGAACATCAAGGACCTGGAGAATGTGGTCAATGGCAAGGCGAACAACCTAAGGATGATCGAGGAGGTGCTCAGGCAGAAGATGCTCGTGCAGCAGCAGCAGGGTCAGGCGCAGCAGGGCGCTACTGCTGCGGCAGCTTGAAGGGATGATGGCGTTGGAAAAATGGCAACTCTGTAGGCGAACATTGGCGATCTTCCTCCTGACACGAAGGAGATTAACTGCTCTTAATGTTGCTTACGGAGGAGAAATTGCGCCCGGAAATGATGGAGTGACGGTGCTTCATGCCATCTGCCTCGCGGCTCTTCAGCCTGCGGCCAGGGCGCACACAATCAGAGGCAGCCCGGGAAAGGAGGGGTGGCTGCATCGCAGCTCAGCGCGCATTACAGGATCAGCAATAGCGAGCGGCCTCGCTCCCCTCCTCGACACGCCCACGTAGGTAAACTCAGCTCACCAAAGCCGTACAATGGGCTAGAATGCAAGAGTGAATATTGCATTCAATCGCGACCTAAATCTGCATCGTCTCACCCGCATCCCCTCAGAGATTTCCCTCTTCAATCACACATTCATTCGCTGCAGAGCGCGGGCTCACGACGTGCCACAGCGCTCCGGTGACTTCCAGGCACCGTCGCGCCTTCCTCGCGTCACTGACTGCTCCTCACAACCACCGCTTTTTTGTTCTCCAAGCGAACCACCACGCGCCACGCAACAACCATCGCGCACATCGAGAAACTTCAACCCCTCTCCGCCGAGACGCCTCAGCAAGCCGACCAGCAGTCTTCAGCCCATCCTGGAACCACTGCACAATCCAACATGCCGCAGACCCGAAGCCAAGCTCAGCACCAGGCTGAGACCGCTACGGATTCTGCCGTCGTGTCGCCTCTCACTAAATTCCTCTCCAATTATGACCTCCTCTTCTCACTCTGCGGGTACCTCGACAGCGCCGACCTCGTGCATCTCGCCGAGGTCTCGAAGGAGCATTGGCTGTACATCGGTGCTGATCGCGCTACCCTGAAGACGCTCATGGCGCAAACGTCGTGCGACGGCATCGGCATCGCTATGCGTGCGGGCCTGTTCGAGCATTGGCGAGGTGATCCTGCGAAAGCTGATGTAGCGTGCCATGGCAAGGATGCGAAGCCTTGCGCGGATTGTGGAGCTATGGTTTGCGACGTGCGTTTAGTTTTCCGCGCTGCTATGGATGGAATGCGGTCTGACTGACTGACCTTCGCAGCAATGCCGATTCCACACTCATTATGGTTACTGGAACTGTTTAGAGTGGCGACCTGGCGCGAGCTACTCCCAGGACGACGATTGGGATGACATTGAGCAACGAAATTCCGAGGAACCATACTGGCTTGAGGGCATGAAGACAGAGGAATACCACAGTAGCAGGTCGCTGGAGCTTAAGACAGCACTTAAGGTGGCTCACACCTACAGTCGCCTCTATCTTTGCGACGACTGCCATCCGCTTCACATCACGCGGCGGCGCCCATGGAAGGCGGGAACCTCACGACGTCGCAGGCAGTACTTGGAGAATCATTATAATAGGGAGAGGGTACCCTTAAAACTTCAGTGTCAATGCAGCATCTATACTTGCCTTGTCGAGGTCTGGCGCTGCATCCCCTGCGTACTGGCGAAGAAGGCAGACCTTAAAGCCTCGCGGCATCAATACAGGGTCACTTTGTCACGAAAGGCCGGGTTTGAGAAGGTGAGTCTCGCCATTGATAGCAATGCACTCTTAACTTCTCCAATCGAGCACACAAGACCCACTAATGATACTAGAGGATGCTTTGCGGTTGTGGAAAGGTGATATCGGAGGAAGCTTCCCGCTGGTGCAAGCTCTGCAACAAAGTCAGGTACTTGAATACAGCTCAAGAAGATCGCATGCTTAAGCGGATCCTTGAACAGCTCGGGAACTCCCCTGACGGCCGCGGCGACGACCCGATTCTGAGCCAGCTTGGATGAGTAGCGGTCTACGGGAAATGATAAAGCTATGGCGCTGCGTCCCGTGTATACTGGCGGACGAGGTAAGATCAATCGCCTGACTAGAAGAGGTCACGCACGGGGACAGACATCACGGGCTGGTGTTATGTAAGTACTTCGATCCAATGAGTACAGTCGCACACAGATTGTCTGCAGGGCTATGCTAACAAGACACATTAGACGCGAATGTACGATTGTGGTGAGGCCCTCCTCAGGTCGCCTTTCACCTACTGCGCGGTGTGTGACTTGGCAATCGCATTTCTTCGCACTACGCTCAAGATCCCCTCAAGGGAAATATGTCGGTGAGTCGGGTCGCTGCAATGATGAGCCTGTTCCGAGACAGTCGGGACGGAAATCGAGCGCGTTAGATAAATCCAGATGGCAAGTACAATCGTTACAGACTTGCCGAATCGCTTTGTTTGCTTCGTGGTCTCCCTCTCCCGACACTCTCAGGGATAATGATGCTTGTGGGCCGGAGAGAGCTGGCCTTCACGGAGGTACTGAATCCGTTGGAAATCGAGACGAACGAGTTGCGGGACCATGCCAAGGCCCATAAATACCATCGCTATGCAGAAAACAAGTAAGAATAAACGCCCAAGAAGTCCCTCTCAACTAGTCACTCTCATTCCCATCATCTAGCGCCTCATCCCTCATTCCCCCTCGCCCATCCATCTCGCCACCCTCCACACCTTCCATCGCCTCATCAGCACCATCCTCGTCGTCCTCCTCCCCTTCATCATCATCGCCCTCCTCCTCGTCTTCGCCATCCTCACCCTCATCCCCATCCTCCTCCTCCATCTCCTCAACATCAGCATCATCCACCGGCTCGCCCGGCGTAATGACAACCGTCCCACCCTCGCCCTTGAACTTCTTCGCCGGCCGCTCACCACCCTCGCCCTCAGCGCCCTCCTGCCCGTCCGCAACACCATTCAGCTGTGCTGCGAGCAGCGAGGCATCAGTCGCATCGAGCGCCTCGCCCGCCGCGCCGCCAGCAGCGGCCGCTTTCTCCGCCTTCACGCGGTGGCGGTAGCTGTTGCGCTTGTCGCATTGTGTGTCGTTGTATTCTGTTAGAAGCATTTGTTAGCTCGGTCCCTTTTGTAGGGGGGAAGGGTCAGGGAGGCGTTTTACTCTTCAGTTCCGCCTCGAGCCGGGGGAGGAAGCCCTCGAGCTCGGCGTCTTTGAGCGCGGACATGACGTCCTGGGGGGAGATGGTTTTCTTGCCTCCCATGCGGGCGAGGTCATTTGAGCTGTCGGCGAAGAAGAAGTTAGTCTCGAGATCGAGAGCGGCGGGACATCTCAACCTTAGTCCGCAAGGATGCTAGAATCAAACGTACTTCGAAGCAATATAGCTCACGAACACCGTGGCGCTCTTGTGCATCGCCAGCAGCGCATCCTTCTGGATCTGCGTGTTGGCCGGCAAGACGCCTTTCGCCAGGCGGGCGATCATCGATTTCGGCAGCGTGAGGTCCTGTCGCGGCGGTCAGTCTTAGAATCATCGCAAATCACAAAGGACCGCAAACACACCTCAACCCCAAGACCATCTTTCTCCTTGTGCGCTTTCGCAGGCGCGGGCGTGGGCTCGGCGCCGTCGTCCGGAGGGTTGGAGGCGGTGCTCTTCCGGGGCGGCATGGTGGCGTATGATGTGAGCTTTCTCTCAGAGCAAGTGTGCTTTTGTCGTCGCAGGCGTCCTCACAAGCGACGGCAAAGATGGCGTGGCAAACGGATTCAATGGGCAGAGAGGGCGGCGAACACGTGATGCTGGATTTAACGCGACAAAATGGGGAGCAGCGCGCTGCGCGCGTCGCCCGACGTTGGAGAGTGGGCTTTGGGGAGAGAGTGGTTGCAGATTTCCCGCGCTGGCGCTGAACCCTTGCTCTTGCAACCCCGACCTTCTACATCTTTCGCTCTATCATTCACTGTTTCTCATGCTACCTATGTTCGGACGAGCGGACCACTGTGATCCGAGTTTTTACAGAACTACGAACATGTCGTGAAATCAGTATTGCAACCAAACGATTCGGGACCATAGTCTTCCAGCGTCTATTGTACATGCTAGTACCTTCTCATTCCCTCTATCCTCGGAACGTCACTGCCACTAGATCGTCAATATGAGACACACTTTTACGAGAGCACGCCTGCATGAGATTAGACAGCTTCAATAGTTTCTACCTTGAGGCTGAAAAGCTTCAACTGTTGTCACAACTTCCGCCTATGGCCCTTGAGCTCTCAATGGACCAGACGCATTGATCCGTTTGACCTCAACAAGCGTCCGTTGGAGATACCTCCGACTTGACCTAGAGAACCCATTCACACCAGCCGACTGCTCGGCCCGCAACAGTCCTACCCACCACTTATTCCTGTGACTACCATCTTTCAAGATGCGGATGTACAGTGCTGGGCTTCCTAGACCCTAGGTCGCTTGAAGGGAGCCGCAACTTGCACCCGCTCCAACGCTCCCAAGGCCTATGCCTTTGACTGGATCAGAGTCCGGAAATGTCTTCAATCCATCCCGGTACCGTTGGAGCTCGCGTCGAGTGTTTGCTCGCTCTTCGTATAGTGCCAGCATTGCGATTCATTGGCAAATTAGGCATTTTGCAGATAGTAGTTTTTCTTTCGACGCAGATTCCCATCTGGCCAACAATGGCAAGTCCACATGGCTCCCTCAAACCATCATCTCAACTGAACCCCTCTGCTCACCTCCAACCTCCCACCCTCCCCTCATCCCACCTCCTCTTCCTCTCCGCCCTCAAGAACCCCGTCTTCCTATCCTCCTTAACCCTCCTCACAAACTCCCCAATCTCCCGATCCGACGCCACCCCGCCCTCGTCAAGCCAACTCTCCTCCAGCCCACGCACCAATTGCTCCTGCTCCTGCACGCTCGCGCTCAGCCGCTGGTACAGCGCCATGGGGCTGAACGACTGCAGCGCGTCCTCCGTCTCCGCGAGCTTTGACCGATGTTGCTGCTCCAGCGCGCGCAGCGCCAATAGCCGGGATTGCGTCTGCTCGCGCTGGCGGGACAGGCGCGCTTCGAGCTGGAGGAGGGAGTCGGCGAGGGCGATGTTGGTTTCGATGAGGGGCTGGAGGGGCTGTTGGGAGGCGGGGACGGCGGGGTGGGTGGTGCTCGGGTCGTTGAGGAGGGCGGCTTGGAGGTCGGGGTTCTGGAGCAGGTCGTGCAGGTCTGCGGTGTTCTTCTCTTTCAGGCTTTGGGGGAGCCAGTTGGGGTCGATGGGTGGGATTGAGGGTTGTGGTGGGCCTCGGGTTTGGGCTGCGTAGCTCGAGTTGCCGTCGAGCTCGGAGACTTCGTATTGTTGTTGTCCGGGCGGCGGTGGAGGCAAGGGAGGCCCACGTGTGGGTGTTGATGAGCCTGAGGGTTTGGGTGGGGGCGGAGGGGGTGTTGATGTGTAGAATGCTGAGGTTGGTTGTGTTGCTGGGGAGTTTATGTATACGGGCGTGGAGGAGAAAGACATTTTGGTGAGGAGTCGGAGTCTGGCACCCTAGTTAACCAAGTTATCTTGCGACAATTGGGAGATACGCGTTGCTGATGCCTTAAGTGCCATCGGCTACAGCATGACGTTCTGAGAAGTTGAAACGTTCCGTCCTCCGTAGCTCGGCTTTTGGCCCAGGGCGCCCGCTCAGGCTGATTCCAACGACACCGCTTTTCACTTACTGCCGGCAGAACGGACGCGCACCTATCACATTGCGCGAAGCGCATTAAGACATTCTCACCTACGACGACAGGAGCACCCGTCGACGGAGGGAGGCGGCGCCATCATGGGCCGTCGCCCGAACGTTGTGGTGGGAGAGTTCTTCCACCGCGGGCAGAAGCTGGAAGATTCAAGCAACCGCTACCAGCACACCTGTAAGAAATGCGGCGAACATGTAGGCCATACCAAATCTATTTGAAACAGGTAGGTATATGCTGATCTAGAGAGTAACAAGTTTGCCAAAGGCCGCATCGATGGTATGTTGGGTCATCTTTGGAAGCGCTGCCCAGGCATGACCCAACAAGATCGCAATCATGCTTTCATGCAGATGCAAAATACCTCTAGTGCACCAGCGAAAGCGAAGAAGCAGGCAATAGGAAATCAGACCAGCGCGCGGGCTTCGGCATATTCACAACCGCAGATGACATCGAATGTTCATCCTGGATTGGCGCAACAGACGTTCTCGGATGATCCCATCGACCGAAGACAGCCAATACCGCATCACATGCAAGGAAGCATGCAACCCGCACCACCGGCGAACTTGCCACCTCATACGCTGATGCAACGGCAACAATCAGCACTTGATACACTTGCTGAGGTCTCTCGCCGGCACTTGGATTATTCCGTGCGGAGAGATGACTACGTAGGGGAACATCAAGATGCTGCCGCGTTTGGGCAGTCTGACAGATCCCTTGTTGAGCAGGCGCTATTGGCGGCTTTGCAACGCCAAAATCCAGGTGTTGCTAATACTCCAGGAATGAATGAATCGAATAACATGCCCATGTACTCGACCTATGAGCCTCATGCGCAAGCGCAGGTCGGTGCTGAAAATGCAGCCTTCACTACTGCTGCTATCCCTATGCCGCTTGTGCAGACGGCGACGGCTGCTAGCCAACAATTGGAGCAAGCACCGTATCATGAAAATGACCCATCGATCGATCCGCAACTGGCTGGCCAACCTGTTATCGCTGCGGGAAATCAAGGGCCGCCATCCCACGAAGAATCAACGACGCAATCTCACGCAGATCTTTCGAGTTGGGCAGAAGCGCCGCAGGAATTTGTCACTCAACAAGACCCACCGTCGAATGAACCAAATCCAGGCTTCGGTCTTCTTCAGCGGACCGACAAGACCAATGCCCGAGCCCGCTTCACAGACATTAGGCGGAAGGAAGTTCAGAGTATCCGGAAACGTGGCGCTTGCATGCGATGTCGCATGCTAAAGAAACCTTGCTCTGAGGGCACACCATGTGATAGCTGCAAGAAAGTTGACTCTGCGCGGCTTTGGAAAGGCACATGCTTCAGAACTAAGCTCGCCGAAGAATTTACGTTGTATGCAACGTCATACTTCCAATCGCAGGCGGTGGCGGAAGTGTCTGATGTCGTACACCCCATGGGATATGCAGCTTTGCCTGGCAGGTTGGAAGTCAAGTTAGTTCCAGATTCCGCGATTGCCATGACGCTAAGCACCAAGAGGCCCTTTGGGTCAAATGGACAAGGATTTGAACAAGCAGTTCACCCGACTACGGCGCCTCAAACGAGCGATGAAACTCAAGCAATTACGCTGGACGATGGAATGGTATCACAAAAGATCTCGAACTACTGTGCAAATCCTGAAATCATCGACGAGTGCATCAAAACCGAAGGCAGCGCGTTCGTACAAGCAACACTACGCGAGGCAATTTCGTTATTGGAGGATGAGAAACTGCAAGAAAATTCTTCGAGCCACAAGACAGAGACGCGCACGAATCACATCTCGCCAAGTGTGCTTCTCAAGAACGTGATTGAGCTTTGGGTTGAGACAAGCTTCCTTGTATCGACGCAGCCTGAAACCTTGGAGCTACGATATAACGCTCAAACTTTGGCAAGTCAAGATTCACAAGTCGTTACTTGGTTAGATGACGCTCAGCAGTCGTCGTTCTCTCTGGGCCAAGGGTCGTCGGGCTACAGGACTATCCGCGCCCAGCTGCTGGCGGCCACGGAAACAACTTGTCACCGCCTGAGCAAGGCGGTGATGAACGAGCTGGAGCGCCGCCTTCTCCAACGGCAGCAGGTCTCAGCATTCGCCACGTTTATCTCCGCCATAATTCTGTTGAACTGTGTCGAGCGCATAACAGCATTCTACCAGGCGCTGGATCCTTCGTTCCCCGAAGGCGCTGCAGCGGCCGACCCAAACATACATCCCCAGTCACGGCCGCCTGGATACCCTTCATCGGCGCCTGCTCCTTCGACGTTATGGCCACAAGGTCCACATTTCGCTCGCTTGCTCACGACACTGCTTCGCATGCGCGCGCTTCCGCCCAAAACCACGCGTACCGCTGATGGCAAACTCGCTCTGCTGCATGAGCCAAGTCTGCCGGTGCGTCTCAACGGCGTAGCAGTACGCGACCAGCAAGATGAGAACACGGCTAAGGCGGCAAAATGGCTTACCACTTTAGCTTTGGACGTTGACGAACTTCGCGCCCAGAGGGACGGCGATGCGGCGGGGCGTGGCTGGGAGATGAGGTTTGTTAGTGAGGTGCTCTTGGGTGAAAACATGGTAGCGTGAGTTCCCCCATGCAGGCTCGCGACGGCAACCGGCAAGTCCGCTGATGTGGCGCTGGGATATCGCGTCCTTCGGAGTTCGGGTTCGTCTTTCGCATGCTTTGATGTCTTTCGCATCACGTCCCACATGTACATAATGATAACCTGACGGAAAATTGCAGCGAATGAGATTTGCATGATCGTGCTCTGTTTACCTCGCCTCGCCTCACAGCCCCCATTGAACCGAGAATCACCGTCAGCACCATGCGCCTAAGCAGCCACTGTCACATCTACAATCCCAGTCCCTGCTGAAGAAGAAGTCTAGTGACTTCACCTACTTTCTGGTTCAGCAGAACTCTAATCTGCATAAGAGTACCAGACATGCCCTATCACGAGGCGAGCGCGACGGAACTGAGCGTATCAGATCCAGAGCACCAGCCACGGGCAGACAGAAACCTCGAAGCCACGCACTACTGCCCACAAGGTGCTCTCAGAGATGGACAGAACGCTACCTGCCCACCTAACTTACCTCACATCTCCAGCACGGCACGAGCAATAACTACCGGCGCCCACAGCTCAGTCATCAGCGCATCCAGCCGGCAACGCAGGAAAAACAAACCTCGCTTGCCCCGCCGCCCACAAATCCGCATCGCAGACCGCAAGAACGCCACGATTACGCTTTGCAGCGCGCGCCCGCCTCGCCGTCGCCCACTCGGGGACGAGATCGAGCGCTTGCCGGTGCCCTGATTCGCCCGCGCCGCGCGCTGCACGCGGCTCTCGCGACTGAGGTTCGGGGAGCAGGGCAAGGGCGCGAGACGTCGTGTGATCGCGTGCTGAGGCGGCGAGCGCTTGGCGGGCTGGGTTCGCGCGCGCGCGTGTCCGGGTCGGGCGTTGATGGAGACGCGGGCTTCGTACTTTTGGAAGTAGGTTACGTGCTATTTGAGACTGGGCCCTGGACAGGCCCGGAGTCATCGCCCGGCTGGAGTCGTAGTGTCGGCTGCGATCGCTGATCGGCGGGCGGGCGGGCGGGCGATAAGGCAGGTGCCGGGGCGAGAGGCAGCTGCTAAAACGGTAGGTGGACATCTTGGGTCGCTGCGACGGAGCGGAAGAGGCTTGGCTGGGCTCTCGGATGCGCAGCAGAAGCAGGCGGCGGCCGGCAAGCCGACCGAACGAAGGACGAGCTGAGGCGAGACGAGACGAGACGAGGCGGAGCGACGCAGCGCGCATCATCGGTCGCGAGTTGGTCGCGGCCGGGCGAGGATCGCTAGCGGAATCGCTAGTTCGGGCGTAGGCTGCGAGACAAGCTTGAGTAGCAGGCGTGAGGGGACGATATTATATTTGGCCCTGCAGCGCGCCCACGACCAACCAGACGGCGCGCAGTCGCAAGAGTCGATGACGAGCGGACACGAAGGTAGCAGCGCGACTGACTCGCGGCGCGGGCGGCGACGTTACTGTGACTGCCTGGGCGATGGCAGGCAGGCCGTATGACCTTTCGCGACCGCGTGGAGCCCCGGTCGCCTCTGCGCTGAGCTTGTGAGCTTTTGCGCGCGCGGCTGCCTGCATGAGGCCGCGGCGGGCGTGGGCGTGGCTGCTCCGTAGCCGACAGAGGCCACCGCGACGACGGCCTGCCGCGCGCCCCGGCGATTAGGAACCTTGGAAGCAGGGTTTTTGCGATTGCGAGGCGTAGGTCAAGGTAGTGAGGTACTTTACCGATCGCAGCTCGCGCTGGACTGCCCGCTGTTTGCGGAATGTTTGCGTCGCGGTGATGCGTTTTCCAAGCGAGGGATAAAGGCGATGGAGTCGAGGCCAATGACAGCCCGGCGGGCGCATGCAGAGTCTTTCGATAACTGCGCCACTAGAATTCTTCCGAGCCTAGCAGCGAGAGGATGGGGAGATTGAGAGGGCTTTTCGGGAGGGCGTGGAAGATAGCGTCGACGGCGATGGCGTCTTAGGCGCAGAGAGGGTTTCGCGGCCAGATGACCCTACGTCGATGGCAAGACGTCAAGCCGGCGGATCTGCGACTGGGAAGAAGGCGCGCGCGCGGACGTCTACATGTCTACGCGCTGGATCGTCGTCACGTCTTACAGTAATATAGCAAGCTTTATGGGGAGTCATGCATATGTGAGACATGCTTAAGACGCCTGTGAGCTCGACCTTCGAACTGTGAGTGGTCCTTCGGTGCCAGGACGGGCAGGGTCAGTCGCGTCGGATAATGCCAGATAGCCTTGCCTCTCGCGCGCGCGTATATAGGACGGCGAGAGGCGTTTGGAGAGAGGGACCAGCACCCTCCGATCCTGCACCCTCATCGCTGCGTACGTGCACCCCGCCCATTCGCTGCCGTCTAGTGCCCACACCCGGATCTACCCAGCAAGCCTTTTGCAAACAGTGGTCGACTCCAGACGGGAAGGGCGCGCCGCAACGGAGTGAGCCCATTTTCTGCCTCCCGCGACAGGCAGACCGCAGTCGGCCGAGAGCTTATACCCATCCTGATCCTGGCTGCGCACGCGCGAGGCCAGGGAAGCGCCAACCCAGATACCCGTCTCGCCGGCACCGCGCACACCTGCGCCCTGGAGGACGGGCTCGAGGATCAGAGGACGACTGCTCCGCATCTACGCACGCCCTGAGACGGCCTCCTTGCAGCGCGCCGGGCGAGACAGCAGGCCGCGGGCTCCCTTACGTCCGCCAGACCAGCGTGTGTAACTCGTGGTGGCCAAGCGTCGCGCAGCCCTTTTCACCGCTCGCACCGGCGCCGTCGCCGTCGCCAGGCCCTCAGGCACGCACGCACGGCCGCGTCCAGAGCCGACGCGCACGCACTGCACGCAGCGCTCGCGCAGCGTGTGAGGACGGGGCTCCGAGGCTGCAAGGCTGCGTCTGCTGGTGGCGCGCAGGGTCAGACGGCGATCGCTCGCAGGCAGCGGGGGCAGGCCGCCGGAGCGCCTGAGCCTTGAGCAAAGCACCGCGGCGCAACAGCCTTCGTCATTGTGGGAGCTCCCGCCCGCGCGCGCTTTCCAGTCCATCACCTCGACTTCGCCGACCGCACACCACCTTGCTTGCGCATCGCGACCCATCCCGGCCTCTTCCGCGCCCGCTCCCTGCACCACGCACGATCGCAGCGCCCGCGACAGCAGCGACTGCGACAGCGCCCACCGCGCCCGCGACCGCCGCCTCGCCTGGCCCACGCCGTGCTCACGTCCCGACACCGCCGCGCGCGTGCCGCCTTGCCTGCCCGCCGGCTGCCCAGCTCGCACGCCCGCCCACGCTCCCAGGCCTCGTCCTGCGCCCGTCTGCGCGCGCACCGCCAGCGCCTCTCGCCCTCGCGGCCACGGCGGCGGGTCGAGTCCAGCGCCACTGGCGCGTGATTCAGCGCACAAGGACGGATACCGAAGTCGACTGTGCGACGTCGAGCAACCCGGTAAAGGCGCGACGGGATGGGATGCTGGTAGCCTTGCCTGCAACCATCTACACGTGCAATGGAGTCTGGTACAATCAATCCAGCAGCACTGAACGCTTCCGGTACGTCCTGCTGCCCGCCCGCGCAATGCGACGCTGCCCGCCGTGCTGTCCTGCGGTCGCGTCGCCGTCGACTGCTTCTCTCGCTGACCCGCTCTTCTGTTTAGCCTCCACGATCGCTCCCAACCTGCTATCGCAACCTAGCCCGCGCGGCACGAAACGAACCAGATCGCCAGACGAGTACGCCGGTGCTGTCGGTATCGAAGGACAAGGCGGTACGTCTTATCGCGCGGTCATACAGCGACAAAGCGCAGTCGCATCGCGACATAACACACCTACACGTACTAACATCACGTTCAGACGACAACAAATCCAACAAAAGAACAAGAGCTACGGCCGACGCCACCCCGTCACGAACCATGTCGCTCTCACTTGCGCAACCGATGCAAACGCCGCAGATCAAACCTGAATCTCTGCCAAAATCATCACCCAGCCAGACGTCGCCGCACAGGTCGACTCCTGGCTCTGCTTCGAAAGCTCCCGTTGTCAAGGCGTTGCCGACTGTACGCGACCACACGACGGATCAACTCAATTCCGAAGGCGACGAGTATATCCCAAGAGAAACCGATCCAGATGGCGAAACCAAAGTTTCCAAGGATGGCTACCCTCTGGACGGCCGAAAGTACAGATGTCGAACATTTCAAGTTCCTAACAGGGGCGAGAAACTTTTCATGCTAGCTACCGAATGCGCCCGCGTTCTTGGCTACAGGGATTCTTACCTGCTCTTCAACAAGAACAGATCGCTCTTCAAGATCATCGCCAACCAAACTGAGAAGGACAATCTCATCGCGCAGGAAATTCTTCCCTATTCCTACAGGTCGCGACAAATTGCTATTGTCACCGCCCGGTCTATGTTCCGCCAATTTGGTGCAAGGCTGATCGAAAACGGGCGACGCGTAAGGGACGATTACTGGGAGGCGAAAGCTCGTAAGCAGGGTTTCACCGAAGAGGACGCCGCTGGAGAGAAGCGGCCCGGCGCAGCGAAAGCCAGGGAGGCTGCAGCTGCAGAAGCGAGCAGCAACACCTTGACGTCTTTGCCTCAGGGCGAGATCATTTACAACACGAACGGTCTTGACGGGCACCCACCAGGCTTGCACCCTGCAACTCTTGCGCCCTTACCAATGATTCACTTGCCCAGCGAAGATTTGCGCCCGGGCAGTTACGGAAACGTCATCCGACCGAGACAGGAAATTGCAGGTCCGCCCTACCAAGACCGCACTCAATCCAGCAGTGCGAACGAGATTTTGACTCAAGCCTCTCATGCAGCTGAGTACAACAAGCAGCTAGGTGCTCAGCGCCAGCACCGTTCGCAGTACTTGGATAACTACTGGAAGCGTCCACATGAACAGCCGTCGCCTCAAGCGACTCAAGCTGAGGCCGACATCAACACTGTCGCGCCGCAGCACTTGCAGTCGCCTCAGGCGGCCGCAGGTAGTGGACAGCCCCGTCTGCCACAGCATGACGCCATGTCGCAGCCTGGCTCTCAAATGATGCCTCAGTCTTATTCTGGCTTTCCCAACCCGCAGAACCCGATGCCTTCGCCGGTCTCGGCCATGCAGCGTTCCATGCCGTCAGGACCGATGCACCAAGGCTCGCCGTCGATGAACATGGGTCCTGGTCAACAGCATCGCCAGACCCCCTCATATGGTGGCGGTTACCCTTCAAACCAGATGTGGCAGCCATCCTTGCCTCAGCCTTCACCGTTGTCGCAATCGCATCCCATGTCGCAGTACGGACAACAGCAGCAGCAGGCAAATCAAATGCTACCGCCTCAGATGCCCGGTCAAGGCAACATGGGCTATGGTCAGATGAACGCTATGGCAAATCCTTCTTATGGCCAAATGAACCGCAGCATGTATCAGCCTAGCCCGTCACCTCAGCAGTATGGTATGCAAGCAACCACGGCTCCGCAATCCGGTATGCAGAGTTGGTCGCAAGCTCCAGGCACGATGCCACAATACGGCCAGGGCTTCCAGTAAGCCGACCTCGCATCATGAGCTCATTACTATGCACGAAGAAAGACGCGAAGCTCCACGTTCTATACCCCTTGCAACATGTTCGGACTCTGATGATACCCTTGATTCCGCGTCGGCGCTCGTCTTTAATTCGCCACCATACACCGGCATGGATTACACTTCTCTTGCCCATATTCGACCGAGGCACTCTCGCCTCACCTTTGACATCAAGCATTCCGGCAACATCATCTCAAGAGCAGAAAATCCGAAAAAAACAAAACTTTATATCACCAAGCACAGGTTCCCCTTCTCATTCTCCTGGCTGGATGGCTATGTCGCATGTTCCGCACCCGAATCACCATTCTAGCTTTCCACAAGACCTTCATCCGAGCGCAGACATCGAGAGAGGGAAACAGCAGAGCTAGAGCGATCTAGCGTGAGCGATGGGAAAGGATGGATTTGTTTTCGGATTGAGGGCGGAAATGGCGGCGGATACCTTTCTGGATTCTTTTGTCTGTGCTCGCGTTGCGACCATCTCTTTTGTGACTTTGTTGTCTTTACTCAGAGTCGGATATACCCCCAGATTGTTGCGTTCTTGCTTCTTTTCCTTCTTCTTTCATTTCTTCTGATGTCCTGCTTGGAGTTTCCAGATTGCGATGCTCATTTGTGCTTGATTCCCCCTTGTCCCCTTTGCGCGTCTCGTCACCAAGCATACGATCGAATCACACCCGACACAATGACCGGCTCTGAGCTCTATTGCACCTTGAATTCTTCATCAAACCTGGTTCCATGTCGGTGCCAAAGGGTGATTGCTAGTTTGGCATTCTTGCGAGGAGAAGTCGGCGGCAGCTTCACCCTCTTATCATTTGCCCGGTACTCTGTGCGTTTGGGATTTTTCGCTCGGAAACATCTCTTCTCTCCTATAGCGCCATCTGGTTCGTCAATACTCTTAGTCATCAACGAGCAGATCTTATAATGAAAAATCGATATCTTGGTTCTTATGATTTCTTAGGGGCATGCACTAGTACATTCCTCGTTCTCTGTTCTGTCATTGACTCATCCAACGCATAATGCAAATTCACAACCCTCCAGCACACAACGCCCACTCCCCAACCCTCGTCCTATACGCTTCAACTCCTCCATCCTCACCCTCGCAATCTCTCGCATGCCACTGTACCCCATTTCACTTCAGCTCCCCATTCAACGCCACAGCCATATTCCCAATATCCTCCGGCGTCGTCCTGCAGCACCCACCGATCAACTTCGCGCCCGCCTCCCGGAACCTCCCCGCCGATTCCCGCATCGCCTGCCCCGTCGACCGTTCGCCGGTCCACGCGTGCTCGCCCGCCACGTATGTCTCGCCGCTGTTCGGGTAGCAGAGCAGCGGCAGCTCAGTGAGCGTCCGCAGGTGCTGCAGCGACTCCAGAGCCTTCTGCGGCGGCACGCAGTTCAGGCCGAACGACAGGATCTGCTGAGGATACTGCGAGACGAAACCGAGAACTTCGGACAGCGCCGTCCCGTCGCTGAGCGTCGTGGGCGTCGCGAGCGTGATTCCCAGCCAGGCGGTTGCGCTCGGGAACTCGGTCTGGAGCAGAGTGAGGAGGGCTTTGAGCTCGGGGAAGCTGGGGATCGTCTCGAGCGCGAGCAGGTCGACGCCCGCGGCCAGCAGGGCCGCGATGCGCGGGCGGTGGAAGGCCTGGAATTCCTGCGCCGTGCAGACGTAGTCGCCGCGGTACTCGGAGCCGTCGGCGAGGTAGGCGCCGTACGGCCCTACGCTGCCGGCGACGAGGAGGCTGCGGGAGGCCGGCACGCCGGCGGCGTAGGCTTGGTCGCGGGCTTCTTGCGCGAGGGTGGCGGAGCGGGCGACGAGGTCGCGGCCCTGGGCTTCGGAGAGCGAGAGGTGCTCGGAGAGGCCGCGGATGCTGGCTTGGTAGGAGGCGGTGATGGCGACGTCGGCGCCGGCGAGGAAGTAGTCCAGGTGCACTTGGCGGATGCTGTCGGGGTCTTCGAGGAGGGTCTTGCCGGACCAGAGGACGTGCGAGAGGTCGTGGCCGCGGGTTTCGAGCTCGGTTGCGAGGGCGCCGTCGATGATGAGGCTTCTGTTGTTTGCTAGGAGGGCGGTGAGGTCGGTGGGGGAGAGCATGGTGGCGTTTTGGTGTGAGGTGATCGTCGTTGATATATTGATTTTGTCCGTCTCCGAATGATTTTCAAGTTTTTTCTATTCTGGCCAATTGCCCTTGATTCGAAGATACAGTGATTTTCCAAGCAATATTTACCACAGGATATTGATCGTATATTCAACGAGTGATTTTATTCCTAGGTGTGCACGCGACACAGTCATATTTCGTCGAGCCCAAATTATCACACCATTGAGAAACGTCTGAGCTTAGCTTTTATTTGACCTGGCGCATGAGGGCAACTAGGGCAACCCCGGCATGCATTTATGGTGCAGTCAGCCGTGGCAGGTGGCAATATCGATGAGAGTTCTGACGGGCATTGAGCCCATCGTCGTAGTCTGAATACTCGCAGACAAGATCGTGTGCAACGACAATCGCGGCCAGCACTGTTGCAATCATTTGTCGGCCTCCATCGGCGAAGACTGCCGGGCGACGTCCAGCTTGCGAAGGCGGAGGGCGGTCTTCACGGGCCGAGGAGGGGGGTTGGTCCCAGCTTCCGCGTGCAAGCTGGCAGCCAGCCAGCCAGCCGTTCAGGCGGCATACAATCGCATTGGAAACACCATCAGCCTGCCTCTACAACACCCGCCGACCCTTTAGCTGCTACGACACACTCAAGAGCGGGCAGGCGACGCGCCCGAATGCCAACATGTCGCTGTTTTCTTTCTCAACCCCGCTGGACATCGACATCGTCCTCGCCGACACCGATGACCGACCGTCCGTAGACGTCAAGCTCGACAAGAACAGACGCGAGAAGGCGCCGCTGTACCTCGATGGAGAGACGGTCAAGGGTGCCGTCACCATTCGGCCCAAGGATGGAAAGCGGTTGGAGCACACCGGTATCAAGATCCAATTCATCGGCACGATTGAGATGTTCTTCGACCGCAACACACATCATGAGTTCATGGGCCTTCAGACCGAACTGGCTGCGCCGGGTGAGCTGCAACACCCAGTCACCCTGCCGTTCGCCTTCAAGAATGTCGAGAAGATGTACGAGAGCTACAATGGCATTAACGTAAAACTGCGCTACTTCCTGCGAGTGACGGTCAGCCGGCGCATGGCAGACGTGGTGCGGGAAAAGGACCTCTGGGTATACAGTTACCGACAACCGCCCGAGAGCAACAGTGTGATCAAGATGGACGTCGGTATCGAGGACTGCTTGCACATCGAGTTCGAATACTCCAAGAGCAAGTACCATCTCAAGGATGTCATTGTTGGCCGCATTTACTTCCTTCTGGTGCGGTTAAAGATCAAGCACATGGAGCTTTCAATCATTCGCCGCGAAACTACTGGAGTCCCTCCCAATCAGTATAACGAATCAGAGACGCTTGTCCGCTTCGAGATCATGGACGGCTCGCCCTCGCGCGGCGAAACGATACCCATCCGTCTCTTCCTCGGTGGCTTTGACCTGACGCCTACCTTCCGCGACGTGAACAAGAAGTATAGCACACGCTACTACCTCTCTCTGGTTCTGATCGACGAAGACGCCCGCCGCTACTTCAAGCAGAGCGAGATCGTCCTCTACCGACAGGCACCCGAGAATTCCGAGCTCGCGCAGCGACAGGCAAAAGAAGTCCAAGCCAGCTAGGAAGACGCTAATGAGACACGAGGGCGCACGGAGTTTGAGGAACACACAGAGGACAGAACTGCCACCCCCATGAACGGCCTCTCCCGCAACAACAGCAGCAATGACCTGCTCTCGCAGGGAGGCACCCGTGCAGGAACACCACAGCTCCAGCGCAACCGTGGCAACCCGCTCATGCGCCTTGGCGCTGCCTGCGACAGCTCCATGTCCGTGGCATCCGCCCCGCCGAAGCCCAAGGGCGACTGGGACGAACTTTTAGCGGGCTGCAAGAGCAAGGATCTCGAGCGGCAGCAAGCAAAAGGCCAAGGCGACGAGCAAGCCGCAGGCCGCAGGCGTACTGGGAGCAATGTGACGCTTTGATTGCTTTTGGGTGCATTTGTTTGGTTCTGATGTGATGTTTTCTCTAGGGGTTTTGCTTTTAATGTATTTTGTTTTATTTTCCGTCTATGGTCTCATGTCTCCCATGTGCTCGTCGTACTCTTGATATCGCCCACCGAGGCTAGTTTATACATCTTGTTAGGATTTTGCCTTTTCAGAATGCCTGCCAGATCTGTAGGTCGCAGCCTGCAATGCTACAGGTGGGCTAGCGAAGTTGTTTCTCTGAACCTGAATGCCTGACCCGCCAACCCCACGTCTCCGCAACTTTGATTGAGCCTCAATCAATGCGATCATCGCCATCCCACCAAAACGCGCCATCGCGGTACTCTCCACAACCACAACCTGACCACGACACACCACACCACCATGGCAACCGCCACATCTTCACCCGCCACGCCGGGCCTCACAACCACACCCTACGCACCTCCTCCTACAACCACCAACCTCTCCTCCGCCACCTTCACCCTCCCCTCCTATACCAGCTTTCCACCCTTCTACACCCTGCAACCAAACCTCACGACCCGCGCCCGCCAACTCGCCCTCTGGACAAACCTCATCCTCTCCTACGCCGCGCACGCTCGCCTCTTCCGCCTCTCCCTCTCCGCCCCACCCGCAAACCTCCTCTCCAACCCCACTCTGCACCGCGCCCTCTCCGAACCCGACACCCGCGCCGTCCTCGACCACATGGTCCAGCAAGGCCGCGCGGAATGGATCCCCGCCGCCTCGCGCGCGGAGCGCCCCGCGGCCGTGTGGATTTACTGGCGCAGCTTGGCGGAGTGGGCGGATTTGATTTACGGCTGGGTCGACGAGACGGGGCAGAAGGGCTCGGTGCTGACGGTTTATGAGCTGCGGGAGGGCGAGGCGGTCGGGGGGAAGGAGTGGGTGGGGATGGAGGAGGAGATGCTTAGGAGGGTTTTGGGGGTTCTGGTTAAGAAGGGGAGGGCGCAGATTTTCGGACAGGAGGAGGGGGCTGGTGTTAAGTTCTTTTGAGGGAGTGCAAGGGAAAAGATGGTTTGACGATATTGTTGAAGATAGCGGCTCCTCGCTGGACTTCTATACGAGTTTGTGAGGAATTGGTGCTCCTGCTCTGCCAGACGGTTCGAGCCCCGTGTATGCGGGCGAACATGAGCTTGCGGAATATGGGTCTCACCTGCGCTGTTCTACTGGAAGACCACTCTGGACCATCAAAAGGGACCGTGGCAAGCTTCACTGCCGATGAGTCTATAGATGCGTTCTCGTAGCTGCTGCGACACGGACATCTTCGAAAGGTGTGGAGTGCACCGGGGCCAGACTAGGGGTAATCACCAAGCACATGATCACTTGGTGATACTTGTGGTCTGACTGCGATAAGCACAAGATGCAAGCCAGACAGTCGCGCCACAGTATTGGAGTGGTCGATTCTCAAGTAGCATCCATGGCGTGCTCCACCCCGCGTGTTGCAAGCTGCGCATACCAGAGCGTATTTGCAGAGAGCTACCTACAAATAACCGCTGGCAATCCTGCTGCACAGCTCTGGTATTGCAGTCGACCAAGGACTGCCCAGGTACTCGAATCTTAGACTCGCCACAATGTCAACCCAAATTCAAGAAACCTTCGCCAAAAGCAACGACCAATACGCCTGACCTTCACTTCCGGCCATCTCGCCTTACCACCCGCAAAGAAATATCTCGTTGGTGGGCAGCCTTCCAACCTACAGTGATCCTCAGTCATCTCACCTGACTCTCACGCCAAACAATAACCTGCATGGACGCACGCATCGACCCCGCCGCCGCCTTCGGAATCGCTCTCGGCGACGCGCACGTGATCCGCAACGCCGGAGGCAACGCTCGCGACGCCCTGCGCTCGATAATCATCTCGCAGTACCTGATGGGCAGGCGTGAGATCGTGCTGGTCAAGCACACTGGGTGCAGGATGCTGACGTTCTCGAATGAGGACGCGAGAGCGGCGATCACGGCGAACGGTGGGAAGCTGAGAGAAGGGTTTGATTTCCAGCCGTTTCCGGAGCTGGAGAGTGCTATTAGGGATGATGTCTGTTTTCTGGGGGGCAATGACAGCTTGCTGGAGGGCGTGAGCACTAGTGGGTGGTTATATGATGTGGTGACCGGGAGGGTTCGGAGGGTTCCTTGAAGGATAGCAATGATAACGTTTAATCATTCACCGCGTTGAGGCGAAATTGAGACTGGAAATGGATGGCTCGAGAGTACAGCTGTCTGAAAAACAGTCTCCACGGTCCTGCCGTTATTTAACTCGTCTGGAATGCTCCCTGCAAATTGACTTCTCGCCTCCATGCATATGATGATCCATTTCGTAACAATTTGAGAAATGGAAACATGATCAGTTATCTTTCGTCCGCTCCTCGCTCTCAAAAATCCACTTGTCGACCATCGCCCGGTCTCTCACCTTCAACCCGACCTTGAAAGGCTTGGGATCCATGGTCAAGCCATTCGGCAACTGGTTGCAGCCAAAGCAATTCAGGATCGGCCGGTCCTTCGCCTCCTTGGGCGGCAAGATCTCGAAGGAGACGATCAAGCGCAGGAACGCGGTGTACAGCTCGCGGTTGGCGAGGTGGGCGCCGATGCACCTGTTTCATGGTCAACTATGGGTTCGTAAATAGCGTCAGGGAGAGGGACTCACATCCGGCTGCCCGCACCGTATGCGTAGTGCGGCGTCCCTCGTGTAGCAGAAGCGTCGTCAACGCTGGTGTCGGCCATGTACCTGTCCGGGTTGAACTCCCAGGGCGCTTTGAAGTGGGTGTCATCGTAGTGCGCGCCGTACGCGTTCATGTAGAAGCTAGTTCCCTTGGGAATTACGGCGTCACCCCACTTGATGTCGCGGATGTTCTCGCGTGGCAGGCAAATGGGGATGACGGACCAGAAGCGGAGAGTCTCCTTGACCAGGGCGGTGATGTAGGGCACTTTCTCTTCTGACAGGCAGCGTTCCCAGGCGTCATTGTTGGGGTAGACCTTATTGATTTCGGCTAGTGCTTGTTCTTGAATGTCCTGACCCCGTGGTGACGCAAGGTAGGCAATGCACATGATCAGGTTGCCTGGGACGGTGTCGAGGCCTGCGGAGACCATGCTGAGACCAATGGACATGACCTCGGCTGTCAAGGAATTAGCTGTGTGGATTGATGAGCAGGAACGACTACCATCAACTCACCATCATTGAGCTTCACCTCGGGATCCTTGAGCACATGTCCAGTAATGCAGGGCGTATCGGTCCCGTCCGCAATCCTCTGCTTAAGCATGTCGATGAGCTTGTACATATAGGTCGCTCTTCGCTTCTTGTATTCCAGCGCCTTCGTGTTGCCACCTGGCTTCAGTCGAAGCAAGGGAATATAGTCGGCCCAGTTGTTAGCGGTAGATCGGAAGTTGCTGATTTCGCGTTCGACATGCGTGATTTCCTGAAGCATTGCGTCGTTGATGTTTCCATCAATGCGTTCACCGTAGTTCAAGGTCAACGAGGTTGAAAGGGCGAAGCGCTGGAAGTACGCGTTGGGGTCAATGTCCTTCTTTCCGAATTCGCTGTTGACGAGCATCTCTTTGATACTCTTCGTGCATTCATAGTCGATGATGGGCATATAGCTCTGCACTGCTGGGCGGTTTAGAGCGGTAGCCGCGGCTTTGCGTCTGGCCTTACAGCTCTCATCCCAGGGCGATGTTCCAATGGTGAATCCCTCGCTGGAGCTTACGACTGTGTGGAAGGTGTGCAATGTTGGCCGGCTGATGAGAGCAGATTGATTTGTGATCCACAGGCTCTTCACGCTGTCGAATGTATTCGCAAAGATGATCCGACGGTTTCCCAGGCGAGCTTGGAAGACAGGTCCGTACTTCTTGCTCCATTCTGCGGCCTTCTTCGCATGATTGTCACCAAGTTCGTACAGGCTTCCAATGATGGGTGGGGCAGGAATCTCGGGCAGGCCTTTGATCTTGGGCACGTCCGTTCGGTCAAGGATCTTGACGGCAGCGTAGATGAGAGCGACAAGGAAGAAAGGGAGGATATGAGGTTGCAGCAGGAGTTGGACGAGGCCTTGCGGCTCATTTGTTGATTGGGCCATGGCTGTGCTGAAGACCCTCCCTCGCCAGATGATGGCAGGTCAGGCAGCTCGAAATAGGAAGTGAGATACCTACATATACCTTGACGATGAGAGGCTCACGGGAGCTATGCGTAGGACCTCTGCTAGCCGAGGAGCTGGCATGGGTGTGTTGTGCCTCACTGCCCGCGCGGTAAGTTGCCGCGGGGCCCAATGAGCCGCGAGTCAATGTAGCGGCGGGTCATCCGCGGTGGAAGGTTGGAAGAGGAGAAGTGGAGGGTGGTGGAGGTGCGGGGAAACCGTTTGGAGTGCGGAAGCGGGAAGGAATGCGCACTGGGGACGGCATTTCCAGCTTCATCTGCCCTTTGGCAATTTGATTGACTGCAGCTGGTCCATCGAATTCCGCGCTTTGGTGCCTTGTGCTCTCGCTTGCAGCTGCAACGGAACAAGAGCGTCCTGTGCGGCCATTGAACCGCTTCCGCCTAGGGAGCTACCATCGTCGTCCGAAAAATTTGGTCCATGAGGTATTGGTGAAATATATTCCTTGCGGGCTACTCTCCGACAGTAAAGTATATCATGTGCTAGTACCATTCTCTGTAGACAATGAGACTGCATTTTCACCCAGAGAGCCTATTGAATCACCTAAAAACTGACGCGAAGGACAAGATCGACGTGCCAACTGTGCTGGCATCCGATTCATCCTCACTCTCGTCGCGCGTCGCTGTGAAAACAAGACGCTCGACCCCGTCATCATCCAAGTTGACCTCTCTACTGACTTCACTAACAACCTTAAACTTGTCCCCGGCTTTCAAAATCTTTATCACGTGCTCGGCATTGAAGAACGCCAGCTCCAGGTGGCGGATCAGCGCACTATTGTGCATCCTGATCGCCTTCAGCCATCCAGGCACGCTGATCTTTGGCGTATGCCCAACCGGAAACTTGAACTTGGTCTCTCCGTAGAAAATAGGAAGCGCCTCGGCGCGGAAGGCTCTGCACGTTCGCGTGAGTGGCGGTTGGCAGGCGTTGGCACCTTGATTGCGGCACCAGCTATTGGTTGTGTCAGCAGTCCCTGCAATATCGAAGTGAGGAAAGGTTGAAACGTACGTGCAGGCGCAGATGAAGAGCTTCTTATCGCTGATGAAGGCTTCGCGCCAGATCTCCTTGCGCACGTCGGCGGGCAAGTCACGCAGATTGTTGCGGTTGCGCCAGGAGACGCGCTCGCCGTTGCTGAGGCGGATGTCGATACGCTCGGTTGGTATCCCGTTCAAGGAAAGGCCAGCCAGGGATCCGTCCTTGGATTTTTCGAAGACGAGCTGCGGGTCTACAGCGCAGTCTGGGACAGATTCGGGAACAGCCTCGGGGACTGTTGGCAAGGGCCTGCGCGGCGGCTTGACTTTGCGTGGCCTGGCGCTGGCGAAGGTCGTGACGGACTCCGTCACGAAGGCATTGTCCGCCGATATGTCCGGGAGGCTGATGCTGTCGCCGGAAGAGCTCTCTTCGTGGTAGTAGAACTCGGTGCTGAGAGGGTGGAGCGAGACGGGCTCGCGACGCCTGGCGATGAAGCTACTGAAGCGCTGCATTCTCTGGCGAAAGGTGGTTGGTGGTTTCGCCGGTATGGGTAGCGGCGCCTATGGGGTGCCTGTTCGTTTCAGCTTCAAGTCCTTTAATTTGTTGTTATTGATCAATTTTTCAACGATCATTGATCAAATGGAATGGCCAATAATCATGAGCAAGTGGTAATTGTTGTGTGGTCAGGGCAGTGGTCAGTGGTCACAACTTCGTTGTGCTTGTATGTGTAAGCTGGCGAAGTGAAGCTGCAAAATAAGCAAGCGCGGCGCGACATTGGAGTGCGCGGCGTCAACACTCCCGACTCTTCGAGCAAAACATGTGACACGATGAGGAAATTTTCGAGAACGGAAAGTCAATACTGATGCAAACACAAACCTACGAGAACATTGCCGCATACCATCACACCTCATCAAGACCTTTGTCCTTTCTTCAAGAGAACTTGAGCTCAGCGGCAGGCTCAAGAGTGCCAGAACACTCTCCAAACCCCACCAGCGCACCAGGCTCACTGCCACAGACGCCCGATATTGCGACCTCATCGTAGTCCTCGAGATAGATCCGTTTCTCGCCGCCCGCAAGTTGGACCTCCTTTTGACCGTTGCCATTCATCTCAAGCAGACATCCCTTCTCGTTGTCAGCTCTTCCCGAGATGGTGCCGCTGCCCAATAGGTCTCCGACATTGAACGGGCATCCGCCGATAGTATGATGCGCGAGCATCTGCGGGAACGAGAACAGGAGGTTCTTGGCCGTGGTCTGAGAAACGGTCGTGGTCTTCCCGTCATGGGTAGTGATGGACACCGACAGATCGATATCGAAGTGGCTCTGTCTCTTCTTCTCGTCGAGATAAGGGAGAGGCTTCGTGTCGGTCGGAATACCATTGGCAGCAAACGGCTCGAGTGCGTCCATCAAGACCACCCACGGACTGATCGATGTACCAAAGTTCTTGCTATGGACGGGACCAAGAGGTTGATACTCCCACGCCTGGATGTCACGAGCGGACCAGTCGTTCATGAGGACCACACCAAAGAGGTAGTCCGGGGCATCCTCGATCCTGATGACATCTCCCATGTCAGAGTTGGCGCAGACGAAACACCCAAGCTCGAGCTCAAAGTCAAGCTTGCGGCTGGGTGAGAGGATCGGTTGCTTGACCTCCGCATTATGGTTCTCCAGGATCTGGCCATTTGGGCGTTGAATAGGCGTACCACTCACAACGACACTGGAAGCTCTCCCATGGTAGCCAACCGGCATGTGCGTATAGTTCGGCTGCAGGGCATTCTCTTCTCCACGGAACAGAGTGCCCACGTTGTGAGCGTGGTTCAAGCCAGCATAGAAGTCGGTGTAATCCCCAATCTTCATGGGCATGTGGTTCTCACATTTCTCCAACGGAATGATAGCCTTCTTGCGCAGGTCGAAGTTTCGCTGGAGGACCTCGGGGAACGGACCGCCATTGAGCAAGACGCTCTGCAAGTACTCCCTCACAATGGTGTGGTATTCACGCGTTAGAGCCGCAAACGCGTTCAGAGTCGGCTCGGAGAAAACGCTCTGATACGGCTGGATGGTTGACAAAGCTGAGAAGCCATTGCCGGCGGTGAAGGCCTTCAAGTCAATGGCATAGTCGCCAATGGCAATCGCTGGGCGTGGCTTCTTGTCCTCGGCGGTGGAGATGATGCCGAAGGGGATGTTGTAGATGGAGAAGTGGGATTTCGGATCAACATCGACCCAGGACTGGAGAGGTGCCATTGTAACGAGTTCTCACTGGGATGATACCTTGGTGGTGAGCTGGTGCTGCTGTGGCAGCTTCGTGGAAGGAGAAGGCTTTAGGTAAGGTGATCCTGGTGGAGCTTAGAGGGTGATGTTTGGCGATCAGACAGCACTGGTGATCTTCCGAGACCAGGCTGTCAGCTTACACTTGTGTTGTCACTACATGCGTATCTCAATTAATAAGTGAGAGAGTGGGCGTTGCGCGAGAATGGAGCTCACAACATTGATGGAGCTGGAGCTGAATGCGGGGTCAGCACGCGACACTCGCATTGATGTCTCCTAGTCGCGGTCCTCCCCCGCGGTGGGGCAACCATCGTGACCAGACCAGTTTATCCTTCACTTGAGGTGCCTGTGCCGTTACATCATCCGCGGAAGGCTTTCCATGCGGAAGATCTGCGCAACCTTCGGCACACGAGGTGCCTCTGGCCGAGGGCTATTGCTGGAACGAGTGTGGAGGTGAGCTGATCGTCCGCCGGTAGCACGAAGAGAGTAGCTACGAGATAGATAAATTCAGCACTCTTCCAACTTCAGTGGATGATCGATACTCACAGCAAGCTCCTCTTCTGCTCCAATTTGTAATCTTCTAGCCAAGGCGACTACAAAGATGCCTGTCACGGACTTCAAGGTTCCTGAGAAATACAATTACCAGAACGGTTTCAACAGTTATCATGAGACAGAAGCTGTAGATGGCGCACTGCCAATTGGTGCTAATAATCCCCAGAAAGCACCTTTGGGGCTCTACAACGAGAAGCTTTCGGGCACTGCTTTTACAGCACCCAGGCACGAGAATCAGCAGACCTGGCTCTACCGCATCCTGCCAGCAAGTGCACATTCGCCATTCGAGCCGCGAGAGAGCTCCACTTACAATACAAATCCTGAGAACAAGCCTCATGAGAAAATCCATCAGATACCAAATCAGCTCAGATGGGATCCTTTCGACCTCGACAAGTCAGTAGATTGGGTGCATTCGCTGCATCTCGTCGCTGGTGCGGGAGACCCAACGATGAAATCCGGTCTGGGCATTTTCATCTATGCAGCTGGCAAAGATATGGACGCCCAAGATGCGTTCTACAGCGCGGATGGCGATTTCCTGATTGTGCCACAACACGGCGTGCTCGACATTCAGACTGAACTTGGGAAACTGTTGGTACGGCCCAATGAGGTCTGCGTGATCCCTCGTGGTGTTCGATACCGAGTGACACTTCCAGAAGGCCCTGTCCGCGGGTACATCTGCGAGCTGTACCAAAATCATTTCACACTGCCAGACCTCGGCCCGATGGGTAGCAACGCGTTGGCGAACGAGAGAGACTTCCAGGCGCCCGTTGCGTCTTTCGATGAGGACAACGATGGCAAAACCACCTACACGATTCTCTCCAAATTCGCCGGCCACCTGTTTGCGGCCAAACAGAACCACACCCCTTTCGACGTTGTCGCCTGGCACGGCAACTACTACCCATACAAGTACGACCTTGGCCGTTTCAACACAATGGGTAGCATCAGCTACGATCATCCAGACCCCAGCATCTTCACCGTGCTGACAGCGCAGTCGGACCACCCGGGCACTGCAATCGCGGACTTTGTCATCTTCCCGCCTCGCTGGTTGGTGCAAGAAGACACATTCCGCCCGCCATGGTATCATCGCAACACCATGAGCGAGTTCATGGGCTTGATCGGCGGGCAGTACGATGCGAAGACCGGGGGTGGCTTCCAGCCTGCCGGCGCCTCGCTTCACAATGTCATGTCCGCGCATGGTCCAGACGCGGCGACACATGAGAAGGCGTCGACGGCGGACTTAAAGCCAATGAAGGTCGGCGAGGGAAGCATGGCGTTCATGTTTGAGTCGTGTCTGATGGTCGGTGTGACGGAGTGGGGTCTGAAGAAGTGTGCCAAGGTGCAGTCGGATTACAATGCCGAGAGCTGGGAGCCTTTGAAGCCGCGGTTCAAGAGGCCAGAGAAGAGCTCGAACGATGTTTCTCAAGGTATTGAAGGGAAGATTGGAGACAAGGGCCAGGTACCGCACTGGACCTAGGCCAGTCAGCGGGAGAAGCTGGGATTACGGAATAATTCCACGTAGTTTGAAGCATTGTCCTCGAGTTCGGATATACTGAAAGCCTGTAAGATCAAGTGCACATCTCCATGACACTTCAGATATGTTGCAGCGTCCAAAAATGATGCTCAGAGCAAAGAGTCTGTTGAGTCGAGCGAGGCTTTGTGCAACGTCGGCGTTTGATCCTCCGACGTGTCTAACATTTCGTCACAAGCTTCCCTCCGCGACCAAAAAGCACCCCGCAGCAAGTGAACAGCTACTTGTCCAAACTACATATTCAAAACAACAGGATCCCCAAGAGAATACTGCTCAGAAGCTCACCCCCCTCTCACCACAAGAATGTCTTCCGAATCTCGCCCCATCGATCCCCTCCGCTTCGCCGAAGCACTCGAAACGCTGCCGCTCGATGCGCTCTTCGCCAAAGCCGCTGAGCTGACCAACAGCATCGAGCAGCTGCGGTCGTCCAACGAGCAGATGGTACCGTTCGCCGACGACGGCGACCAAGACTGCAAAGATGCGATGTTCGAGAACCTAGGTGTGATCACTCGCATGCACGAGCGCGTGGGGCTGATCCGCACAGAGGTCGAGAAGAGGGGCCTGGTTTGGCCGGCAGATGGTGGACCGCAAGATGTGAGGAGGTTGAGGGAGTTTGGTCTTGAGGGCGAGGCGGGCGAGCAGATTGTTGTTGGGAGGACGGAGGCAGGTGCTGCAGATACGGCACGGGTGAACGGTGTTGCCGACGAGACTGATGCTGGGGCTACAAGCAATGATGGAAGGGCAAGGCAGAGCGGGCGGTTGACAGATGAGGAGCTGAGGAGGCAAGTGGAGGCGCAGATGGAGCTAGACGATGGAGAGGAAGGTGTGCATTTGTGAGGCGGTTTACGGAGGATGCTGCCTGGAATGAATCATGAGAACTGCATGGAGACGGAAGCGGCGTGCATTTGTGAGGCACACTAGGGAGGATGCGCCTGAAATGAATCAGGAGAAGCACATTGAGACGGAAGCGTTCCGGCCGCCGCGCAGTGAATATGGTAGGAACGAAAGGCCACGGGAAGCCCTTCACTGAAAAGGGATCACGATTGAAGACACGCATCATGGTCGATGAAGCGATAGACCAAGCCCACGACTTGCAGGCGTCCGTCAAGCCTTCTTGGGAGCAGTGGAGAACGCAGGGCAGACTCCTTAGGTGGGAAAGGGCATTGGATGGCGTCCCACAACATGGCAGGAACGGCCCCGAGTCTTCCAAAACTGGCAGAGTATATATTCAAATAGACGATAATTCGTCCATTGCTCTGCTAGCGCAATGGTAGCGCGCGAGACTTCTAATCTCGAGGCTGCGGGTTCGAGTCCCGCGTGGAGCTGAATCTCTGATCAGGGAATCAGCATTTCTTTTTGGTTTTTGGCGGTGGGAGCATCTTTTTGGCTGTTTTGTCTCCTCGGGAGCGCCCAAATCTGGGGATTTCGCTTTTTTAGCACGCTCGTCTACTATTCGTCATCAGGAAGATGCTGCCTCGGCCTAACAAGGTTTGTACTATAGACTGTAGTGGGGGGCGTTGCTTCAGAGCACATCACCAAAGCAAGGATATCACATCTTCACAGAGCATGCTTGAAAATTTCGTGATTGACCCTGTTCATAGTCTCACCCTCCACGGTTTTAGCTCCATCGCAATGGAATCCAAGCTTCACAAAGAATCTGTCCACAACCTAACAGCGTGGACTGCACTCCGAAGCCCGACAACCCGTCTCCGAATTGCCTGATCAGGCAGAATTCGTTCTGGAGATTGCAGATCGCCCAACCTAAATCTCAAATACTCCGTTCCGTAATCCCAAGCGGGGATCATCCCAACGATAGATCTTGCCGTGATTGGCTCGAAGACCATAGAGTAATAAAGCTTCATACTGGAATGTTGCCAAATACCTGGAATCCCACGCGTCGTCACGGACTGTGACACCGAGGTCCGGTCTGCAGGTGAATGTCATGACCAGTTGCTTTGACCGAAGGGACACTAGGTGATCCGCAAGAAGGTCCACGTATAACTCCTCGTCACTCCTTGTGTTGTGTATGATATGCTCAGCAACTCAGCCAATTTTAATCATTCGCTAGTTGTCTTCTTTGGTCCAGTCCTAAGTGTATGACCAACATGCAGCTTCTCCTTTATACTATAGCTGGCTTACTAGTTTCCACAAGCATTGCTACGCCCACTCCCACTCGGGACGAAGCATTGATCGAGCGCCGACAGCTACTTGGGGACGTCCTGGGCTCGATTGACGACATATCAAATGGCAATGCTGACACCGACAATCCTTCAAAGTCACTGCTTGACGTTCTGAAGCCGGTCACCTCTAATACCAAACCATCGAGTGTTGAAGAAGCTAGTGCAGCCATCTCGAATGTCTTCCAAGCTTCGCCTACTCCGGTCAATCTTTTTGCGGCAGTTGCCCAGCTGGTAGAGCAGGGACTTACTACCGAGAATGTGCAGGATGCACTCGCATTCGTCGACGGACTTCTTGACGGACAGAACAGTGAGAACAACAACAACCCTATCGATCCAAGCCCAGCTGCGTACCCATCCGCTGGGCCTGATGACGCACCCTACTCCCTCAGCGAGGACGCACTCAGGGCTGCAATCTACATTCCGGACACCTTCCAATACGGCCGTGAGGGCGCTCCACAACCGATCATCTTGGTTCCCGGTACCGGCAATACTGGCTTCATCACTTTCTCTGGTAATTACATCCCACTCCTGCAAGGCTCTGACATCGCCGACCCAGTTTGGCTTAACATTCCTGGATACCTCCTTGACGATGCTCAGCTGAATGCTGAGTACGTCGCCTACGCCATTAACTATATCTACGGCATCAGCAATCAACGCGAGATTGCTGTCGCCGCCTGGT
Organism: Cladosporium halotolerans; assembly: GCF_011745625.1. Taxonomy (NCBI): domain Eukaryota; kingdom Fungi; phylum Ascomycota; class Dothideomycetes; order Cladosporiales; family Cladosporiaceae; genus Cladosporium; species Cladosporium halotolerans. Next base: position 11,842 of record NW_027191463.1, on the reverse strand, counting down.
CACAGGGGAACATCAATGCGCAATGGGCCTACAAGTACTGGCCTTCCACCAGGGACCGCGTCACTGACCACATTGGTTTCTCTCCTGACTACCACGGCACAGTTCTTGCCAACTTGATCACCGCACCAGGCGAGCCCCTCTCTCCCTCCGTCCTGCAGCAGGAGTACAACTCAAACTTCATCAAAACCCTGCGCAACAACGGCGGAGACTCCGCCTACGTGCCCAGCACGCTCATCTACTCCGGCTTCTTCGACGAGATTGTCCAACCACAGTCCGGCGATATCGCCTCCGGCAGACTGCTTGACGCCCGTAGCGTCGGAGCGTCGAACAACGAGGTCCAAGTCGTTTGCGCAGGCAGGCCGGCGGGCACGTTCTACACGCACGAAGGCACGCTGTACAACCCGCTCGGCTTCGCTTTGCTCAAGGATGCTCTGGCGAACGAGGGCGCAGGGCAGTCGAGCAGATTGAACTTGACCTCGGTCTGCAACGACTACCTCACGCCAGACCTTGCGCTGAGCGATTTTCTGCTGACGGAGAATGCGATCCTTGTTGCGGCGCTGGCGATTCTGGCGGATCCGGACAAAGTGTTCACGGAGCCCGCTATTCGAGGTGAGCTGCATCTGACAATTCTTTAGAGCTCACGACTGACCATTGCTACCAGCTTATGCGACCTAAGGCTTTTGGATGATTACGAGCCGCGATCTAATTCCGTGAATACATCGTCGTATCACCAAGGTTACATTAATGTGGAAGTTTCGTGTACATGTTTCACGTAATGTATCTATCTGAATACTTCAGCGTCCGTCATTCATACGGCCAGTGGAGCCTCGTTTCACTTAGGCCAACTCTCTGAAAATGGGGTATTCGTCCCCAGCGCTGACCGGAATGATGCTGAAAGACACGAAAGACTCCGCAATCTCCGGCTCCAGCGCAATGAAAGCCTGCGCTGCTTTCTTCTGGCGCGTACTGACCCTCCAGCTACCGGCAGGCAAAACCAAATCCTCTTTGACGAACGGCTCGGTTGTGACATGGTTCCGGACGACTCCTTCGTAGAACTCAGTCTCCAGCTGCGAAGAGGTGATGTTGTAGGCTTGGACGGGAGCGCGGTGTTGGTATTTGAGCTCTTCCAATTCGACGCCCATGATCTTGAGTTTCTCAGCGACATCGATCCAGTTGCGGGGGATGAGGTAGGCTTCGGGTCGAGCTCTAGTTTGGTTGGCGAGAGCTGGCGTGGAGCTTTGAAACTCAATGGGAACCTGCACTAGGCTGCCATTACGGATGTCGACGAAGGTGAAGGTCCTGTTCTCGCTCGGCTGGTAGTCGGAGAGGACGATGTCGTCGTCGCTGGTAATGAAACTCTCAATAGCTGTCTCGATGGTCTCGAGAACCTCATCGACGTCTTGCCTTGCAATGTTCAAGAAGGATTCCAGCATAGTAAGAGCGGCAGCGGTACGACGTTGAAAGTGCTGGTCAGCGAGTCGGATACCACGCAGTTCTGCAAGGATGACCACAGCCTGGTTTAGACCCATGGCGTTGCGACCGCTGGTAGGGCTTGTGATCGCTTCCTCCATCACGATGGGAGCTTCCACGTCGCTTGATTCGCCGGTCACATAGGGCTCCCAGTTCATGCCGCGCTCTTCAAGCGCAGCGCCAATCCCCAGCCTGAACTTGCCATCAGTCAAGTTCCGAATCTCCTGGCGCGTATTAAGGTTCTTGGTGCCTGCGATCATTGCATCTGCGCCATGACGATACCTTCCACCGTAGATGGTAGGTGCTGTGAACTCGTGCATATCGATCACCACGTGCGGATCCCATTCGTTGAAGGCTTGCTTGATGTCGCTGGTTTGTTGCTTGAGTAGCTTTGGGTGGTCGCGGTTCGGATCAATGTTGCTGACGAGTTCGCGCTGGAAATAACTAGCGCCGTCGCGGTTGTATTGCGGCAAGATGAGAATATCCATTCTTTCGAGAAGGTTGGCAGTCCACGTGCTGTTGGCATCCATCTTACCGAGCAGGGCCATGACTCCCTGGTCAGCTGCAGGCTCGTTTCCATGAATCTCGCCCTGAATGTACACGCGGAGCTTAGCTGGCTGAGTGGCGTTTCCAGAGATACCCTCTGAAGGCTTAGTCAGGAAGACGTAAGGTATCGGTCGACCCTGTTCAGTTTGAAAATCCGCCACGTAGTAATTATACCAGTCGTTACGAGGCGCGAGAGACTGGAGGAAGTTGTCTATACTCTGTTAGTGTAACTCGATATAGATGCCAGGAGACACTGACCCATGACATAGTCTGGTGTTGGAGGCGCAGTGCCATTGGCGAAGCCAGGAGGTACAGTATCTGGGCTCAGAAAGAACGGCGATAGAAGATCGATATCAATGTCGGGATAATTGCGTGAAATAGCTTCACTGTCCTTGTTGACGGGTGTGTAATTGTCGCCATATGTTGCACCAGGTGACTGAGCTAGCACGCTGCTTCCTATGCACAGCAGTGCTGCTTTCATCTTGTTGATTGACGACGCCATGTTCGTGATCTCGCAAGTGCCTCAAGTGAATGGCAAGGTCACGTTCCTGATGACCAAGCACAAAGCTCTTCCGTGAAAAAAGGTCAAAAGTCGAGTTCTATCTTCGAGGAACCACCAGCGAGGCGACGGTAATTAAGTATTCTTCACGTCAACCTACTGTGGCCTACGGCTAATGCGTGCAATGCACCAAGTCCAAAGCCAAGAGAGAGTTATCCGGAACCCACCGACCTACCATGCGGCTCTCCGACCAAGTCTACCAGTCCTGGAAAATGATCTGTCGAGCGCACCGGCACCGTGGCCTTGGCTGCACCACGATAAGAGGGGAACATATAAGCAGGAACAGCATGCGTTCGCAGTCCTTCTCCACCAGCCTTTCTTAGGGAGGTGGTAAGGCATGCGCGCGGATCCGAACCCCGCCCGTCTTCGGCATACCTTGATTCAGAGCTTGGATATGTCTTGGTATGCTGTGGCAATGCGCCGGCGTTCCTGTAGGCACTTCCGGCACCGGCCTTTGCGTCAGGGCGGGCGTGCAGTCGTGGGATCTATCGGAGGAGCGACCGCGCCAGACTCGGAGGTGGTTCAACGCCTTTTGAGCAACCAAACCTGATGTCGCAATGCTCCGCGATAGTGGCAGCGATCGCGGGGTGAAGACGAAGATCACGGCGGACCACGCGAGCCTGGAGGTTCGGAGGCACGTGAGATGGCCCATCGGCGGAGATCGGTGTTCTCTCCTTGGCATGGCCGATCAACGTCATGTCCTCGTCGCTCAAGATACAGTAATATCGTTATTATTCCCCGCCAGGAACAATCCAACATATGTTGGCCCATCACCATTCGTGTCTTCCTCCCAAATTACCATTCCTTAAAAACACGCCGTGCGTGGTTCTAGTTGTGCCGTGACTTCGCGTTCGACTCCAGTCCGAGGCAGGACGCAGTAGCCTCGTGCATGCAGATCAGCAGTGTCGGACAATCAGTTGCCCCGAGGTTAACAATCATGTTGACCCGCAATTCTTTGGCAAACATGCCTCTCACGCGGGTTTGAAGACTGTCAGCAGACCTGCTCTTAGCAGAATTCTTGAGCGCGAAAAGATGAAGCATCGCTAAGTAAACGTTGTATCATTGAGTAAAGAGGCTATCGTTGCGCTTTTTAGACGATAGAATCATTCTGCATGCCATGGTAGCCTTCGTTGAAGCTGCCTAAAGCTCTCGAGATTGGCCCTTATGCCTTGGCCGGCGTCAAGGTAGCCATCAGCGGCTTCTTCTCCCAAAGCGTAAAGACCTTCTGGTCGTTCCAGCCCTTGCTCTCCTCGCAGAGCTTCATGTCGAAGTGCAGCACGACAGTCGCCATTAAAAGGCGCATCTCATGCCATGCAAGGTTCTACGCGAAAACAAAGTCAGCTCCAGTACACATGATTGACGTCTAGATCTCATAACGTACCTTTCCAAGACAATTCCTCGGCCCAACGCTAAACGCCTCCATCGCGTCGAGCTTGTCGTCCTTGAACTCCGGGTCGCCGAGCCAGCGCTCAGGGTGGAACTCGTAGGGTTTGCGGAAGAGCTCCTCGTTGCGGTACGTCGCGAGGTGGTGCACGCCAACCTTGGTGCCGCCGGGGACCCACTGGCCGCAGATGACGGCGCCGCCGGCGGGCACGACACGGGGGAGCTCAGAGGGCACGGGCGGGTACATGCGCAGACCCTCCTGCAGGACGGCCATGAGGTACTTCTGCTTGGCGAGGGATTCCAGGCCCATGTCGTCGAAGGAGGAGAAGGCGGTGCGGATTTCCTTCTGCAGGAGCGCGAGCGTGTCCGGATTTGTGAGGAGCTGGTAGGTGGTGCCGCTGAGGGCTGTGGCGGTGGTTTCGGTGCCGGCGATCATGAACAGGGAGGCGATTGAGTGGTGCTCAGGGACTGAGAGGCCGTCAGGGCCGGAGCCGCGCTCCAGAATCTTGGTCCAGAGATCGGGACGGTCGGGGGTGCGGGCAAGACGGCGGTCGACGCGCTCCTTGGAGTAGTTCCAGTGCTCCCATTGCTTTTTGCGGACAACCTCGCTCTTGAAGAGGAGATTTTCGACGAGGTAGTTGGTGATCTTGCTATAGATCTTGAAGGCGCGAAGGCGGGTGCCGGTCTTGACCCCAGCGAAAATGACCTTGACCCAGGGCGAGTAGTCAGAGCCTTCGAGCATTTGTAGTGATTCCGCGAAAGTTAGATCGCCCATGATATCTGCAGATGTCAGCGAAAGCTCGAGGACTCGATTGGATTTCAAACTCAAGCATACCAAAAGTCGTGCAGTTGTAGAACTTAAGCATGTCAGCCGGCTTTCCAGCTTCAGCAGACTCAAGCAGCTTGTCTCTCATCAGCTCGACCCATCGCTTAAGCAAAGGCTCCTGGTCCTTCAGAGCACGGTCGGAGAACGCGTGGGAGAGGATCTTCCTCTGGCGGCTGTGGTTGGCATCGTCCGCGGTGATGATGCTATGGACCTTGTTGAGCGGGACACCGTAGAATTGCGGGTCCTTGTACAGGCCCTTCTTTCCGAATCCATAGATCTCTTTGAAGCCAGCTGCGCCGTTGGCGAAGGAGAGATGATCCGGGCTGGTGCGTACAACAGGGCCATATTTGGCGTGAAGCTCTGGGACGTAGACCGCATCGTCGCCGGTGAACAAGGAGCTGAGTGAGGGCAGAACCGAGAAGGCGCTCAACTTCGGGCCTGGGAACTCCGATAGGGGACCAAAGTATACATCGTAAATCTTCGATCCAACGTAGTAGACGACAGAGAGAGCAGCAAAGAGAACGATGATGGAAAATGTGTCTTTGGGCGGCCAAGTACTGGCCGCCGAGTCGGTCATTGTAGTCATGATGGTCCGGTGGCAATGAAGCCAGATGAAATGTGAGAATCGATCTGAGAGATATGGAAGGGTATTTAGTATATATACACATCAAACTGACACCGTACCATCTCCACACCGGCAAAAACGGGTTCGTCAGGTCATTAGGTGGCACCGCATGGAGCACCGCGAAAGCTTGCGAGAATTCCCTAGCTCGAGTGGCAGACGATTGGGGAGACGGCAGACACCCTGCAGACACAAAGGGACCGTTACGTCGATGACGGTTAGCACGCTGTGTTCATAACTTTTTGTTCGGTCGCTTCATATCCGGGGTATGACAAGCACTAGTGGCATGAAAGTGTCGGGTGTTCCAAGGCAGACGTTCCTGCTAGAGCCACGGACATGCTGTAATGCAGTATGAGTCGCAGACCGTGGGTAGAAAATGATAAAGCATGCAAAGACGGTAGTAAGATGACGTCCAAGTGCCCAGTCAGCGGCGATGTAATCCCTCGCACAAGAGCCGGCCGCCACATTATTTTGTGCATCCATATCCGGATCAAGGGTGTCCGAATTGTGGAGCGAGCATCGAACGTTGTGGACGCATGTGGGCGCCACGCACACTCGCGCGTCGTACATCTCGTAAACTAGTGGTGTTTCATGTGCTGCGAACTATATACATGCAGACTACGCCGGCAGTCCTGTCATCCGCGGCTCACTGCCAACTGTGAATAAGACATGTCCGGTCAGTGTTTAACAGCGGTCGGGACCGACAAACGCCGTGAAGTACGCGGTGCTGCAGAGGAAGAAGCTGCTGCTGCATTTGGTTGGGAACCAGGAAGATGCTCTTACAGTAGCAAGTTGCAATGGTTGCCTGATCACGAGGTAGTTTTCGCTCCCCGCTCTGCGAGGTGCTCGCGATCCGCACTTTGCTAGTACAACCTCCGGAGTCTGCTAAGGTACCTTTCACGAGCTCGATCATCCAACCTAGCATGTATCGGTAGGAGTAGGGGTGCCCAACCCCTAGATCAAGGTTACTGGCCAAAGTCTCGTACTGCGGGACTAACAAGTGCCAGTCATCAATTGCCTTTGACCAACGTTACATTATCTAGTGTAGCATGCCGCGCACCCGACAAAAAATCAAGCTAAGACCTATGGGTATCGAAGAAGCCACCGCCAATTACATCCAACCCTCCCCTGTCTCTCTCTCGGCCGAAGTCAAAATTACCACTCACACCTTCCCCATCCTACATACTCCCCCAATGCAGCACCACCTCAAGCCTTCGCAAACTTCTTCCCCTCGTAAATAGTCGGGATCTGCCCCGCCATGTAGTCCTTGCCCTTGATCATGCTGACCATGAATCCAGGCGTCTTCCAGCCATTGAAAGCGCCCACACCTCCCTTCGGACCAACAGGAACCACCTGCGTCTCCGCGTCGTTGCGCTTGTACTGCCTCTCGGCCGGCACAGAAGTCACGCCCGCATCCTTCAGCACGTCGTGGGAGAAGTTTGCGCCGAAGACCGGCACGGCGTTGTAGAGGTTCAGCACGCCGCCCTTGTCGGCGCCGGCGACGTCGCCGAGCGCGTAGACGCGGGGGCCCGCGGCGTCGACGCGCAGCGTCAGCGGGTTGGCGTCGACGTGGCCGGAGGCCTTCTTGAGCGCGTCCGGGACGAAGGAGGTGTTGGGCGTGACGCCGACGGCGGGCACGTAGGCGTCCGCGGTCATGGACTTGCCGTTGCTGAGGTGGACTTCGGTTTTGCCGTCGGCGGTCTCGGTCGTGCCGGTCACTTTGGTCTTGTAGAGGACGGTGACGCCGAGCTTCTCAAGCTGGCTTTGGGCTTTTTGGGCGAGGGCGGGTCGGAGGACGGGGAGGAGCTTGTCGCCGCCAGCGACGAGGGTGATACGGGCTTTGCCTTTGAGGTGCGAGCCGATTTCGCCGGCGGTTTCGACGGCGATGGGGCCACCGCCGCCGACGACAATCTCAGTCGCGGAGGCGAGGCGCGAGTTCATCTCCTCAAGGGCCTTCATGGAGATGGTGTGGTCGCCGTGGAGGGTGGTGGCAGCCGTGGGGGATCGGATGCCGGTGGCGATGACGAGGGCATAGTAAGGCAGAGATTCGGAAGCCTCGCTACCAGAAGGCTTGTATGTGATGGTGCGAGATTCCGTATCAATGCCAGTGGCAGAACCGTGATGGAAGGTAATCGAGTCCTTGAGTTGCGGGTATTGCTTGAAGCCATCCATGACCGGCAGGAAGTACTTCTCGTGAGGCGCCTCCTTCACGGACACGATGGCCCTAGGGGCGCCAATGTGCCACCAGAAGTGTGTCGACTCGCTGACGATGTGCAAGACATATTTGGCGTCCTTGGAGCCAGCAAGCTTTGGCAGAGTGTGCTTGGCGATGTAGTGTGCAGCACTCAGACCTGCGAAGTTCGCTCCAACAATGACAATGTTGCGAGTCTCGGACATGTTGGCAGGTGGCAAGCAGGCCAGGGGAGTAGATCTGGGCAAGGAAGCGAGCCTGTTTGGGTGTAGACTTGCCAACACTCTGCGTGAGGCGAACTTCTGGAGCAGCGGTATGCCTTTTACTACGACTGAGACTGGGTCAGGAGACAGTGATAGAGCTAATGCCTATAGCGTCGCTGAGTGGCACAAAGCGCTAGAACGATGAGACGTTGGATGCGTTGGGGAGCCGAGAGCGTTGCGACAGGGCAGAGATGTTGGACGTGATGAGGTGGGAGATGGAAGCGGTCATGTACTGGCGGGATGTGAGGACACGTTTGGTTGGGAATTGCGAGCAGGCATGAGTTTATATAGAGTGATACATGATGCATGCATACAACAGTAATGGTATGCAGGAGATAAATCGCAATGCGGACGTTACCACATCGATGAGGGCTCCAGATGATGCGCGACAGGGGTTGAAGGTGGGATTTCGTCTGTGCTCGTCCCCTTCCGGATTCTGAAGGAAATTAACCCCCAGCCTTACCGCGAGCTTTGGTAAGCTGCCGCGACAAGTCACACTGCAGTTCGCGCTCGTCGGGCCAACGCTGAGCCGTGATTGAAAATTCACCATAATTTGGCGTCTGATGACACTGAGCGCCCACCGATTCAGCCAGCGTTGTTTTGTGCTCGCGGATGGATACACGTCCGTCAAGGCTGTCGACCACCAGCGCGAATGCGAGTCATGACGAAGCAGGAGTGTCACGGAGAATTAAAATCTAGCATGTGTCAAGGTTGTCGTCTCCGACGACAGGCAAGCACAGGCTCAGGCTCAGCCACCAGACGCGACTACAAAATTCTGTGACAGCGGCTTCGGTAGCTGTGCGTTCCGGCATTCCTTCGGGATGCATGGAATCGAGAAAGAAGCATCCAGAGAAAGTGACAGCCCGGTGATCGCACTTGATGGACCACCCCTACCTGTGAGGCTTCCCTTGGAAATGTCGCATGACACGACCAAGGCGCTCTCACGAGCTGCCGCGCATTTGGCTCACGAAACCAGGGAAGGATGCGAGTTTGAAAACGACAGCACTCGAGACGAAAGCCTCAAGGCTCATTAATCCTCCTCAAATTCGAAGAAGGTATGTAGCGGCCATCCCACAACCCCGTTCCACAGTACAAGACGCAAGAACGCAATTGGTAGGAAAGACGGACGCAGTGATTTCCTCCTTCTACAAGGCCGGGAACGGAGGGGAATTCAGTGACGGCCGTGACCGCGCTCATAACCCTCAGCAAGTCGCCGTAGCGAAGCCTTGACTAAATGACTATTAGTCACCTACTGATAGCTTTGAGAAGAGGAGGGCGAGGGAGAGGAGACTTTTATGCTTGCTTTTCGCCGCCAAGCCTGCTAGCGTGCGGGAGTGCCTGCGGTGAAGTTGTGTGCCTGGCGAGCCTGGCGGCCTGGAACATGGGCGCTTGCGCTCGAGGATGGCTTGGGCTTTTGCCCGTGGTTCGGTGCTATTACATACCTGATAGGTGAGGGTCTGAAAAGTGCTGTAGACAGCAGGTTCATGAGGTTGGGAGCATCGCAGTGGACCGTTAGATCGTGGGATTCCTCCAGGCATATCTCTTACCCTAACCCTAACCCTACCAACATCACGACCTGACAATACTTGAAGATAGATCGCAACAATATGAATATTCAAGCACATACATGACAATGCCGTTATTCTGGCGTATGTCATTAAATTCAAGATGGGCTCAGGGCCTGGGCTTCGGTTCTGTACGATAAGAGTGCCGCCCAAGGGATGGAGTCCACATCGCAGCGAGCAAATTATTAGACGTCCTGGACTCATCTACTGTCCCACTGACACGCACACAAAAAGCACCTCTACAACTCACCTCCATTTGAGGGAACATCATTGATTGTCGAGCACAATAGAAACTGAATAGCTGTCAAAAGTGTCTGCATTTGCCATGATGATCCCCAAGAAGAGCCTACTGCTAAACAACAAGAAAAGCATCTCGCCTCGAACGCTCCAATTTTTCTCAAATCAAACCGCAAAAGATAACTCAGCAGAGACTGAATAATGGCGAGGCACAATGGATCCGTCGAAATAGGCGCGCAAACTTTGCTGCGATGAGAGAGATAATGCCGTTCCATGCCAATTTTCTCCAACACGTCTGCAAACGCAGGAACAGGAACAGGAACATGAAAGGGAAAACCGTCACCATGCCGTCTCAACAAGGTTGAAAAAAAAAAAAAAAAAAAAAAAAAAAAAAGAGAATGGAATGTTAAGAAAACCTAACCTCTTGTGAGTGAAGTATAGAAAAAGAAAGAGAGATAGAGAGTGGAGAGTGAAATGTTGAATGAAATAGAAAGTGGGAAAGTGAAATAGAAAGTAGAATGGAAAGTGAAATGGAAGATGAAATGGGAAATGAAATGGTCAATTCAGGGGACAGAGTAAGAAACAAAGGGTAGGATAAAAGAAAGATTAATGGAGGGTAGAGGATAAAGTGAGAGATAGGAGGAGTTTTAGGGTTAGGGTTATCAATAAAGAGAATTGAGGAAACGACGAGAAGGGAGGTAAGATTTGGAAGAGATACTAAGTAGTATCCACAGAGGAATCGACTCTCCAAAGGAATCGACTCCACTTTCCCCTTCTCTGCTTCCAAAACACTGTCCGAGCGCTCAATCATGCTACTCTGCATAACTTTTGTGAGCGCACCATGCTTTATTTCCGCGCATCTCTGCTACTCTCTGTTAACACTTGTCGTTCTGTTCCTACTATGTCCTCGCATTTTGAAGTTCCTCTCTCCCCCTGTCTCCCGTACGGCGCTGGCCGCTGTTCCCGTATGCCCTGCATACTCCCCTGCTTTAAACCTGCCTTATCGTCGAGGCCTGCCAATAGTCAATCTCGCCTAGATCACGTTATAGATGAATACTGAGCTAGTACGCGAGGAACACGCGAGGGCGCGTCGTGCGCGTAACTTGGTATCAGTAAACATAGTTTAAGACCTTTTTGACACTACTTCTTTATTCTGTATTCTCGCAAATCTTTGGTTTTACAGCTCGAATCAAGCTCTCTGCCACGAGGTGACCATGGACAGCGCCGCACACTGTTTTACGATATTACACGAATACCAGATCGTGCTTTGCGAGATCTGTCACTATTGCGTCTGGCCAGATAATGTTCGTACTCACCTGCGGACGAAACACAAGCGGCTACCAAGGACCGAGAGGGCGCACATAGATGAGGACGTACAGTCTTGGTCTGGAATACTCCGCTCTTCCAACCAATTTTCCATCCCACAGTCTGTCAAAGAGCCGGTACAGGGTCTGCGTTTGTTCCAGGACGGCAAGCAATGCCGACTAGAGCCCGATAAGTGCGCCTTCGTCTGCCGATCAACAGGTAGCTTAAGTAAGCACTGGCAATCGGCCCACAGTTGGAGCGTCACTGGCAAAAGAGGAGGAGCGAGGACGTGTTTATCGCTTCAGGGTTCTGCACAAAAGCGGGCAGACGCATGGAGGCCTGTCCGTTGCCAACGGTTCTTTCATACAGGACGCCACACCAGCTATTTCATGGTGCATTCCGAAAAGGGCCCTGAGAACAACGCCTCTCGATGCGAAGCATCCCAGCCTGAGTCGATTATCTCTTCAGTGCTGCAGGACCTTGCGGCGCTAGAGCGAGACCAAGAGAAGCAGAACACCGTGGCGTGCGATGAGCACAGTGCAAAAGAGACTTCTCCCTGGCTACAACTCACTCGATGGCTCTCATATCTAAACGGCCACTGCCTGCTCGATGTCGCCGCGTTGGTGAGACAGCCAGATGCAACTACTGAGCCAGTGCTGCTTTCTATATGCAATAGCCTGGAACGTGTAATCGAGGATGCATACTACTCTGTCTGCAACGACAGCATCAACATTTTTGATCAAGTCCGGATCAACAGCTTCTTGCAGCGACCAAGTGCAACTGACCGCCCGCTACTGGTCAAGCTTCAGAGGTCGACATGGCGGCACTACACTAGGATTTGGAAGGCGCTTCTCAGTTTCGTAGTTCGAACTGCA